>NC_140503.1:53758800-54374800 GCF_964339955.1 Pipistrellus hanaki | reverse complement strand
TTGCTGCTTTTTTGTTTAGATGATTTGTCAAAGGGTGACAGTGGGGTATTAAAATCTCCTACTATGATTGTATTGCTATTAATCTCTCCCTTAATGTCCTCCAGCAGTTTTTTTATGTATTTGGGTGCTCCTGTATTGGGTGCATATATATTTACCAGGGTTATTTCTTCTTGTTGGATTGTACCCTTTAGTATTATGAAGTGACCTTCATTATCTCTTGTTATGTCCTTCACTCTGAGATCTAATTTGTCAGATATAAGTATTGCTACCCCAGCTTTTCTTTCCTTTCCATTTGCCTGGAAAACTTTTTTCCATCCCTTCACCCTCAGTCTGTGTGCATCTTTTTTTCTGAGGTGGGTTTCTTGTAGGCAACAGATGTAAGGGTCTTGTTTTCTTATCCAATCTGACACCCTATGTCTTTTGATTGGAGCATTTAATCCATTTACATTTAAGGTTATTATTGATAGGTACTCATTTGATGGCATTTTTATTCTATACCCATGTTCCTTCTTCAATTCCTATTTCTTTATTTTTACAGTAGACCCTTTAGCATTTCTTGCATTGCTGGTTTGGTGGAGATAAATTCCTTCAGTCTTTTTTTGTCTGTGAAGCTCCTGATTTCCCCTTCAATTTTGATTGATAGTCTTGCTGGGTACAGTATTCTTGGATTCAAACCCTTCCTTTGCATGACTTTGTATATTTCATCCCATTCCCTTCTGGCCTGATATGTTTCTGTTGAGAAATCAGTTGCTAGTCTGATGGGGGTTCCTTTGTAAGTAACTTTCTGTCTCTCTCTGGCTGCTTTTAAGATTCTTACTTTGTCGTTGTTGTTTGCCACTTTAATTATAATGTGCCTTGGCGTCTGTCTTCTGGGATTCATTTTGCTTGGGACTCTGCGAGCATCTTGGATTTGTGTGGGTTTTTTCTTCTCTATCTCAGGAAAGTTTTCTGTCATTATTTCTTGAAATACTTTTTCCACGTCTACCTCAGTTTCCTTTCCTTCTGGAACCCCTATTATTCGAATATTATTTTGTTTTGTAATGTCCCAAAGCTCCCGTAGGCTCTCCTCCTGCTTTTTAATCTTTTTTTCTAGAAGCTGCTCTAATTGGGTATTTTTTTCCATCTTGTCTTCTAGCTCACTGATGCGGTCTTCCGCTTCATCTAGTCTACTCTTGATGCTTTCTATTGAGTTCTTCATGGTAGCGATGTCATTTTTCATTTCTTCTTGGTTCTTCCTCAATTCCTGATGGTTCTTCCTCATTTCTTCTTGGTTATTGTCAAATTTCTCTTCCATTCTTTTTAGCCAACCAATAATCATTATTCTGAACTCTTGCTCTGGTAGGCTGCTTGCCTCTGGCTCGTTTACTTCCTTTTCTGGTGATGCCTGCTTTTCTTTCATTTGTGGGGTGTTTCTTTGTCTTCCCATGGTATCTCTTTTCAGGATGTCTGGTTATGTGGTGTTCTTTCTCTTGCGTTAATTTATAGGTGCAAAATACAACACTACCATGTACAACACGAGAGGCACTTAACAGGAATGTATTTACAATATTAATAACCTCTAATAAAGGTAACCCCTAGCGATAGGCAAATTAGGGTATAGGAGAGAAGGAAGGAAGGAAGGTAAAAATAAAATAAAGAAAAATTAAAAAAAAAAAAAAAGTCAAAGAAGAAATAAAGTAATGACAAAATGAAGTTAGAAAACAGGGAGAAAAAGAAGAGAGAGAGAGAAAGAGAGAGAGAGAGAGAGAGAGAGAGAGAGAGAGAGAGAGAGAGAGAAGAAGCAAACTAAAAAAATGGGAAACAAACTATATATATGTGGAGAAAATTGCCATAGATCAACCAGTGAGCCCAGCCAATGCCGGTAACAATACTTGGAGATTAATACAAACTACAATACAATATCCACTATTATTAAGTAAGGTTATGATATACAGAAGTCAAAGAAACAAACAAAAACAGAGGATTTAAAAAAAATTACAAAGCAACAATAACAACACTGGAATAAGCATAACAATTTCACTGAAAAGCACCAATATTCACAATAATCAACCTTCACTCAAACAATGAGAAAAGGATAGAAAGTAGAACCGTTTTTTTTTTTTTTTTTTTTTAACTAGTTAATATAGTGCAGAGAGTGATATTTATACACTTGTATCAGGGGTTGGAACTTAGATCTATGAGTATAGTGAGAGCTTTAGCAGGGGGTATACAGAAAGAATAGAGGAAAAACTAAAGCCGGAAAGGGATAGGATAAACTGGAGACTAAAAGGTTAAAGTTTAGTAAGAGAGTGATGGGGTAAAGGTCGAATTGAGATAGGGTTGAATGATGCTATAGTAGAGATTAAAATAGAATGAAGGTTACTCTCAATGTAAAATAAAGACGAAGTAAAATGGTACTGGGGAGGAAAAGAAAAAGAAAAAAAAATTGCAAAATAGCAGTAGTAATAGTGAAGATAGAGATTGAAAAATGTAATAATTGAAAAGGTAAAATCAAGTAAGGAAAAAAGAAAAAAAATCGTTTCTGAAGTAAAAGATGTAAAAAATGAAAATTAAATAAAAAATGTAAAAAATGAAAATAAAATAAAGAATAGTATAATTAGCATAAAATTGTCCAGTAGAGTTCAATCACTTCCTCTGTTATTGTATTTGGTATGCCTGGTTCTTGGATCAGAGAGTCTTGCAGTTCCCAGCTTTCCACTGCACCTCAGTTTTGTAAGGTAGTCCTTAATTTTAGGCAGGCTATATCTTAGTTATTTGTGTCCATTTATTTATTTTTGATTAATTAAAAGAAAAAGAAAAAGAAAAAAGAAAAAAAAAAAAAAAAAGGCAGTTTGTAGTTCAGCCCTTAGGTGTCAGTGTTACTGGTTTGACCTCCCAGACTTTGGTTGCTCTGGCCCTCTTTCTCTCTGGGGGCGGGCCCTCGCAGCTCTCCCGGGCTACAATATAGGCGGGGCCACGGCCGCTCTGGGGGCGGGGCCTCGCGGCGCTCCGGGCCGCGGTGCTCTGGGCCGCTCTGGGGCCGGGGCCTCACAGCGCTCCTGGTGGCGCGCTCAGGGCCGCTCTGGGGGCGGGGCCTCGCGGCGCTCCGGGCCGCGGTGCTCTGGGCCGCACTGGGGCCGGGGGCCTCGTGGCGCTCCGGGGCCGTGGAGCTCAGGGCCGCACTGGGGCCGGGCCTCGCGGCGCTCCTGGTGGCGCGCTCAGGGCCGCTCTGGGGGCGGGGCCTCGCTGGAGCAATGGCGCTATCGCAGCCTGAACTCTCAGCCTAGCCACGCAGACTCTGACCTTTCTGTGGGTGGTTGAAGAGCTTCCTTGAATCCACCCGCTTGCTCCGATCGGGGCGCCACAGGTGCTCGATGGACTCCTCGGCTGTGGGTTTTCCAGGCCTCAGAGAAGCTGCTCCCTTCCTGGTAGGGTGGCGCCGCCTTTGCGCTGAGCCCGGAGCTCCGGGAGAAGTCGGGAGTGCTGGCCGCTTGGTCAGGAAAAATTGTCCAGCGGACACTTCCTTACCTTCCTAGAGTGATCCGCTGCCCCTTAGCTGCTAATCAACATTCCCTGAGCGACTCAGATGTTGCTTCTATCTGTTTTGGGACCGGGGTCAGAACAAGTCCATCTGTTCGGTCGCCATCTTCAAGCTCCGCCCCCCCTTCTCCATTCCATATATTTAGAGTGTTTTTATTTCTTTCTACAGCATACAAATCCTGTACATGTTTTGTTAGATTTATACTTAAGTAATTCATTTTCTTTAGAGCAGTAGTAAATGTATTTTTAATTTTGGTTTCTATACGTTTGCTGCCTGGCAATCTAGAATTGTTTTTGTAGATTTCTTGAAACATTGTTAAGAATTTTTTCATTTCTGTTCATGAGGGATATTGGCCTGTAGTTTTCATATTTTTCTTCTCTGGTTTGGTATCAAGATTATGCTGGCTTCATAAAATGAGTTGAGGGTTTTCTTTCCTATTTTTTGGAAAGATTGTGTAGAAGAGAGTTGTTCAGTTTTTTAGTGTTTGGAAAATTTCCTGTTATCTTTTCTGTTACCGATTTCTAGTTTGATTCTATTGTCAGAGAAAATACTGTGTGATTTCAGTTCCTTTTAAATTTTTTGAGGTTTGTTTTACAGCCTGTGATATTGTCTGGGTTCTCTGGGTGTTTGAAAAGAATGGGCATTCTGCTGCTGTTGGGTGGTGTGTTCCATAAATGATGACTCAATTCTTTTGAAGATGATGTTGCGACAAGAGTGTTAAGATTGAACTAGTGGCCTCTGCTGACATTGTGAAGGGGTGGCCTTGTTATTGCTGAGCAATGGAAAGTGCTGGCTCTTGGGTGGGAACCTGGTGGAGGGGAGCAATGGAGGGAGAAGAAAAAATGAGGAACATTTGTAATAATATGAACAATAAAGATTTATTTTAAAAAAATAAAGTAAATGAAACAGTGGGAAAAAAAAAAAAAGGAAAGTGCTGGCTCTCCATAGGCTTCCCCTGACCGCCTCAGCAGAGAGGGGAAGGGCACCTCTTTATCCCTGGGTGGAGGTGATGTAGGCTTCCTGTGGGGCCTTCACGGACACAGCCACGGAGTGGGCCTCTGCAGCTTGGCGGGATGAAAGTCCTGAGCCCGCACTCGGCCTTCTCTGTCACCATCCTCGTGGGGGAGTTGTACCTCTTACAGCCTGGCAGGGGTTGAAGTCTTGGCCCTCCACTCTGCCTTTGCTGGTATGGGTAGGGCTGCAGTTTATTTTTTGTTTGTTTGTTTTTAAAGGTTTTAATTTTTAGCTCTAATTTTTTTTTTTATAATATATTTTATTGATTTTGTACAGAGAGGAAGGGAGAGAAATAGAGAGTTAGATACATCGATGAGAGAGAGTCATCGATCAGCTGCCTCTTGCACACCCCCTACTGGGGATATGCCCGAAACCAATATACATGACCTTGACCGGAATTGAACCCGGGACCCTTCAGTCCCCAAGCCTATGCTCTATCCATTGAGCCAAACTGGTTTCGGCATGGGCTGCAGTTTTTTTCTGTGTGGTGCTTAGCTGGAGTCCAAGTTTGTTGTCTTCCTGGCTATTTGGCTAGAAGGCAGGCTTTTCCTGGGACTTTTTTGTTTGAGCCCATTGGTTTTCCAGGTTGTTAGTTCTCTAGAATCCAGTCTGGGGTGTATAAGGCAACAGATAACTCACTGTATTGTTCCTTAGGTCCCAAGGTCCTTAGCAATTTGCCTTTTCTTCACCTTTCAGAGTCTTTTTACATGTGTTTTATTTGTAACATCAAGGGTTTTTAGGTGTATTTCATGGGAAGAATATGGGAAAAATGCTTCTACTCCATCTTCCTAGAAATATAAATTCACCAATTTTTGAACTGGGGTTTATGTTACCTGCTCTTCTAGAGAGGTAACCACTTTTATTAAATCACTCAAAAAATTACCTTACTACTTAAAGATTGAACTTAATGAGTTGTATTTCTTTTCTTTTCTTCTTCTTCTTTTTTTTTTTAATATTCTTTATTTCAGAGAGTAAGAGAGAGGTAGAAACATCAGTGATGAGAGAGATCCATTGATTGACTGCCTCCTGCACTCCTCCTATTGGGGATCGAGCCTGCATCCTAGGCATATGCCCTTGACCGGAACGGCGCCCAGGACCTTTCAGTCCACAGGCTGACGCTCTATCCACTGAGTAAACTGGTCAGGGCAATGAGTTGTATTTCTTCTTCCTCCTCTTGTTACTAAGCGATACATCTTCCCTTGACCGTCACCTCACCTCCTTCTTATTTCTTGCTAGTGCCAATATTACACCAATGACATGAAGATACTTAATAAAAGCTATTTAGGAAAGGTCTCAAACTTCATGGGTTGTCAGTTTATTAGTGATTTTTAGACCAGTAGGATTATATATCTCCTGGATAAGTTAGATGTAAGAAAAATGATGTGCAACATAGATCAGTGTTCTTCAAAGTTCTATGGATCATCTTCATCAGAATCAGCCGATGCTTGTTCCAAATGTGCAGTGCACATTATCACCACAGGCATACTATAGTGTTTGTAGGTTGGAATTTTTCTCACATTAGTTTGAGAGAGAATTTGAGAGCTTTCAGTAGTGTTCCTAATCAGGAATTGAAGAGCGTCTTCTGGAGAACTGGAATGAAGGGATTTGTACTCTTTCTCCCCCCCCTCCTTTTTTTTTTTATTAAAGTATTATTTGTGTACATATCTTACCATTGCCCCCCCTCTTATATATTCCCTCCCTCCCTAGAGTTTTGTGTCCATTGGTTGTACTTATATGCATGTATACAAGTCCTTTGGTTGATCTGTTGTCTCCCCCAGATCTCCCTACCCTCCCCACTGTAATTTGACAGTCTGCTTGTTGCTTTACTGTCTCTATATCTTTTGGTTCATCAGTTTATAATGTTCTTTATTATCCATAAATGAGTGAGGTCATGTGGTGTTTCTCTTTCACTGACTGGCTTATTTCACTCAACATGATGGTCTCCAATTCCATCCAGGTTGCTGCAAATGATGAGAATCCCTTCTTTTTTATGGCAGCATAGTATTCCATTGTGTAGATGTACCATAGTTTTTGAATCCAATCATCTGTTGACGGGCACCTAGACTGTTTCCAAATCCTAGCTATTGTAGATTGTGCTGCTATATGAACATAGGGGTACATATATCCTTTCTGATCGGTGTTTCTAGTTTCTTGGGATATAATCCTAGGAGTGGGATTACTGGGTCAAATGGGAGTTCCATTTTCAGTTTTTTGAGGAAACTCCACACTGTTCTCCACAGTGGTTGCACCAGTCTGCATTCCCACCAGCAGTGCACGAGGGTTCCTTTTTCTCTGCAACCTCGCCAACACTTGTCGTTTGTTGATTTGTTCATGTTGGCTATTCTGACAGGTGTGAGATGGTACCGCATTGTTGTTTTGAGGGATTTGTACTCTTTGACAATCTCTTTTAATATATCCGTGGATAGAGCCTAGAAATCTGTATTGTAATGAAACACTTCAGGTGATTCTTATGTATGCTAGCATATAAATACTTTATTGGAAAGTAATAACAGAATGTGAAAATGCTTGGAAAAACCAACAACCAAATGTGGAAGTTCAGAATAAGGCTAATTCATAAAGGTATCTATTTTGTATATTGTTAATGATCAAGATATAGAAAACATTTTTGTATTGAGTTCCAATCTTGGTATAATTTTGAACTAATATGTACAATTTAATCTCTAGCTAATGTTTTTTTTTTTTTTTTTTTTTTTTTTTTTTTTACTATGAGAATGTTTAATCTAGATTAAATTTACTTCAGCAATAGGCACTTTGTTTAGATTTCCAAGTATAGTTTGCTGTATAATGTGATATTTATATATAAACATCTCCTTGTTTTACTCATAGGTATTAGGCGAGTATTCCTACCTCATAGATAAGGAAACACCAGAAGAAGTTATAACCAAGCTCTACAAGTTACTTATGAATGACTCCATTTCTTCAGAAACAAAAGCCTGGCTAATTGCTGCTGTGACCAAGTTGACACCTCAGGCACAATCTTCTAACATTGTTGAGAGATTAATCCAGGAATTTACAGTATCTTTGGATACTTGTCTGAGACAACATGCATTTGAACTAAAGCATTTGCATGAGAATGCAGAACTTATGAAGAGTTTGCTTCCAGTTAATAAGAGTTGTGAAGACATGGTGGTAAGACATTTGTGTTCCACCTTTTTAAAAAATACATAATATTTAAACAATAATTTTTGCATTTGTGATATGTCAGGAATATATCAAAATATAGTTTCTGTAGGTTGGAATTTTTCTCACACTAGTATAAGAGAACTTGAGAGCTTCTGTGCAGTAGTGATCCTAAGTCAGGAATTGAAGAGTGTCTCTTCTGAAGAACTGCAGTGAAGGGATTTATATTCTGACAATCTCTTTGAATATATAACAATTCAAGAATTTTGATCTCCTTTGAACTCTAATATATTGTTTTATTATTCCTATCTTTTCTTTGAGAATGTAAAAGATAGTGCTCCATTTTATTTCGTCCACCCACTGTCTAAATTCTTTACCACTTTGGAACCTGCCACCAACCTTTCTCTCTCCCACCTCCTTTTAGCCACCGCCCCTTTTAACCCAATGCACTCAGTTACTGCTCCCCCTCTGAATTGGTACCAGTCTGTCCCTCAGATTGGTGTAAATCAGAAAACTTCCGAAAGGAAACCAGATTTGCTCACATTTTTATATGTTAGATGTCATTTAGTTGATAAAGAGAAGAGGATGGGCAGTATTCCCACTAATTCTGATTCAGATTTTCATGACTTGTATTAATTTTGAAGCTTTGTTCCTTTGTTCTCTCAATAGGTCCACAGAGGCAGAGGCCTTGCTTTAATATTTAGTAGACATTTCAGAGACATTCATTGAGATGATCAATAAATATGCTGCATATAAAATTAAACTAGGAAATAACCTCACTTCCTCTTTTCTCTAAGAATCTTAGTGAAACTAAACCTTTCCAAATTCAGAGTGTGACAAGCCACTTAAATGTTTGAGACTTATTTGTTCTAAATTATCAGCTGTTTGCATACATTGGGCTAAATCAGGAGAAGCTAGTTTCTTTCTGAGGTTATCACTGCTATCCTCTTGTGTATATCTCATTTTTCTTTCTCTTTTTACTTTTTCTCTTCTCCTTTTTCCCTTACTCATTCTCCATCTCTCTCTCTCTCTTTATTTAATCATTCTCTTATACTTTTCTATTCCTGTTGAAATTAGTTAAGAAATTTTCCATAGATTTTTGAAAAAGCATTTTCAGATAGAAAGGAATTGGATAGTTAAATCAAAGGCACTGTGGGAGGCCGAATAATGGCTCCATAGGAGGTTCACATCTCAGTCTCTGGAACCTGTGTGTATGTTACCTCACACGGTAAAAGGGACTTTGTAGATGTAATTAAGTTAAGGATTTTGTGATGGGGGAATTATCCTGGATTGTTCAAGTAGGCATGAGATAATCATAAGGGCTCTTAGGAAAGTGAGGCAAAAGTTCAGTGTAGAGAAGACAGAGTAGCTATAGAAACAGAGATCGAGGGATGTGGCCACAGCCAAGGAATGCTGGCAGCCCTCTAGAAGCTGGAGGAGACAAGGAACTTATTCTCCCCTGAAGCCTACGAAAGGAACGAGTGTTGTCAGCACCTTGTTTTTATCCCACAACAGCTGGAAACTAATACAGATTATAGCTCTAGTATATGACGTGTCTTATCCTCTGGTAAGTTACAAGTCTCATGGGGGCAGGAACTGTGTTTTCTTTTGTCTCTATCATGATGCCCTAATATACTGGGTACTCAAAAATGTATTCCTCAGCGCAGTGAAATTAGTAATCACTGCACATGACTTAGCTAAGTGTTTTGATTATGGATGTTTCAGAAAGCTACAGAGTTAGGTAGTACTTTTGGAATTGAATCTCTGCTTTTCACCTAAAAATGTTTTTAGGATATATGGACTGAAAGTACTTATGTGAACGTACAGTATACTGTTTTAGGGTAAATTTTTAATTCCTGATTTTTGCTTCAATTTAATATAGGTAGATGCTTCCTTGTCTTTTCTGGATAGTCATGTGGCTGAAGAACTCAGTCAGGGGGCAGCACCTTACAAACCTCACCACCAGCGGCAGGAGGAAAAGCTTTCCCAGGAAAAAGGTAATTTTTTATGAGTTTGTAGGCTAGGTTATAGGGGTGTCTTTTTTTTTTTTTCCTTAATGGAAAAAATATCCAAGGTTAAGGATTGATTTTGAGAGAGAGTGGAAGCGGGTAGGAGGGAAAGAGAAAGAGAGAAATATCAGTGTGAGAGAGACACATCCATGCGTTGCCTCTTGCATGCGCCCATTCTGGGGCTGGGGAACAAACCTGCAATCAGGTAATGCCCTTGACAAGGAGTTGAACCCGAGACTCTGTTGTGCAGGCCACCACGTCACCATTGAGCCAAACTGGCCAGGGTGGGACATCTTTTTTTATGCATGTAAGTAAATAATTGAGGGTATTTACTTCTATTTTTCCTCTTTAAATCTGTTGTGACTTGTTTACTCTGACTAGGTCTTTGGAAATCCAGGAAAAAACAGCCTAGAGCAGTGGTCGGCAAACTGTGGCTTGAGAGCCACATGCTGCCCTTTGGCCCCTTGAGTGTTGCTTTTCCACAAAATATCACGGCCTGGGCGAGTCTGTTTTAAAGAAGTGGTGTTAGAAGTTTAAGTTTAAAAAATTTGTCTTTCAAAAGAAATTTCAATCGTCGTACTGTTGATATTTGGCTCTGTTGACTAATGAGTTTGCCTACACTGGCCTACAGGTATTCCTAAAGTCATAGGCTTCATATACAGCAGTGCCTAAGATATGACAGCCACCCAGGAATTTCAAAAGACCTGGCAGGTGGAATTATCATGTTGGTCACTGTGATAGAGGGCTGACAGATAGTAGTGTGAGCATACCTGTGAAACAGTTTCAGGAAAAAACTGGTTCTGTGGACTAGTGAGTTTCATTTTCATTCTGTGCAGTCTTGTATATCTTAAGTGTGTTAGAACACTTCCTCTAACAAAATATGGGATGAGTGATGTTAGTAACAGCTAAGACAGGAAAGAATAACTTAAACTACATATAAGAAATGTAGCCTGTCAAGGAAAGATTTCTGTCATGATTTTAGTAAGGAGGAAATTATTTAATGATTTAAATCATTTAATGATTTTGTTGAGTACTTAATATTTTCCAGGCTCTGTGCTAAGGCATAGGAGTACAACTAAAGGGTTGATCCTAAAATGAGACCCAAAAGTATAAACACTAATAATAGGCATGATGTTATCTTTTTTTTAGAAGTATTTGTTCTTTTAAAATTTTTGTTTAGCACAGTGATACCCTGTATTGATGGAGTGTGTGTGTGTGTGTGTGTGTGTGGGTGTGGGTGTGGGTGTGGGTGTGTGGGTGTGGAGGGGTGGTAAATAAAATTTTGAGTTCTAATTGCCCAACCGGTGACTATAGTTCATATAGCCTTATGACATCCAGGGCAAGGAGTGAAAATCTGGTGTTCCAGAGTGGGAGATGTGGTCCATTTGCCATAATCCTTATTTTCAGCGTGTCTGGGCCATCAGCCTGCTATTACTACAATTCAGGGGTGGGTTAGGGAAGGGGAGATAGGACGAAGAGCCTAGTTCCTGGCACTGCCTGTCTCTATTCTTAAAATAAGCTAAGTGGCTGATATAAATGTAATAGATAGTCCTGGAATTCCCCAAACCAATGAATTCCTTTGCCAAGTACTTTTCCCCCCATAGAACATCATTATATAATAAATGGGTTAAGTTCTCAAATTAGGCTCTTCCCTTCTCTTCCAAAATCTAATATTTTTCAAAAATTTTCTAAGGTAAAATAAAAATTTCATGAGCTTAGGCTATCTGTTACATTATGGGGAGAGAAATCAGGTATAAGACAGGAAATAGCCCTCTCTCTATACCTTCTGTATCTAAATCTCTGAAAGCTTGGCTGTGTGTACACAAAGGCCTGTGGGTGTTCAGTGAAGTCAGCTTGATTCTGGTTATCACATCAACATTTGGAAACTGCTGACCTCGTCTGAACGCTCCACTTTATAAAGAAATAAAGGTCTAGTTCATATACCTATTTAATACCTGACCTACATCAAGAACTCAGCTCTCCTGATTATCAATTTGCCCATTACTTTTTTCTACTGCACATTGATTCCTCTTCTATATCATTCATTTAGCTAACGAACAAACATTTATTTGGCACTCTTTCGGTCAGGTACTTTGTCAGTAAGGGAGATTTCATACTGAGGGCTATGCTTCTTTGGAGGAGGCAATGTATTATAGTAGTTGAGAGTGAAACTCTGGAACCAAAGTGCCTGATTTCTCTCTCTTTTAACCCCCCCCCCCCCTTTCTTATCTGCCTGTATCATTTCCTATCTTTGTAATCTTGGGTAAGTCCATGGCAACCTCTTTGCCACAATTTCTTCATTTATAAAATGAGGATGTCCACATTAATATATTCTTAGGTACTTTTTATGATTTAAGAAGAAAAAAGATAAATGTGGCAGTTAGGAAATCAAATATACATAGTGGGACTTTGTACAAAGCAGAAGGGTATTGCTCTTTCCCATTAAAGAAATAAATAGCCAAGACCGTGGACTGAAAGGTCCCGGGTTCGATTCCGGTCAAGGGCATGTACCTTAGTTGCGGACACATCCCCAGTAGGGGGTGTGCAAGAGGCAGCTGATCGATGATTCTCATCGATGTTTCTAACTCTAGATCCCTCTCTCTTCCTCTCTGTAAAAAATCAATAAAAATATATTTAAAAAAAAAAAGATGTTTCTAACTATCCCTCTCTCTTCCTCTCTGTAAAAAATCAATAAAAATAAAAAAAAAAGAAAGAAATAGCCAGTGTAGGATTAATGTTGGCTTCATGAATATAGAAGAGGAAGGGAGGGAAGAAAGATGTCAAAGGAGTCTGGAAATGTTATCTCTTTTCTGGGTGGCCATGTACCTCGCTAAGAATTAAGGATGCTGTTTCTTAGAAAGAAGAGAATTTATTTTGGCATCTGCTCTACCACAATAACAGTATGAATTTTCATAGCTCTAATTGAATTCATTTGGGTATACAGGCTCAATGGAATGTGAACCTGAGTAAATCTGTTCTTCATCAGTAAGGGGGATTTCACATTGAGGGCTATGTCAGTATGTTTGGTACGGAAATGTGCCATTTTGTTAAGCAAAATACACTCATCTCTTCATTCATAGCTGCTTAAACATTTTTGCTTGAGAGCAGTAACTTTTCAGAAGATCTGGTTTATTAGCTATATTTCCTAATTGAATTTTTTTTTAGGTTCTAAGGGAGTTAAAATGATAAAAATGAAGTACTGTCTTTGATTAGTTAATAGTATGAAGACTGTAGTAGTATTAAATAAATCATAGCTGCTTTGTTGTTATTATTATAAATATTTGGTTAGATCATCTTCAAATTTCCTTCCAGTTTAAAAATTATCACTTTATTCTAGTCTTTAGGTATTTTTATTTCAGTAATGATGGTAACTTTGATAACTTTTGCCTTTTTAAAAATAATTTTGGCTTTGTTTTAAATATGAACCATTCTTATTGTTTTAAATTTCTAGTTCTCAATTTTGAACCATATGGACTCTCCTTTTCTTCATCTGGCTTTACTGGACGACAGTCTCCTGCTGGCATTTCTCTGGGTTCAGATATATCTGGAAACAGTGCAGAGACAGGGCTGAAAGAGTAAGTTCCTTTCTTATTAAAATTGAGAACATAGGAATATCTAAATGTCTTTAAATGTAGAGGGGTTCCTGAAAGCTAAATTCTGCTTGGGCTTTTGTTTCTACTTGCTCTCAAAGTGTTGATACGATACAGTGTGTCCTCATACTTTAAGAGAGTTTCCGCCCTCGCTGGTTTGGCTCAGTGGATGGAGCATCAGCCCATGGACTGAAGAGTCCCTGGTTCGATTCTGGCAAAGGGCACACACCTTGGTTGCAGGCTCTATCCTCGGCCTGGGTCAGGGCGCATGCGGGAGGCAATCATTCGATGTGTCTCTCTCACATAGATGTTTCTTTCTCTCTGTCTCTCTCCCTCTCTTCCATTCTCTCTCTCTTTTTTGAAAATATATTTTTAATGATTTCAGAGATAAAGGGAGAGGGAAAGAGATAGAAACATCAATGATGCCCTAGCTGGTTTGGCTCAGTGGATAGAGCGTCAGCCTGCAGACTAAAGAGTCCCAGGTTTGATTCCTGTCAAGGGCACATGCCCAGGTTGTGGGCTCGATCCCTAGGTTGAGGGATCTAGGGGAGGGGTGTGTATAGGAGGCAGCGAATCAGTGATTATTTCTTATCATTGATATTTCTATCTCTTTCTCCCTTCCTCTCTGAAATCAATACAAATATATTTTTAAAAAAAGAAAGAAACATCAATGATGAGAATTGTTGATCAGCTACCTCTTGCACACCCCTCTACTGGGGATAAAGCCCTTATCCCTGGCATGTGCCCTTGATTGAAATTGAACCTGGGACCCTTTAGTCTGTAGGCTGATGCTCTGTCCACTGAGCCATATTAGCTAGGGCTCTTCCACTCTCTTTAAAAATCAATGGAAAAATATCATTGAGTGAGGATTAACAGAAAAATAAATAAAAAAGAGAGTTTGCTTATTTCCAAGACAGCATAGGATGTATACAACCTTTACACATAGTAATGATGTGTGTGTTATTACTACATATTGTATAATATATATGTGTGTGTATAACATATTTAAAGAATTATATCATAACTTATATACCCAGGTGAATAGTGAGGATATAATTCTACATTTCTCATAATCAACTTTTCTTAACAATCTCATTGGAAGATTGACAGATATTGAGATGAACATAAAGTAAGGTGATTGACTTTACCTGAGGAAGCTGTGTGCTTTACTCAAAATGCTTTTAGAGTTTCTTTCCTTAAAAATTGGTGATGCAGATGTCTAAACGTCTTATGTGCAGCCAAATGGTAACCTTTTAAAGTAGGTTTTGATTTTGGAAATACAAATAAATTACTCTCAGAAAAATGATTAAATTAAATGAGATAATTATGTAAAGTGCCTCATATAGCTGAGTACATAGTGATTAATAAATGGTAGCTGTCATCATCATGATTATCCAAAAGCTGAGTTTATTAAATAAAATTTCTGATCAATCTGGATGACTTTGGTCGGTATTCTGTTGTGATATGAAGTAAATGAAAATGGCTTTCTTGTTTGTGTAGGAACTTTTTCTAAAAGAGTTCAAATGTTTTGAGTAATGGCAGCGTTGTTGGAATAAATGTGATAAAATCTCAAAGGTGATAACTTTCAAAGATGATATTTGAATTCTTAGTTTTCACATATTCATTAAGGAGTCATTCATCCTATGTAGTGTTCATCTTTGCATTTGCGGTCTTCCAGGGAGATGGTTGTAAGAAGTATTTCTCAGAACAAAGACACATAGATCATGAGGAACATAGAATGATATGCTGAATGAAGTGGCATAAGTTCAAATTCTCTTCCTTAGCCTTTTTTCCCATTCTGTGGACACCCATTTCCCCCCCCCCCCCCAGACATTTAATTTTGGTATTCCAAGCATGGGAAGCAGGTATGGTTTGTAGGCATCTGATAGTGGGGGTGATTGTAATTAAGTACCTCAGACAGGGCACTGAGGGGCAAGGGAAGGAGAGACAGTAACGCTCCAAACCCAGGGAGGAGACGTAGTCCCTTTTACCTGCATAACAATTGACAGCATCTGCTGTTTAGTATTGAACTAAATACTAATTTAGTATTTAATTCATAATTACCATAAAATGGAACACAAGGGTACATTTACAATGCTTTTCCAAAGAGGACCACAGCTCACTCATTTCAGACTAGTGGCCCGGTCTGAAATTAAAAGGGAATTAGAGGGGGGAAATTTTTTTTTTTAATTTTTATTTATTTTAATTTTTAAAAATATATTTTATTGATTTTTTACAGAGAGGAAGGGAGAGGGATAGAGAGCTAGAAACGTCGATGAGAGAGAAACATCGACCAGCTGCCTCCGCACACCCCCCCATCGGGGATGCGCCCACAACCAAGGCACATGCCCCTGACCGGAACCGAGCCCAAGACCCTTCAGTCCACAGGCCGACGCCCTATCCACTGAGCTAAACTGGTTTTGGCTAGAGGAAATATTTTAATTAATTAATTAATTATTATTTTAAAATATATTTTATTGATTTTTTACAGAGAGGAAGAGAGAAGGATAGAGAGTTAGAAACATTGATGAGAGAGAATCATTGATCAGCTGCCTCTTGCATCACCCCTACTAGGGATGTGCCTGCAACCAAGGTACATGCCCTTGACTGGAATCGAACCCGGGACCTTTCAGTCCGCAGGCCAGCGCTCTATCCACTGAGCCAAATCGGTCTCGGCTAGAGGAAATATTTTAATATTGCTATTTGCTCTTTTTGTATAATAGAAGTGTCAGAGATGAAAGAAAATTAGTAAAATGTTTATGAAAATCTCCCTTCTGTGGTAATTGGCCAGGTGAATCAGCTTTAGGGAGGAGACAGTCACTCTTCTGTATTCTCTGGCAAGCTGATAGTGAAGCAGTTGCCAGCCCAGTTTAGAATTTCTTACCCTAAGTCCTATTATAGGCAGCACCATACCTCAAAGGGGAATTCCTAGAGCTGAGTTTAAAATATGTCCCTAATTTTTTGAAGGTTTCTTGGCCAGAATTTACTTCTGATTCGAATGGTCTGAGCCAAAATAATACCATTTGTATTAGCTTTTTTTATTATCAAAATCCAGACCAAGATGACTCATGTTTAAAAATATTTTTTATAATATGTTTTATATCATATTTTGTATATGAAGTCTTTATGTTGGGCTCTTATTTGCTTGTCTGCTTTTTACACTGTCTCTATATAATGAATGACAAAGAAAATTTATGTTGATGAGAGGCATGTTGTACAAATGAAATGAACCAGAAAAACCTTTAAAAAAGCTCAAGGCTACTTTTAGGCTTATTTTTCTTCCTTTTTCTCATTTTGCCTTTTATTGGGCATTGGATTTTCTGAGAAGCACGCGGTGTGGTGGAATTTAGCGTGCAGAATATTAAGGAGTACCCTTGAGTTCTACCTATGGAGGGAAGGGGAAAGAAGCAGGTTTGGGCAGAGGAAGCAGTTAAGATGCCATGCAGTGCAATGGCAGATTTTACTGACCCCGTGGGGAGCTCTGAAGCTAGAATGGCCCTTCAGAGTTATCCTCAGGTGGGACAAAATGGGTGGACAGGGCTCTGTGCTTAAGTTTATCAGTCACTGCGTGTGAGTTGCTCCGTGTGAGTTGCTCTGGAAGCAGCGTTATATTCGGAGAGGTGGTCCTGGCCCCTAAGGCAGTGAGGGGGTACACTGCCCACAGCAGGGACAATACAGTCTTGTATTGAAAAGAGATCTGTATGGAGCATACTGGTGTCCAACACACCTGCCTTTTTTTTTTTTTTTTTTTTTTTTTTTAAACTAGCATTTGAATAATTTTTTAGTAAAACTTGGGGACTTGCTTTTTAAAAAAATCATTAAAGGATATGTCTTGGCAAACTGGGTTATAGAAACTGTAATCCTGCTGTGAACAGTATGAATCCCTTTGAATTGCTGCTGGTGAGCACCCGAGAGATCCTAGGGGTCGGTTTTTTTTTTTCCTTTTTTTTTTTTTAAATGTAATAAATCTTTATTGTTCATATTATTACAATTGTTCCTCTTTTTTCTCTCCATAGCTCCCCTCCACCAGGTTCCTACCCCACCCTGTGGCCCCCCCACTGTCCTCATCCATAGGTGTACGATTTTTGTTCAATCTCTTCCCACACCCCCCATTCACCTTTTCCCCCCGATAATCGTCAGTCCATTTCCTTTCTATACCCCTGATTTTATTATATTCACCAGTTAATACTGTTCATCAGATTTTTTATTCCCTTGGTTTTTAGATTCACTTGTTGATAGTTACATATTTATTGTTCATAATTTTTATCTTTATCTTCTTCTTCCTCTTTTTAAAGAATACCTTTCAGCATTTCATATAATTCTGGTTTGGCAGTGATGAACTCCTTTATTTTTTTATTTTTTTATTTGTGAAGCTCTTTATCTGGCTTTCAATTCTGAATGATAGTTTTGCTGGGTAGAGTAATCTTGGTCCTGGGGGTCGTTTTAGTGGCTGCCATGAGCACTTCTGGATCTGCTCATGCAAGGACAACCAGTTTTCTTATAAGAGGTTGATAGATAATAGTTTTTTTTAAATTTTTAAATAGCTTTTATTTTATTTTACTTTCTTAAATATATTTTTTATTGATTTCAGAGAGGAAAGAAGAGGGAGAGAGAGAGAAACATCAGTGATGAGAATCACTGATAGGCTGCCTCTTACAGGCCCCCCATTGAGGATTGAGCCTGCAACCTAGCCTGGGCATGTGTCCTGATCAAGAATTGAACCATGACCTCTTGGTTCCTAGGTTGACACTAAACTGCTGAGCCATGCTGACCGGGCTATTTTTATTTTTTTAAATATATTTTTTATGGATTTCAGAGACAAAGGGAGAGGGAGAGAGAGAGAGATAGAAACATCAATGATGAAAGAGAATCATCTATCGGCTGCAGCTGCCTCCTGCATCCCCTCCCCCCCCCTTGCCCTTCCCCAGGAATTGAGCCCTCAACTTGGGCATGTGCTCTGACCGGGAATCAAACTTTGACCTCCTGGTTCATAGGTTGACACTCAACCACTGAGCAAACTTTTTAGAAAATTATTTGGTACCTGAAAGAGAGAAATGAAGATACTTGTGAAGGACCATTTAGCAGCAAAATTTATCGAGGAGGAATGGACTGATTCCCTGAAGATGATTCTTTATTAACATTCAGATTTTCTTTCAGCCAATTAGTACTTAATAGCTATTAGTTCTTTGTTCAGTTTGAAATATAAATACTTACTTTTGTTTCTGGCATTGTACAGAAAATCAAAGTGATCACGATTTTAACAAATTAGAAGGGAATAATAATCAGTACAAACATTTCTGAATCTTTTTTTTATGATTTGCCTATCTTGTAGTACAAATTTCCAAAATGTTATTTTGGACCACAGCAGGGCTACTTAAATGAGCCAAGTGCCAAGGACACACATAGTTCTTATATAAACGTAATAGAGACAATCTTAAGGATATTTTATTGCTTTTTCTTACAGAAAGGAAGGGAGAGAGATAGAGAACTAGAATCGTCAATGAGAGACAAACATCGACCAACTGCCTCTTGCACACCCCCTATCGGGGATGTGCCCGCAACCAATGTACATGCCCTTGACCGGAATTGAACCTGGGACCCTTCAGTCCGCAGACCGATGCTCTATCGCTGAGCCAAACTGGTTTCAGCTTACTTTTTTTTTTTTTTTTTTAAGTGAATCAAACCTCACTTCATTTTTATAAAGGTGCATTGTAATAGTTGAAAATGTAGCTAGTGTTTATATCAAGAAAACCTTTTGGATTAAAGGTAAACTTACACATTGGAGTGGATTTGAATGATTTTTTTTTGCAACAGGATTTTATTTGATGAATTTATGTAGGGTTAATTCTCTCATTGAGTAATTATAGCTAAAAAAGTTAAAGAGTCAGTTCTCATCTTTAACTCATCAGAATTGAAGATATTTTGCAAAGTCATTGGGGTTAAGGAACTGATTTACAGTAGTTCTATTTGTGGACACCTTACGTAAGCAATTAAATGAAAATTAAATGATCTAAATTTTGAACTACGTCTAGAGTTCTGTTGTCCTAAATCCTTTGTCTGAAGGATGGTGGAGGGAGGGGTGCTTGGCTGTAACTAAAATAAAATCTAGAGATCTAGGTTTTTCTTTGTGCATACAAAATAAAATATAAAAGCGGTTCCTAAAAGGCCATGGCAATGATAGGTTTTTTAAAAATGCCTCAGAAAAGTAATGGCTTAGCAGTTACTTGAATTGACTTGGTTTCTTTATCAATCTTCTTAGGACAAGTAGCTTGAAGCTGGAAGGTATACAGAAATTGTGGGGGAAAGAGGGCTATCTTCCCAAGAAGGAAAGCAAAACTGGTGATGAAACTGAAGTTCCGCCTATTCCTCAAGAGGGCGTAATAGAGAATGTAGACCAAACTATAACAAAGAAGGACCCATCTCAACTCCTTACCCAATCTAAAGAGGAGAAAGAAAAGCAGCTGCTGGCATCGTCATTGTTTGTTGGGCTAGGATCAGAAAGTACAGTCAATTTGGTAAGTAGCCAGTTATATTCCTCTGAGAGTCTGTGTCCCTGTTTCACATAAAAAACCTTGTTCTATGAAAGCTCTAGGCCACTATCTATCTATCTATCTATCTATCTATCTATCTATCTATCTATCTATCTATATAGTGGGAAATGGCTTTCTCAGCTCCAGAGCCACCAATGACACACCTTTGTATTCCTGAAAGAGAACATCTCATTGGCTCAGCTTGAGTAAAGTGTTTTCTCTAGTCTGTCTAGTCAGCTAGGGCAAGGGGCAGGGCCCAAATAAAGTTATAACTATAACTAAGAATATTCTCATCCCAGTGAGTGAAGGATAGTTCTCAGTGGGAAGGGGGGGTTTGATGGAAATACTGTCAACAATAATAGTTCAACAATATTGATTTGTATGGAAAAAGTACTTGTCAAAATTGTTTTTTGTTTTTTGTTTTGTTTTTACAGAGAGGAAGAGAGAGGGATAGAGAGTTAGAAACATCGATGAGAGAGAATCATTGATCAGCTGCTTCTTGCACACCTCCTACTGGGGATGTGCCCGCAACCAAGGTACATGCCCTTGACCGGAATCGAACCTGGGACTTTTCAGTCCACAGGCCGACGCTCTATCCACTGAGCCAAACCGGTTTTGGCCAAAATTATGTTTTTAATAGTGAAAAATAGGAGTCAAATTAGGTGTCTAACAGGAGAAAGGGTACATAAATTATATTAGCTCAGCATATTACTCAGCCATTAAAAATGATAAGTACTGCATTATAAAATAAAAAATACTTAGGATATATTAAAATAATATAAAATTCTATTTACACCTTGCTTATGACTGTTAAGAAGATAAAAGTGTTTTGAGATTTAATGATTGATAGAAAAATGGAAACTACATTCAGGCATTAAGATTATGGTGATTTTCAAAAGTTTTTATCCTAATGTATTATTCTCATAGTAAAAGAATGAAAAATATATTTTATTGATTTCAGGGAGGAAGAGAGAGAAAGATAAAAACATCACTGATGAGAGAGAATAATTGATCGGCTGCCTCTTGCACACCCTCTACTGGGAATTGATCCTGAAACCTGGGCATGTACCCTGACTGGGAATCAAACTATGATCTCCTGGTTCATAGGTTGTCACTCAACCACTGAGCCACACCTGCTGGGCAAGGTACTATTTTTGAGCGGCTGAAAATTCCATGACATTTTCCATTTGGTAGTCTGATGAACATACCTCGTGCAAAATTGTGATTAGAGCTACATTTTCTTCAGTTTTACATTATTCCAGGTATTTCATTCTCCTCCTTCCTCGGAATTTTCTCTCCATCCCTGTCGACACTAGGCCAGACTCCAGGCTATATTCTTTACCTGTATCTCTGTGTTTTACAGATCCCATTTCTGTCAGACTTGATACTCATTCCCTCCTAAGAGAAAACAAATGCAGCCTAACAGTATTGCTTGCAGTAAATGGCGTAGTGTCACTCATTTTAGGAGATCCTTGGCTGAAGTCTTTGAGTAGGCTCAGAGCTTTCGGGAGCAACACATTACCTTCATTTAAAACATGTTTCTTGTTCATGTCTCTCAGCCACAAATTTAATGTATTTTCTATCTTAACTAAGTACTTTTAACTGACTGTAGCTGTAACTTTCGCTGTTTGAGTTGCTACCGCAGACTAGTACACATTTATTTTTTTCTTCCCCACAGTTTCACAGATAAAGATTTGTTCCTAGCAACCTCAGCATATGATTTTTTTGGTTTCTTATTAAGTTAAGAACTTTCACCTTGTCATTTTAAGGAAGCAGTGTTTTGCTTCTCTTTGGCATATCTAAATTGCCAGCTTCACTACTCTTGTATTTTGGGGCAATATTAAGTAAAATATGGGCACATGAATTACAAGCACTGCAATGCTGAGACAGTTGATCTGATAACCCAGAGAGCTAAGTGACTAATGGGTAGGTGTCATATACAGCCTGGATATGCTAGACCAAGGAATGATTCACGTCCTGGGATGTATGTAGCGGGACAATGAGAGGTTTTATCACACTACTCTGAATGATGTGCAATTTTTAGATAATATATATTAAAATAAGTGTATTGTTTATTTCTGAAAATTTCCATTTAATATTTTTTGGACTGGTGTTGACTATAGGTAATCGAAACCATAGAAAGCAAAATCATAGATAAAGGGGACTACTGTATGTCTAATTCAAGTCCCATGGCTACTGGACTGAAAATCCTTCACCCACCCACCCCCACTTGTTTTTATGTTGAAACAGTGTTAGTTTTTGTTTGATGAATTCTGAATGGAAAGGGAGGAGACGGACTCAACTCTTACCTTTGAGAATTGGAAGAGATGTTGGGACTTGAAAGATGAGAGAGCATGGACATGGAACCAGAATTCTGGTTAACTAGAATCATGTGAAGGGTGGCCAAGTGGTGTTACAGCCCCCAGGAAGGTGTAGGCATGGACTTAGACTTAGAGTAGTGAGTGCCAGTCTGTTCTACTGGTTTTAGGTAGGACTTTGAGAGGCAAGGGAATACTTGAGTCATTTCTTCTTACATAGATTTGCAGGCCATTCCTCAGGAGGGTTTGCTCAAGGATGGCAAAGTTACTGTTCCCATCTATCAAATTCATAGCAAACATCACTAGTCACTTAAAAAATTCTTTCCTGTTCTGTGTTCCAGTCAGCCATTGCCAGTTGATTCTTGAGGTAAAACCACTTTTTTTTCCCTGTTTATTGACTCATAGGCCATGAAATCATGATTATTGTATATTACTGAATCAGAGTTTTAGCCATCCCTATATTTGAGGAGAACTCTATAAGGAAACTGAAGAACAAAAAAAATAGCTGGGTTTCTTACTCTTTTTAATTTGTGCAATTCTGTACTCTATTACTCTGAAATCTATCAAGTTTTTAGAATTGTTTACATTGAGCTTTTTAACATTTCTTTCTTTTATTTTGTGTGTTATTTATTTTATTTTAAAATATATTTTTATTGATTTCAGAGAGGAGGGGAGAGGAAGAGAGAGAAACATCAGTGATGACAGAGATCATTGATCAGCTGCTCCCTGCACACCCCCTGCTGGGATTGAGCCCACAACCTGGAATGTGCCCTCACTGGGAATGAAACCGTGATGTGCTGGTTCATGGTTGATGCTCAAACATCCAGCCATAGCCGGGCTGATTTTATGTGTTATTAAATGAGAAATAAGATTTAGCGAGTAGTTCAATGTTATATAGCTGTCAGAATTTCAGGGCTTAAGATTTTATTTTTCTCTGATGTCTTTTTTACTCTGTGCTTTATAGATAGAACTTTAGCAAGCTATTAAATTGCTCATTTGAAATTAAGAAAAATGTTTAAAACTAATGACTAGAAAGATGGTTTCTTTTTATATTATTATGTTTCATTTTCACAGCTAGGAAAAGCAGATACCACCTCTCACAAGTTCAGAAGGAAATCAAAAGTCAAAGAAACCAAAAGTGGAGAAACAGCCAATACTCATAATATGACCCGTTCTTCCTTTAGTTCTCCTACAAATGTGACTTATGAAGAAGATTATTATTTGGATAATTTGCGGGATAGAAGAGACAAAGAATTAAATAATTTTACTCTCAGTGCAGAACTTTTGGATTCTGAGTCACTCACAGACCTGCCCTTGGTTGAGAAACTCTCAAATTGCAGACCGTCTACACCTTCTTTGTTTGCTGATGACAACATGGAAGTTTTTCACCCTCCTCAATCCACTACAGTCTCACTTGCCAATGAAATCTCCTTAGCTTCTTTGTTGGAAGAAACTACTGAACACATGCATTCAGATCTTATGGAGGTCTGCAATAATGACACCATGTCATTGTCTTCTTACAAAATTTGGAAAGATGATTGTTTATTGATGGTGTGGTTAGTTTCTAATAAGAGTGGTTTGGAATTGGAAGGTGTTAACTTAGAAATTGCTCCTGCAGAAAATTTCAAGGTATGACAATGCATGGTTTGTTATTTCTTGCCTTAGTGTTTGCCTAGTGTTTCTGCTGTTGGCTTTTCTGATGGTTTATGCATTTTTTTCACATTCTTCCTTCCTCTTCAGCAAAAAAAGTACGAGATATGACAGATTATCTAATTAATTTGTGTAGGGATGAATTATTCAAAAGATTCAAGGGAACATACTAAAGGTTGTATTGGAGAAGGCCACAAATACAGGGGTGGCAAAAGTAGGTTTACAATTGTGAGTATGTGAAACACAGAGTTTATTCTTGTATTATTTATTAATTATTGCATTATTTTCCATGTGAACAACTGTAAACCTACTTTTGCTCCACCCTATATAAAATGAGTATTGATAGAGCACAGCAGTTATGAATATAGACTCTTGACTCAAACTGCTTATCTTTGAATCTTGCTTCTGCTGCTTATTAGCTGTGTTCCATGGTCAAGCTATATGCCTGCTTTGTGCCGTAGTTTCCTGGCATTTAAAGTGAAAATATTAATAGTGCCTTTGCATTATAGAGCATCAGGCTTTTAGTTGTTTCTTGCCTGGCTCCAAGATATTGCCATTGTGATTTCTGGAAATAATGCTATTTGTGTTATTGTGTGGCTGTTCTTGGTGGAGTTATATTTGACCAGTAGATCAGTATTCCACAAAACTGACCTAATTTCTTCTGTGAGCTAGATTGTGTTGAATGGGGTATTACCTGGGCCTGACCAGGGCAGAAGTTCTAGATTTGCATAAGAATCACCTGTGGAACTTAGAACAAAACCAAACCAAACCCAGTTCAGTTGCCTGAGTTCTACCACCAGAAGTTGAGTAAGGGTGGAGAGTGGAAAGGGAAGGCACCTGTATATATCTTTTAACTCTCCTAGCTTTAAAGATCTGGTGCTAGCTAGGATTGAGTGCCACAAGACTAGAGTTTAATACATATTTTTTGGTTCTTAAATTATACAGAGGCTTTCTTGTAATGACATTTGTTATATATTTATTTTTCTCTGCACTATTCTTGATTATCTGTGCTAGTGAATTTTTTCTCAAGTGAAGTTGTTATTCATCTTCATAATATAGTAGTTATTAACATCTCACAGTAATGTGCTTTACTTCAATTAAATAGAAATTTGGTATTCATACGATAGTCTATATTGATCCCTTCTTCAATACTTGTATCACTTTTATCTACAGATCACTGAACAACCCGGATGCTGTTTGCCTATAACAGAAGCAGAGAACACAAAAAACTTTCAATATCGTGTGCAGATGGAAAAGCCTTTTACAGAAGGGAATCTTTCTGGTTTTATAAATTATCAAGTGATGAACACTCATGCTGTTCAGCTAGAATTTTCAGTAAACTTATCCCTGTTAGATTTCATTAGGTAAGTATTTTCTGGAATGTTAACTCGGGTTATTCAGTCATTCAGCAAATGTTCATTGGGCCTATTTTCTGGACAGAAGTACTATGCTAGGTGTGCTAGGGAGTATAACAATTCAAAACTAGACACAGCCCCTACTGTCCAGCCTAGGGAGGAGACATTGAACAATCATACCAACACATATGTAATTGTGAATTTTAGAGGAAATAAATGGTACAGTGACCAATTACATTATGGGACCCGATTTAGGTTGGGGTTGGTTGTGATTCTGGATAACTTCCGAGAGAAACTAGTATTTATTTATTTATTTATTTATTTATTTTTTAGATAAATTTTTATTGTTCATATTATTACAAGTGTTCCTTCCCCCCCCCTTCCCACCCCACCCTCTGCCCTTTCCCCACCCCCCATTGTCCTCATCCATAGGTGCACAGTTTATGTTCAGTCTCTTCCCACATCCCCCTCTCCCCTTTTCCCCAAGAATCATTAGTTCACTCCCCTTCCATACCTCTGATTCTATTATATTCAACAGTTAATATTGTTCATCAGATTTTTTTTTTTAATTTCCTTGGTTTTTAGATTCACTTGTTGATAGTTACGTATTTGTTGTTCATAATTTTTATCTTTATTTACTTTCTCTTCTGAAAGAACCCCCTTCAGCAATTCATATAATTCTGGTTTGGTGGTGATGAACTCCTTTAGCTTTTTTTTATTAGTGAAGCTCTTTATCTGACCTTCGATTCTGAGTGATAGCTTTGCTGGGTAGAGTATTTTTGGCTGTAGGTTTTTGCTATTCATCACCTTGAATATTTCTTGCCATTCCCGTCTGGCCTGCATGGTTTCTGTTGAGAAATCAGCTGACAATCGTATAGGTGCTTCTTTATAGGTAACCACCTGCTTAGCTCTTGCTGCTTTTAATATTCTCTCTTTGTCCTTTGCTCTTGGGATCTTAATTATGATTTGTCTTGGTGTGGTCCTCTTTGGATTCCTCTTATTTGGAGTTCTGTGTGCTTCCTGGACTTGTAAGTCCAATTCTTTCCCCAGGTGGGGGAAGTTTTCTGTCACTATTTCCTTCAGTATGTTTTTGATATCTTGCTCTCTCTCATCTTCTGGGACCCCCATGATTCTGATGTTGGATCGTTTGAAGTTGTCCCAGAGGTTTCTTACATTATCTTCAATTTTCTGGATTCTCTGCCTTCTAGCTTCTGCAGAGGAGTGTCTTCTGGCTCTTTATGTTCCAAATCTTTGACTTGATTCTTGCGATCTTCTATTCTGTTTTTAGGACTCTGTATAATATTTTTTATTTCAGACAATGTATTCTTTATTTCTTGTTGATCCCTTTTCATATCCTCATAGGTCTCATTTATTTTATCGGCCTTTTCTAGGATACTCTTGAAAAACCTTATAAGTGTGGTTTTGAACTCTATATCCAGTCGCTTATTGTCCTCCATTTCTTTCGTTTGTGATCTATTTGGTTTAGGCATTTTCGCAGGCAGCTTTTCTGATGGGGCGGAGTTTCAGGGTGGAGCCTACAGCCTTGGCTTCCGTCAGCCCCGCCCTATGCGACTCCTGAGACTCAGGGTCCTTCAGTACTTGTTGCAAGCACCTCTGAGAGAAAGGTGCCCTCGATTTTCGCCTCCTACCAAACAGTGTAGGCTCTCCCGCAATGGGCCCGAAACTGGGGTTCAGTTCAGTTGGAAGTGGAGTTGGAGGTGGCGTTCAGAGCAGTCTGGAGCCCCAGTCTCCTTCCCGCCAGGGCAGTTCTACGGCACAGCCGGCCGTCCCTTCTCTGCACGCAGTGTGCGTGCCTCTGGGACCTCCTTTCGCTGCTTCCCCGGGTTCCGCCTTACAGCCTGGCTCCCTCTGGATGAGCCTGGGTACCCGGGGTCTGGCCTAGAACGGGGGTTCAGAGCAGTTGGGGGCCCAGCACAGTCGGAGCTTTTCTCTCCTTCCCGCTTGGGAACGCCAGCCAGGCACTCGGCCTCCCTCCTCTCCGGCTCCATCCTCTCCGCGCGCCGTGTGTCTCCGTACCTTGGGCTTTTACAGCTCCTCCTCGCCTCCTTCTGGTTTTCTCCTTGCTTCTCGTTGTAGAATTTCCAGTCAGTCGACTTTCCTGTAGTTCTGGGTAATGTCCATTTTATATTTTAGTTGTATTTTACTGAAATTGTTGAGTGCGGCTGCGGCTAGGTGCCTACCCGAGCAGCCATCTTGGATTCTCCTAGAAACTAGTATTAAAGTAATGTTTAAACTGAAATAACTTTAAAGATTCCACATGGGTTTTCTTTAAGTTTTTCAAATTTCTCATTTGTATTTCATTTATTTGATTCTCTTTATTAAGCTTTAGAGATCTGCAAGAAAATTATTCAGCCAAGTTATTATTCTTGTATTAGACACTAGTGGCCCGGTGCTTGAAATCATACCCTCGGGGCAGGGGGTGTCCCTCAGCCCGCTCTGCACCCTCTTCAATCTGGGATTCCTCAGGGGATATCCAACTGCCAGTTTAGGCCTGATCCCATAAATTGGCAGTTGGACATCCCTCTTGTAATCTGGGACCACTGGCTCCTAATCGCTCTCCCGCCTGATTACCCCAATCCCTCTGCCTACCTGCCTGATTGCCTCTAACCTCTCTGCTGGCCTGATTGACCCTAACTTGTCCACCTGCTGGCCTGATCGACCCTAACTTTCTCCCCTACTGGCCTGATCACCCCTAACCACCTCTGCCTTGTCCCCTGGCCCAAGCTGCAGTTTGACCTCCCTCTGCGGGAGGCGACTTGGCAGATCAGGGGAAGGTGCTGCCCCCATTATCCTGCTGCTGCTGCCACTGCCAGCCTGAGCCTGGGCCCTTCGCAGCCACTGCGGCTTTGTCCGGAAGGATGTCCAGAAGACACCTGCCCTAATTAGCATATTATCCTTTTATTAGTATAGATGATTATGTTAGTATTTAGCATTATGTAGCACCATTCAGTTACCAAAATAATTGAAAACAACTGCCTAACTTTTCTCTCATTTAGTGTTATGAATATATTATACTGTATTCAAACATTTTTTTTTAAATTTATTTTTTAATCCTCACCTGAAAATATTTTTTTCCATTGACTTTTAGAAAGGGTAGAAGGGAGAGATTGAGAAAGAAAGAGAGAGACATAGACATCAACGTGAGAGAGACACATTGATTGCCTCCTGCACGTGCCCCAAATGGGAGCAGGGATGAGTCTGCAACTGAGGTACATTGCCTTGACTAGGAATTGAACCCGGGACCTTTCAGTCCATGGGCTGATGCTCTCACCATTAAGCAAACCAGCCAGGGCTGTATTCAAACATTTTTTTAAATGAAGGCTGCTTGAACTAAGAATGCAAAATACCTGGGATTGTCTGTAAAACTTTTAAACTTTCCACACTCCAGTTGTGTTAAACTACAGTTTTTGCCTACTCTTTGAAGTCTTTTAATATGAACATGTCTATTTATCTGTCAGTATTTAAACTCATGTTGCTATATAAGAACTTACATTCTCTGACTGTGAGGTGTCTCCCAGGGTGAGCATTCATAACCCGAAGAAGCACAATATATATAACAATTCTTTTGTGTATATTAATAAAATCCTCTGTCTTTAAAAATATTTTCCTAATTATAAATATATACATATTATAAAAATTTAAATGCTGTAGAAAAACATAAGTAGAATGTAAAAGTCCTCTATAATTCCACCTCAATATACCATAGTATTAGCTATTTAATCTTCAGTCTCATGGATCATTTTAAAAACATGTACATTTGCTAAAATCTTTTCTCTTGGTCTAATTTACTTAAGGTGCTGGGTCTTTATATTTGCGCTCCTGTATATGACTTTAATAGAGTGCCTTCTTATCCCCCAACCCAGAATGTATATGAAAGAAAAGTTTTTGTTATATTTGATTCATGAAAATACTTGGTAACATTTTACTGAAATCACTAATACTCAGAAAAAGAACTAGGTGACTTATTGAAAAAACATTTGCACTTTAATAACATTTCTTGCTTTCTTCAGTTTGGAGGATGAAAAAATAGTTAGCATTCCAATCATGTTTTTAAAATATATGTTTTATTGATTTTTTACAGAGAGGAAGGGAGAGGGATAGAGAGCTAGAAACGTCGATGAGAGAGAAACATCGACCAGCTGCCTCTTGCACACCCCCTACCGGGGATGTGCCCGCAACCAACGTACATGCCCTTGACCGGAATCGAACCTGGGACCTTTCAGTCTGCAGACCGACGCTCTACCACTGAGCCAAACCGGTTTCGGCCAATCATGTTTTTAACTTAAAAACATGATTTTTTTTGTGGGACCCAGATTTACAGTAATTGTTTTATTCTCAGGAATCATTTAAAATGTATGTTTTTTTTGTTTAGAATCATTTCTTTCTTTTGGACATCAATCTAATTTTAAACATTATTTTCAGACCATTAAAAATCTCAACTGAAGACTTTGGCAAACTCTGGCTATCCTTCGCAAATGATGTGAAGCAAAATGTAAAAATGTCAGAATCTCAAGCTGCTCTGCCTTCTGCCCTGAAGACACTGCAACAGAAACTGAGACTTCATGTTGTTGACATTATAGGTTCGTAGAGTTACGAAAAGGCAATCCTGTGTTTATAAGGCTTTCTCACAATCAGAACACAGATCAGCTCTTATAAGTATCAGATTTCTTAGAGCCATATTTCATGTTATTAGTATCTTTTAGAGGAGTGTGTTCTTCAGATTTTATTAAAGAATTTTTGTGGTAAAATACACATAACAAAATTTGCAACTTTAACCATTTTTAAGTGTACAGTGTAGTGGCTTTAAATACTAGGTATATCGGTTAATAATGGCGGATTTTGTAATGAAAGAAAACACGATAATTTCAAGAGAAAGGTCAAAAGTGCTTATTCAAAGTAATGTCCATCGCTAGCTACACATTTCCCCCATCTTTCAGGTAATTTGTGGATACTGTCCCAGTAGAACTTTTCTGTTTTGAGGCAAACCATTCAAAGACCAAATTTTGCACTTCATTTGTTTTAAAGTGCTGCTCAGAAAGTGCACACCCATCGATTGGGACAAGTGGTAATCTGAAGGAGTAAGGTCTGGTGAATATGGGATGTGGGTTAATACTTCCCAGGCAAGATTTTTTATAGTGTCTTTAATTGGTTTCGAGGTATGTGATGGTGCTTTGTCATGAAGCAAAATTACTTTGCCGTGTCTTCTGGCCCATTCTGGTCATTTCACGATCAAAGCACGGTTCAGATTCATTATTTGTTGTCGGTAGTGATTAATATTAATGTGTTCATCTGGTTTTAGAAGCTCATAATACACCACACCCTCTTAACCCCACCAAACACAGCATTGTCTTCTTTCTGAAGCGATTTGGCCTTGCAGTCGATGTTGATGGTTGACCTGGATCAAACCATGATTTTGTGCATTTGGGATTCTCAAAATAAAGCCACTTTTTAAAGTATATAAACCAGTCTTCACAAGTATATTGAGATGGAGCATGTTCACAATATGCTTCCCAAAGTATACAGTAACTTTTCCTTCAAAATAAAGTAATGAATTAAAACTTCCTGCAAATGCTCTTTTCTTTGGCACTTAATTTGATATTTTTAAGTGTAAAAATATCTATGATGTTAACACCTTCAGCAAATTTGACATGAAGTTTTGAAGCTTGCTGTCAATGCAATAAAATAGCATATATATCAACATATGTGTAACCCCATCTATTGAAAAAAAATCTGCATTTTTAACTGGTACACCTAGTTAATTCTTATTGTTATGTAACTATTGTCACCATCATCTCCTGAGCTTTTCCTTCTCCCCTCACTAAAACTGTACTCATTAAACAACAGCTCCCATCATCTCCCTCTCCAGTCCCTGACACCTACCATCCTATTTTCTGTCTCTATGAATTTTACAATTTTAGATACCTCATAGAAGTGGAATCATACAATAGTTGCCCTTTTGTGATTGGCTTATTTCACATAACATAATGTCTTCAAGGTTCATCCATGTTGTGGCATGTGTCAAACTTTCCTAATGAATACTTTTCCATTGTATGAACATATCACATTTTGTTTATCCATTCATCTGTCAAACACTTGAGTTGCTTCCACTTTTTGACTACTGTGAATAATGCTGCTGTGAATAGAGGTGTACAGATATCAGTGTTCAAGTCCCAGAAGTAGAATTGCTGGATCATATGGTAATTCTATATGTAATTTTTGGAAAAATAGTATTTATTATTTTTAAAAATGCTTTTCATTGATTTTAGAGAGAGAAATGAAGGGAGAGAGAGATAGAGAGAAACATCGACGAGAGAGAAATATCAATCTGTTGCTTCCTGCACATCCCTTACTGGGGATTGCATCTGCACCTCGGGCATGTGCCTTGACTGGGAATTGAACCAGTAACCTGGTTCATAGGTCAATGCTCAACCACTGAACCACACCAGCCAGGCTATCATATTGTTTTTCACAACAGTGGCATCATTTACATTTCCATCAGCAATGTACAAGGGTTCAACTTCTGCAGGTCCTCACTAACCCTTGTATTTATTTATTGTGATAATTGCCATCTTCATGGGTGTGAAGTGGTAAGTGGTATTTCATTGTGGGTTTGATTAGCATTTCCTTAATGAGCAGTGATGTTGAATATCTTTTCATGTGTTTATTGGCCATTGTGTATCTTCTTTGTAGAAATGTCTACTGAAGTTCCTTTGTATTAAAGAATTTTTAATTTTTGTTGTTTGTAGGCAGTGAAGGGCTGTTGGCCTGTCAGCTGCTCCCATCCATTCCCTGTTTGCTGCATTTCCGAGTTCATGGTGACGTATTGGTCCTATGGTTTAGATCCTCCTGCTCTACTCTTCCCGACTATTTATTGTATCAGTGTCAAAAGGTGATGGAGGGATCCTAGCAGAAGCTCTTATGTTTTACTCCATCGAAACAAATGGTTTACATACATAAACTTATTTACCAAAGTAAATAATTCATGGTACTTCTAATGAAAGTGGGGATAATTGCAAATTGTGGTATTATGTGTTTCCTTTATGATTCCTGATCAAAAGAAAGATCCCCAAGAAACTGTATTCTTAACCTTTTACTCAGGATTGTACAGTGTGTTTGGGTCCTAAAGAGTGACCCGAGCTAATGTTATAAACTGCTAATAATGCTTTATATATCACTTAGTGTAGAGGGACTGAAAATATTTATTTTGTTATAAGTAATTTTATAGCAAATTTACTCTAGTGCTAGTCGATTTGTAGTCAAGTCAAGTTTGAGTTCTGCATTAATGTGGGGGAGACATGGAATTGATAACCCCAGACCTGATTCACATTAGGCTTTGGAATGCATTGTGTGCTTTCTGGTAGGCAAGTCATTACTTTCAATTATGTTTTGCTTAGATCAGTGTTGAACAAAGTTGGCACAGCACACACTTAGTTCAAAAGATCCATGAGCATGCTGGGTATTGGGGATCCAATCTCTGATACAGTTATTATGGATAACTTCCTATACATAATTGCAGATAATTTGGCTACAAAGTTTTTTTTTTCCATTTGTATTTATTTTTAATATTAAAAATGAATCACTGTATTTTTATGTTAAAAACTCAGAGCCATTTACAAAAATATTATCATAGAGAAACAAAACCCATAAGAGCACACAGTACTACAGCAAACATATAAAAGGACTTTTTAGTTATGGCAAATCTTTTAGTTAGTTACCACTTTGGCTCTTTGAGCAAGTTGAAATTTGTGATTAAAGTATAAATGGTAAAACCATTTTCCTGGCCTTTAAATCCACTAGTACTCAGTGGATGCAACCGAAACAGTGACTAAGTATATCTTACAGGTCTTCAGTAAAATACATAATTTTCATGTCATAGTTGTGCCTTTGTGGACTCTGTCAGAACTATTATCAGTCTAATATGGACCAGAATCTTGAGATTGTACATTAAGGTTAAAAACGGAAATAATATTTTATAAAACCTTATGGTGCTGTGGAGATATTTATTATTTCTCTTTCTGACACTTCACCATGGAGACTATTCGGGTAATATAGTTTTAAGTTACTGAGGCTAGTGCTCTGGTCACTTGGTACTGTTTTTCGCCCAGGCGTGGAATTCTGGTTTTAGTTTATCTCATTAATCATAGCTGATCTGAAAGACGCTAAGGGGATTTCCCAGAGCTGATAGATTTTATTAGTTATTTGTGTCTAGCATATTCCTTCCTAAAAGCAAAACAGTATTTTTTGAAAATTAAGTTTTAAGTTATTCATTTTAAAAAAATGGCATACCTTGTTACTTTCTTGCTTTTAAAAACACAGCAAAATCTTGTTATAAGAGCAATGTAAAGTGACTGGAATTTCTGGTGTAGGTTTCTCCTTTTAAATAGAAGGTGAGATTCATCCTCAAGCTCCTAGCAGTGTCACGGTGAAGGGAACATGTCTGTGGAGGTGTGGTGGACACTGGTGGCTGCATCATCAACTTCCTCTTTATTCCTGGCTCTGTCAGCAGCACCCCCTCCTGATTCTGCTGTTGCTCTGACAAAGAGATAGGAAGTGCCCTCTCACTTAGCAGAGGGAAGCAGTTTGTGGGACAGGAGATGCCCCGATTTTTGTGCCCTTACTTCCATGTGTTTGCATGGTCCCTGAGGCTGGGTTGAGTGCAGAGCAGTGGATGTAAGGTGCCCAGCAAACCTGAGGACAGCTGAGCTGCTGCTTTGTTATAAGGGCGCAGCAGCAGTTGTCATGAGGGACATGCTTGGCCTATATGAATAGATTGTCTAGTGGTGAGAGTCGTGCGGTGGTAGGTGAGGGCTGGGGATGCGATTTTGGGTCTTCCAAAGGGAGCGTGGTGTTATTTTGTTCTTTCTGAACCCACTAAATAAAAAGTAGGGTTACAGGATTTCTACTGAAATGTTTAGTAGAATGTTTACAATTTTTATATTTTTATGGTTTTAAAAACAATCTAGAAAAGAGTAGATTTTAAAAAACTTCAGAGCACTATATTTTCTGTCTAAACTAATTCAGTGTTTTAAGTTCTAAATCAGACATCACTAAGTTTTTTTTTATATAATATTATAGATATGACTACAAAGTAAGGAGAATGATTGCTGCTGTTAGCTCATCTCCTCACCGTATAGTCATGATTTAGCCAAGTGAAGGGGCATCATCTGGAATAAAGCGAGGGTGGGGTTACTCCCCTGTGGGAATTTTGTGCCGGGCATCTTTGCTGAGAATGCAGGTCGCAGCAAGTGTGAATCTGGAGGGAATGAAGGGAAGACAGCAAAGTCTTAAGAGCAGGTGGAAGGATCAAGCTCCCACCAGAATAGTCCCTGCGGAGGAGGGCAGAGCAGGCTCAGGGAATGTGGGTCTGAGTAAGGATCCGTCTGAAAAACTGCAGATGGGAGCTGAGCGGGTACCAAGTGCTTAAGTGCCAAGCGTGCCAACCACAGCGTATGCTCTGCAGAGGAGCATTGTTTTAAACAATATTCTGTCATCTACCAAAATAGTTGTGGTAAAAATGCAGTATTTTATTTTTTCCTTTATTTTATTTCATGTCAATAATATTTAAAAATATTGAGCTATTTGTCTTAATTTTTATGGATAAATGTGGTCTTTGTCTCATGATAGTGAGCCATTAAAGTGCACTGAACCTATTCATATGTCTTTAAGGTGTTTTGCTGTGTTAAAATTTTAGGAGGGAAAAATGCAACGGAATAACATCTTAGTAACCATTAATTGCCTTGTCTTGGAGTTGAATTCTGTAATTTGAAATAATTCAGTTAAACATCTAATAAATACAAAGTGATCTATACTGTTCTTTGGTCTGTGTATTTTTTACCCAAATATCTGAATAATAAGTGGTATTATTCAGTAGTTTGATAAGCCTTAGCTAAAAAAAAAGTAGAAACAATTGGAATGGGATAAAAAGAGTAAGTTACTCATTAAGGCCCATAAGAATCTGCTCTAATTAGTTATTAAAAATAAAGATATTGCTGTTTTTATGTTATGTTCTGAAAGAACTTTGTGGGCTTCCAACAGGTTAGAGCGTGGATGATCTTCAGGTGCCTGTCCAGATCCCTTGCTTTCAGTCTGCCTGGCCGGAGATCCCAGAGTTCTCTTTCATTCATGCCCTCTCCTTACAGCTGCCTCCAGATGGATAAACCACAGCAAGTCAGATAAGACTCTGGATCTTTGGGCCATCTTGTTATATGCATATTGTAAAACACAAAGCTAGATCAGAAGTGGCTTTTAAATCTCACTGATTTATGCCTCCTATTAGCTAAATGTAGGGCAGGAAAACATACTAGTACTAAGATTTGAGGCTCCATCTTTGGGGCACTGAGGAGTTTAAATGCCCACAGTAGTAATTAAAAGGAAAGGGCTCTTGAAGGGCAGAGTGGCTTACAGCCAAATGGACCAGGGTTAATGGTTGAAAGTTATTGGTTTGTATGCATAATAAGAGACTGAGCTTTTTATGTTGGAACTATCTGTGTGTGTGTGTGTGTGTGTGTGTGTGTGTGTGTGTATATTATTGATATTTTTACAGAGAGGAAGAGAGAGGGATAGAGAGTTAGAAACATTGATGAGAGAGAATCATCAATCAGTTGCCTCTTGCACACCCCTTACTGGGGATATGCCTGCAACCAAGGTACATGCCCTTGACAGGAATCGAACCCGGGACCCTTCAGTCCCCAGGCTGACACTCTATCCACTGAGCCAAACCGGCTTCGGCTATCTGTATATTTTTATGTCCTTTTTTGTCTGGCACATAATAGGCACTCAGTAGTAGGCAATTGGTTTATGGAATGAATGACCCCCTCAAAATAAGTAATCTGAAACCAAATAATGTCCAGGGATTGATTTAATAATACTGTGGCTCTCTCAGAAATAAAGTGATCCGATGTGGTTTACAGATACAAATCACAGTGAAAATAACTTGTGCCCATTTGGAGAGAAGAAACATAACTGCTTGATGAGATTCTTGCCAGCCTGAAGTCTAAGTCCTGTGAAAACTTGCACGGCATTTAAGAGATCTCTTAGAAATTATGACTTGATCCTGGCCGGCTTGGCTCAGTGGTTGAGCATCGACCTATGAACCAGGAGGTCATGGTTCAATTCCAGGTTGGGGCACATGCCAGGGTTGTAGGCTCCATCCCCAGTGTAGGACGTGTGGGAGGCAGCCCATCGATGACTCTCTCTCATCACTGATGTTTCTGTCTCTCTCTCCCTCTTCCTTCCTCTCTGAAATTCTGAAATCAATAATATATATAAAGAAATTATGATTTGGAGGAGGGGGACTTGTCTGAATTATGGCAGATGTCCATAAAGTTTTACCGGTCTAAGAGAACTTGTGCTAGGACAGAAAGCAGTAGATATTTGATCAGTGAAGTTAAAGTTAAATATAGGGAGCTAGTGACACTGACAAGGCAGATTTACCAGCTAAATTAGCATCACCTATTTAGAAAAGCACAATGATAATGGAAGAGACAACCGCATTGGCATTAATAGCATCAGGAAAGTAGGGAAGGAACAGGCCCTCTGGGATAAAGCATCAGGAAAAGGAGGTACTTAAAAGGAAATGTGTTTATTTGTACCACATGGGAAAATTTATGCTAGGTGCGTGAATCTAAGATAGGAGGGTACCCAAAAAATGAGGCCCGGAGAACCCTGAGCACTTAACCCTTTGCACTCCGCTGTCCCCTCTCAGGGGACATCGGAATTCTAGCATATCACTCGGATGTCCCTCTCAGGGGACATTGCAGTTTATTAGTGATTACGGGGAATTGAGTTATTTCAACGCACGTTTCCGCCGCAAAGTAGCGTCGAGTAGCTGGTAGCCAATGTCCAGAATGGTTCGGAGTGCAAAGGGTTAAGATGGGCCTGGATGTGAGGAAAGCACAGATGAAGTCGAACTCAGGAGCTGCTTGGAGCAGCTGTAATGCTGAAAAAGCAGTGGGTTGCAGCTTGTTTGTGGGCTTTGTTCCAAGGGAAGGAATCAATTTCCTTTAGTTATTTTAAACTATTTTCCTAAGTGGATGAGTACTTTTACTTCCCTAAAACATTAAATTGCCAATGTGACTAAATGGCTGACCTCAGGAAGTTTTTCCCTAATGGCGTCTGGCAGGACATGTGCCAAATGGTTAGAGGCTGGAGCCCAGAGATTATTTGTATTTCAGTGAGAGAAAAGTAATTAGAAAGCTATTTAATTGTACATTTCTCCACCCCTTATGTGACGAGGAGGAGCAGAGGGCAAGGCATGGGTGTTCTTAGAGGCATTTGGTCTGAATTGTTACCACGTCTTTGAATGAAGGTAAGGGCTAAACCAGTGATTAGAAGAAGCTGGTGATGATATCATGGCATAAGAATTTATATTTTTTTCATCTAGTTGACTGATTAATGGTTGATGGGGTTGAATAGAAGAGTTATTGTGAGCTATGGGAAAAATGAAATGATTCGAACCCAAACTTGGGCCAGTCTTCACCTACAGAAGTGATGAGTATCTTTTGCTACTCCTACTGAGCCTTTTTGAGCACACCTGGGTTTATGCTAATGAGCTGACAGAGTGGGGTCTGAATGAGATTGGTCACTGGAAAGACCAAATGATTAGAGAGTTGGAACTTTCAGCCCACCCAGTGACCTCAGGAAAGGGGAGGTTTGGAGCTGGAGGTTAAGCTCTATAAACACAATGGGACTTGATGAGTTTCCATGTTGGTGAAAGTATCCATATCCTAGGAGGGTGATACACCCCGGCCCCATGGGGACAGAAGTTCCTGCACTTAGGACCTTTCTGTCTCTCACTGTATGTACCTCTTCATCTGTAACCTTTATAATATCCTTTGTAATAAACGGTAAACCGAAGTAAATATTTTTCTGAATTCTCTGGGCCACTCTAGCAAATTAATTGAGAAGAGGGTTGTGCGAGCCTCCAATTTATAGTCAGTTGGTCAAAAGCATAGGTGACAACCTGGACTTGCGATTGGCATCTGAAGTGGGGCAGTCTGTGGGATTGAGCCTTTAATTTACAATACTGTCTCCAGGTAGATAGTGTCACAATTGAGTTTATTTGTGGGATACCTGGTGTATGTCTGCTAAGAACTAAGAGAATTGCTTCATGGTGTGGAAGAAAAGCATCATTTAACAAAAATGATTTATATTTAGATTGTACAATGTGGTTTTTTAAAGGTGTATAACATGATTTAATTAATGTATAATACATACATTGTGAAATCACAATCAAATTAATTAACACGCTCATTACCTCATAGTGACTTGTTTTGTGTGTGTGGTAAAAACACAGATCTTAGAAGATTTTAAGCATGTAATACAGTATTATTAACTATTAGAGGCCCAGTGAATGAAATCCGTGCAGGAGGTGTCCCTCCTCCCAGCCTGTGCCCTCTCACAGTCTGGGAGCCCTGGGGGCGGGGGGAAAGGGTGTCCAGCCGAGGAGTGGGCTTAAGCTGGCAGTCAGACATCCTTAGCACTAATGCAGAGGCAGGAGAGGCGCCCACCACTGCCGCTGTGCTTGCCAGCTGTGAGCCCGGCTTCTGGTTGAGCAGTGTTCCCACACGGGGGCAGCTTCTGTGTTGAGCATCTTCCCCTGATGGTCAGTGCATGTAATAGCGACTGGTGGTTCCACCATTCGGTCGATTTGCATATTAGCCTTTTATTATATATGATAATCACCATGCTATTCATTAAACTGGGGACCTTTTAAAAATTCCATACCCTAAGCCATTAAATCAGTCTCTGAGGTGTGGGACTCAGTCTTCAGTAATTATTAAACTTAACAGGTAATTATAATGCACAGCCAAGTATGAGAACTTCTGTTTTAAATGCTGTCTCACCCTCCTCTTCCTCAATGGGATTGTTTGTGATTGTGTTTTCCCCATACCTATTCATGCAATTGAGATTGATTACAAGTAATTCGCTATTGAGTGTTTGGGAGGTAAGGGAATTATTTGGAAAGATTGGGTAGGTGTGGGAGAGAAATCTTGTGTGAGTGTATAAAATGTTGTAGTTCCTGGGAAGATGGTGGCAGTAGCAGTTAGGGTTTGAATTTTCCTGAATCTCCACACAAAAATGGTTAGAGAAACTAGATAGCAAAACCAGAAACCCACATACAATTTTTGTAACAAAACTAAGTGACAGGGTCTCAAAATGCAAGAAGGTGGTAACGAGTCATCAAAGCCAAAATATGTGCATCTTATTAGAATCTTTGCAGGAGGAAGCAAAGGGAAGCAATGGTTGTGTACTAGACCCAAGAACAGGACAACTCCACAATAGCCAACTGGAAGACACAGTGAATCAAATTGAGTTTAGCATCTGAAATGGGACAGGGTCTTGCACAATTCATAGGGAATGAGTGCAAGTCACAGTAAGGTCTGAAGCATTCTTGACTGTATGAACCCTTGAAACTGACTAGTTATAGTTCTCTTCCAGAAAAGGACAACATACTGAGTAGAAACTGCTTGGAGAGGTATCAAAATTGAGCAGGATACATAGCTGCTGGTATATTGTCAAATTTTATTCCTGGATCCACTTATTACTAATTTATACCTTTGTGGAAATTAATTAAATACTCTGATCCCATACCCATCTGTTTAAGTTTCCCATCTGTATAATGGGGATAATAATACCTACATTATAGGACTGTGAAATGAGTTAATGCACATGGTGGTTCATGTGATCATGATCTGTCAGTTTCTGTATCAGTTTCTTAGCATCATTATGAGAAAAGAAAGAAAGAGAAGGCAATAAAGATACAGGAAAGAGAAGATCCAGATAAAAGTGGTAAAATTTAACAGAGTCAAGAAAGCATGTTACCATTTTACTAGTATTTTAACATTATAAACACACACACAAAAAATGCTTTGTAAAGTCAGAAAAGTTACTCTGAAACATGCCTCCTAAATATTTAGGATAACTAATTTTGTAGAGATATAAACAACAGAAAAGGTTACCATTGTCAAGTCCCATATAAACTCTGTAGGGGCAGGAGTGAGGAGGGAGAAAGAAAGGAAGAACAACATAAATTAGAGCTATATAAACTCAAATGAAGTGAATTGGTGGTAAATAGTCAAAGTGTTAAATATTGCAAAGAAGGTCCAACATATGGATTCTAAAAGCTCCTATAGAAGATATTCAAAGCACAGAACCAAAACTTATATGAAACAATAATTCCAGGAAACATTCCTGAAAGTACAATAAAATAAATGATTTGAAACTAAAAAGAAACTGCATACCCGAGTATCTCATCTGGCAAACACCAAGACGACATTCTAGTAAGATTACTAACCCATTTTAAAAATAGAAAAAATTTTATTTCCTATTAGGCAAAGAAGGTCCAACATATGGATTCTAAAAGCTCCTAGGCAAAGAAGCTAGGCAAAGAAGGTCCAACATATGGATTCTAAAAGCTAGGCAAAGAAGGTCCAACATATGGATTCTAAAAGCTCCTATAGAAGATATTCAAAGCACAGAACCAAAACTTATATGAAACAATAATTCCAGGAAACATTCCTGAAAGTACAATAAAATAAATTATTTGAAACTAAAAAGAAACTGCATACCCGAGTATCTCATCTGGCAAACACCAAGACGACATTCTAGTAAGATTACTAACCCATTTTAAAAATAGAAAAAATTCATTGGCCATCTAAGAAAAAAGAGCCAGTGACTTATAAGAAAAAGGAGTTAGATTATTATCAGACTTTCTGACACTTTTACACCAGAAGAAAATAGAATAATACATTTTAAATATTCCAGGAAAGATGTAAACAAAGAATTTTATGTTTAGTAAAATTGATCTTCAAGTATTAGTATAAAGAGCACAAACTGACTGAAACCGGTTTGGCTCAGTGGATAGAGCGACAGCCTGCAGACTGAAAGGTCCTGGGTTCAATTCCAGTCAAGGGCATGTACCTTGGTTGCGGGCACATCCCTAGTAGGAGGTGTGCAAGAGGCAGCCGATCGATGACTCTCTCTCATTGATGTTTCTAACTCTCTCTCTCTCTTGCTCTCTGTAAAAAAATCAATAAGATATATTAAAAAAAAAAAAAAAGTCACAGAATATTGTTCCTATGAACCCTTCCTAAGGAACTTCCTAGAGAATGAGGTTCATAAGGGCTGGTTGTGAGCATAAAACACATGCAGAACTAGGAATAGAGAAAATTAAAAGGAAGAAAGTACAGTATGTAATGGCTCTGTGCACTGACAATGTAGATACAGTACAACTGGAAAAAAAAGCATATGCAAAATTTAAAAAGCACCTTTAGTAATTGGCAGTGGTAGTATTATCTAAGATTCTAATGTGGGATAAAACAAATGATTGATTATAAGTTATATTAATTTTGTCATAATCTGTATCTTTGGATTCTCAGTGGAAGAAAGTAAACAGTTGTAGAAGAGGGTGAGTAAACTCTAGTTTTCATTTTGTGTTAAGGATATACACACATATCCCTAGTACCCACATTATGGCCCTAAAATACTATAACATCATTTCCCACTGAAAGAAACTAAGGCTTCTTGTAGAAATGGTTCATTCCGTGTTTGGGACAGAAATTGTACAAAATGAGCCTTTTATTTTTTTATTTTTAAAATACATATTTATTGATTTTTTTTACAAAGAGGAAGGGAGTTAGAGAGCTAGAAACATCGATGAGAGTGAAACATCGATCAGCTTCCTCCTACAACCCCCCCGGGATGTGTCCGCAACCAAGGCACATCCCCCTGACTGGAATCAAACCCAGGATCCTTGAGTCCGCAGGCCAGTGCTTTATCCACTGAGCAAACCAGTTTTGGCTAGAATGTCTTTTATACCATGTAGTGAATAATCTATCAAAAACTGCTAAGTCATTACAAAAGACACAGTAGCTAACTTGAAGAGACTCCCACGGGCCAAACATTACACAGTTTGAGCTTCAGTACCGTATGCATTGAAATCCAAACATGCTTAAATCCTTGAATTTATAACTCTTACTATGGAATAAATTCATTTTCTTGAAAACTACCAAATAACAGAAATCAGACCACCGGGTAGCAAAATAGATGAAGAGAAGCATCTTTTAAGTATTCCTGCTAATAAATGAAAACAAATTATGGAATACTTACACTTTGCAATGTTCAGTGTATTAATAGATCTAGGCAGTGGACACCAATTAATGACTGCTAATATTGAAAAGAAAGGCAACCAGATGTTTTGTGCCTCCTGATGAAAGAATACAAATCACCCATGATCTTATAAAAAAATGATAGAATAATGTGAGTTTGTTTAAGTCTTTAGATTGAATTGCTGACTTGCAAATCAAAACACAGAGGACAGAGAAGTAAGTTTAACTGCACCACAAGTTTACAATCGGCAAAATTCAGACTAGAAAATCCTAGAGGCCAAATTGCCTGGGTTCTTCAACAGGTGAGGAAAAGAAAGAAAGGTATGAAGAGGAAGCTTCGAATTAAAAGGGACATATCAAATTTCTTAAAAATGGGGAAAACTATAGTGTCTAGGGATGCACAGCTGGGTATTAAAACTAAAAGAAATATAAGAAAGTGATTGAAATAACAGCCTGGATAGTATTACTTTGGGGGCAGGAAATTATGATTGGAATGGGGTTTTTTGTGTGACTGGCAAAGTATTATTATTATTTTTTAATCTAAGTGGTATAGCAATAGTTTCCCCCTTATTGATAGTTTATTAAGTTACTCATTTGTAGAAGGCAATTTTCTGTGTCTAGGGTTTATTTTACAGTTTAAAAAAGCGTTTTCTAAAACGTTGTAGGTTAAGAAAAAAGAAAAAAAAAGTCGTAGGTTATTAAGATGCCCCTAGTATGAAGTTTGTCAATTCCTGTAATGATCATTGTTTTCAGCCCATATTACTATTTACTAGAGGCCCAGTACACAAAATTCGTGCACTTGGGGGTGGAAGGGGCGGTCTCCCTCAGCCTGGCCTGCACCCTCTCGCAGTCCGGGAGCCATCAGTCGGACATCCTTATGGCTCCTGCGTTGAGCATCTGCCCCCTGGTGATCAATGCACATCATAGCGACTGGTCATTCCACTGTTTGGTCGATTTGCATGTTAGCCTTTTATTATATAGGATTATCTATAATAATTATAATATGTTCATCTATGTTATATCTTCTTTGGAGAAGATGGGGACAGCAAGACTACCACTGCCTGTGGAGAAGGAAACACATCATTTGCTCAGTTTTAGTTTCTCTCCTTCCCAAAGACTTCACATTGAACCATCCACAAGATGTGACATTTCATTCTTCTTCTTCTTTCACTGGTGATGTAATAGGAGAGAACAGAGGTCTTACATGGGCTCTTGTATAGTTGTGATTAGCCACGAGGAGACTGTGATCTGGTAGCTGCTACTCCTTCAGTGGCATCCCTTACCCTGTGCTCATCAGGTGGTAGATGAAGAAAGTCCAGTGACAGTCTCCATGGAGAAACATCAGTAATCCTTTACCCACTTTTAAATTCGGTTACTTGTTTTATCGTTCAGCTCTAAGTTCTTTAGATATTCTGGATACTAGACCCTTATCAGATGTATGATTTGTAAATATTTCCCCCATTCTGTGGGTTGTCTTCCCAGTTTCTTAATAGTATCTTTTGAAAGCATAAAGGTTTTTAATTTTGATGAATTCCAGTTTTACTTTTTAGTTCAGTTGCTTGTGCATTTATTATATAGGATTATCTATAATAATTATAATATGTTAATCTATGTTATATCTTCTTTGGAGAAGATGTGCATTTGGTGTCATACCCAAGAAAATGTTGCTGAATCCAAGGTCACACAGATTTTTCACCTATATTTCCTTTATAGAATTTTCAAAAAGATGAAAATTCCAGGACACATACTAAAAAATTGGGATATCAGGACATTAAGTGTATTATAGTTGTCCCTGACAAACCATGACATCTGGTCTCCGTACTTCTGATGGATTGTGGGAGAGAGCCAGCTTGGGGTAGGGGAGGGCAGGGGCAAGGGTAGATAAAATCTTTTACGTTTTTACTAAAGGCCCGGTGCACAAATTTGTGCACAGGTGGGGTCCATCAGCCTGGCCACCAACAATCGGAGATAATAGGGGCCGTCTCGCCTAGTCCAGGGGAGGGGGGAAGGGGGGAGAGGATGTGGGAGGTTGGCCGGTTGCAGGAAGTTGGCTGTGGGAGCACACTGACCACCAGGGGGAAGCTCCTGTATTGAGCATCTGCCACCTGGTGGTCAGTGCACAACATAGCGACTGGTTGATCAGTCATTCAGTTGCTTAGGCTTTTATATATAGATTATTACTAGAGGCCTGGTGTATGAAATTTGTGCACTCGGGGGAGGGGTGGTCTCTCAGTCCGGCCTGTACCCTCTTCTCAGTATGGCAGCCCTCAGGGGATGTCTGGGACCCCTTGCTCCTTACTGCCTGCTGCTTGCTGCTCCTTACTGCTGAGCTTGCTGCTCCTTAGCGTAGCCGCAGAGGTGGAAGAGGCTCCCGCCACTGCCACTGCACTCACCAGTCATGTGTCCGGCTTCTGGCTGAGCGATGCTCCCCCTGTGGGAGTGCACTGTCCAGCAGGGGACAGCTCCTGCATTGAGCATCTTCCCCCTGGTGGTCAGTGCATATCATAGTGACTGGTCATTCCACCTTTCGTTCGATTTGCATATTAGCCTTTTATTATATAGGATAAATGATTATTATGTTAATAACAATATATACAGGGTGAGACAAAAGTAGATTTATAGTTCATATGCAAAATAATGCAAGAATAAACTGTTTCAGCCCAGCGGGCATTGTTCAGTGAGTGTGGACCTATGAACCAGCAGATCATGGTTCAATTCCCAATCAGGACACATGCCCGGGTTGTGGGCTCAATCCCTAGTGTGGTACATGCAGAAGGCAGCCAGTCAATGATTTTCTCTTATTGATGTTTCTCCCTCTCTCTGAAATCAATAAAAATATATTTTAAAAAAAGAATAAACTGTTTCACATACAACTGTAAACCTACTTTTGCCACACTTATGTTTGTTACTCTCCTTTAAGTTTATTCAAAGACCTGAGAGACCCAGTAATTCTTTCTTACCTAATGGGATCTAGACTGAGCACCATGAAGTACATGGCTTTCTTTAACCTTTTAAGTAATCTATAAAGAAAGCTTTGCCCCCCCCCCCCCCCCCCCCCCCCCCGCCAGGCCGGGACTCCTGAAAAAGGGGTGGAAATGGAGGTTGGAATGTGCCCAAAATCTACTTCACATTTTTATCCAAACTGGATGCCCTCACTTCTGAGAGCAAGTAACATTGCCTCCCTTGCTTGGTACCTCCAGCCCTAAAGATTGGTGGGATTTGGGTTTATGGTTATTGACGATCTCTGGGGTGCATTACTGTATCCTGTTAGGCTTCCTAGCTCTTTCGTCAACTCGGCAGTCAATTCCCTGCACTACATTCTCTCTGTTTGAAATGTCTGGAGTGCTTTTTGTTCTCCTGACTGAATGTTGGTTGGTTCAGGCAGCTCCCTATTTTCTTTTGGTCATAATTCTTGGGTGCTTAATGTTGCTCACTTCACACCATGGTAGTAATCTCCTTAGGGACACTGAGCCATCCCTTACTGGATTTTCTGTATTTCTAGAATTGTGTTTGAGTTCCAGAGCAATGAGGTACTACTAGCTCTTGCGGGGGTAACTAGCACAAGGATAGAAGCAGAAGCGAGTGCACAGTGTGACTCCCCACCCACCTCAAGGCAGCCGAGGTCGGACAGCAGAAACCACTCTTTTTTTTTTTTTTTTAATATGTTTTATTGATTTTATACAGAGAGGAAGGGAGAGAGAGAGTAAGAAACATCGATGAGAGAGAGTCATCGATCAGCTGCCTTTTGCACACCCCCTACTGGGGATATGCCCGCAACCAAGGTACATGCCCTTGACCGGAATCGAACCCGGGACCCTTCAGTCCCCAAGCCGACGCTCTATCCATTGAGCCAAACCGGTCCCGGCAGAAACCACTCTTTACCTGGGCAGGTGACAATGACTGTACCCCTTTGCATGTAGCCTGGGCTGCCTCCCTCCAAGATCAGCTCTTAAACTGCCATCCTGAAATTCTCTATAGCAGAGCATAATGTCGAAGTGACCTACAGCAGCCATTACCCAAATATAGGCATCCCACCTTTTCATTTATGACTTGCCATAAACACCAGCACTAGCAATATTATCTTTGTATGAGGAGTTGACTTCACAGCATTTTAAAAAGTTACAACATCATAAATATCCGTGAATATGTTATTTCATCTGCTCACATAACTTGTCTGCTCTGTCAGCGTTCTGGCCAATTTTAGAAATTTCTATGTAAATATCTGAATAAGACGGTTACAGAAAAAAATGAAAACAGAACAAAATGAGGTCAAGCATCCCATTTAATCCACAAATATTATGATAGAGTATGAAGTTGTTTTATGGGTGGTTAAAGTAAACCCTTTTTGGGGGTGGCGGGAAGATCATGTGATAATCACCACATCTGAAAAGAAAAAGGATGCCTAAATAGGGAATGCGAGGAGCAGGCATCTTTGGAAGCTCCTCTTTTTTCTGGTGATGGTGTCCATCTTTGTAAATGATTTTGGTGGTGTCCTGAAATACTAGGCCCAGCACATTTATGTACATACTAGAGGCCCAGTGCACGAATTCGGCCTGTCCCGATTGGGGCCAATCAGGCCGGGCCAGCCAAGGGGAGGGGCCAATTGGGGGGAGGGGCCATGGGTGGTTGGTGGGCCGGTCCCACCCCCTGGTCAAACTCCTGATTGAATTCCTGATGGAACTCCCAGTCAAGGGGACAATTTGCGTATTAGCATTTTATTATATAGGATTATTAATATATTTTTAAAATATATTTTATTGAATTTTTATAGAGAGGAAGGGAGAGGGATAGAGAGTTAGAAACATTGATGAGAGAGAAACATCAATCTAGTGCCTCCTGCACACTTCTTACTGGGGATGTGCCTGCAACCAAGATACATGCCCTTGACCGGAATTGAACCTTCAGTCCGCAGGCCAATGCTCTATCCACTGAGCCAAACCAGTAAGGGCTATATAGGATTATTAACTATGTTTCTTATACTGTACTTTGAATTTGCTTTTGCTAAAAAAGATCATTACTGGACAATGAAGGAAATCTGAATAGTGTCTGAGATCAGATGATAGAATATCAATGATAATTTCCTAATCTTCATAACTGTACTGAGATTAAGTTAGAAAATGTCTTTGTTTTTAGGAAATATCCACGGGAGTGGGATAAAGGAACATCATGCATACTACTTACTTTCAGTTAAGTAAAAAATATCTGTAATAATAAAAGCGTAATATACAAATAGACCAAATGGCCAAACCGCAGAATGACCGTCTGGACAACCACGCTATGGCACGCACTGCACCAGGCTAGCCAAGGCGGGCGCAATGCGATTGGTCAGGGGGGCCCTGCCATTGCCCCATGATTGCTCCGCAGAGTGAGGCCCAGGCCACCGGCCAGCGATGCTGTGGTGGGTGAGCAGCGCTGGCCAGCAATCACCCTGCAGAAGGAGGCCCAGGCCAGCCAAGCAATTGCACTCCACACCTGTTGCCTGCAGAGGGAGGTGACCAGTAGGGATGAGGAATGGGGGTGGTGCAGCATAGATGGCAAGCAGTGGCAGGAGTGGGGACGGGGCCAGCTGCCAGCAGCTGGGGGAAGGAAAGCTCTTATAGGCCCTGATCAGGCCTAGGGACCCTACCCGTGCACTGTGGAGTGTAACCGGCTGGATCCAGGCTGATCGGCTTCCCCAACCTCCCGCAGCTCCTCTGCCCGGCTGACCCTGGCCCAGTTGGCCCTCCCCACTCCTGACCCTGACAGGAGGGAGGAGGGAGCCTGATTCCTCATGGAGTCAGGCATTGATTAGCTTTCTGCCGGCGCCCTATCAGCCCTGAATCCTGTTCACCCGCACCCCGGACCCTGACAGGAGGGAGAAGGGAGCCCAATTCCTTGTGGTCCCTCCCCCCAGCCAGTGTCAGTGACAGAATATGTCTGAAAGCCAGCTATCTCCTCTAATTAATTCCCTTTCAATGTGCACGAATCCATGCCCTGGGCCACTAGTGTATAAAATAAATATGTACAGTAGTGCCTCTTATCCATGGGGGAAACATTCCAAGGCCCCAGTGAATGCCTGAAACCTTGGATAGCGCCAAACCCTATATATATTATTTCTATGCATATAAAGCTACAATAAAGTTTAACTTGTAAATTAGGCCCAATAAGAGAATAATAGTAACTACTAATAAAACAGAACAATTATAACAATACTAGAGGCCCAGTGCACAGGATCTGTGCACTAATGGGGGGCATGGCCTGTGGGGATCAGCCCACTGTGAGAGAGCACTGACCACTTTGCATAGTGAATACCCTTCTGCCTTGAGCATCTGCCCCCTGGTGGTCAATGCACATCATAGTGACTAGTCGACTGGTAGTTCTGGTTGTTCTGCCATTTGGTCACTGGGCTTTTATTATATAGGATAAGTTTAAGCTGACACTTTAAGAGGAACAAAGAATGTTACTTCACAACACTCAATGCCTTATGACATGCTGGAAGTGTGCAGTAAAGAAAACTAATTCTGAAATGGAGTCTGTTTCCAGCTATCGTCACTAAAAGTTACTCAGATGAAAATGAACAGCTCAGCCGGGATCGGTTTGGCTCAATGGATAGAGCGTCTGCTTGGGGACTGAAGGTTCCCGGGTTCGATTCCGGTCAAGGGCATGTACCTTGGTTGCGGGCATATCCCCAGTGGGGGGTGTGCAAGAGGCAGCTGATTGATGACTCTCTCTCATCGATGTTTCTAACTCTCTATCTCTCTCCCTTCCTCTCTGTACAAAATCAATAAAATATATATTTTTAAAAATAGAAAAAAAAGAAAGAAAATGAACAGCTCAGGCCTGACTCTATGGAGGTGTTGATTAAGAGAGCAGTTATGGAAATGGGCTAACATTTTGTTGTTGTTAATCCTCACCTGACGATATTTTCCCATTGTTTTTTAAAGAGAGTGGAAGGAAGGGAGAGACACAGAGAGAAATATTGATGTGAGAGAGACACATTGATTGGTTGCCTCCCACATGTGCCCTGATCCCAGTAGGGGATGGAGTCCTTGACCAGAATTGAACCTGGGACTCTTCAGTCCAAGAACTAATTGCTCTGTTCACAGCCACACCAGCTAGGGTGGGTTAACAATTATTGATCACTCCAATTTTCTTTAAAAAGACGCCTAGGGTGTTATCTGTGATTTTCTCTTCCTAGAGTCTGGAATCCTCCTTTGCTCCCAATTACATTTCAAACTATGTAGGGCTCTTTGGGGGAACTGGCTTGATGCCTCTCATCCCCAGATCTGCTATAGGTCTGGAGCAGGCAGGTTTCAGGTTGAGGAGGTCTCAAGTTTAGTACCCAAGGAGACCCCTTGGGGAGGATTTGGTTGCTGTTGGAATATCCATGCTGTATAGGTTAACTGGTGGGAGGAGAGATAAAAACAAATAAAAAACAACAAACAAACCCTGCTTAGTGATTCACTGGCAACTGGCTTCCTTTCCGTCTCACAGTGAACCCAATAATAGTATTTCCAGGAGGGTGTGGGAGTGAAAGTGGGGAGGGTATGGGTTTGGGACTCAGGAATGCCTGGTCCAGAACGCTTGGTTCTCTCTTGAGACTTGTTTATAAGAGCAGGAGATGTGGCTTAGGAGAACAGGTATCTGCCATATAATCTGCTTTGAAACTAAGCAACAAAGAGAATGAAAACAACAACTAATGTACCATTTAGTCTAAAAGAAAAAAACTGTACCTTCTATCTCCCCAATTTCTCAAATTAAAAACATTTAAAAAATACATATATTTTATTGATTTTGTACAGAGAGGAAGGGAGAGAGATAGTTAGAAACATCGATGGGAGAGAGTCATCGATCAGCTGCCTCTTGCACACCCACTACTGGGGATATGCCCGCAACCAAGGTACATGCCCTTGACTGGAATTGAACCCGGGACCTTTCAGTCCCCAAGCCGATGCTCTATCCATTGAGCCAAACCGGTTTCGGCAAAAACATTTTTTTTTTGTAACAGTGGTAGCTCCACAGCCATTCTGCATAGTGAATACCCACAGCCAATACCTTCCAAGCTCCTCCCGCTGGAGCGTTTGTTCCTCATCCTGGTTTCCGTGAAAACTCAGCAACCTCTGGGCCCTTTTACAAAAGCACAATTGGGGGCTTACAAAGAAAGAAGAAAAGAGTTAGGAACATTCACAAGTAAATACACCCAACAGCCGAGGGGAAGGGTGTAGGTGAACAAACTAGATATTCAGGAAGGCTTGAAGGTGGAAGGTGAGGCACAGTGAGCTCATTGTGCAATCCGGTAGAACTCAAGGAACCATTTTTAGATAAACACCCTTATTCAAATGCCACAGACACACTGTTTCCCTACACAGAGAGACTTGAGGCCCAGCAGTTTTTATGTTGGAGCAAAAGATTTGGGTCAGAACCAAAGTTTTAAAGACTTATTGAAGAAGTTCAAAGATTCACTGGCCAGCAGCCAAGTGTAGTCCGATTTGTTTGCATTTCCTCTGGGAACTCACAGGCAAGTGAGGAATTGGCCAGCCACAACTGTGAGGGCCACCCACTCCCCTGTAAGCCTTTTCTCCCAGGGCAGTTACAAAGTGGGGGAGGAGAGTCAGGGGGAACCAGTCTCTCACAAAGACCTGGTTCAGCAGCCCAGTAAGTTCCCTGCTGAGTGAAGGGGTCTGCAGTCTCCCCTCACATCAACCCAGTGTTAATTGGTCCACAATGAGACCAACATCATACTGAGGGCGAGAGGCAGAGAGGGGAGGGAGAGGTGGAATGTCACCACCTCTCTCCACTACTGATGGTCAGAGAACCTGCTCCAAGTTCAGAGGCATCAAGCACATGTGCTCATGGGCTGGCTTTCCTTGTTCAAGTTCTTGGAGATGTTAAGTTTTGCCAAGAAAATTTCAAGCAATCCTGTTTGTAGTTAACTCGGAGAGGTTGGGGAAATTTTCTCAATAGGATTTTACTCTAACGTATATATATATTTTTTTGTGTTTTGGGGAGTTAGAAAAGACGTTTTTATACATCCACACATATGTGTAACATACACATACACAGCATGAAGATCCTTTCTTTTTCTTGGGATTTTTGATCACATTGGTAGAAAATGTGAAAGGATGCATGATTGAGGAGCTGAGAGATTTAAAGAGGTGGGACCTTAGTCCTCCTAGACTGACAAATCCTGCATTTGGCCAATGACCATTGCTGAGCAGAATTCACGATCTCTTCAGTGGTTTGAACACCTAAGTGGCAGGAGGTATCACCAGCGGAGGCATTCTTCATGGAGGTCATGGATATGTACATGTGATAGGGCATGGGAGAGTAGGCAGGAGACTCTAGAGTAAATGTGCCAAGGAGGATTCTGGGAAGATGGTAGAGCAAGAGGCAACAGGAAATGTCTCCCCACATAGACAACAATTTCACTGGCAGAAGTTGTCTGATGTAAACTATTTTGGAACTCTGGAGTCTATCAATAAGGCTTACTACTTTTTATGAGAAGGCTTGGATGGTTAATTTTGGTCAATTTCAGCTCTTAGCACAGTAGCAGCTACTTACTCCTTATTTCCAGTCGTGTGGCAGGCAGCTGTGCGCATGTTCAGTTTTGAGCAGCTTGCACACAATTGCAGGTATCAGGTTGGTCAAAAAGGATTCTGTCTTCCAAATATGGGTTCTGATCACTGATTGTCACTTCTGATCACAAAGATGCAAAGAGGCAGGTGGTCATTATTGCTGCACTTCCTATAATTTTAAGTGTTTTACCTTCCAGCTGTTGTGATTTCCAGGGAACTTAAAGAGCTGGTGATACCAGTTTTTCTGTATGGGTCTGAGTTTGTTGTCTTGTGAAGTTGAACAATGAATTCATGGACATGGAGGTAAGTGAAAATAAAATTTTATTGAGAGAGACTCCCCGCAGGGGGGAGGGGGCCCGAGTTGGTTGCCGGTAAAGCTTCTTTGTCCAGGGGAAGATATTTGTTTTTTTAGCTTCTGATTGATCATTCAAAGAATTCTGCTTTAGTAACATCCATACATTTTAAAGCTCAAGTTCCCACCGGTGGGACGGACCTGATTGAGGATTGCCATATCAGGTCTGAGGTGATGTCACTGTCTTTTCCTCGCTCAACTGGGTTTGGCCCTGGGTCATCTTGTTTATTTCTGCGGGTTTTTTTTAGATCAGGGCATAACCAGCAAACTCTATCCTGCTATGTCTGCAATCTTCTGATATTCTTGGATTTATCTATTTAGTTTCCCTTCTCCAGGACCCACCCCTAACTGCCTAGCTACCTTCTATCTCCTCACCAGCCCCTTTTCCCCTTCATTTTTTGCTTTCTGGGAGCCAGATATTAAAGACCAGGACATTTGAAAACAACTTCATATATGGGAATAATTAGAAAGTGACTGTGCATGCCCAGGGAAAGGCGAAGGCTCAGAAAAGACCTGAAAAGACCTTACATTTATATCTTAAGTTGATCCTTATCACAGGAACAGCCTACAACAATAAAGCAAGAACAACAACAACCAAAAACAAAAACAAAAATACAAAACAAACAAACAAAAATACCTAAAAAACCCTGAGAAAGAGGAGAAGCTGATATCCAGAGTTACCACATTTTTAGATCCAAATGTCCAGTTTTCAACAACAACAAAAATTGTCAATCAAGAATCCTATGTCTAGCAAAACTGACTTTCAAAAGTGAGGGAGAAATTAAGACATTCTCAGAAAAACAACAGTTGAGAGAGTTTGGTATCACTAGGCCTAGCCTGTAAAAACAAAAGCTCAAGGGAGTCCTATAAGATGAAATGAAAGGATGAAGAAATAAAGATCACAATAAAGGTAAATACACAGGCTAGCATTATTGTAATAACTCCACTTTTTGTTTTGTACATGATTTACAGGACAAATACATTTATTTTATTTTATTTTTTTAGGCATCACTGCCACCAGCATTCAACTTTTATTACGCTTATGAGCCAGTGTCTGAGTATTTTATCTGCATGTTTCTAATAATCTTTCCAATAATTCTGTAAGGGAGATGATATTATGGTGCCCATTTTACAGATTAGGAAACTGAGACATAGAGAGGCCAGTTAACTTGCTCAGCTTCTTACAACCAAGTGCTAGAATCAGAATCCAAACAAATTATCTGTGCTGCTCACCAGGTCACTCTACTTTCTGTCTGGGCTCTATGACCAGTGCCAGCTCCCAAGGTAACAGAGCAGAGACTGTGGAGGGTGTGGGCATCGACACTTCTAATGTCCATTATCACACTTGGAGGACAAATACATTTAAATAATTATTAATTTATGCTTTTGGACCACAACATAGAAGGATATACTGTGTGACAGCAGCAGAAAGGGTGGGACAGAGCTGTAAAGGAGCAGTTTTTGTATGCTACTGAAGTTACACTGGTATAAATTCAAATGAGAGTGTTTAACTTGGGGACATTAAATGTATTCCACATGGTAACCACAAAGGAAACAACTGTAGAATACACACAAAAGGAAGTGAGATTTTAGCATTTCACTTCAAAATATCTACACAAAATTAGGAAGAAATGCAGGAACAACAAGCTATAGGCAGGTAGAGAACAAATAGTAAAATGACAGAAGTCCTTTCTTATCAGTAATTACTTCAAATGTAAATGGATTAAACTATCCAATCAAAACACAGAGATTGGCAAAATGGAAAGAACACACATGATCCAACTATATGCCATTGACAGGAGACTCACTCTAGATCCAAAGACACAAATAGATTGAAAGTGAAAGGATGGAAAAAGATACTTTATGCAAATAGTAACAAAAAGAGGGCAGGATTGGCTGTACTAATATCAGACAAAATAGACTTTAAATCCAAAAAAGGTCACAAGAGGCAAAGAAGAATCCTACATAATAAAAGGCTAATATGCAAATGACCAAACGGTGGAATGAGTGGTCACTATGATTCACACTGACCACTAGGGGGCATATACTCGCAGGAACTGCCCCCTGGTGGTCAGGGTGCTCCCACAAGGGGAGCGTGGCTCAGCCAGAAGCCAGGCTCACAGCTGGCGAGCTCAGTGGCAGTGGTGGGAGCCTCTCCTGTCTCCGTGGCAATGCTAAGGATGTCCGACTGACAGCTTAGACCCACTAAACTGTCAGTTGGACATCCCCCCAGGGCTCCTGCACTGCAAGAGGGCACAGGCCAGGCTGAGGTGCCACCATCCCCCCAATGCACGAATTTCGTGCACTGGGCCTCTAGTGTTACATATTAATAAAAGGTTCAATACAACAAGTTGACACGACAATTATAAACATGTATGCACTTAATGATAGGAAGCAAAAACTGATAGAAGTAAAGAGAGAACTAGATGATTCTATAATAATAATTGGATACTTTAATATCCTGTCATCCTTAGACTTAGACGAATCCACCTCCTTGCAGAGGCCACCCTTTAAGAGGGTGGTGAGGCTTGTCCCCCCAGGAATGATGCAGAGGATGTTTAAGACTCAACCTGAATCCACACAATGAGTCTTAGTTGTGCATGTCATTGGGATTTGTTTGTTCTGAATCTACAATTCCGTAGTGCAATTCCAATATTGAAAAATTATTATGTGTGATGTACAGCAATATAAAAGAGCAACTTTTATATTGCTAGTAAGTTATGAATAGGCAGAGGGAAATGATAGCTAAAGGGTACTAGGTTTCTTTTTGAGATGATAAAAATATTCTAAAACTGTGGTTATGGTTGCACATATCTGTGAATATACCAAAAGCTGCTGAATTGCATGCTTTAAATGAGTGGATTGTATGCTATGTGAGTTATATCTCAATAAAAGCGTTCATTAAAAAAGGTGCGTTCACAACACTGGGATACATGGAATGCAGCATAAAGATGCATGTTAGAGATATTTCAAAGAACACTAGTTGTATATATGAATAAGGATAGTGTTATTTCAATGAGAGAATGAGTTTCCCATACTGGGTGCATGGAATACACTGGGGTGCATGTCATTGGCACAGAGAGAATGCTGAATGTATTAGGGTTATGTTAGGAGGGAAAGTGCACTCTTCCATCCCCTGACTTGTGAAGGAAGAGCTTTTGGGCTGTAATGACATGTACTAAAAATGTTTCAAACAGTGGGGGGAGAAGTTCTGAGAACTTCATAAATGTTCCATTTATTGGGAGAATGGCCCTATTAATATACTAGAGGCCCAGTGTACAAAATTTGTGCACTCGGGGGGTCCCTTAACTCAGCCTGTGCCCGCTCACAGTCTGGGAGTCCTTGGGGGGTGTCTGACTGCTAGCTTAGGCCCACTGCCCCCAGAAAGCGGGCCTAAGACGGCAGTTGGATATCCTTAGCCCTGCTCCCACCACCACTGCTGTGCTCGCCAGCCACGGGCCTGGCTCAAGGCTTCTGGCTGAGTAGTACTCTCCTTGTGGGAGCACACTGACCACCAGGGGGCAGCTTCTGAGTTGAGCATCTGCCCCCAGGTGGTCAGTGCACATCATAGTGACTGGTTGTTCTGCCGTTCAGTCAATTTGCATATTAGTCTTTTATTTAATAGGATTTAAACCTAATTCTGATAATTTACTATGGTATTTGACTCAAATCAGTAATGACTTATTCATGACTTGGCTTATCATCATCCTATTATCTCTACAAAGATGTGTTTGTGTTGCTGGAGTCTGACACATTTTGATTTGAAAAGTGTATCTCCGTAGAGGGTCAGTCCTAATGTTGGATCCTAGCGAGCACCTGCTAAGCTGGTGCCTGGCTGACTATCTGGGCCCACATTGCAGCTCACTGTCTTCATGGATTGATTTTATCCTTCATTTTCTGGCTTAAAGCTTTCCCCTTTTGAAATCATGAACTTAGACCTACGGTCAGAAGTCCTGGCGGGGATCATCGAGGAGTCATTCCTCAGTCTGTTTGGAAGCTATTCCTCCATTTAAACAATGACTAGCTCCCCTCTAAGCAACCTGCAATGAAGAAACGTCCAAAGCCGCTCTCCTGTGATGCGCAGAATACGGAGCATGGAACTGCCGTGTTCTTAGGGGCCTGTGCAGCTCTCTGTCTCCCAAACCCAGCGATCAATTTCTAAGGTCAAATTGTAGCTGCTGCTTACACAGACCAGGGCAGCCCATTCCCATCCCTAAGGAAATATGACCCTCTTGGCAGGGAAGACGTTGCTCTGACAGAGGAGCCCAGTCACCCTGGGGACCTAGCTCGCAAGCTCTTCCTTCACAAGCCAGAGGCTGGAAGAGCGCTCTTTCCCTCCTAACATAACCTAATTGCTGCGTCCCCATGAGCCTGGGCATTCAGCATTCGCTTTGTGCCAAGCCCTGGCTCCCACCCAGCCCCTCCTTGAGGTGGAGCCAATCCCCAGACTCCCTTTTCCCAGGAACTGGTCCAGAAAGGCCTTAGCAGTCAGCAAGGAAGAGTCCTATACCACGGCCTGGGGGGTCCGGTGGCCCAAACTCCAGCTGCCTGGGTGGGCGGCCAGCACGCCTCCTCTGTAGAGACCTGCCCCAACTCAGCAGAAAAAAAAAAAAAAAAAAAAAAGGACAGAAAGGGAAAGGACAGGTTAGTGTGGCACTGAGATGCTAATCAGGGTGGGGTGTGAGAATGGCTTGCTCTGGTTAACCCCCTCCTCCCCCGGGGACTGGGAGGCATTCTGAGTGCCACATGCCTTATTCTTCCATTCATCCAAAGATTAAGCTGTTGGGATCCTGGATCCACACACACTCCCGACACCTGGGAATCTGCATGCTGCAGGTGCATCTGGGACTGGGACGGTGTGGGCAGGTCCAGGTCACTTCTCTTTGCAAGGAAGCTTTGCAAGCTTTCTCCACTATTCCCCTCCTCGGGAGCAGCAGTGCCTGGCATGTCTGGCGATGGCCTCTCTTGTACCTTTGAGATTTCTTGTTAGGATTGCCAGGACAGGTTTGTCAGTCCTTTGATTTATATGTGGTAGCTCTGCCTGGCCCGTTTTCATGTGGGAGCCTGCCCCTTCTGCAGCAGGCCTCTGTGTCCCTCAGACACAGGCTTACCCTTCAACCTGTGAGGCCCACAACCGAGTCACCATCAAGGGCAGGGTGACACACATTCTCTACCAGCCTATACTTCCATATGTAGTAGCAACATTTCTCAAAATTGAGAACTCAGAGATGCGCAACTAGGCCTGCAGACCCCTAGGGGATGCCCAGGCCTTGGTAGAGAAACGTATTAAGTTAAATAATTTCCTCTCATTTGAGTTGATCAATCAGCATGAATGACATTGTAAACACAAAGAGTAACTCAAATCCTGAAGCCAGATGGCACCAACTGGTTATAAGATAATCATTTCCACATGATTCAAAAGCTACTGATGTTGATCTTGATTTTTTTTTTTTTTTTTTTTAAGTTAGGATGAAACAAAAATCTTAAAACTCCTTTTAGAACTCATGGACTCTTGCACCTTCCAGCTCACCCACCACAGGATTCCTAGGTGCCATTTTGAGGAGCGATTATAGAAAAGTTTTTTCTCTAACAAGCAAGGCAACCTTCTAGGGAAAGAGCAGGAGGTGGGTGTGGCCTGGTTGAAGCCCCTAGAGCAGGGTCGGACTAAATAAGGGAAACCTACTGACCACAGAGTTCTGGGTTGGGCGCGCCTTGCAACCCTCTCCTTCCCGGCTATCTGACTCATGACTCTTGTCAACGTCCCAGCCCATTACTGGACATTGCAGTGTCCTGCTAACGCAGTGACTTGGCAGCCAGTTGGCTGCTCTAGAATTTTTACTGATGGTTTTGCTCTTGACATCTGGGACCATATAATAATAATAATAATAATAATAATAATAATAATAATAATAATAAATAAAATAAAAAATTCCCAGACATTGGGATGGAGGACATGGAAGCCTGATTTGAGTTTTCTTCTTTTATATAAATGAATACAAGAAGTTCATTGGAGCAGCCAGTGAGTGTACCGATTTGCTTCTGAGAAATGTACAGATGGGGGAGATGGGAGTTTGGAGAGCCGCACAGATGGAGAAGTCTTTTCATTTTCATTTGTCACTGAGCAGAGGCCTGGAGTTGCTGAGGGTGTCAAGACTCACAGATGCAAACACGGAGGAAGAGTGACACAGATGTATGGCAGGCACAGCCGGCAGGGAATGTGTTCCTGCGGGGTTGATTCACAGAGGGCACCTAGTCAGGGTAGGGTGGGGACTTCGGCATGCATCCCTCGTGTCCTACCGTGGGGACAGCGCCGCGTGCTCAGGGATGCTCAGAGACTCGGTGATGTTTCCAGATGACAGACAAGCTGCTCTGCCGCCCTCTCATCCACCTTAAAGAATGAGTCCTTTCTCTGCCTTGGAATTGCTCAGCCAGGCAATCCTGGTTTGTGTGGGGCTTGGTCAACTGAGTGATTTTGTACTGTTAATTGTTTTGAAATCAGTTTTATTTCAGGTGCCACTTACATGTAGACACGCTAACCTTGCTTTTGTGGGTTCTCATTATTGAAAAACTTGTACAGGATTCTGAGCAAAATGCACATCCACAGAGTCCTGTTTTTGAAAGCCTCTGCTAGCCTGTCACATTTTTTATTTTTCCCCAGCCAAAACAGGTTTCAGGGCAACTAAGTGATATAGTTAAAACTCTGGGAATAAACCAATAATTAGATCCTTTCTTTGGTCACTGCATTATTATGTAAAGTACTTGAAATTTGTAACCATTTCATTTGGCTGAGGAAACTTGACAGTCCCTTGAATTTATATGCCAATGGCATGTTGAAATGTATACATAAGGTTGGGGTAGAGCAGTGGTCGGCAAACTCATTAGTCAACAGAGCGGCAAACTGAGGTTTGCGAGCTGCATGTGGCTCGTGAGCAGCGGTTTGCCCACCACTGGGTTAGAGGAATGGTGGGTCTCCTGCACCTGGCTAGCCCAGCTCCCTAGGACTGCTGTGGATAAGCTTGAAATACACCCAGCTGGCCTGCAGTAGAGAGAGCTGCCTGGCTGCCGCAGTGGGGAGGCCTGAGGCTCTAGATGTCTTGGTCTACACTCTGCTGTTGCCCCTGCTGAGACCCGCTGCTGGAAGTGCTGCTCCTTCTCTGAGCAGGGCAAGGAGGACCCAGTTCCCGCAGAGACTCATGGGCTGTCAGAAGCTGCTCGTCCCTCCTTTGCTGTGTGCCATGGCTGTGGAGCAGGGAGTACCTGCAATCAGTCCTCTTTGGCTGGGGTTCCCGTCTTCTGTCCTGCTGTGTCTCAGATGGACAGATGACAGCTCCATCCATTCTTTTTGGGTCTCAGTCCTCTGGATTGGTCCACCTGCTTAGTGAAAAAAGAACCAGCCCTCAAACTAGCACGCAGCCCTTAATCGGATGAGTACACCAAGGCAGGCACGGAGGGCTCTGCCTGTGAAAATTCGTGTGGCGACTGCTGGGCTGCTTGCTGCCGACTGGGTGGGTGAGAAGTCTGCCTGTAATTCCCACCAGCTTTGCCCCAATGACCAGTGACTCCAGCCCAGATGTGCACAAGGTATCATTGTTAGTCTTATGTCTACAAGGAGGCACCAGGCCATGCCTGTCAAATATGGAGAACAGGGGCTGACTTAACTATTCCCTATTCCTCCCTGGACATCCTTCCGATAAACTAATTTCGAGTGCTGGTAGCTGAAGAGCTGAATGGTTTGCCATGGGAGCCAGTGGAGGCTAATATTGATTGCCATGGGATATTGATGCCACTGATATTGATTGCCATGGGAGCCAGTGGAGGCTAAAAGGACACTGTAGGTTTGTTTCACATGTTCCCACAAACCATCTTGATGTTCCTGCTAGAGAGAGACCATGGGGCTGAGCTAATGTGTTCTATAAGAGAAGCATAGTGGGACAGGAGATGATGTGGGAAGAGCACATCTTTTTTGTAAAAGAAAAAAAAAAAAAAACAACACCCATTTTTATTGATTTTTAGAGAGACAGAAAGAGGAAGAGAGAAACATTGACTGGCTGCCTCTTGCAGGCCTTCTACTGGGGATTGAGCCCAACTCCGGGCATGTATCCTGACTGGGAATTGAACCAGTGACCTTTTGGTGCACAGGGTGACACACTCAACCAACTGAGCCACACCAGCCAGGGCAAGAGCACGTCTTTTAATGTGGTGTCCTTTAGACAACAGTATAAGACAATACAGTGTCCTGATGTTTATTAAGACTCTGATGAAAAGATATCCGAAGCCAGTGTGAGAGTGAGGCTGTGAGACATTCAGAAGAGGCAGTCACCATGTCTGGGGGTTGGCTCTCCCTGGACCAGGGACACACACCCCACCTGGTTTCCGCTGGGCTCTTCCCCACAGCGTCTAAGTGCAGAGGCCTCACTCTTCATTTTCTTCCTTTAAATCCCATTATCCTTAGCTCTGTATCTAACTCCAAGGGATTTTACTTTTTATCCTCACCTGAGGATGTTTATTGATTTTAGAGAGAGAGGAAGAGTAAAAGAGAGAGAAACATCGATGTGAAAGAGAAACATTGATAAGTTGCCTCCAGTACGGCCCCAACCGGGGATCCAACCTGCAACCTTTTGGTGCATGGGATGGCGTTCCAACCGACTGCGCAAGCCGGCCAGCGCAGGGATTTTACTTTTGAATCACAATTCCAAAACCTCTTGTTGGAAGGGTAGTTTCAATTTATTAACAAACTAGAGAAAACAGCACACAAGGACTACGAGAGGCCAAGAAAGATGGGTGGGGGTTCACTTTGCCTGACTCTCCTGTGCAGCCGAATAAACCCTCCGGGGCCTCACAGACTGTGCCCCTTCGAGGAGGGAAGGGGGTCCTGCAGGGAGCACAGTCCTCCGCTTCTGTGTGACTGTGACGGGTGGGACTCTACCCGCCCACTGGAGGATCATAGACCCGCACATCTAAGATCCAGAAAACAGAGCTCTTTTCCCAATTTGCGATTATACTTTTTCACACCTTTAGATTCATTTTCAATTTGTTTGAAATAGCACATCTAGAGATGGATTGCAAACCCAGCCCACCAGAGACTATTGTTCTGTTCTTTGCTGCTTAATAGTCTAGATCCAAGTGGCTCCCTCTTACACTCTGAAGAGAAGAGAAAACCCTACATTGGCGTCTTCAAAGTTGTGAACATACATTGTTTCATTTGATCCTCACAGCAGCCCAGGCAGGCAGGCAGGCAGGCAGGCAGGCAGGATCCAGAGGATGGAGTTGTAACCGGTAGAGCTGGGAACCAAACCATGTCCTCTGCCTTCCGGGCCAGGGCTCCTTCCACTCCACAGGTGAACTGAGCTCTCCTTGATGAGCAGGGCAGCCTTTCTGCTTAGCATAGAACAGTGGTCGGCAAACTGCAGCTCCAGCTGCATGCGGCCCTTTGGCCCCTTGAGTGTGGCTCTTCCACAAAATAGCACGTGTGGGCGCGCACGTACAGTGCGATTGAAACTTCGTGGCCCATGCGCCGAAGTTGGTTTTCGGCTCTCAAGAGAAATTTCAATCGTTGTACTGCTGATATTTGGCTCTGTTGACTCATGAGTTTGCCGACCACTGGCCTAGAAGACATGTCCTTTGGGCTCTCCAACAAAGGTGATTTAGAGTACAGACCTCGTCAGCAAGCTCAGGGGACAAACACACCTGAGCTCAATTCGGCATCCACATCAGAGGGATGAAAAGGACAGAACATGGGCGTCTTCGATGAGGGTTTCTTCCCATTTTCTTGACTCTCACCCAGACCACACTGGGGGCTGTACCCGGAATGCAGCAAAGTCCAGGAGGAGGGAGGATACTCAGAGGACTTTCTCGTCTAGCAATTTATTGATTCCTTCACACATCCTCTTGAGGCTGGGTCTACAGTTTCCACCCGGACTATAAAGGGTGGAGAGGAACTCCACATCGGCAAAGTGGTTGAAGACGTGGTTGATGCGCCCGTGGGTCCTGGGGGTCAGGTGTCGCTGCACCAGTTCGTGCACCAGGTCCTTGCACTCGTGCAGGAGCTTGGAGAGCACGTTCCTGTCGAAGGTGTAGTCCACCTCATAGAAGCTGACGATGGTCATGGCCGTCTGGTTCAGCTTCTTCCTGAACTTCTCCACGATAGCCACCTCCTCCTGGTTGAACTGGTTGTTCCGGTAGAGGATCCCGATTTTGATGGCCACCTTGATCAAGTCTTTCATGATCTTGTGGGCTTCCTTCTTGTTGTGGGTGTGCTCCTTGGTGACTTTGTAGAGCTCATCAAAGATCTCACTGCTGGTGTCATCGATCAGCATGTTGGCCACGGTCTTGCTGGCTATTTTGCTCAGAATCTTCTTCTGGGCCTGAAGGGCAAAACTCTTTGAACTAAAAACATCGGGACCTACGATAAGAAAAGAAATGAAAGTTAGGGAAATATGAGAACCATTTATTATTTTCCTACAAGTGAAGCACACTAATTTGAACTTATGTTCTTACAGCAAAAATTCATGCTTTTAGAGTCCACTATCCCTAACTAAACCTCATCCATGCTGGGAGCCACGCTGTCCGGTCCACATGACAAGCTTGTTTACTCTTTGAACCTTCTCAATTGTGCTCTTCCCTCTCTGGAAGGGGGGCGGGGGGGTCTCCTCGTGTTTAGACCAAATCTCACCTTTTTACACCCACTTCACGCATACAGCCTCCCAGACTCTGTTAGATCACAGAGGACTCCCTGTTGTGGCTGTTGCACTGAAAACCATTCAGTTTTGCAAATTATACAGGAGGAAATTATAGCTTAATGACAAGAATGTAGTTTTTTTTTTTTTTTTTTAAATCCTCACCCAAGGATATGTTTTTACTGATTTTAGAGAAAGAGGAAGGGAGAGAGAGAAACATCAATGTGAGAGAAAACCATCCATTGGTTGCCTCCCATAAGTACCCCACCTGAGATTCGAACCTGAAACCTACCGGGAATCAAACCCAAAACCTTTTGGTGTACAGGATGATGGTCTAACTGTGCCACCTGGTCAGAGCAGGAATGTAGTCTTTTTTTGGCTGAATCTCAGAATTCATACTTCATAGAGTCTAAGATGTATTTTTCCAGTTTGATATCTTAGAAATCAAGATGCATTTACAGTCACTGTTGCAGGTGGCGGTTGGGCTGTGGTTGTCATTACTTGTGTGCATATCACCTTACACAACAGGAGCCAGAAATTTGGGAGAAAAGCCCAGAGTACTTTTGTAAGAAATACTGCCTCGCCAATGCACAGAGAGCCGCACTGTGTGGGAAGTAACACATCGACAACACCAAGTCAAAGGTGCTTTAGCCGGTACTACTCTGACTGTGAAGGAGCTCAGAAAAACAAAGCCCACTTAGTCTCCACTTTGTGAACGAGAGAAATACATGTTAAAAATAATGTATCTAAGTAGGTCTAAAAAGGCATGAATAAAAATTTTAACTGAAAAAGCAATCACTATTTAATTGGCAGCACCTTTATCTTTCTTAAGAGCAGCACCTTGCAATCCATGGTGCCTTAGATCTGATGAAATCCCCTGTGAAGCCACCAATTAGCTGGAGCTGACATTTGGAATGAAGCCCCCTGGCCAGCCCTACTCATCATCACTATCTTCCCAAGGAGACTCAAGTTGCCTGAAGACAGAGACAAGAGTTTCGAGTTGCCATAGCACCTACACCCATGTGCCCGTGGGTCCTGGGGGTCAGTTCTGGTTACAGCGATGAGATGGTGTCTGTTAAGTACCAGAGAAATATTGCAGAAGAATAAGAAAGTAGTAAAATACGGTGTGAACTTATACTGGAAACACAAACCCCAACAATTTTCCTTTGAAAACCAAGGGCCCTCTAGGTCCCTACAGCTTTTGCCCAGTGCTCTGTGGCCACCCTGAAGTGACAGATGTGATATGCAGTGGACTGCCAGCTTCTGTAGTCCTTGTCTGGCCCGTCCCCATCTCATAGTCCACCCCCTCTGCCCAGCTGGACTCATTCCCTCAGTGATTAATCCCTGGACACTCAGGTCTTGCAGACACAGACTCAATAAACACTCAGACCCAATGTAGACACAGGCCCTGGTGCTTCCACCACGACTGGCCAGGCCTCACTCCCTCAGCCCAGGGTCCTTCCAGGAAAGTGAATGCAGCTCGCAGGCTCTTCCAGCTGCAGGGCTCAGGGGACCCCACCCAGATCTGAAGCGGTGGGTGCCACGGCCTCTCACAGCCCCAGGAAGCTCTCTCCATGACGTTTGAGACACGGCAATTGCAAGCAACTTCACAGCCAAGTAGCCCTGACGTGGCCAAGATGTCCCTTCAGCCTTGGGAACTCTTCCGTCCCATGAGAAAGCTGACTTCTGATTTGAGCCCTTTCAGAGTTTGAGACAAATAATAATTCCTGCCCTGTCTCATGATCCACCACAGTCACCAGACCTTTGTGTGAATAACCTTTGTTCCAAAAACATCAAATCGGTCCTCCAAAGACAAATATTTACAAGCACGTAGGCTGTGCAAAAGATGGTGCTGTGCTCGGAAGTCAATTCCACAGGAGAAGCTCGAAGACTTTGTTATTGAAATAAGTATATGCCTCCTCAGGTGATTATTCTGACGGGAACAATGAAGTGATATGAGGATAGATCCGTTCTGGAATATCAAAAAACAATCCTTTTTCTGTAGGAACAGTTCCTAAAAACTGCCTGAGAATGAAGTGCTCTTAGAGGCTCTCAAAAATGCGGCAAATGTGCGTTTACACAGAAGCACGAATCAACTGAATGTGTGTTCACCAGAGTGTAAGCTCTGTGGGAGCAGGGACTGGTGTCTAAGTGCTCCTGTCTGTCTGTCCGTCCAGAGCCCAGTGTGTTGGCGGCACGCGGCAGCCAGTGGCTGGACGAGGGGAGCGCTGGCTCTGTGCCAGGCACTGCCCGGTGTTAACCCTGCATTATTATTATTATTATTTTTTAAAATATATTTTATTGATTTTTTACAGAGAGGAAGGGAGAGAGAGCTAGAAACATCGATGAGCGAGAAACATCAACCAGCTGCCTCTTGGACACCCCCTACCGGGGAGGTGCCCGCAACCAAGGTACATGCCCCTGACCGGAATCGAACCTGGGACCTTTCAGTCCGCAGACCAACGCTCTACCGCTGAGCCAAACCGGTTTTGGCTGCATTATTATTTTAACTTGACAGCAAGTATTTTCCCCTTATGGTTAAATAGTTATATGGGGATGGAGCCTGCAACCTGGGCATGTGTCCTGACTGGGATAAACCTTGACCTCCTGATTTAGAGGTCGAAGCTCAACCAATGAGCCACACCAGTCGGGCTAAAAATTAACCTCTGAAATAATTCCTTTAAATGTGTTGTTGTAACAAACATATCACAATGATAAAACACCCATTACTTGTTCAACCCTGTATGACATTGAACTCCCAAATACTTAATTGGGTTCCACTCTGAATATGGTCCCACAGGAGGGTGAGATACAGACAAATTAAGCAAAATAGAGAAACATGCGAAATAGCCAAAGTGGCATGAGTGACAAAGCTCTGAGGGCTGTGAAGGGGGACTTCCATGTGGGTAGGTGAGGGTGGCTACATACGAGGTGGTTTCTAAAGGCACAGAAACAGGCCAGCAATTTCCCCCAAATTACAAAGGCCCTCATCGGTGTGCAGCATCTCTCTCGCATAAACGTGTGTTTTTCACCTACAAAGGGGACTTGAGTACAAGTTCTTTGGTGAGGGCCCAGGAGGGTCCCAGGTATAGCGTCTCAGAAGCCCTAACGATCAATAGTCACCATCCAAACCACAAGGAAAGATTTAAGAAGAAAACCACAGACAGCAACTAATAAGCAGATTCCCGCCGAAACCGGTTTGGCTCAGTGGATAGAGCGTCAGCCTGCGGACTGAGGGGTCCCAGGTTCGATTCCGGTCAAGGGCATGTACGTTGGTTGCAGGCACATCTCCAGTGGGAGGTGTGCAGGAGGCAGCTGATGGATGTCTCTCTCTCATTGATGTTTCTAACTCTCTATCCCTCTCCTTCCTCTCTGTAAAAAAATCAATAAAAAAAAAAAAGGCAGATCCCCACACTCTGCCCCAGACCGCCAGAGTTAGCATCCTTAAGGAGCAGGGCCAGTACCCCAGGCTCCCTGGGTGATTCTGACGTGCTGGACGCAGGGCCCGCCCATCATGACACGCCCCAGTGAGGATCCTTCGGAATATGTCTTATTAGATCTTCCTGGAAGGAAGGTTCTGTGGTCAGGTCCGAGACTTTGTAGATGACTCTATATTGTGACTGGCTTTTGGCGATTCGTCACACCAGGTAGCTTATGAAAGGCCTTGAGAAGTGCTGCAGTAGAGATGTCTGTGTAGTTTTATTTAGCCTACCACTTCTCTAACTTACTGGGCCTTAGAAAATTATATATCCCGACAACAATATCCTGCGGCACACATTATGGGAAATGTGGGGAAAGGACTGACAGAAATAACCTCAAGATAGCACTCTGGTCAACATTTACGACTCCCGGGGACCTGAGGGGAGTGGAGAGGAGGTGCTGCTGCTTCCAGCGTACATGCCTGATGGCATGATTTGAGGAGGGTGTGTGCCCTGGGGGAGAGCGGGGAGGGGCAGTCCTGCTCAAAATACTTCTTGCACATGGAAATCTTAGGCTTGTTTCCTACTATCCACCCTTGTGTCTCAGCTTTCTGCAGGGGAACCCTGCTGGTGACCCGCCCTCAGGAGAAACACTGCAGGCCGATGTGGAGGAAAAGGGGCCACATGCTGACCTGACCAGCTCAGGGAAGGCCTGGATGGCGGCCTTGCAAACTCAGAGACCTAGTAAGGTGACCAGACATCCCAATTTTTAACAATTTGTCCCTCGGCGGTTTAAAAAAGTCCCGATTTTTGCCGGAAACCAGTTTGGCTCAGTGGTAGAGCGTCGGTCTGCGGACTGAAAGGTCCCGGGTTCGATTCCGGTCAGGGGCATGTACGTTGGTTGCGGGCACATCCCCATTAGGGGGTGTGCAAGAGGCAACTGGTCGGTGTTTCTCTCTCATTGATGTTTCTAGCTCTCTATCTCTCTCCCTTCCTCTCTGTAAAAAATCAATAAAATAAAAAAAAATTAAAAAAAGTCCCGATTTTTCGGGAAAAAATCAGGACTTTTTAAAAATGTTGTGGGACATGGGACAAATTATTAAAAGTCGGGACTGTCCCGCCAAAAGCTGGACGTCTGGTCACCTTAAATCCTAAAGTCATCGCAAAGGATGGCCTGAAATGAAAACCGTTTTAATTTAAAAGCAGTTTATAGTGGTAGTCAGGTCCTAGGCCGGTATCTTCCCTGACAAAGGTTAATCTTTACCTTAACAGAGCCTATTGTCTTTTTGCATCTACGATAACATATCACTGAAATGTCAAAGTAATTTTCCTTTTTTCTGGACCCCTCTAAGCATAGGCACCACTCTGCAGGGACCACAAATCCCCGTGCTGTTATTGAATTAACTGTTGACTGTTAACTATCCTGCACCCACCTAATTAAAATAAGTATGTGTCTATAAATTTTATCCAATCCTAGAGGTTTCCCCATTTTGCTTTCTCCCACCTCCTTCATCTGTCACCAGTGGAGTGCATGTAACCCACTTACGTTTCCTCTTTATATATATATATTTAATTTTTCCTCATTTTTTATTAAGGTATTATAAGTGTACATACCTTACCAATCCCCACCCCACGTTTCCTCTTTAAAAAAATATATATATATTTTATTGATTTTTTTTCAGAGAGAGGAAGAGAGAGGGATAGAGAGTTAGAAACATCAATGAGAGAGAATCATTGATCAGCTGCCTCCTACACACCCCGTATTGAGGATGTGCCCGCAACCAATGTACATGCCCTTGACCGGAATCGAACCCGGGACTCCTCAGCCACAGGCCGATGCTCTATCCACTGAGCCAGACCGGTTTCGGCCCACGTTTCCTCTTTTGATGGTAATGTATAAAACAAGATGAAAACCCGCCGTTCTCTGGAGCACCATCTCAATACTTGGAGATTCTGCTTCTCGGCAATTGTCAACAGTTTGACTCAAATAAACTCACAAAACTTCTTTGCAGGTCTGAATGTTTCTTAGATTAACACTGAGAAGAAGAGAGTGAGCCTCTGGAGCCAAGGTCAGGAGCACACTTGGGATATCTGGGGAGACGGGCCTAGCTAGGGGCACAGGGTTGTCTGTGGAAAGACCACGAGATCTAGAATAAACCTGTCCTCTTATTCCTGGGTGTAAGGCTTATTTCCGTGTATAAGGCTTAAGAAGGCTCTTCCAGCCAGGGATGATTCTCTTTCCCATATTTGAACAAAAGTTCCCATTCCCCAGCCATAAAAAGTAATGGATTGTTTAAGTAGCTCAGAATCTCTGAGAATGGAGACTGAAAACTTGATTATGCAGCTATCGTATATCTCACCTGACTGGCACAATGAGACAAGATTGATGAAGCTACAAAATTCTTCCTTGACAAAAAAAAAAAAAAAAAAAAAAAAATCAGCCGGGACCGGTTTGGCTCAGTGGATAGAGCGTCGGCCTGTGGACTGAAAGGTCCTGGGTTCGATTCCGGTCAAGGGCATGTACCTTGGTTGCGGGCATATCCCCAGTGGGGGGTGTGCAAGAGGCAGCTGGTCGATGTTTCTCTCTCATTGACGTTTCTAACTCTCTGTCCCTCTCAATTCCTCTCTGTGTAAAATCAATAAAATATATTTAAAAAAAAATCAGGGGCTTCCTTAAACCAAGACCGATGGAGGAGCTCAAGCGAGAGAATTATGAAGTCAGTGCTCTGAGAATAAGCACCAGAACTATGTAGGGAGAGCGGCATAATAATGGTTATGGACTTGTTTGGCGAAAGAAAGCAAAACATCATTTACGTGGACCCTTTGCTGCATGGAAAAGTGCCGGGGCCATTCTGAGTTGATGTTTCTATAAATGATGCTCAGCCATCGTACAAGCGATGTATGTTGTTACGTTTCTAGAAAACACCGAGCTCTCCCAGATGGTGAAATGCCAGGCTGGTAGTGATACACAGCGGGAAGCTGGGAGAGTGGGCAGAAAAGAGGCAGATGAGCTTCATTTGCATGGTAAGAACAAGGTACTACGTTCTGGGGAGAATAAGTGGTGGTGAGGAGAGAGGACGTCTCTGAGCTGCCAGCCACAGCCCAGAAAAGAGCCTTGAGCATCACCCGGGACTGTGTCCTGGTCAAGGGGACCTGGGGTGCAGACTCAACTCTTCTCTCCATACTCACAGGACGAGGTAACTTCCTACCTACGGTCAAGGTGGGGGAAACTCGTCCATGACTATGGTTGCCTGTGTCAAAATTGTAAAACTGGAAATTGTGTGAAGCAGCCAGTATGGACTCCCCTAGTATCACTTCATTTCTAACAAAAGCTTAAGATGATGGCGAGGCAGAGCCAGCTAGAAGCATTTAGTAGAAATTAGGAGCGGAGTTAGTACCCAGAGGAAATCAATCTGTGGCGCTTAACAAGCACCGTCCATCAAACATGAGACCCAGGGTCCAAGGTACAAAGCGGGGAGTTCCCAGGGCATGGGGAGGGGAGGGGAAAGGCCGGGCAGAGAGGGCTTTGTGGCGGTCCACGTTGCTGGCTCTCAATCACTCTCACGTCAGTGTTGGAAGAAAAGTCCAGGAAAGCCTTCTTGAGATGGAGCAGCCTCACAAATGACTTCGAATTTGGAACTTTCTGCTTAGCTGCACGTGCTCTCAGAGAAGCGGATTAGACCAGTCACGCCCTCCAGGGTCCATCCTTCACTAATGACAAGGGGCCAGGAGCCATGGAGAGACCGATCCCTTCCTGCTCTTTGTTGTTCCCGGGCTGAATGAGGAGGAAGAGGGGAGGGGTTGACCGTGGGGTGAGGTGGTCTGCGGGATGGCATCTCCATGGCGATGATACAGCATCTTCCAGAGAAGACACTGCTCTGCTTTAGTTCTGGGTTGCCCCTTTGCAGCTGTGGGAACAACACTGCTGAGGAACGACTAAGTAGCGCTCTGAAATACGAACCTGACGCAGCTATGGTTCCCAGAAAAGCTAATTGAGTTGTTGCATCTCCAGTGGAGTCAAACTGGAAAACATTTTCCTCTTCTTGTGTCAAAGTGTGGTTCGTATACTGCTGGGATATTAAAGAAAAAACACAGCTCTGGTGGTGGTACGATGAGATGAAATCATCAAGGAACCTGTGAGTTAGGGACGCGCCGAAACTTTGGCCTCCTCCACTCTCCCCCACCCCCTCTCGAAATGATCAAAGCTGAGAAGCTCATAAAAAATGCCCTTTCATACTTGAGTGAGATGGGCTTTTTAAGGCATTAAGGAAGATATTTTGGAATACTTTAAAAGGCATCACAGTGCAATTTAGATGGCCTGGGAGGGTTAGGAAATGGATTTTTCCGAGTGGAGGGTTAATCCAGCACATTCTTGAGGCCTTCTTAGGTTTGGCCCCTACCCTACCTTCCTGAGCTCCCCAAGTCTCCACCACTTGCAGTAAGAAGTGGCACTGGTCCTGTGGACGGGCTCACCAAGACTCGGAGGGCAGCAGCCCGTACCAGGCACCATTAGAGGGTGTGCACCATGAAAACATTATTCTGTTTTCTTGTTCTCTAATGGGGTAAATTAAGCTTTTCTAATATTTAACACACAGGCTGGCCCCAGGACCTGGAGCAGGCAATTAGACACCCATGAGCAGAGTAGAAACAATAAGCCAGGTAAGGGAAGGTCACCAGGGTGAGAAGTCCCAGGTGCCTATGGGTAAAACTGGGAGGGCAAGTATTGTTGGGTGGGACCCCACCCCCAAGGTGACCTTCTTCCCGTGGCAGACCCCCTTAGAGCAGTGTTTCCCAACCTTCTCTCATGATGAGAATCACCTGGTGGAGCTGTTAAAACACAGATTCCTGAATCCCAACTAAGAAGTGCTAAACTAGAATTTTTGAGAACATATAGGTAAAATTGCATACCTAACTTAGTGCTCTGTATATAACATCTGTGTTAGAGCACTAGTTAAGTATACAATTTTACCTATATGTTCCCAAAAATTCTAGTTTAGCACTTCTTAGTTGGGATTCAGGAATCTGTGTTTTAACAGCTCCACCAGGTGATTCTCATCATGAGAGAAGGTTGGGAAACACTGCCTTAGAGGAGGAACAAGGACCACTCCCCTAAGCATTAAGGCCTCAAGATAACGAGGTTCTGACCCCCATCAAATAATCTTAGGAACAAAGCGTCAGGTCTAATGACCACAGAGACAGAGTTCTGGTCAAACTAGAGATAATATCCAGGCCTCAGTTGTGTTTCAGCTCCAGGCTCAGAAAAGTAACAAAACCAGGCAAAACTGACACCATGGCTACCTCAGGACCAGCTGCAATGACGAATGACCTCCTATCTGAATGCGGATAAATCAGTAGAGACCATGACCCTGAAAGGACACACCTGGAAGAGCTGATGAATATTCTATTGAGATCATCCCCTGAGACCGCCCCTAAAAGCCTCACCTTCGGAAACAGATGAAACCCCTTAAAGCTAAGGACCCAGCAAGTGCATTGCGAGCTTTCTCTGGTGAGCAAGCTCGTGCCTTTTCCCACCTCTTCCTTCCTCAGGCGGCTCTCTCTAAACCATTCCTTCCCTCCCTTCCTCCCGCCCTCCTTCCCTCCCTCTAGCACAGCAATGCCTTTCCTCCCCCTTTCTTCCCTCAAGGTATGCACCTTTGCTTCCTTTCTCCTAAGCTCCTAAGCTCCAAGGCCCTTCTTTTGCCTCAGTAACTCATTTCCTGAGTCACTTCTACCCCCGTGGCTTTCTAAATGAACTTTCTGCTTGTATTTGAGTTCCTTGGCTCTGAATTCTTTTCTTAGCCAAACTCAAAAATCGAGATATCACATCTGGTGCCTTTCCCACTGGTATGTGTTATCCTAGGGAACCCTCACCCGGGCATCGGGTAGTTAGCGTATCCCTCACTTGTTTGTTCCCTTTCCGCAATTTTGAATTATTTCGGCATATGTGTATGTGTGCTTGGTTAAACAGACTCACTGATTATTTAGTTCTAACTAATCTGTCACAAAATGTACCAGTGACTTGTAAAGATTTCTGCAAGAAACACAACTGAGGACTGAAGATGTTATGCTGATCGTGGCAACATAAGTGAACAGCAAGAACATGGCCGAGCGGACGTTTATCCTCAGCCCAAGCACCTTTCTGCACTCTGCTCATAAGGTAAAAGTAATGATCTCATCAGATCTGACAAGAAATGGGCCATGAAAGTTTCAAAAGTTCGAAAAAGGTGATTTGAAATATGGATTTTAAACACTTTCACTTGCCTTGAGACATTCCCAGAGGCAGTAAGCAGCCATGGCAATTAGTAAGACAGACAAATGAGGGTTCTGATGCTGGCCTGGCCTGTGGGCAGGCAATGAGCTCAGCAGACTGTTGGGGAAGAGCGATGAATCAAGGACGAGGGTGGTGCTCCTTCCAGCTTGTGAGACGGGTGGGGTGGGGGCCATTAAGGCACCCCCAAAGGCAACAGGCATCTGGGAACGTGGGGGGAAGATGACTTCTCCAGTCCTGAGCGCGCTGTGTTTAGGGGGTTAAGGGGTGGGCGAGGGGGGAGAGGGAGTTGAGGGGGCGGTCATGTGGGCCACCTAAGACTGTGTGTGTAGTGGGCACCTCCAACTAAACTTGTCTTGGCTTCCCATTTTCCCATCCAAACCCTGTCTCTTCCCATAAAAGCAAGACACGGTGAAAAGACCCTTCTTCCCTAAATAATTAGCCAATTAGGGATCCTGAGGGATAATGCAAATATCTATCTTGCTGGTGTAAGCTACTCTCTGTTCACAGCTTGCTGGGCATCACTGTAGATCACTGTGCCAGAGCTACACTTTATCCTTCCTAGGCAGATTCTTCCCTGAGTGGTCCACCACCAAACCATCCCTTTTCCCTCACCAAGAGAATGAATTATCCTATATAATAAAGAGATAATATGCAAATTGACTCTCACACTGTAACGCCATCACAAGATGGCTGCACCCACAGCGGAGGTGGGGTTCCCATAACAAGTGATCAGCAGGGACCTGAGGCTGCATGGCACCAAGCTGGGGTGGGGGGCCTGAGGCTGCGCACCCCCTGCCTGGTGGGGCTTGAGAGGGGACTTCAGGCCGCACCCCCCTCCCTGGTGCCAGGCCAGGGGACCTCAGGCTGTGTCCCCTGCCTATCGGGGCTTTTTGGAGGTGGGGCTGGTCAGTCTGGGTCTTGTGCGATTTCGAGGTGTGCACAGGTGGGTGGGGACTTGACTTGGGGTCCTGCATCGCAACCCAGACTCTGACAGGAGGAATATTTTCATATACATTTTACTAATTTCCTTTCATCTCTGAGATGTCTATATAGAGAAAGGGCAAAAGCAATATTAAAGCATTTCCTCTAATTCCTTTAAAAAATATATTTTATTGATTTGTCACAGAAAGGAAGAGAGAGGGATAGAGAGTTAGAAACATTGATGAGAGAGAAACATCAATCAGCTGCCTCCTGCACCCACCCCCACTGGGGATGTGCCCGCAACCAAGGTACATGCCCTTGACCGGAATCGAACCTATGACCTTTCAGTCCACAGGCCAACACTCCATCCACTGAGCCAAATCGGTTTCGGCTAATTCCCTTTTAATGTGCGTGAAATTTGTGCACCAGGCCACTAGTTTAAAAATAAGGGTTGGAAGTGAAAGGTAGGCTTGGGTACAGTGGGTTGGCAGTTGGCAGATGGAGGGAGAAAGGACTGAGTTGCCAGAGACTACTAAATGCAGAGAGGGGGTGTTGCATTAGCCAGTCTCCACTTCCTCTGCCATGTGGCCAGTCATCCCTCCTCCGGCTTGGGGTCCCTGAAATCTTGCCTTTGGCTCAGGCCTGGGAGCAGGCACAGAGATTCACTCACCCAGTGGTCTGTAGAGAGGATTAAATGTTTTGGGGAGACCATGCATGATGAAATTTCTTGGATGTATTGGATATTTGAGGGTGCTGAGCAAGGATATACAAAAGCAATGGTAGTCAAACAGGGCGCTCCTTATAGGAAAGCAGGTTCAGATTATTACAATACCTCAAATTATTTAATTACACATTAAAGCAACATTTGACCATCTTCAAGATGAAGATCATTTTGTTGTTTTTTAAAAAAAATAAATTCCTGGGCCTTGAAGTAACATTGTTTCAGGTGAAATGGGAGATATCTGTAATACTATCTACAATAAAATATATGTTTAGAAAACTGAAACAAAACTAAAAAAAAAAAAGGCAGGGGCAGGTGTAAACCCTACTAGCTCCTTATTTCATCTTGTCTTAGTTTCCCACCCATCTATCAGCATAGAGGAATCTGTAACCAATTAATAATAACCATGTCAGAGATAATGTTTTGAGCATAGATTCTGTGCCCGAGACAGTGTACACCATGGATTGGATCCTCACAGGAGTTCTGCAAGAAAGGGATGGGAGTTCTGTTTTATAAAGGAGGAAACTGAGGCACCGCAGGTCTAAGTAATTCACTCAAAGCTAAGAGGATAGGAAGTAGCAGCGCTGTAGTTCAGACAAAGCCTGCAATCTTTGCTTTCATGCATCTGCTTTCAGAAAATTGTCCTTGGCTCCCTAATGACTGTGATTTCACACTTATTTGAGACCTTAGATAGACCTCAATTAAATCCCCATCTAACAAGGAGATTTAGATTTCATCCTTTTTTTTTTTATATACATACAAAAAGCCAGTCTTACTATACAATGGAATAATACCACATATTCATCAAGATACATGAAGCTTTCATTTTTAAAGGGAATTTTATATATTTCAACAGAGGTACACATTGATTTTGTTTTTCATATTGATCATACAGATGGCTCTGAAAAATGAATGAGTGATAATTTTACTTATGAGAGCTAACTGTGAAGTCACTGGGGGGTGAATCATCTCCAACTCAACAGGTTAATTTTGGAGATCTAAGAGATATTTTTGTCTCACTGCCGCAGAAGAGCAACCATCATTAGAAACGTCTAATTACATGATTTCTTTAAACACACTTAATGCCCAGCCAGTGTTGCACAGTGGTTGAACATTAACCTATAAAACAGGAGGTCATGTTTCTATTCCTGGTCAAGGCACATGCCCGGGTTTCAGACTCTATCCCCAGTGTGGGGCATGCAGGAGGTAGCTGTTGAATGATTCTCTCATCACTGATGTTTCTATCTCTCCCTCTCCCCTTTTCTCTGAAATTAAAAAAATTATATATATAGGCTAATATGCAAAGTGTCCCCTTGGGAGTTTGATCACTGGCTATGACATGCACTAACCAACAGGGGGTGGCCTGGAATGAAGGAAGGCTCTGGCTGGCAGCCAGAAAGCCCCATTGGCCCTGATTGCTGGCCAGGCCTAGAGACCCTATCTGTGCACAAATTTTGTGCACTGGGCTGCTAGTATAAATATATAAACACACACTCTCTCTCTCTCTTTTTCTCTCTTTCTCTCTCTCTCTCTCTCACTCTCACTAGAGGCCTGGTGCATGAATTTATGCACCAGTGGGGTCCCTTGGCCTGGCCTGTGGGATCTGGCTGAAACTGGCTCTCCAACATTCCCTGGGGGGTCCCAGATTGCGAGAGGGCATAGACCCGGCCAAAGGACCCCACTGGTGCACGATTAGGGCTGGGGAGGGACACGGGTGGTTGGCTATCTGGGGAGGGGCCATGGGAGGGACCCAGGGCGTGTCTGATCTGTCTCACTCAGTCCCAATCACCCAGACCCCAACAGCAAGCTAACCTAGCTGTCTGAGTGTCTGTCCCCTATTGGCCAGTGTACAACATAGCGACTGGTAGATCAGTTGACTTCCCCCTGGTGGTCAGTGCACATCACAGTGAGCAATTGAGCTGCCTTAGCATATCATTAGCATGTTATGCTTTGATTGGTTTAACAGGTGACTGGATACTTAGCATATTAGGCCTTTATTATATAGGATATATATATTAAACAGCACTTATTCATTCCTCCCCTACTCTTTTTGTATCTAACAAATAACCAGTGTCTTTCCATCCAGTTGGAACAAATCTTAACATTTTGTCCTCAGTGACAGAGTGAGGTAAGTCACACTCAGGCATAACAGTAACAGAGTCCACCTATGTGTGAACAGTAACTCATCATATCCCTGCCGCAGCTCCATGAGTAGGCACTGCAGAGCATCCCCATCAGCAGCATTTAAGTCCAAGGAAACCACAGCCAAGAGAGACTACGTAGCGTGTTTAAAGCTGCCACTTCAGAGAGGCAGAGCTAGGTCAGACCAAGGCAGACTGCCCCAGGGCCCTGTGCTCCCCCCCCACTCCCCCACTGAACGGCCATTCATGAGGTGACAAACACCAGTCGTTTTAAATGGTTTTTGAGTTATTGCTCACTTTAAAATGGAGATGGAGCCGGTGTTTTTCCTCAGATGCATTTCAAATGTACAGATAAAACAGAAAATAATGTAACAAACTCCTCTTGGGTGGCCACCACCCATTTAGAACAAATCTTAGATTTTGTCCCCAAAGACAGTGAGGTAAAGCCCTCTTTGTTTTCAACTCCCTCTCTTTCCCTTCTATCTCCCCAGGCTGAATTGAATTTCAGAAGTTAATTTTGTCTTTGTCTTATCTATGTTTTTATACTTTTGCTGATGAGTATGCATCATCCACATTCTATTGCTCAGTGTTCTTAAACTTTGGATAAGGTGTCATACTACAGAATCGTTTGCAACTCTTTATTCAACATCATGCTTTCTAATTTACCTAATTTAGTCATTTAGTTGTTTATACGAACATGTTATATAACCCACCATGTTTCCTGCTGATGGACATTTAAACTTCTCCCTCTTTCTGCAAGAAAAAAGCCTACAGACGTGTCTCTTTGTGCACATACACAACAGTGTACCTAGAATGCAACTGCCAGGCTCTGTACCCGAGAGGCTGCCAATTGATTTCCAGCAAGATTGCACTAATTTTCACTCCCAGCAGCAGTGTGTGACTTCCCACAGTCCCACTTCCTCATCAACACTTCAAATAGTCCACCTCTCAATATTCTGCCAATCTGATAAGTACAGAATAGTATCTTGTTTTAATATAAACTTCTTTGATTCCTAGTAAGATTCAATATTTTTTCTGTGTATATTGAACATTCAGGCCTTTTATCTGTGAGCTGTTCATTCATATAATTTACTCATTTTTATTCCCTCCCAATTTGATTGTATGTCTTTTCCCAGCTAATTTGTCAGAGCTTTTAATACCTTATGGATGCTAATCCTCTGCTGATCACACTATTGCCTCTCAGGCTGTAACATTATCTTTTAACTTATCTGGTATCTTCAGTCGTACAGAAATTAAAAAGTTTAACATAGTCATATTTATCAATATTTTCCTTTATAGTCTGTGATAATTTTGCATTGTTTTTTAAAAATATATTTTTATTGACTTCAGAGAGGAAGGGAGAGAAAGAGAGATAGAAACATCAATGATGAGAGAGAATCATTGATTGGCTGCCTCCTGCATGCCCCCTACTGGGGCTCTAGCCTGCAACCTGGGCATGCACCCTTGCCTGGAATTGAACTTGAGACCCTTCAGCCTGAAGGCCGACTCTCTATCCATTGAGCCAAACCAGCTAGGGCTGCATTGTTTTTAAAAAAATTATTCCTGCCATTAGGTGATAAGTGAATCTTACAGATTTCCCCCAAATTTTAAGGTTTTGCTTTTTCACATTTAGGTCTTTAATCCACCTGGAACTTATTTGTGCATATTGTATGAGGTACCTTTTTCTTCTCACAACTTATTCAATTTATTGAATAGTTCAACCTTCTGCTGCTGATCTTTTAGGCCATCTTTTGTTTATCAAGTTTAAATAAATCAAGAGTCTGAGTTTTTTACTCTGTTCCATTGAGCAATATCCACTTCAGTACCAATATCACATTGTCTTGGTTGCTATAAAATTACTATACTCATAATAAATCTTGATAAGCCAAAGGGAAGTTCTCATTTTGTTCTTCTTAGAAATTATCTTGACTATTTTTGCCTTTTTCATATGAATTTTAGGATCGATCATTTGACCAAATGCCATGAATACCCTGTATTTAATATGGGGTAAACTAGAATCTTTATATTAAGTCTCCCATCCAACATGATGTATCTCTTCATTTAGTTGGGTCTTCTGTGTCCTTCAATAATGTTTTATAGTTATTTCAATAAAGCTATTGCATATCTTTCATTAGATTTACTTCTAGGTACCATATAGTTTTGGTTGCTACTATAAGAGTAATTTTTTTCTATTATAGTTTCTAAATGGTTATTAAGGATATATAGGAACCCAACTGATTCCTATATATTTATCTCCAATTGAGAGATTCTGCTGAGTTCTGTTATTAATTCTAATAGATTTTATGTAGCACATGTTGTGTGTGTGTGTTTTTTATGTGAACAACTACATTGCCTGTAGAAAATGATTGTTTTTTTTCTTCCTTCTATTTCTTTTTCTTACCTTATTGAACTGGTGGTAACCTCTAGTACAATGCTGAATAGTAAGGATGTTATTTGGGATCACTGTCTTGTTCCCGACTTTAACAAAATTGTCTCTAAAAAATGACACCTGCTGTGGGCTTTTGATGGGTATCACTTATCCAATTAAGTAATCTTTCTTCTGTTCCTGTTTTGCTAAAGCTTTGTTTCAAAGTAGGACTATATATCTAATTTTATCAAACACTTTCTTTGTACCTACTGAGATGATCATATGGTTTATCCCTTTTAATAAGTGAATTTAACCAATTATCAAAAGACCCTTTGATCAAAGTTATCTTTGCTTTCCAAAGATAAGCCGTACTTGGTCATGATGCATATGAATTTAATATACTGAAGGATTCTATTAGCAAATATTGTATTTAGCATATTGTAAATATGATAAAAGATGAGATGGGTCTATAACTTTTTCCTAGTACAGTCCTTGTCTGATTTTGATGTCAGAGTAAACTATCCTCAGGCAATGGATCAAGTGGCTCTCTTTTTCTGTTCTCCGAGACTGTGTAAGGTTAAGGTTAACTGTTTTCTGAAGGTTTAGTAAAACTTGTCCACAAAGCCACTGTGAGTAGTGTGTAATCTAAGTGTGGAGAATCAATTTTAGTAATGTTTATTCATGTGTGGGAGAGCAATAATCCCCAAAACAACAAAAAGTTTCAATTTTTGATTTAACAACTATTTTAAGCTCTCTGGCTTTTTCTTTTCTTTCTCTAGAGCAGTGGTCAGCAAACTGCGGCTCAAGAGCCACATGTGGCTCTCGAGCCGTGGTTTGCCGCTCTATTGACTAATGAGTTTGCCGACCACTGGGATAGGGACTTAATCACAAGGAACAACAACAACCTGTAATTATTGGAATCGAGAGTCTAGGTCAGTGGTCGGCAAACTCATTAGTCAACCGAGCCGCAAACAGCGGCTCTAGAGCATCCACAAAGTAGGCAGTCTGTCTGAATGGGAGAGCATTCTCAGGAATAAAGTGGTAAACACCATCACTGGCATAATTTTCAATGCTATCTTGTTTTGTTTTGAGAAGAGAGACTGAGGAGCTATTTCTCAAAATATTTTTTTTTCAATCATTTACCTACAAAAAATGCTACATGAGCACTGAGAAAGTCAGAAAAGACAGATGAGCTAAAGGAAGAAAACGAGTCCCCCCAATCCCACCATGCATCATGATTAGCGTGTCTGTATTTTTCCAAACATTCTCCCAGGCACATATGATTTAATATTCACAAACACTCTTTCACTGATGCTCAGGGGCCTGGTGTATGCTCACAGTTTGGGCTGTGTCTGCCATGTACAAGTTGTTCAATAAATGTGTGTTAAATGAATGAATGAATGATTCAGCATGTCCTTCCTCCTTCTTTATGGCCCAGATTCTATCTATTCAGGGTGTTCCCTGGAATGAGGTGTGTATTCATGAGTACAGGCTGAACTGAAGGCACTCACATGCTGTCTGAATTCAGCACAAGGTCCAGCCGTTGTCTTTCATACGGAGCCTCCTTCCTGGCCCCAAAAGGCTGCTGTCTGCACTCCTATAAGCATCAGTGCCACACCCTCAGAGCTCACATCCTGCAGGAACCCTCCCTCCCTGACAGCAGCCCCCACCCTCCTGCCACCCCCGGAGCCTCCTCATTCACGCTCACCAGCTATTTTAATACTCAGGAGCTGTTGGGGATCCAGATAGCACAGGCCACGTCTGTCTCTGGTGATCCTCTCTCTCTGCTGTTAGTGCTCAAACTGTTCACCACAGCAGGCGCCCAAAAATCCAGGCTTAGGCCATCAGGCTGCTAACAAGGAGAGCAGTGGGATGCTGAATTCAGAACTGGGGGAGGAGGCCAACTTGGTAATATGTGAAATCAGCAAATACATCGATGCAATAGAAATGTCAGTCTTTGGAAGTCTTCATTTTTGGAGTGCAGGTGTAAAACCTAAAATGTTAAAAAGCAGGCAACAAAGTGGAAAAGACTCTCATCTTTATTGGAAAATAAAATATGGCCTGAGACAGTGTGTATTTCAGCTTAGTGTGTATTTCAGCTTATAAATGGAGGCTTTTGGAAAGTGCTGGCGTTAGATAAAGATAGTAATGCATTAACCTTCAGCTTAAAAAAAGAAAAGAAGATAAACGGCTAGCTGTCTTAGAGGGGTCAGAACACCCGAGGGAGAAGAAACCAGAAGGTACTTCTGGACGGGAGACGATTTGGCAGACAGCACTGTGACTCGCTCAATGTTCTACTCAACTTCTTTTAGTGAAATATCAATTTTGTGCAATGACATTTTTGGATTTCAGTCAATTTGAAAGTGGAGCAGCAGGAAAGGGACACGTCATAGATCACTTTTAATACCCCTTATGCATATTCTGTCGTCGTCATTTTATTGTTCATGAGTTTGAGATCTGAGACATGAATCAAGTCTCATTTTGGATATCTATGGTGCCAGGGTCAGTATCTAGCCCAGTCTGCAGATGGGAGGTGAGTACCTCAAGCTCTGAGGTTGAGCTCCTATGCTCTGGGGGGACCCTACGCTGACCCCCGGAATCCCAGTCACATCCCTCACCAACTATTCTGCAACATTCAAATGGCTGCAGCGACCTGCCTTCCTGGAAGTTACTCAGAAATGCATCTTTCTCTGAGCCTTCCTTTTTAAATTACACTTTCCCCGTACTTGCCTCAAGGGCAGTAAATAACTATATATATAAAACCCTAATATGCAAATAGACCAAACAGTGGAACAACCGAATTACCGGTCGCTATGACCACCAGGGGGCACGCGTGGAACATGGTGGGCTTTTGCAGCAGGTGGCAGAGCGTGGAACATGGTGGGCATCAGGCTGCAGTGGGATGGTGGAGCCGGTGAGCAGAGGTGGGGTGCTGGTTGCTGTCATCGGGGTAAGCCTCTGGTGGTTACTGAAAATTCTTTGCTCCTATGCGCTGTGGTCCTGCCCGGTGCTTGCACCCGCTGCCAGTTCCCAGAGCTGGCTCCGAATGCTTGGTACCATCAGTGGGTACAAGTGGTGGCTGCTGGCCCAGATCATCCCTGCGAACTTTCCCACCTCCCTCTGCTCCTGAGGGGTGATCAGGGCAGCAGCCACTGCTCGCACCCACTGATGGCGCCGGCCCCACTTGTACTCATTGCTGGTGCCGACCCCAATGGCTCCGCACCATCAGCAGGTGTGAGTGGGGCTGGCACTGTCAGTGTGTGGGAGCGATGGTGGTGGGAGTGAGGCTGCTTGTAGACAGGGGGCCAGGAGCCATGGCGGGAGGGGCAGGGCAGGGGTGCAGAGGATGGGGGTGCGGAGGATGTGCCCACTACAGCCTTGGGCCCACAGTACTTTTAAAAATATATTTTTATTGATTTTTTACAGAGAGGAAGAGAGAGGGATAGAGAGTTAGAAACATCGATGAGAGAGAATCATTGATCAGCTTCCTCTTGCACACCCCCTACTGGGCATGTGCCCGCAACCAAGGTACATGCCCCTGACCGGAATTGAACCCGACACTCTATCCACTGAGCCAAACCGGTTTCGGCGAGCCCACAGTACCTTTAAAGGTGCACAAACTCGTGCACCGGGCCCCTAGTCCTATATAATAAACGGGTAGTATGCAAATTGACTGATTGCTATTGACGGGCACTGACCACCGAAGGGCAGACGCTCAATGCAGGAGCTGCCCCCTGGTGGTCAGTGTACTCCCACAGCCAGAAGCAGGGCTCACGGCTCACAGCTCACAGGGCTTGCTTCATAGCTGGCGAGTGCAGTGGCGGTGGCGAGAGCCTCTCTAGCCTCTGTGGCACCACTAAGGATCAGTTGGACATCCCCTGACAGCTCCGGCTCCTGGACTGCAAAAGGGTGCAGGCTGGGCTGAGGATTCCCCCCACAAGTACATGAATCTTGTGCACTGGGCCTCTAGTCTCCAAATAAAATTACATTTTGTGATAATATGAGATAGTGCCACCAAAAAGTTTCAGATCAAGTCACTGGATATGGTCACTCCAAGATGCGGACAGTAACTGCCCTGTGGAGTCAGGATGCCAGCGCCGGGGCCACGGAGTCCCTCCCCAAATACAGGGCAGACCCCACAGAGAGAACGGGAGATGTCTCAAGCCATCTGGGGCGTAGCAAGGCATGGAGGTGAGAGCCTGGCCCCACAGTGCATTCCGCGTGTGCCTTGGGCTCAAGTTTTCACCTTCCTGGTTTCTAGGTCTGTGTAACGAGGGAACTGAGCTAGATGATTCTAACTTCTTTCATCGCCTTGGTATAATAGTAACTTCTTCGGAGTCAGAAATTGAGATTTTAAATCCATGAAGAAAACAACCCTGGCCCATATGAGACGTGAGCCAACGGCTTATTAGTGTTCCCTCCTGTCTCCGGCTCCTCTCCATCCTCGTAGCTGGCTCCCGGCTCTGCCACTGTGGTGCTCCTGCAGAAGAATGGCTCCTGCCTTTCTTTCCCCCTCAAGCTCATGGGGCACTGGTCTCAGAGCCTCCGGCTTTCCCTTTCTGTGGCTTCCCTCTAAAATGCTTCTCCCTCCCCCAATTTCATGGGGCCCCGACTGCTCTGTGAGACGCCAGCCTGTGCTTGCTACAGAGCAGGCCTCCCGGGCTGGTCTCGAGGCCCACACACCACCTTGCAGACTGCCAGCTCCCGCAGGCTGCCCTGTGCTGCCACACCTGGCGTGGAGTCACGTCCAAAATCCCAGAGCCTCACATCCCTCTCTTCCCACCTCTCTGCCCCAAGGAGAAAGTGCCTCACCTTTCTCAGACTCTGTGCACCTTCTCCTCAGATCCAAGTGCCCCTCCTCCCTTTCTTGACCCCCCACATGGCCTATTCCAGCACCTCCCACGGGGCTGTACTTGTTTGATCCCTGCAAGCTCCTGCTGAGCAGGGGAGGCCTGGACTGCTGTATTCACTGTGGTATCCCTGGCACATAGTAGGAACTCAATAATACATTTAAACCTCAGAAAACCAACAGCGAATGGTCAGCCCAGGAAGTGATTTCATAACCCTAGGATGGGGTTGCTGAGAGGAGAGGCCTGAGGGAGAATGGCCAGGGTAGGGGGTAGGGAGCCAGAGGAGCTGTGGTCTCCTTCCCTTGCTTCACCCCAAACTCAATGGCAACTGCTCTCACCAACTTTATCCAGTGGCCTCTGGTTATCCCTGAGGAGTGTTTGGACACATGGAAGGACATTTTTGTTGTCACAGGATGTGAGTGGAGGGTTCTAGAGGCTATTAGTGGGTGGGGCCAGATATACTAACTATTCTGCAACATACAAACAACTCTGTAAGCCAGTGGCACCCTGACACACCCCTCAGCCCTAGTCTTACCTGACCTCTGTAGCCGGGGACCTCAGTCGGTCTCTGCTTTCCTGACCACCCCACCCCTTGGTCCTTCTCAGCCTCTCCAGGGCTCCTTTGCCTCTGTCCATGCCTGAAGTGTGGCGTTCCCCTGAGTTCACTCAGGGCTCTCTTCTCTCCTGCCACATACACTCCCCGAGTCAGATGTCACCCTTGTCCAGATGTTGATCACTTCCTGCTGTGTCCCCAGCCCAGGAGTCTCCCCTGAGGCCCACCCCCACATATATGACTTCTTACCAGACCCCTCTACTAGAGTTCCACAGACCCACCCCTCTCCACACATTCAAAACGTGACTCATCTCCTTTCTCCAAACCTTTGCAGCCCTCCTCCTTGTATTATAAGTGGCTTGGCTGCCTGCCAAGTGACCAGACAAGAACCTGGGGGCCATCCTTGCCTTCTTTTTCACCCTCACCTCCCACATCTAATGGTGCATCACATTGTCGACTGAGCTTCCTTGGTATCTTCAAATGCATCTGCCTTTCTCTGCCTCACTGGCACCACCTTAGGACCCCACCCCTTGGTCCTTCTCAGCCTCTCCAGGGCTCCTTTGCCTCTGTCCATGCCTGAAGTGTGGCGTTTCCCTTAGGACAGACTCTCCTCATTTCTCACCCAAACGATGGTCTCCTCACTCCTCTCTCTACTCCAGCTTCCATTCTGTATTCCGCTGGGCTGAGAGCTGGCTTTGATGGTACTACTTGGTGAGAACTGGCTTTTCTACATTTACCTTTCTATATTTAATACTGATACTGTTAGCTCCTGATTTTATTTGCTTTTAACTTCCTGTGATGAAAGGTGAGGATTTAAATCTCTTCTCCATGTGTTTCTACCTTCCCATTTGGTTCTATTTTCCATCAAACTTCCTGTCATTTAGACACCATTCATAGCTGAGTCACGGATGCCCCATCACTTCCATGACTGCACTTCCTTTCATTTTCATCTTGTTTTCCCAGAGTTAAACACTGCCTTATTTTGGTAAGTTTTCTCTGTCATGAATCCACTCCCAAACTTCCTAGCAGAATGTGAACCAATGGCCCACTTCACCTTTCTTTCCGGGAGAGTCCTCTGGGAGGCCCACTCTGCCCTGGCCCCGTCTGGGTGCGTTTCCCGCTAAGCCTGCTCCGGGCTGTCCTCCCAGCTCTCCCTGCAAACTTGTCCCTCCGCTCCTGTGTCCACCTCTCCTGGCTTCCTCTTTCTTCACATATTCCCCCTTTCAGTGGGCCGTTTTGTCTAACACAGGTGCCAGCAAACCACCTTCAAGGGCTAGAGAATAAAGGGCCAAAAGCAAAACAGATCAAGGTATTCATGTAACTTCTAGAGGCCTGATGCATGAAATTCATGCAAAAGTAGGCCTTCCTTCCCCTGGCTGCCGGCACCAGCTTTCCTCTGGCACCTGGGACCCGGGCTTCTCTCCAGCTGCCAGCAGGCACTTGGGACCCGGGTTCCCTCGAAGCCCCGGCTTCATCCGGAAGGATGTCTGGTCTAATTAGCATATTACACTTTAATTATTAGAGAAATCTAAAATGTAACCATTAAGAAAAGTATGAATGCTTTAGTTTGTGGGTTATAAAATACAGGTAGCAGGCTGGACTTGGCCTGGGGTAGCCTCAGCTGGCCGACTCCTGACCTCACAGCTGCCTAACGACTGGAACATGTTGAGTCCTAACATGTCTCTATTCCTCCCGCACACTTGACTGATGCTTAGACTGGACTCAGAACTCGGTCAGAAATCACTCACCTGGAGAATTTGAAGGCACTGTGCCACTTGTTGTTTAGCTCTTGGTGTTGCTATTTAGAAAACTAGTAACATTCCCAAAGGCCTGGTTTTCTCTCTGGAAGCTTTTAAGATCTTTGCTTCATGACTAGTCTCCAGTCATGGCCACAGGTCTCAGAGTTCCCACTGCCTTAGTCTCTCTATTGCCCAGGAGGGCTAGTGGGTGGGTGGGGGGCCAGAGGCAGAATAAATGGAGAGGAGCACCGGTCTGAGGGGCTGTAAGGAAAGGGAGCATCAAGGATGAGGCAGAGATCTGGGGCCAGGGAGACAGGGCAAAAGCGGAGAAGTCAGGACTTGCTGCTGAGGTGAGAGGTCAGTAGGCCGCTTGCTTTGGAGCCAGTATTTCTAAGTTTTGGCCTCTTTAAGGTTAAGAACAGTTACCTTCCAGGTGGAGAGGCCCAAGAAGGCTAGCACAGCCATGAGTGGCAGACCCGCTGCAGGTCAGTGACTCTCAAGAGAATGATCCTGTCCGCCAGCCCTCTGCCCCTCTGACTTCTCTGCCACCTGACCTGACCGCCAGATCACCTGACCAGCTGTGCTTAATCCTTGTCTGCTCTCCCTCCTGCCTATATGACAGTCTCAGCCCCTAATTACCAGCAGCCTTCACCTGTCTTCAGACTTTGCTTAGACTTCAGCTCCTCTCATTGGGTTATGACCATTTGACAGAGCTATTTTTATGTGGAGAAGTTTATTTTTTAATAAAAATGAAACAAAAGCCCAAGGATGGCTGGAACCTAACTTCTTCACCCACCCATGAGCCCTCAGCCCATCACTGACCTCTCTCTCTCTCTCTCTCTCTCTCTCTCTCTCTATATATATATATATATATATATATATATATTACACACACGCACAACTATTAGAATAACTTATATATATAAAGTACTAATAACTTATATATAAATTCTGTACTGACTTTGTTGAGTCTTTAATCATAAAGTGACTTTGAATTTTATCAAATAAACTAATAACTTATTTATATTTATAATATATATATATATATATATATATATATATAGAGAGAGAGAGAGAGAGAGAGAGAGAGAGAGAGATACTTCTCCCTTTCCAATTTGAATGCCTCTTCTCTCCTTTTCTTGTTTGCTGTGGCTAGGACTTCGGATACTATGCTGAATAGAAGTGGTGACAGTAGGCATCCTTGTCTTGTTCCTGATCTTCCAGGAGAGGCTTTCAGCTTTTCAGCCGTACGATGGGTTTGTCATAGCCTTTAGTATCTTGAGATATGTTCCTTCTGTACTGACTTTGTTGAGAGTTTTTAATCATAAAGTGACTTTGAATTTTATCAAATGCTTCTTCTGCATCTATTGAGATGATTATATGGTTTTTAGCCTTTATTTTGTTTCATGTTGATTGACTTATGAATGTTGAAACATCCTGGGTAATTATACAAGGATGGATCCCACTTGATGATGGTGTAGAATCCTTTTACTGTATTGCTGAATCCAGTTTGCTAATATTTTGTTGCAAATTTCTGCATCTATGTCCATTAAGGATATATGCCTTCAATTTTCTTTTTCTGTAATGTCTTTGTCTGGTTGTGGTATCAGAGTAATGCTGGCTTCATAGGATGAGTTTGGGAGCATTCTTTCCTCTTGAATTTTTTGTAATAGTATAAGACGCATAAGTATTAATTCTTCTTTGAATGGTAGAATTCATCTGTGAAGCAGTCTGGTTCTGGACTTTTATTTGTTGGAAGTTTTTGTACTACTGAATCTACTTCATTGCTGGTAATAGATCTGGTTAGATTTCGTATTTCTTCCTGCTCAGTCTTGCAAGGTTGTGTAATTCTAGAAATTTATCCATTTCTTCTAGATTGTCAAATTTGTTGGCATATAATTGTATTCTGCAATGATTCTTTATATTTCTGTGATGTTGGTTGTAACTTCTTTCATTTATAATTCTTTTTAAAATATATTTTTATTGATTTTTTACAGAGAGGAAGGGAGAGAGATAGAGAGCTAGAAACATCGATGAGAGAGAAACACCAACCAGCTGCCTCTTGCACACCCCCTACCAGGGATGTGTCTGCAACCAATGTACATGCCCCTGACCAGAATCGAACCTGGGACCTTTCAGTCCGCAGACCGACGCTCTACCACTGAGCCAAACCGGTTTTGGCTCATTTATAATTTTATTTAGGTTCTTTCTCCTTGTTTCTTGGTAAGTTTGGTTGAAGACTTGTCAATTTTATTTATTTTTTTGTTATTTTTTATTTATCTTGTTTCATTCTTGCTTCCTTCAAGATTGTCTCCTTCTCTTTAAATTTTGTCATTTTAATTATAATAAATCTTGGTGTGGATCTCTTTGGGTTTGTCTTGTTTGGAACTCTATCCTTCTGTTTCCTTTCCCAGGTTAAGGAAGTTTTCAGCCATACTTTTTTTTTTTTAAATTTTTTATTGTTTAAAGTATTACATATGAATCCTTCCCTCTCCCCCATTGACCTCCCCCCCACTCGTTCCCAAACCCCCAGCACATGCCCTCATCACCCGACTGACTTTGTCCATGGGTTATGCTTGTATGCATGCATACAAGTCCTTTGGTTGTTCTCTTACCTACCCCCTTCCTCACCTCTCTCTTTCCCTGAGGTTGGATGGTTTGTTCAAAGCTTCTATGTCTCTGTATCTATTTTTGTTCATCAGTTTATGCTGTTCATTATATCCCATAAATGAGTGAGATCATGTGATATTTATCTTTCTCCAACTGGCTTATTTTGCTTAGCACAATGCTTTCCAGGTCCTTCCATGCTGTTGCAAATGGGTAAGATTCTTTCTTTTTTATGGCAGCATAGTATTCCATTGTGTAGATGTTCCATAATTTTCAAATCCAGTCATCTGTTGATGGGCACTTAGGCTGTTTCCAAATCTTAGCTATTATAAATTGTGCTACTATGAACATAGGGGTGCGTATATCCTTTCTGACTGATGTTTCTGGTTTCTTGGGATAAATTCCTAGAAGTGGGATCACTGTGTCGAATAGAAGATCCATTTTTTATTTTTTTTAGGAAACTCCACAGTGGCTGTACCAGTCTGCATTCCCACCAGCAGTGCATGAGGGCTCCTTTTTCTCCGCATCCTCGTCAGCACTTGTCGTTTGTTGATTTATTGATGATAGCCATTCTGACAGGTGTGAGATGGTACTGCATTGCCACACAACTTAAGAAAAGGAAGATAAACAATCCAATAAAAACAATTGGCAGGCCTAGCTGGTTTGGTTCAGTAGATAAGAGTGTTGGCCTGTGACTGAAGGGTCCCAGGTTTGATTCCAGCCAACGGCACATACCTGGATTTCAGGCTTGATCCCCCAGTAGGGGGCATACAGGAGGCAACTGATCAGTGATTCCGTCTCGTCATTGATGTTTCTATCTCCCTCTCCCTTCCTCTCTGAAATAAATAAAAATATATTTTTAAAAAATGGGCAAAAGTCCTAAATAGACCTTTTACAAAAGAGGACATAAAGAAGGCCAATAGACTTATGAAAACATGCCCAAAGTCACTATTCACCCAAGAGATGCAAATCAGCCATTATTTCTTTAAATAAAGTTCCTGTTCCTTTTTCTCTTTCTTCTCTGCCTGGGATCCCTATAATGCAAATGTTTGAGTACTTGACGTTATTCCCAGAGGTTCCTTAAACTATCCTGGTTTCTTTTATTTCTTCTTCTTCTTCTTCTTCTTCTTCTTCTTCTTCTTCTTCTTCTTCTTCTTCTTCTTCTTCTTCTTCTTCTTCTTCTTAAACTATCCTGGTTTCTTTTATTTCTTCTTCTTCTTCTCCTTCTTCTTCTTCTTCTTCTTCTTCTTCTTCTTCTTCTTCTTCTTCTTCTTCTTCTTCTTCCTCCTCCTCCTCCTCCTCCTCCTCCTCCTCCTCCTCCTCCTCCTCCTCCTCCTGGTTTCTTTTATTTCTTCTTCTTCTTCCTCTTCTTCTTCTTCTTCTTCTTCTTCTTCTTCATCCTTTTTTTCTTTGTGCTATTCTGATTGATTGATTTCTACTAGTCTGTCTTCCAAGTCTCTGATCCATTCTAATGAGTTTTCAATTTGCTGTTGGTTCTTTCTAATGTGTTTTTCATTTCAGTTATTGCATTCTTCAGGTCTGCTTGGTTCTTTATTACACTTTCCAACTCTTTGTTGAAGGTCTCCCCAAGTTCCTTTGCTCCACCCTCAAGTTTGGTCATCATCCTTATGACCATTTCTTTAAATAGTCATAATGGAGTTACCTCCATTTCCCTTGTTTGTCCCACCCCCCCAATATTTTTCTCGTTCCTTTATTTGAGAGATATTCTTCTGTCTCATTTTGTTCGTCTTTCAATGTTTGTTTATATGAATTAGGCAAAAATAGCTATTGCTAGCTATTTTGGCCTTTTGTAGAAGTGGCCTCTGTGTAAGCTGTGTGTGCTGGATGGTTTGGCAGGCTGATAGAAGCCAAATGGGTGCCTCAGGCCTCAGGGGCACTGGCCTACTGAGCCAGAGTGGCTCTGGGTAGAGAGACCTGGTACATACAGCAATGCCTTATTGATCCTGCTTGCTCCCTTTGTTTGGGGCCAAAATGGACTCTGGAATGAGTCTGGAAACCCAATGCAGTGACCTTGCTGATAGGCCAGAGCACCTGGCTAGAGCCCCTGCCCACTATATGAGGCAGAGGGAGTCATAAACAAAGGTCCTGACCAGCCCCTCCAACCCCAAAGAGTTCCCGCAGTTCTTTTTTTTTTGTTGTTGTTCTTTTTTTAAGAATATATTTTATTGATTTTTTACAGAGAGGAAGGAAGAAAGATAGAGAGCTAGAAATGTCAATGAGAGAGAAACATCGACCAGCCGCCTCCTGCACACTCCCCACCGGGGATGTGCCCGCAACCAACGTACATGTCCTTGACCGGAATCGAACCCGGGACCCCTCAGTCCGCAGACAGACGCTCTACCACTGAGCCAAACCGGTTTTGGCGTTCCCACAGTTCTTAAAGAGCTCCCGTGGCTCCTCAGCTTCTTTATTCAGTCTCCCCCCTGGTTTGTTAGACAGAGAGTGGTTGGGTGTAGAGGTAATCAGAGCGTAGGCAATATGTGCCAGGTGGTTTGGGAAGCTGCTTAGAGCTGGACAGGCGCTTCCCACCCGAGGCTCTGGACACTGAGGGCAGGCTTAGCAGTGAAGTGCCATTGTTCCTGCTTGCTCCAGAGGGAAAAGGCTCCAGCCAACGTAGCTGGGGGCAGTGGTGATTTGCAGGTAGGCCAAAGCACTCAGATAGAAGTGGAGGGAATGTACACAAAGGCGGATCCTGGGCTCCTGTGCTCCCACAGCTCTCTGAGGGCTCCGGAGGCCTCCCAGCTTTCCCCATTGGGTCTCTTCGCTTATTTGTTGTCAGAAGCTGTTCATTCAGCCCTCAGGTGTCTCCAAGGAGTAATTGCTCTCTATTTGGTTTGCTCAGAGGGAAGCTCGGGAAGGGAGAGTCCCTGTTTTCCATGCCGCTGCCACCTTAGACCTCCTCTCACTGAACACTGAGATAGTTTAGGCTGGATGTTTATGTTTGTTTCTGTCCCCTTTAATGGGGTGGGGGAGAGGAGTTTTAAAGAGTAAAAATCCACCGCTTACTTTCTGCTTTTGTATTTCTTCCTGGCTCAGCCTTGGGAGGTTATATACTATGGACACATCCATTTCTTATAGATTTGGTAATTTAATACTTCTGAATCTGTTTCTTCATCTGTAAGCTGGGAGGAAGAATACCTGCTTTATCCATGTCCTGTTTGTGCTACGAGATCATGTGTATAGGGTATTTCATTGTTCTTTTGACTTCACAGCGGTGTAACGTGGTGGCTGTTGAGGCCACCTGAAGAGCTGGGAAAAGGGGAAGGGAAGACAATGATCTGGGTAAGGAGCTGCCGAGCTGAGGTGTTCCCTAGACAGTAAGGAGGGGCCCAGAGGCCTCTGAAATGCAGGATTCTTGCTCTGGAGAGAGAACTGGGCTAGGCCACAGCTTTGGGAATCCTTAGTTTTGTGCTATAAGACTGGATGATCTCTTCCAAATAAAGGTGTATTGTCAGACAAGAACAAACCAAGAGCATGGTCTTAGGGAAAATAATGAAGGATGCCGCAGGAGCAATGGAGGACAGGTATAGGGAAACCAGGATTCTATACAGAGAGGCCAACAGGAAAAAAAAATTTAAGGTTTAATCCCTATTGGATACAACTCTGGGCTCTTTAAAAGCGGACTCTGTATTAACTTAGTCCTGCCTGCCTTGTTTGGCTGAGACTGAATCGCTAAGTTATGCAGTTAAATTCCAAGGGTAGAGAGGCTGACAAATGAACAGATTTCTTTACAAAAAGGAAAAATCAGTCTAAAAGATAAAATCTAAAAGAATAAACCTATTCCTGATGCCTGGTAGCTATTAAACTAAAAGTAAGTTAACCTTTGCAATTAATAGTCACTGGGCATCTGTAAAACCTACCACATATCTCTTGGGTATTAAAGAAAAAAAAGAGTAAAAATCTTCCGAGTGCTCCATGTAGGGCAATTCTGACTGAGAGACAGGTGTGGACGGGGCAAAGGGAAGGGCCTGGCAGGGGCCTGTGGTGGCCTGACCTCTGGGCAGATGTGCCCAGAAGGGAGAAGCCTCAGGAGAGGAATAAGAGTGAAGGGGCAGCAAGAACCTGGTGGAAAGTGTTGGAAGGAAACAGGATATCAATGTGTTTGATATCCTGACACCCAGAATAACTCGACTCCTTTAAAAAAAAATTACATATGCTTTGGAAGAAGAATAGAGGAGCCAGAGGATCTGGCTTCCAGGTCTGGTTCTGACACTGTCTGACAGTATAGCCAGATGTTTTTAGTGTCCCCAAGTAAACATTTCAGAAAGGGGGACTCCAATCCTATATAACAAAAGCCTAATATGCAAATTGACCCAACGGCAGAAAGACCAATCGCTATGACATGCACTGACCACCAGGGGGCAGATGCTCAACATAGGAGCTGCCCCCAACTGGCAGGTCTCAGGCTGGCCAAGGCAGGTGCCAGCTGGGGTCCCTTGATCACCCCACAGATTGGTCCGGATCGCTGGCCAGGCCTAGGGATCCTAACTGTGCACGAATTTTGTGCACCAGGCCTCTAGTTCTCTTATAAAGCCCTCTTCTTTCCAAAATAAAGCTCTCTTGCATCTTTTCAAAACTGCCTTAGAACTACACTCATTCCTTTGGAAAAGCACATCTATTTTTAGGGCTCTATTGGATTGTCGTCTTTGTATTGTTTTCATATATTCTACCAAGAGCATGCATTCTTTCGGTCAGAAAATAATGTTACTAAAAAGCAGTAATTAAGAGATAGCGCTGAAAACCCAAACCCAAGTTGTATGGCTCTGAATCTCAAGTTCCTGTCACTGTGCTTCAGTCCCATATTTGAGGTTTTTTTTTGTTTGTTTGTTTGTTTTTCTCCCTCTTGAATCCAACTGGTTACCATGCCCTGGGGATGTTATATCTGAAAAGATTCTAAATGCTGGAGTGGGGAAAAGTGGCTTAGGACCCAGCTAAGATGCACTCTGGCAAAGAGAATGTTGGTTTGTCTTTAGCACCTTTCTTGACTGCTTTTCAACCCTTCTCTCCCCTCAGCATTTGCCACATTCACCATCCACCAGGTTCCCCTCACTCTAGAGATAAGAGTGGCTGCAGGGTCCTTCCAGGACTTTCTTTCCATGGCAACAGCTTTATGCTGCTCTCCCCTTCTTCCCTCCCAAACTACCCCTCACCAGCCCCTGTTCTGGAGCTAGTGCCAAACGTCCTTGCCCCTGTGTTACTGGGTTAATGCAGGTAATGTCTGCAGCTTAAAATAGGGTCCTAACCAAACAGAAGGAACCAAATGAAAGAACCTAATGGTCAGGTTCTGGGTCTCAAGGGAGCTGGTAGGAGAAGCAAAGAAGCCTGATGGCATCCACTGACCCAACTACATAGTCTACCTGGGTTTCATATCCACCCACAAGCTGCACATCCCTGAGCAAGTCACTCAGCCTCTCTGTGCCTTAGTTTTTCTGGTCTATAAAATGGGGCCCAGAAAGCCAGTATAAGTGTTAAATATAAATAGTTAACTCAGTTTCAACTACACTCTGCATGCTTAATTAATATAAAAGAATAAGTACAAATCCAAAACATCACTATTATTTTACACTCAGTACTAGCCCGCTGGAACTGAACTCTGGCTGACGAAGACTATCCTTACAGCTTTTCATCTTCTTTGATATTAACCACGTCTTGCACCCTAGTTTCTCTTACCCTGTAACCCCAATCCCACCCCCACCGCCCCCATGAATTTCTGTTATCCCAAGGAAACCAAGGAACCAGACTCCAATGTGGTCAGAAAGAGGCCTGCCCTGCAGATGGCCCCATCACCCCTCTCCCCTATTTTACATGAAAAGATCAGTTTATCTTCTCGGCATAATCACAGGCCCCAGATCAGGAATGGGGGGCGTGCGTGCTCACCAGCACAGTCCTTCACAGAATTCCCTCCTGCACGTAAAATCAGATGCCTCTACTATAAACAAAACAAAACAAAACAAAACAAAAAAAAACTGGGAGCCACCATAAAGCTATGTATAACCAGAATGCTTCATTTCAACGGTTTCACAGAAAGAAAGCGTATTTGACTTCTGAGTAGAGAACCTGGAAGTGGTGGCTGCTCCTGCAGCTTTTCAACAGTGGAAGCCAATGCTTGGACACTGCCAAAGCGTGTCCTTCTTTTCCTGGAGAACTGAGTTACAAAATACTGGTTTCTATTAGGGTGTGTCTAGCACTTTCTGTGCCGCCAAGCCTGCCATTTTTTTATAGACTGCACACTAGATTTTCCATGGACAGCCTCAAATTTATTCCCAGGCAGTAATGTTTAGGAAACCCAATATGAACGGGAAGATTGTTCTAAGGCAGCCTCAGAATTTGTGCCATGCAGTAGCCTAAAAGGAGTATTTTTGATGTATAAAAAAAAATAATGTGTATTTTTGGCATGCCTTAATATTTGTGGGGCAAAGGGTAGTCACTCTTTTGATGTTTTCTTGGATTGGGTTGCTAGGGGAAACTTAAAAGAAAAAAATTCTTCTCTCTTTTTTATTTCTATACTTGTACAAAATATAGCCCAAACACCCACCTACACAGGCATTTTACATAAAGCGTTGGAAGCCAAATGACTGAAAAATACAACACAATTATGTATATAGTGTCTGTTTTTTTTTTCTCTAGAGATTTATATGTGAATTTAAGCGGGAGCCAAAGGTAACTTTGGAGGAAAATAACCAGTTAGAGAACGTGCTAATGGGAAGTGTGACTATAATTTGGTTTTGTTGACAAATAAAAAAGCAGGTGCCATATTTTTAAAGAGAAATATAACAGGAAATAGAGCTTTATGTTTACATACTCATAAACATTTTTTCACCACCTCTAGAAACTTACATGTTGGCTACAGCCACCAGCACAGCACCCGGTTTTATGTTTTGAGGAAGACAGCCCTCTTCTTCCAGGTGGCCTCTCAGGGGGACCCCACCCTCAAGGCCCATCCTTCCATGAAGCCTTTCCACTAGAACCACAGACACCATGCCCCATGCTCCAAATCATACTCTAGTTATTGCTGATGCCGTCGGCCTTGCAGAGCCCAAACACTCCACAAGCTGCTGGAGTGCTGTCTTCAGACGGCCCTCAGCAGAAGTATGATAAAAGCCTAATATGCAAATTGTTCAAACATGCGCTGACCACCAAGGGGCAGTGTGGAACATGGCAGGCATCTGAGATGCTGTTCTGGCAGCGGGTGGCAGTGGAGTATTGCCAGCCCTGATGGGCCCCCAACCAGAGCGGGACCTCGGTGGGATGGTGGAGCAGGTGAGGGGGCAGTGCCAGGCCACAGTGGGGTGCCAGGTGGGGCTTCAGGGCTGGCTGCGAGCTTGAGGGAGAGAGCTGGGGCCTGATCCCTGCTGACCACCCCGAGGGACCCCAGCCATGCACGAATTCGTGCACCAGGCCTCTAGTTATATATAAAGGCCTGGCCCGTCACCCCAACTCAGAACAGTTCGAAGAGCTGTTCCAGCTCCAGAGCATGGCGCCTTGTTGGGTCTGCGTTACAATCAAGTGTCCCTCTATTTCTCTTTTCTTCCCAGGTATCGATCCCAAGAACAGTCTCAGATAAACCTACTGCATCTTTTTTTTTTTTTTTTTTTTTACCCCCGCCCCAACCTACTGCATCTTAACCTGCATCTCAGAGCCTGCTTCCTGGGGCACCAACCTACAACGTCTACTTATCCACCTGTATATGTACCTACCCATCCAGCTAGCGCTGTGTTTAGGGCACCTGAGTGGGGTTGGTGAGAGGTGAAAAAGACCCAGACCTTGGCCTTAGAATAGTTCAAGGCAAGAGATGAGACGTATACAGAAATAACCATGAAGCGCACAGTGGAAAGTGGCTGGTGTCAAGCAAGAACATAAACAGAGATGAGGCTGAGGTGTAATCCCAGGCAAAGAGATCAGGAGTCGTCATGCACTGGCTTAGCTTGTGGTAATCAGCATATGTGTCCTCTCCTCCCGCCTGATCTCAAGTCCTGTGGACAGGATGGGCTGTGTCCTTATCTCTCTTGGCTCCCCGTTACTTTCCAACACAGTGTCCTAGACAGTGCGAGGAGTCTTAAAGCAATGAGGCAAAACCAAACATGGAAGGAAGCATTGGCAGTTCCGCTTCCTTGGACAGGTTTCTGGCTGTTTATCTGGCCTCTTAGTGCAGAGTTCTCAGGAGGCTCGTCAGGATCCATTTATTTATTATGTCCATAAAAATCTCGGGAACATGAAAGCACAAGACAAGGTCCTGACTCTCAAAGCAGCTACAGCCCACTGGGAGGACAAGGCAGAGGCCCCTGAGTATGTCCACAAACGGGAATGAAACACGGGACTGGGACTAACAGCCAAGCGGTACGTCATCCCCAGGAGTCCCTGCCCTCAGCTGGTCCGTTAATTAATCATCTTCTGTCAGTGACAAAGGTTACTGTACAGCCTCCTCCAGGAACCTAACAATGAGAATCAACAAACTCCAGAACCTCACCAAGAATGAATGCTCTGGCATGATTTACTGTCTACAGGGGGAAAGTACCTTTAAGGCAGATGTCACGAAGTTCCTGATGGAAGGAGCGGCTGGGAGTGCATCTCCTGCATTTCCCCGCCCTCATCCCTGTCAACACGGCAGTCTCCTTTCACTGCTTTTGTACAACCTGTTGCCAACTTCAGTTTGTTCCTCTGAAATGGCATTTGCACCCTGACTCTCTGCCTCGCCTTAGCGCTCAGCACGGCCACTCCCTCTGATATTGTGCCCACACCCTGGGAGCTGAGGCTGAAACCCGGGTCAGTCAAATGTGGCTTCTGCACACCCAGTTGGTCGCATCTCTGCTCAATAGTAAGCCCAGAGGGATTCTCTCTTCACCATCGGGACCAAGTTACTAAGACCCTCTTATAAGAGGTCCTTCCTCCACTCCTCTAACTTTATCCCCAGTACTCCCTCGCATATTGCCTCCATTCCACTCTCCTCCCTGTTTGTGTGTGCCTTTGCTCCGGTGGGGTCTGACTTTGGAAACACTTTCTCTCCTCCTGGCCACCAATCGGTCCTACGCACTCCCTGCTACTTTGCTCACATGGACCAAGCTTGGGACCTAGGGGATGAAATGTTAGGAGCCTGCTGTTTTCCACTTCCTGTATTGTCTTCCAGTTCTGCTCCACATCTGCACTCCACAGCACGGAAATGCTTGTCTGCAGGACCTACCCGGCAGCAAGGATGCCTCGTCAGCTTGGTTGCCCTGGACCAGCTAGCTGTCTGCCTTCAGCTGGGTAGACTACCCTGGTCTTAACAAGCCAGAAAAAGAAAAAGCTGACATAGCTAATGTTTACTCGCTTGTTGCATCTTTGGACAGACTCAATCATTGCGGAGTTAATAGACCCAGCTCTAGAGTTTCAAGGGACAGACTGCCAAGTTGGGTCTCTGGAATGAATCCAGTGTTCCATAAACTCTGCTTCTCTCCTAATCATAGAAAGAACCATAAAACAAGAAGGGCAGAGGCGCTGCAGGCAGCAGAACGACAGAGCATCATCCTGCGCTTCCTGAAAAACGGAAAATGCAGATTGAGACAGATCTCACCCCCCTTGGCCCTTCTATGCATGGTGGCGCTAGAGGAGAGATCTGCTGGCGCTGAGGAGATCTTTGGAAAAGTCTCTTGAAAGGGGTAGAGAGTAAGTGGACCTTGGAGGTGTCCTCACTCCTCTGCCAATTCGTGATGGTGAGATGGGCAAAAATGGAAGAGAGATCAGGTGAGTACCTCCTGTGCCTCCTGCTACCTTGAAGGGAAGAGAGAGAGTGTGTGTGTGTGTATATGTGTGTGTATGTGTGTGTGTGTATGTGTGTGTGAGTGTGAGTGTGTGTGAATGGGTAAGAGGGGGGGTAAGGAAGTTACACCCTCTCCTTCTATTTGAAGTGGCATGGAAGTGGCTAATCTCCAGGTTCCCAGGTGTATTGGGCAAGGGGTTCTCTGCTTTTTACAACTTTTCCTAGAGCTGGAAGAAAGGGTGGTGAAAGCAGATTTAAAATCCCCATCTTCATGCCTTGAGCTGGAAGATGAGGGTGAAAAGAGGTAAATTAAAAATAATCTACCACCCCCCCCAAAAAAATAATCTACCCAAAACAAACAAGCAAACACACACACACACACACACACACACCACCTTGGAGAGAAAAAAAAAAATCTCCTCAGATAGTTGCATTAATGTGATAATAATGACAACAATACTAATTGGCTTACAAATGCTTATGGGTTACATTTTACAAACCACGGGGGCGCATTCTTTAGCAGTGTTCTTATGCCATATAATCCAACCAGGTGGTAATCAAAATAGCAGCTACCATGTATTGAATGACTATCAGAAATACTTTTCATGTGTTATTTATCCTCACAGCCCCTTGTGGTACTATGGCTAACCTCCATTTTACAGAGGGGGAAACTGGTGTTTGGAGAGGCTAAGTAACTTGCCTATCAGGTAGAGATTGAAATCTAGGTCTTCCTGATTCCACAATCCAGGCTCTTGACCTTAATAAGGCCCATTTAGGGCAGGGCTTTTTCACAAGCTCAGGAAGGGCAGGGCATGGAGGAGGAAGGAGCCTTTATATGGCAACTCCCTATGAAGTAGGTATGTGCGTGCATACACACACACACACACACACACACACAGATATCTAAGAGGTCCACTTGTTTTCCTGTCCTTCTGAATTAAAACCCATCCAGCTTGCACAGATACCGGTCCACACTCCTTAGAGGGACAGAGGTCAGTCCCTATGGCGAACATACCCGTCATTTAACCTGTATCTGAAGCTGCAACAGAGTTTCTGTTTGACAAGATGCAGCCACTGCAAGGTGGTGAATTAACATCAAGCTTTGAAGCTTTGTCTCAAAGAATACTTTAAGACTGAAAATAACTAGTGAGTGAGACAGAATGCCGTGTAGCAGAATGGCTCATGGCATTCAAATAAATGTTCAATTTGTGAGATTCAAGCACATGGAGAAAGAAGGAATGACTGTAGAAAACAGTGAGGCACAAACAAATGGTGACAGCTCACAAGAGCTGGCTGCCCAATCTTCATCTGGCCGCCTGACTTCCGTGGCAATGTCTGCTGTCAGCTGTGCAGAGGCCTTCTGACAGGGACGTGAGCACATTCAGGTACTCAGCGCTGGGCAGGCTGGAAGGAGCCACAGCTTAAGAATCTTAAGAATACCTTTTGCCACCGAAACCGGTTTGGCTCAGTGGATAGAGCGTTGGTCTTCGGACTGAAGGGTCCCAGGTTCAATTCCAATCCGGGGCATGTACATTAGTTGCGGGCACATCCCCGGTAGGGGGCGTGCAGGAGTCAGCTGGTCGATGTTTCTCTCTCATCGATGTTTCTAGCTCTCTATCTCTCTCCCTTCCTCTCTGTGGAAAATCAATAAAATATTAAAAAAAGAAAAAAAAAAAGAAAAGAATACCTTTTGCCCCTTTTACCTAAGTACTCAGTTTTCTAGACTGTCTCCCTCCTCCCCACCTTCTCCTCCTCTCCCCATCACCCCAAAGGGCATCTCAGGGTGGGCCTGGAGAGCTTGTCAGTTCCTGGGATTTTGAGAAAGTAAAGTGTCAGTGTCACCGCCCTCCCCCACCCCCATTCACTTTTAATTTTTTTTTTTTTTCCACAGAGAGGAAGAGAGAGGGATAGAGAGTTAGAAACATTGATGAGAGAGAATCATCGACCAGCTGCCTCTTGCACACCCCCCACTGGGTATGTGCTCGCAACCAAGGTACATGCCCTTGACCGGAATCGAACCTGGGATCCTTCAGTCCACAGGCCGAGGCTCTATCCACTGAGCCAAACCAGTTTCGGCCCCCTCATTCACTTTTGAAAATATACTTAGATACACACAAAACACCCACTGCAACTTTTACATGATGTGAGAAGACCCACAAATCACTTGTGAAATGAAACCTTAATGTTTCACAGTCACAGAAACATACAGGCGGGCAAAGGGCTCCTGTGTATTCACTATACCTACACAAGCAGGTAGCCCTGGCGCGCGCACAGGAATCCTCACACAGAGGCATCTCGGTGATGCCACCTTTCCTTGCTGCAGCCTCTTCCCACTCACCTGAAGGTGCTGGCCACAGCCGTCCTGTGAGAGGCTGAGGGGTGTGACCCAGTGGAAAAGGACTCTGTCCTTGGCTACTCCCTGGCTGTGAGACGTGGGCAAACTACGGCGGTCACCTGGCCAGGGGCTGTGAGGATGAAGGGGAATGATACACGTAGGGTCCTCGGCACAGCGCCTGGCGCTGTCCTGCCTGGTTCCAGAGCCTGCCTTTCCTACACCCACTCTGGGGCTCATGGTGCCCTCTTGTCACTTGGTCCCCCCATTCTTAGGACACTGGTCTGACATTGGGAAGAGTGGGGACTAGTCCGGGGCCTCGGGTCTATACCAGGTGGGTCCCAGCGCTCAGGTCGCAGGTCTGCTGGCGAGAGCTGGCCTTCAGGGTCACACGGGGGGAGGGGGGAGCGCAAAAAGGGCACGTGGCTCGGATGTTCTTGTCTCCGGTGCCTGGATGCCAGGGCGGCGGGCAGAGCCAGCCAGAGGAGATGGGCAGAGCCCAGCAGTAAGTCCACCCAAGGCTGTGGGTGGTTTCCTCCTGTTGCTCAGTATCGGGGAGAGGCGGGGGAGGACATTCATTTTTTCCTAAGCATCCACCCACTGCTTCAATAACTATCGATTGTGAAAAGCCGGCGGCGGCGGCGCCTCTTCCAGGCAAGGCCCGGCCCCGGCGCGCCCCCGCGGGAACCCCTGCGCGCGTGCGGGACAGGCGGGGGGCCGGGGTGGGGGTGTGTGTGGGAGAAATGCTTTTGCACGGCAGCCGCTAGCTGTGGCTTGACCCCTGCACGTCCACCCGCGGGGTATTTCTTTCCCGAGTCCCCAGTCATCTCCGAGTCCCGGGTCACCTGCTCCGCAGCGGCCGCGTCGCCCCGGACTCGGGGACGGGGCCAAGAGCTCGGAAAGTTATTTCAGAGGCAGATATGTTGCAATCCTCCCCGTAGCAAACTACAGACAGGTCTTGGATTTCCCAAACCTTCCCCCACCCCATCCAGCTCCGGAGACCCCAGCCCGCTGCAGGAGACCTGCCGCTCCGGGAGCTACACCCAGATGCACCCTTAGCCTCCGGCGCGCCCGGGTGCAAAAGGGGAGAGAAGCCCCAGCAAACTCGCAGCGCCGAGCAGCGGCCAGTCCCGCCTGGAAGGGACCCAGCGGCTGGGGATTGGCCTCCCGCCTGGCAGCTCCGAGAAACACTCGCGATTTCCTGCCCCGGCCTCTCCCCTCCCGGCCCCAGCCCCCCGGCCGGGCTGCGGCGACCCCTCAGTCAGTACCTGCGGCGGCGGTGGGCTCGCCCTCACTCTGCTCGCCGGAATCCGAGTCCATGCTGCGGGCTGCGGGCTGGGCGTCCACAGCCTCCTGCCCGTCTGCGGGGCGCGGGGAGCCGGCGAGCGTCCCGGCCCGGGCTGTCCGGCGCGGGCGGTGCGGTCACCCAGAGGCGCAGCCCGGGAGGCGCGGGCTGGGCTGTGCGCGGCGGCCGCGGCCAGGAGGCGGCTCCGCAGAGATGCCCGCCGCCCGCTCCCCGCCGGCCGGTGCCTGCGCGAGGGGAGCGCGGGGCGGAGGGTGGGGCGCGCGGGGCGGAGGGTGGGGCGCGCCCGGAGGGAGCGGGGAGGGGAGAGGGAGGCGCGAGTGGTTGGGAGCGGGAGCCGCCGGCGCCTCGCAGGGTCCCGCCGGGGGTTAAATACCCGGGGGCGGTGCCCCGCCTCCTGCCCGCGCCCCGAGCCCCGGAGCCCGGAGTCCCGACTCCGGGAGCGCCGTGCAGGGGCGCGGTGGGCGAGGCTGATCCCTTTTTCTTGGGTGTGGCCAAGTTTGGAGGATCCTTAGGTGAAAAGGTGCCAAATAGGAAAATGTGAAGTTCGGAGTGAGAGGGTGTCGGGACGCGCGGGTTCGGTGTGACTCCGCTGCTTACAAGCCCTGGGGCGGAGTGACTCAACTTAGGTCTTCTTCCTCACTTGGGAAAGGGGAAAGAGGAGTTAACCTTTTGTCAGGAATGTTTTGGGGGAGTTAATAGGATAATGCAAGGGAGGGTTCGAGGGAAGTAAAACAACGCCCGGCAGGTAAAGCTGACCTCAGGCGTGGGCGGGCCGGGTGGCCAGCCGGAGGGACGCTGGTTCCACCCTGCCAAGGCTCGACGGGCAAGAATGGATTTTAAAACATTTTTTTTCGTCTTTATCACAGAGTGTGCTGAACTTCCTCAATACTCTTTCCAGTTTCTTAAAAAAAAAAAAAAAAAAGCATTTATAAATTTATTCAGTAATTAAAAGACTAAACTAAGGGGAAAAATACACGGAGCCGTAGGGCCTCAGGAGGTTGTTGTTAATTCTTGACTATCCACACAATCTCTTTGTCTCCCTGAATGACCAGCTCCAGCACCTGTGTAACCTCAGGCCATCTTCTCTTCATACGAAGTGTATTTGCGCAAAATGAAATCAGGAAGAGCAGTCTACTAAAAAGCACCATTTATTGAGTGCTTCCTAAGCGCACTCCTACAAGGATCCACTGAAAAGTTTAGGTGAAGCCGTTTGAAAACGCTTTGTTGGAAGTCAAAAATTGTTTCAAGTTGACAAGTTTATAGAATTCGATCTATACTGCCATCTCCATTGTATAGATGTGGGAACGAGGTCTCCTGTTCCATTAGACAACTTTCCTGTGGTCTCAGGTCCAGTAAGTGGGTGAGCAGGGACTTGAAGTCGGCTATGCCATGCCCAGGACAGCTCCTTAGGGTTCAGTGTCACAAGTGGGTTTGGCCTCTTGTGGGCTGCTTCCTTTAGTCAGATATGGGCTTCCCAGATTGTAAATACAGCCCTACCTTGTGTTCTCAGAAAGTGTTTTCTGGGTGAGCAATCACATGGACTTGGATAAAAGTTACATGGGTTTTGATGGAGGTGCGGGAAGAGCTCCATCCTAAATGTGGGGTCTTTGGCAAATGGCACAACCTCCCTCAGAGTCCTCCTGTGCTGGCGTCTCCTTCAGAGGGTGGCTGTAAGGCAGTAACTGAAATAATGACTGTGGAAGAAGCTATTACCCAACGCCTGGCACACAGTTGATGTCTGGTAGGTAGAAAGAACATTCATTCTTAGATCTAATCGATCCCGTTTAGAAAACCAAATATTTGAAGTCACATTCTTAAGGGACAAGAACAAAATCATAGCAGCATTTGGATAAAAGTTGATACTCAAAAACCAAATAGCTGGGATGGTTTCAAAAGTTTGCCGTCAGAGCTTTGCAGTCTTAAGGCAAAACAACGATAGCATCAGAGAACGGAGCATGTTGGATGAGAAAGGCATCCAGCTTCCTCTAAATACCACCAAAACACCTCTGCATCCCAGCAATAAAGGAAACAAGGAAGCTCACTGCTGAGCTAAGCAAAGCACCAGGAGCCCATGCTTATGACACGCATGCCCATCAGTCATCAGATCCCCACTAAGTACCTAGCACTTTTCAGCCTAGAGATAAAGTGGAGGTTGGGGGGCTGCTGGTCAAGGTGATTCTGAAAAGTCTATGAGGCGAGTCTTCAATAAGTAGCAATTATCCATTTACCTGTTCCTATAGTCAGGCATAGTGCATTTCTGCAAAGCAGGCAGACGTAGAGTGAAAAATTGAATGTGGAATTAAACAATGGAGAAGAGAGATCCAAACTAAATAAGGCCCCCATTCCAATTTCCGACGATATGCAATCTGTTGTCATGGGATAGCAAGACAAAAGGAAACGACTGCTGGCATGCATGTGTGTTTAATGAGGAACATTAGTGGAACATACCTTATCTGTCCTCTCCCAGCATGGAAAAATCTGTATAAGAGAAGGAAGTGCTTAAAATAGTATCCCGCGACCATCACCGCCATGAACACAGTGAAACCTGCGGTGGTGAAGCTCCTTTACAAACCAGCCCTAATGTATTTCTTTACCAGAGGAAAGAGAGAAAAAGCTCTTAGAAAAAGAGGAAAGAGTTTCCGTAGTTCCTCTGTATATTTTTAGAAGAATGGCATCACTTTGCAGACTTGAATCTAGAATCTGAGGGTTATAAACCACTTTCCTCAGTGTTTCCACTACATCTTTGCAGCCTGGCTGCTCTTCAGACACGAGTTTGTAGCTCTTATTGGTCATGTCTTAGCTTCAGCCCAACGAAAACTGTTGGCTTTTTAAGGAACTTGCCTCTCTGGTGGGAAAAGCATATCTATTGGGTCGGCAACTAAGTAATTGCGGGTTTCACACATATATGGCTTCAGTTAAATTTTTAGGTTTGCAGACGTAGTACAAATGTAAAACACATTTTGTATTTGATAGTTGGCTATTCAGCTGTTAATCAGTAAAAAAAGTTTTTTGATCTGTTTTGTAGTTTTTGTTTGGCATTCGTTGAAAAATGGAAAATCAAAAGGAACATTTTCGTCATATTTTGCTTTTTTATTTCCGCAAGGGAAAAACGCATCACAAGCTCATAAAAAGTTATGTGCTGTTTATGGTGACGAAGCCTTAAAAGAACGGCAGTGTCAAAATTGGTTTGCCAAATTTCGTTCTGGTGATTTTTCACTCAAAGATGAAAGACGCTCTGGTCGTCCAGTTGAAGTTGATGACGCCCTAATCAAAGCAATAATCAATTCGGACTGTCACAGTACAACACGTGAGATTGCAGAGAAGCTTCATGTATCACATACATGCATTGAAAATCACTTAAAACAACTTGGCTATGTTCAAAAACTCGATACATGGATTCCTCACGAACTGAAAGAATCACAGTTAACGCAACGCATTAGCAGCTGCGATTTGCTAAAGAAACGTAATGAAAATGATCCATTTTTAAAACGACTGATAACTGGCAATGAAAAATGGGTTGTTTACAACAATATCAAGTGGAAAAGATCGTGGAGCAGGCCAGGTGAACCAACTCAAACAACATCAAAAGCTGATATTCATCAAAAGAAGGTTTTGTTATCAGTTTGGTGGGATTACAAAGGAATTGTCTACTTTGAACTCTTACCACCCAACCGAACGATCAATTCTGATGTCTACATTGAACAACTAATGAAATTAAACAATGCAGTTGAAGAAAAGTGGCCCGAATTGACAAATCGAAAAGGTGTTGTATTCCATCATGACAATGCAAGGCCACACACATCTTTGGTCACTCGGCAAAAATTAATGGAGCTTGGTTGGGATGTTTTGCCACATCCACCATATAGTCCTGACCTTGCACCATCTGATTACTTTTTGTTTCGATCTTTACAAAACTCCTTCAATGGTAAAAATTTCAATAATGATGATGATGTCAAATCGTACCTGATTCAGTTTTTTGCTAATAAAAAACAGAAGTTTTTTTAACGTGGGATTATGATGCTGCCTGAAAGATGGCAAAAGGTCATTGATCAAAATGGGCAATACATTAAAGAATAAAGTTATTTAGTTCCATGAAAAAATTGTCTTTGATTTTCTTTAAAAAATCCGCAATTACTTAGCTGCCGACCCAATATTTGTAAGGTGTCAAGAAACAGATAATAAAATAGATCAAGTTTTGCGAGCACAATCATACTTCTTTAATCTTAGCCAGGGCTATGACTCATCTGCCTGTCTCCTCTGGTGGGATGGAAAGGGAGCTGTCTGCAGACCTTCGGCAGGCGGCTGGGAGGAGCGAGGGAGGTCCCTCTCACCAGCTAGGGCTGCTGCTCTGCTTTAAAAACCCACATGGCTCCGGAACTGCGTGTCTCTGTGCTGAAGTGGCCCTTGGCACTTCAGGATGAGAGGTTGGCCAAGACAACTCCATTTTTAATAACTTGTGTCTCAAGGTGGATGCTGGCACCAAAGAAGCTTCTGCCCGGAGCCAAGGCCACCTCCGTGGAGCTCTAGGCAAGCTGGGCAGTGGGGTGTGAGCTGGCTTCTTACTGTCTGACAGAACAAGGTGCCAGAAGGCAGCCTTTAAAGTGTGGGCTTTTCCTATTTCTTTCCGGCTAGCAAAAATAAGTTTTATTGCCCCTGCCCCGATTTCCAATGCAATTCACACATGGTAGAAAAACTAGAAAACACATAGAAACAATGAAAAATAAAAATTTAAAATCCATTCATAATTCCACCGGTTACAATAACATACATATTTTTTGAAAACAAAACAAAACAAAATCTCTCTTTTTGTGGTGTATAGCATTCTATTTTTGTAACTTGCTTTTTCCTTTTAACAATATGTTGTGAACAGTATTCCATCCACTCTCTGACAACATGATTTTTAATATCTTCACAGTATTCTATTGTACACATGTATGGGTATACCATAATGTATTTAAACACTCCTCTTTTGTTGGGCATATAGGCTGTTTCTAATTTTCTGTTAATAGAAGACAGCATCAGTGAACATCATCATGTCTAAATCTGTGCACACATCTGCAATCACTGTCTATGAACCTTCACCAACCGCATTTGGTCTTGGGAGAGAGAAACAAGACAGAAAATTGCACTAAGGTAGCTAACAAAGTAATCATTGTAAATATCCCGAGACTTTAAGGTTATAAAGAATTTTTATGGACATGATCTCCTCTCAGCAGAGAGTGGGTTGTTTTAGTTTATTCTTGCATTTATCGAGCACTGATTGAGCCTACAGGGGGTTCCTCTAAGATGAGTGGAAAATTTCCTTCCACATTTTTATTGTGGGCACTGTATATGCGGCACAGCCCATCCAAGTCCAGACACCTTGTGGGAGGCTGGCAAATTGGGCATCAAGCTGTTCTCACAGGTTCTTCGCTTCTGCCCTCCTTAACTGCCTCCTTAGCTGCCTGAGAAGCTAATGCAGTTATAGTGACTCCACAGCACTGATTCAGAGGGAGAGGAAAATTGAGATGGAAGAAGGGAAAGAGGAAGAGAGAACACTCTATGGCTCCAGTCTCTGATGTGCTCTGGCTCAGCTTCCTGTGGGGTTGTTTGGAAGCCTCTTAAACAGCAGCACCAGGATAACAGGTTCAGTCCTGCTGGGAGACTCCCTGGTTGCTTATGGTGCCTGGTCCCACTGTGGCATTCACTCTGGGGCTGAGACTGCTATAATGGAGCTGGTTTTACAAGGACCCACTGTTTTAGCTATGTCCATCTTCCCGGATCCGTACACAGCTCTGTTACATGGAAAGGGTCAACATTATTCCTACTGGGGAGAAGAGGGAGTCAAGGTCCATGAGGCTTAAGCAACCACTACAGTCCCTAAAGTTTTTAGGGAAGATAAGAGTATCCAGAGGAGAAACCAAGATGGCGGCATAGGTAAACACCTGAATTTGCTGCCTTGCACAACCACTTCAAAACTACAACTAAAAGACAAAACGGGTATCATCCAGAACCATGGGGAGGCTGGCTGAGTGGAAATTACACAACTAGAAGGAAAGAGAAAGGCACACTGAGACTCGGAGGAGGTGCGGAGGTGCAGAAGTGAAGTGCAGAGGTACGGAGATGCTCATGGAAAGGGCTGGCAAACTGAGTACACTGTTGTCTTTTTCAGTTGGGAGGGTAGATACAAGCTCACAACTGCTTTGAACTCTAGTTCTGGGTGAGACTCTGGGGACCCAGACTCATACGGAGAGAAACTGGACTGTCTGGCATTGGGTGGCACTTGAGGGTGTTTTTTTCTCAGAGGTGCTTGCAGCGATCATTGTTCCTGCACAGTGCCATGGGACACAGAGACATGGGACCTCTTCCAGGCAGGGCTGACAGTCAGCCATTACTGTTTGCTCCAACCTGAGACCCTGCCCCACCCAATTTACAACCCCACCCAAGCTGTGTGCAGAAGCTTTTGCATATGAGTGGCCTGGCCCTCTGCAATCTGAAACCTAACATACTGCAGCTGGGTTAGAGAGCCCCAGACCTGCCAAAAGAAGGCCCAAGACTCGATAACAGCTTTCATTACTTCATAGCTGGGCCTCATTTGGGCACCCCCAAACCCCAAACGAAGAGAAGGAATCTGCAGATTTCTTTATAGCTCCTGCTGGGTGGCCTCTCTCCTTGCAGATCCAAGAGCCAGTGTACCCAGTGGTCCGAGAGAGACCATCTCTAGACTATAACTCTTTCCATAAGTGACACACTCAGGGGCGCCAAAGCCCCAGTGAAGAAAGTCCTGCCCATAAGGGTGTCTCCAGCACAGAAATTCGTTCATCATAGAATAAGGTGACCAGATCGTCCCGCTTTTGGCAGGACAGTCCAGATTTTTAACAATTTTTCCTGCATCCCATGGTATTTTTAAAAAGTCTTGATTTTTGGAAAGATGTGGAGGGGAGCAATGTGGGGGTGGGGGGATTGGGAGAAGAGGAACAAATGTAATAATCTGAACAATAAAGGTTTGTTAGAAAAAAGAGGTTATTTAGGTTATTGGGGTGATATTGGTTAATAAAACTATATAGGTTTTAGTTGTACAATTATATGATACATTGTCTGTATATGGCAGCGATTTTCAACCAGTGTGCCACAAGAATTTTTTTTTTTTTTTTTTTATTTATTTATTTTTTTTAAAATATATTTTATTGATTTTTTACAGAGAGGAGGAGAGAGGGATAGAGAGCTAGAAAGTTCGATGAGAGAGAAACATCGACCAGCTGCCTCCTGCACACCCACTACCGGGGATGTGCCCGCAACCAAGGTACATGCCCTTGACCGGAATCGAACCTGGGACCTTTCAGTCCGCAGGCCGACGCTCTATCCACTGAGCCAAACCGGTTTTGGCAGCCACAAGAATTTTTAAAACATGAAACACATGACTGTTTAGTCAGGGCACTGACCTCTTTTCCCTTAAACTGTTAAATAAAAAAATAACAACAGCAAAAATAAATAAATAAATAAACAAATGAATGAATAAATAAATAAATAAATAAATAAATAAATAAATAAATAATTTAAAAAAAAGAAAAGAAAAGAGACTATCCAAAGACTGGATAGGGACAATATAGCTACAGCTTTTAAAAGGAAGAAAGGATTGGATTCCAGGCATAACATTGGTAGCATTTTTGTCACTCTCAAGCAAAAAGTCTGTAGCAAACAGGTTTTAAACATGAAAAAAAGAAAATGGTAATCACCAGCAGCCAACATGGCTTTATTATCATGTCCCATTAAAATGACCGGGTAGCTTTCTTTAAATAGAATCAATAGGTGTATAAATCAAGATAACTTTATTCAACTTCAATGCAGCAGGTATTAGTGGAGCACCCTCTGTGTTTCAGGTACAACATGAAGGGAAATGATTGTACATAAAGCACTTGATGAAGTTTTATGTAATTCTCTTGTTATTAGGTGGGTTTGGAACTGACTGAACAACCCTACCCAGGGAGCCTGGATTCATGATTCTTAGTAAATGTGGAGGGAAGTCTCCAATGGAGTGACATGGAGCTCTATTGTTGGCTCTGGTCTATTTTATTTTTTTAAAAAACCAGTAAATATATATATATATAAAACATACACATATAAAACCCCAGTGATTTAGAGGACAGATTTGGTTGTACTTATCACATGTGTAGATTACCCTGCTAGGACAGGTTAGGAAAGACTGGGAATTACTTGGAGATATATCAGGAAGATGTAATTATATCAGGAAGATATAATTTCAAGGTCCTTGTTGTCCATAAGCTCAATACGAGTTAACAGTGGGATAACAGTGCATTGCCCCAAGAAGAGCAGGACTAATCCTGTATTTGGGCTGGTATTATGGACATCTGGGGTCTCATGAACATCTGGTGACACATTTAAAAAAAATATTTATTTTTATTGACTTCAGAGGGGAAGGGAGAGGGAAAAAGAAGTAGAAATATCAGTGATGTGATAGAAATATCATTGATCAGCTGCCTCCTGCATGCCCCCCATTGGAGACCGAGCCTGCAACCTGGGGAATGTGCCTTTGACTTGAATTGAACCCGGGACACTTCAGTCCACAGGCTGATGCTCTATCCACTAAGTCAAACCAGCTAGGGCTGGTGACACATTTTAAGGAGCCGTTTCAGGTTGCTCCAGGAAGAGTGGAACCAGAATAATGAGGGAGATTTGGAAAGCATTTTGTATGAGGAAGTTTGAGTGTCAGTCTGGTTAAAAAAGAAAACAAGGCATGACAGAATGTGTGAAGACCTAGACTCTAGGCCGATGGACGACTAATGGGTAGTTGTTATAAGAAAGTAGAATTTGGACCTAGTGCCAGTCCAGGCCTGCTTGTCCATCCCTTTCCCTTTCTCTGCTCTGTATGGAAGAGGCCTGACCCCTGCAGGCTGCATTTGCCAGGCTCCTGGAAGCTGGTCTCTAGCTGGATCCAGCCAGTGTGAGGCACTGACAGAAGATTGGAAAACAGGGGAAAGAAGAGTCAGAATATTCTCAATCCTCTGTCCCTCAGATCTTAGTGTTGTGTCCCCCCTGCCCCTCCCCCCCCCCCCAATGGCTGCGTCTCCTCTAAGGTTCCAGTTCCCACCAGATGGACCCACTGTGGTTCCAGCATCCATCTGGTGACCACAGCCTCTGTGTTCCAGTCACAGTACCTCTTCCCTTTCATCCCTCCAGCCTGGAGTGGCATTGGCCTTTTGCTGTTGCTAATAGGTAGACACACTGTCTTCTGTTTGGCTTCTCAGCTCTTTCATCATTTAGTTAATGTGGAGGGAAGTCTTCAATGGAGTGACATAGAGCTCTGTTCTTAGCTCTGGTCTATTTTTTTTTTTTTTTTCCTACAGCCAGTTCTCTTTATTACACTTTTGAAAAAAATATAACTTCTGCTTTCCTAGGTGGACCCATTAGTACAGACACATAGAAAGAGGAAGGAATATGTTAATGAGTACAGGTGGATGACCATATTGTGGGAGGCCAGAGTCCAGGATCTGTAGGATTCCTTTGGAAGTTGGGGCACATGCTCAAATCCTCAGTGTGGCAGAGTTGGGACAAAAACTCAAGGTTCCTGACCCCTATGTCAATACTCTTTTCTCTCCTGCATATATCTTTATTAACCATCCTCCTGTGATTTGTCTTAAACACTCTTCTTATCTATGAAACGGAAAAGTGAGTCTCTTATATGATTTTTCTCATTTAATTCTCTTGGAATTATGTGACAACCCAGTTCAATAATGTCACTTTCTAATTATTTTATAGAACAAATACTGCTTGCCAAGTGTTGAGTGGAACCTTTTTCCCTCTCTTCAAAGCATCTGCTACTAAGAAAAACTAAATACATGTTCCTGTCTGGAACTTTCATTTACCTAAGTCTCTGATTTCATAGCATCTATGTTGAATTGAGGGCTGTAGAAGAGAAGAGGGCTGTTCAAGGCTACCTAAGTCTGACTCCATCACTTTAGATAGAAAGAAACAATCCAGAAAGATGGAACAACTTGCCAAAAGTTAGGGGCAAAAGTGAGACTAGAACCTGGCTCTCCAGGTCTGGTTCAGGACAATCGTCATACTGCCCAGCTTCTTCATGGACCCTTTACTCTGTTTCTGCCTTCTACTCCCAATATCTTTCCTCAATATAGATATCCCTCCCCACTCCTTTTTCCCCCTCCTGCACACCAATGTTCCAGTAACTCATTTCACCTCGAATGGAATTATCAAAAGCAGGACTTAACCAGTCTCTCTTTTCAATTTCTTCATCTCATCAACGACTTTCTTCTACTCCCTTCTCTTCCACCCATCCCTCCCTCCTCTTCTCGTCTGGATTCTCAAAATTTCCATTCCTCTCTCCTCTCTAGCCAACATTTTCTTTCCCACCCAGAACTCGATTGGAATTGTTCTTTAATTGATCCCTCTCTTCTGTGTTCCAAGCTCATCTGTCTAGTTGAAGCCATCAACACTTTCAGGGAGGAATCTTTCACGCACTGGATCTGATTTCTGGTTGCCAAAAGCTTTTGATCATTCTCTGATAAAAGCCATAAATTAATGTCATCCCTGTGCCAATCTCTATTATTTCCCATATTTCTCCACTGTGAATGTAAGCATATAACACCTCAAACAGTATATAGAGATGGGAAATCCTCTATAGAATAAAACATTTATTTTAGTTTAAACCATTAACACATGTTGTCCCATGGGAGTTTCCAACTTTCTCCTTTGGCTGTCAGTATCAATCTTAGCTGGTTTTTAGATCTTTCCAAATTTGTTATCTAGACATTCGTACGTGGTTATATTTATTTAAGCTCTTCTGGGTAACATCATTACAATACAATATTTCAGTCACAGTGACCTTGTTCAAATGAACAAATCCTCCCCCCAAATAGACACATTGACACCACATTTCCAGTTGGCTTAATTATATTCCTCTATCCTTCCAAATCATGTGTTATTTTCTTCCAATGTGGATTTTGTCAAATCACAGTTGTCAAGAATCCATGAACTCAGTTCACCCTTCACATACTCATTCTTCAATTTCTCTTGATGAAGTTGATAGGTCTAAGGACTGGGTACTGGATTTCTGCTTCAGAAATAAGTATAGGGGACACCTTTTTCTTTCCTTAGCACGATGACAATGCTGCAAACAGAAATAGCGAGTGACCCACAGGAAAGAGGTCAGCCTTGGACATTGTAATGCTGTTCTCCCCTAGATACAAAGTGGAGGGTGGGGTCAGAGCAACCCACACTCAGTTCCAAACAATCACATCTTCCAAAGTCTCCACTGTGTCCCAGGGCACCAACAGCCTCCCAGTTCCTCCGGCTCATAGTTTTCAAATTAGTTCCCTAATTTCTGTCTTATTCCTACTTTGAAATCTTATCAGTCTTATCAAATCCTACTGCTATTTCTTTCACATGTCTCTTGATTTTACCCCTTTCTATATCTGCAGTCTCCCTCCACCCACCTCTTCACTATGTCTTGATTGCTGCAATAGCACTTTTTCCATCTTGCCCACATCCCACTACTCCCAAGCCAGAGCTCAAGGCCTCTCTCTGCATCTGAGAACTTGTGTCTTTACCATCTGTTCTGCTCCCCATGCATGGGAGAGCCCTGAATATGTATCAAAACAAAGAACTAGCCGGAGGCTAGGCAGTGATGGGTTTGTCCCACATCCACCACATTTCAATCTCTCTTTGCTGCCTGCCTGGCTCCACATTTAATTTATCTGGCTCTCTGTTTGTGGCAGCCCCATCCCTGATGTGTGGGCACCTTGCCCCTCTTCCCCCCTACCCCTCCAGCCAGTCTCCCTATTTTCTGCCTGCTGGCCGGTGTGCTTTACTGTGAAACTCCAGGTTTGGACTCTCTGGCTTGGCCTCAGCCCCTTCTCCCAGAATTATCCTCATGGGAACTTTTGGCCAGTGTGCCATGGTGTCCCTGGAACCCACATCCTGTCCCTGGCATTGCCTCTGGACTACTGAGTGTTGGGTAATTTCTGCTGTGGTGGATTGAAGACACCTGGATTTTTGTCCCTGGTTGTTTATAAACTTGATATGTGACTTCAATTAAGTCAGTGCTGCCTGTCCCAGGCCTTTTCAGATGCCAGTTTTGAGGACCTATAATTTGCCATCTCTCATGCCTTGAACATGCCCCTCCCACCCCCACTTCATTGCTAACATACTGACCAAGTCCCCTTCCCCCCACGAGACAAGAGAGGGGATGAGTCCTGTAACCTGGTGTCCAGCTTACCCGGGTCCCTGTGTATCTGCTGACCCACAGTTTTCCCTTTGGCTGTGCCTCAGTGCGTAAACCAGTGTGGTTGGGCTTTGCTTCGGTTTCCCCATTTGCACTCATGTGTCCTCCTTGGGACAGTAGCCCCATCTCCAAATGGACTCTTTCTGAGTTCTGGCATCTCCTATTACTCAAAGCAACATGGACAGTCAGTTTTCATCTCCAGATCATTTGCCTAAGACAACCTGCCATTTGTAGATTCTTATTTTGCTTTAAAAATTAATTTCACTGGGTATTTTTGAGTGGCCCAAAACAATTTTTTTTGTTTAAAAGAACTAGATATCTTAAAACATCTTTTAAAAGAATATAACCCCAAACCAGGAGAAGTCAGAAATTAAAGGTCCCTGAACCATCAAAAACGGTATCTTGGACTCAGAGGAGAGTCCCCTAGGCTCCTACCCATAATCTAGCTTTCTTTCTTTACCCCCAAATTCTGTACGGTGTGAGAACAAGAGGGAGGGATGGAGCAGGCACTCCAGGCAGCACCAGAGCCAGAGTGCAGGAGCTTCTGTCCTTGCCACATCCCCTGGGCATTCACTTTCCCCTATATCCTGCTGGCTCCCCATCGCAAAACCTGCACACTTCGGGAAGTACCAGGGAGCCAAGGGGAGCAGCTCTCAAAGAATGATGGAGAGGCCCTGGCTGGTGTGGCTCAGTTGGTTGAGCATAGTCCAATGCATCAAGAGGTGGATCCCAGTCAGGATACATGCCCATATTTTGGGCTCAATCGCCAGTAGGGGGTGTGCAGGAGGTAGCCAATCAATGTTTTTTTCCTCTCTCACTCATCCTCCCTCTCTAAAATTAATAAAAACATATTTTTAAAAAATAATCTCACACATATAGAAGAAATAATGAACAACATAAACAGACCCAGAGAAAGAGAACCAGCGATCAGACTCTCAAACCTCAGAGGGAAAGTAAGGGAGGATGGAGGTAAGGGGAAAAGAGCAATCAAAGGACTTGTGTGCATACATATGGGCCTAGCCAGTGGCCATGGACAACGAGGGTTGGGGGGGCATATCTAGGAGGGGGTTTGGGATGGGAATGGGGGAATAGGACAATTATGTGAGACCATAATCAATAAAAAAAATAAAGTAAAAAGAATGATTTGGGGTTATATTCTAGGTTCCTGTTCCTCATGTGGGACAGCTCTGCAGAGTCTTGTAGAGGCTCCACTGAGCCCCAGCTGCCTCCAGGGGTAACTTGCACCTGTAAGGATGCACCTGTGCAGGCTGCCTTCCCTTCCCTGTCACACTTTCAGCCCCCTACATTGCTGGAATCACCTCCCAAACAAGCAACGTGCCCTCGAATACTTATCTCAGAGGCTGTGTCTGGGAACCAATCCTGAACCATGGTACAAGAACAAAAAGCTGAGAAACGATGGAAAAAGAAAACAGAAGAACTTTGAAAATGCAGAGACAGAAACAAAAGTATTTGGGGCCCTGGGGTTTTAGCAAGGACCAGTGGAACTCAAGGGTCTGAGACCTGATCACTGAGGGCTATCACCATGATCTGGGTATAATGGATATTCTTTTGGAGGCCTGGGGAATAAATACCACATTTAAAAAAATATATATTTTATTTATTTTCTTTTACAGAGAGGAAGAGAGAGGGAAAGAGAGTTAGAAACATCGAGAGAGAGAAACATCGTCAGCTGCCTCTTGCACACCCCCTACTGGGGATGTGCCCACAACCAAGGTACATGCCCTTGACCGGAATCGAACCTGGGACCTTTCAGGCTGCAGGGCAACGCTCTATCCACTGAGCCAAACTGGTTTCGGCAAATACCACATTTTAGAAAGGTTTTTTGTTTTTGTTTTTGTTTTTTGGGTTTTTTTGCCTGAAAGAGTAAAAATAGGTTGTAATGCTTAAAGGAATAATTCATTAGCTATCTAGAAACTTGAGTTTCCTGCCCAACCCTTTCCTTAATAGCCAGGACTTATTGGGTTTTCAATTGAACTAAAATCATTGACTTCAAGCTTCAAAGCCCCTGGCTCCACCAGCTTGGCTTGTTTAGATTTGTATTCTTTGTGTTTTTCATAGTCTTTGATTCCATCTTTCCCCATCCCCAGTTTGCAAAATGGAGCTCTTTTGAAAAACAAAGAAACAAACAAAAAAAAATAAGAGCCTGCCTTCTCATGGGGACCCCCTGTTCCCCTTGACCACCTCCGTGGCCCTTCTTGTGCACCATTATCTCATTCTCCGGGGACAGGGATCGGCTCTGCATTCAGTATTCCGAAGGCCAGCGCACTGAGATTTGTACTTCTGTTTTGTTTCCAATCCAAATTGATTATTTTTTCAGTTTTCATCCAGATGTTTGATATCATGTAAACACAGCTTGAAAGTGTTCCTGAACTGCTTACAGATGTACACCCATGAAATCCTTTCCAAATTATATATAATGATGATCTGTGTCTATTTATATCCGTGTCATAGTCTTTGGCTTGAGTTTTAGCTACAAGTTTAAGTTAGAAAGAAAGTGAAAAACTCACATGAGTTTTGTGTTTTTCATGTATGGGTGATTTGTCTATTTGATTAAAGACTCCAGATATTTAGAAATAGGAATTAACGTCATTTTCCACTGAATGCTGGCTTGTCTATAACTGTGGCATTATGGAGTGAATGTTGCATTTGCAACAAATGCAAACTCATCTGTTGAAGCCCTACTCCTCAGTGCAAAGGTGTTTGAAGATTGGGCCTTTGGGAGGTTATTAGGGTCAAATGAGGTCATGAGGATGAAGCTCTTATGATGGGATTAGTGGCCAAATAAGAAGAGATGCTAGAGAGTGAGCACAGCGTGAGAAGCTGGCCGTCTGAAGCCCAAGGGGAGAGGCCTCAGCAGAACCTGACCATGTTTGCACCTTGAACTTAGATTTCTAAACCTCCCTAATTATGAAACACTAGAGGCCTGGTGCACAAAATTTGTGCACAGGTAGGGTCTATATGCCTAGCTGGTGGTCAGGGCTGATCTGTGAGGTGATCAGTGGGTCAATCAGGGGAGGGGGGGGGGGCGCACTGGCATCCACCTTGGCTGGCCTGAAGCCTGCGGCCTGAGGGCAGCTCCTGCATTGAGCGTCTGCCCCCAGTGGTCAGTGCACATCATAGCGACTGGTCATTCCAATGGGCTGTTTGGCTGTTTGGTCAATTTGCATATTAGGCTTTTTTATTATATAGGATTTGTTTTACATTCTGTCATTTAAGTCATCCCATTCTATGGCAGCCTGAGCATAATAATACACTCAGGGACCCAGATCTGTTGATCCATTAAACTTATGTTTACTATAACTCTAAAACCTGCTGCACACCTATTTAGACCAAGCCAAGACCTCCTCATCTGATGTTTGGCACCAGAAAGACACCCTTTAACCTTTTAGGCCCACTTAGTTCTTATCAAAATCTTGGTTGCAGGATATGATATTTATGTGTGATTGCATAAAGAATGTCATAGCAGATTGCATTTTTTAAAGTTGGCAGCAACAACATCTCCTGTCCACATGCTTTTCTGCAGTGTGACTTCGACAGACTTCCTATCAAGAAATGGGGTCTGTGTCCTACCCCCATAATCTGACTTGCTTGTAACCAACCAAATGCAGTGAAAGGGAGTTGGTATAATTCTGAGGTGTGGCCAGAAAAGAATATACAGTTTCTGGCTGGTTCTACAGGGGCACTCACCTTTGGAGCCCTGAACTGCCACAGGAGAATTCTTACTACCCTCAGGCCTTCCTGCAGGGAGCAAGCCATGGCCAAGCAGAGAGGCCATGCGTGAGCACTCCTGTTCCAGCCAACAGCCAGATAAACCACCAGACATGTGTGTGCAGATGCCTTCATATTTCAGCTTTGGAGTGGGCCGTAGGTGAGCCCCAAACACCTCCAAGTTCTTAGCCCACAAAATTGGAAGCAAAATAAAATGGTAGTTGTAAGTTACTAAGCCTGGGTGTAATTTGTTATGCCTCCATAATAACTGATCTAGCTGTATATTTCATTGATTCCTCTGTGACTAAAATCCCTATGATCATGCCAGACCAACAGAAACCCTCATTGCTTTGATATTTCTTGAGCAGCTCTCATGTGCGGTTTTGTACCAATCAGAGGCAGCTGAGGATGGGGCAGAGGTCACTGAGAGCTTACTGCAGGGAAACCTGTATTTCCTGGAAGCAGCTGGTATCTTGCATTTTGTATCTTACTGTTGCTCAGCTTTCCCTCTTTTGCTTTGGCTTCTGGGAAGCTCCGGACCAACTTAGTGACTAACTTGTAACAACTAATTTTATCTTTTTGTATCCTGTTGTATTTATTTTTGTAGACTTCCTCAAAATAAATTTGCAATAGGCGGGATAGAAATGAATTAATGGGAGGATGAGTGTCTCTCTAATCATTCTAGTACATATTTGAGAATATCTTTAGACGAAGCTATTTCTAGCATACAGGTTTATTATAACTAAACACCAAATGTATTATACATTCTCTAAAACTGAAATAGAAGAAACTAAAAGGGGTAGTCTAAACCAGCAATTAAAAGAAATAATAATCCACTACAAAGACCATAATGTTATTTAGGAAGCAGCACAATGAGGTACTTAGATAAGGAAAGCAATATTTATAGAGCACTCCCAGCCGTTCTCTAGATCTACTACGTACACAATTTCATGTAATCCTATTTATTCTGATAAAACAAACTGATGGGCAAAAGTTGTTTTATTTTGCAAATAAAGAAACCGAGGCTCAGAAATGGAGAGGTTAATACATTTGCCCAGGATCACACAGCTGAGTGGGAGAGCTGAGATTCAAACCCCATTCCCCTACCAGTTATGGTGGGTGTCAGTGACACCTTTGAGGCCCACATAAGTTAGAACTCTTCCCCTGGCACTGGTCAAGTCCTGTTCAAGTGAACACTGTGCGGCTGCATCTCCGTCATGGGCGTGGGCTCTCATTGTACCAGGCAGGGAAGCAGCAGGCAGGGAAGGCTGAGCCGCAGGCCAGGGCACAGCGACACGCCTGCAGGAGAGCCTCTCACACAACCACCGCTGGCTGAGCTCACACTTTCGGAATGGGATGTTTTGTTTCCTATTTCTCCTCCCATCTTATCAGCATCATGCCCATCCCTCTCTGGAAAATATCCCGCTTCTTCAAGGAAGCTCCCGGAAAACCTCTCAGCTGTGGGCCGGGCTGTGGGTGAGGTTTCTGTCTCACTCGCCGGGTGACAGCCTGCTCGCTTCCGGACACTGTCACACCGGGAGGCGTTTGCCATTTCTCCCACACACGGACAGGAACTGCGGGAATGTGTTCTTGGTTCCGAAACGAGGCCTCTCTCTGGGCTCAGCCATGAGCAGATGGGTGGGCATCGTGACCGTGGCTTCTGGGTGGGGGTGGGACTTCCTGGGCCTTGGTGTTGTGACGTGTTCACAGTAACCGTACCCTGCTTGCTGCGTCCTTGGCCAGGCGGTGATCTCAAGCACCAGGGAGAGGAAACCCCAACGTGTGGGCAAGAACTCCACCCCAGCTCTAGCCACTTTTGTCCGGGCAGTGCCACCGAAACTATGACTTTAATTCTCAAGTTTCTCTAATGACTTGTCTGCATAAATGGCCTTTTGGTTGCTATTGCAGTTAGCCTCAGAAGTAGATGTGAAGTGACTCAAGGGGTCTGATTTGGGTGAGCCAAACAGCTTGACACCTTTTCTTTCTTTCTTTCTTTCTTTCTTTCTTTCTTTCTTTCTTTCTTTCTTTCTTTCTTTCTTTCTTTCTTTCTTTCTTTCTTTCTTTCTTTCTTTCTTTCTCTCTCTCTCTCTCTTTCTTTCTTTCTTTCTTTCTTTCTTTCTTTTTAAAATATATTTTTATTGATTTTTTACAGAGAGGAAGAGAGAGGGACTGAGAGTCAGAAACATCAATGAGAGAGAAACATCGATCAGCCGCCTCTTGCACACTCCCTACTGGGAATGTGCCCGCAACCAAGGTACATGCCCTTGACTGGAATCGAACCTGGGACCCTTGAGTCCACAGGCCAACGCTCTATCCACTGAGTCAAACCGGTTAGGCCTCTTTCTTCTTCTTTAAAAAAAACAAAACAAACAAACAAACAAACAAAAAAAACATATATATATATATATATATATATATATATATATATATTGATTTTTTTTTTTTTTTTTTTTTTTTTTTTTTTTTTTTTTACAGAGAAGAAAGGAGAGGGATAGAGAGTTAGAAACATCGATGAGAGAGAGACATCGGTCAGCTGCCTCCTGCACACCTCCTACAGGGGATGTGCCCGCAACCCCGGTACAGGCCCTTGACTGGAATCGAACCTGGGACCTTTCAGTCCTCAGGCCGATGCTCTATCCACTGAGCCAAACCAGTCTCAGCTAGCTTGACACCTTTTCCCCTGCTGGCCACGGTGCCTGGCAGAGGGACCAGCTGGGCGAAGGGCCTGGGTAGGGAGCATGGGTGGTGTGCCAGGGGCCTGGGGGCTGCGGGGAGGCATGGGGAGGGTGGTCTGTGAGGAGGACAGAGAGGAGGAGGTGGGCAGAAATGGTTATTTCTGATTCCCAATATGAGTGCTGGGAGACTTGAAGTAAACCCTTGATTCAATGCAGCGTTTCATCCAGAGGGCCAAGAAGCTCCATCCAGGGCCCCAGCTTACCTGGACGAAGCCCGGGAACTCCCTGCCCATTTCCCTGGGGGCTGTAAACCATCCCTACCTCTACATCAGCAACTACCACCCCTTTCCATGCTCCCTGGGATGGCACTGACAGTCTTCAGTTGGCCACCTCTCACCCCCTACCCTGACACCAGTCACCTTATAGATTGGTGCTCCTTAGCCCTGCCTGGTTCCAGCTTCTGTGCCACCCTCTATGACCCCAGCCAGTCCTCCACTCCATTCATGAGGTTGCTTCTGTCTGCATGAAATCAGTGCATGGGAAAGGAGGCTGTGAACAACACCTCCCTCCTTGCAATTTTGGCCGGGCCCCCTAAGAAGGTCTCTCCTGCCCTTGGGAGATTCAGTGAGTGATTGGTATGTGCTAAGGATGTACTTTTCATGTGTCAGTATTTCCCAATGAGACGGGTGCTTTTAAAGAAAGGCTAAGTCACTTCCCCACGGCCACACACCTGCTAGATGGTAAAGTTTGGGTTGAAACCCAAATCTGTCTTCCCCCAGAGCCCCTCCCAGGAAAATGGCCCTAGTTGAGTGTGTTCAGTGAGTTTCTGGACTGAGCATTGGAAGGGCAGCTCTGTGGCTCAGGCTTGGAGAAGCTCATCTGTGCTCCCTGCTCACATGGTTCGCCCGCCAGGAACCAAGGCCTTGGAAACAACCTGCTAAACCTCCCAGCGATAGCGAGGGCTCTACTACCGTGTTTCCCCGAAAATAAAACATCCTCCGAAAATAAGACCTAACACAACTTTGGGAGAAAAAATTAACATAAGACACTGTCTTATTTTCGGGGAAACGGGGTACATTAGCATCCAAAGCAGTGCTGCTCCTCTGGCCTGGAGCTCCCGGTCACAGAGAGAAGAGAACCTGTGTTTATCCCATTTTCCCCATGGGTAAATGCTCTTTCTCCTGGCCCGAATGCCTGGCATTGTACGTCAGACATTTGCTAAATGCTTTCCGGGTACCATAGACTGGGGACACAGCTAATTATGTCCTGGTGCTGGCTGTCATAGGGCATCCAGAGCACAAGACCAAGCGACCTCTTGAGCTGGCTGCACCATGACCCTGTTTTCCTGAGGAAGAGGCCATGCTGCTGCCTCCCCCACAGTTCCCCTGAGACCTGCAGGTTCTCACTGAGCCCCTCCTACCTGGGAAGTATGGGTGAGGCCTGCTGAGGGTACAGAGAGAAATGGGACCCTCTCAGCCTTAAGGCCTCAGTTAGCTGGATTGGGGTGGGGAGAAATAGGGTGTGTCCAAGACAAGTACCCAAAAACTTGACTAGCAGGCAGAACATTAGCCTCTGGTTGCCTAGCTATGTGCCTCAAAACAAAACAAAACAAAACAAAACACAAATTAAATAAAGGCAAGTCTGTTTTAACAAGATGGGCTCGCAATGAAAATGAACATGATCTAAAACATTTCTTCATAGAACATTCAAACTGCAGGTTATTTTCAGTAAACTTAAACCTCACATAGTTTTCCAGGTTATTGCTTCTGTGCAACTTGGTGAAGCCTGCTTTCCTGTAGTCCAGATGTAAAACTCACAGGGAAAGTCGCCTCTGTCCCCATTTCCAGGACTAAAGGCAAAAACATGCACACAGTTTCCCTAGGTTCGCTGAGACATCTCAGGGTAATTTGTTTTCTGCTGCTGTTTCATCCAGGTCTCCCCTCTTCCTCAGGGATTTCTGGGGCGGGCCTTCCCCAGAGGGCACTGCGGGGAGCTCAGTCCTTCAGGTGGCACCTATGAGGCACAAGGAAGGACTCAGCTGCCAGCAGGGAGTGTGATTTGAAAGGTGTCAAAACGTCCTCTCGGCCACCATGTGTGGCCCCTGTAACCTGCTATGGTGCCTACAGTCCCACCATTGGAGGTGGGTTCCCTTGGATGGCACTGTTTTCAAACGTGTTCTGAGGGCATCACGGCAATGCACTGGAGCTCCTTCTGCAAATGAGCTCTCGTCGCCAAGGCCCAGATGTACATGACGATGTGAATTAGGGATCTCTCTCACTCTCCTGGCATTTTAGGTGACATTCCCTAGACATCTCCCCTTGTTGCCATCTTTCTTATCTGTTTTCACGCCCTGATGAAGCCCTGGGGTGTGGCAATGCTGTGGTCCCCTCAGCTTCCGGCTCTTATGTTTCATTTTCTCTTGCATCCACCCTGCTGGAGGGTGGATGGTGGCTACACTTGGCGGCAGAGCTCAGCCACACTTTGGTTTCCATGGGGCACCCTTTATGGAAAGTCTTTTGTGAGTTTTGAAGATGCCCCTGAAGATTCTGTGGAGATCAAAGGAGAGTCACTCCACCAGCAGGATCACCCTTTCCCCCCTGTCTTCTCTCACACCGACCCTCCTGGGGCTCCAAATTCTTCTCCTTGTACTTGGATGACCAGCTGTTGACCTCAGTTCTCTTTGGACCCACCGAATCCCCCTTCTGCTGGGTCCTGGAAGATTCCATTGTTTTCCTGTAGCTTGACCTGGAGACTGGAGCCAACTCTCTTTGTGTCCCATGTGTAAATACCACATCCTGTCTATCCTAAATATCCCCATTTCTCCAGGCTGAATAGAATTCACACACACACACACACACACACACACACACACACAGAGAGAGAGAGAGAGAGAGAGAGAGAGAGAGAGAGAGAGAGAGAGAGAGAGAGAGAGGCATTAGGGAATAATCTGCTGGTGTAATAGGGGTGGGACTGGGGGCTTATTTCCCAGCTATAGGTGCATAGCCAATGCCCTGTTTTAAATGGAGTATCAGTTTATTTGGGGTGACTTTTGCAGATGAGTTGATGGAGATTATGGGCAATGGCTAAGGTCCCCCAAGCCCTCCACCACCACAGTTACTTCTCTCAATCCCCTCTGCTGCTGACCTCACTGAGGGACATAGGATGATGGAATGATGGCATGGCCTTCCACCCCTTCTGATCCATTCTCCACACAGCTTTCTTAGACTGGCTTCCAGAGAGTTGAATCTGATCCTGTTGTTCCTTAGCATCAGTGACCCACATTCTTTACATGACCTGCAGGGCTCACCACAGTCTGGGCTCACTTCTCCAGCATCACTCTTGCCTCCCCTGAATCCTTGTTCTCCATTCCAGCCAGACTTGCCTGTTTTCAGTGCCCTGAGTTCATGCGTGGTATTTGCACAGACTATCTCCATTTGCTGCTAACACTCCATTCCTATCACCTGGGGAAGCTCTCCGCATCTCAGATTAACCTCCCAGGTAGATAGCATTTTTTTGGGGGGCGGGGGGGGATAGGTTTTTGACATCATAGACTATCTTATAGGGTGCTGGCTCGGGATTTTTTTGCTAGAGATGATAATAATGGCCACACAGCTGAGGGCTTCCCTTGCTGACAGTACGTGGCAGAGAGATAAAAGACACCAGAGGAAGGGGATCTGGGAGAGGAGGAAGGAGACCCTCTCTTTGAGAGGAGGGCAAACACAATGTTGAGGGTAGTGCAGAGGAATTGAGAGCTACACAGCAGGAAAGTGGAGGGAGTCCCCTCCCTGTCTTTTGAGGGATGTGGGCAGCAAGGGTGTTGGTGAGGAGACAGGAGAGGGAGAAGGGCTGCTTTTGAGGAGATGTTACCAAGCTGCCACAGCTCACTTTACAAGCATTCCCCCCCCCCCCCCATGGAAGCATCTTATGGCTTGTGTTGATCATAAGCATAATAATACTACAAAAATTCCAAATATTCAGAAATATAGACAGATGACAGTGAAATTTGAAATATTCTCATTATCCCACATCCCAGAAATTCCTCCTCCTCTCTCTCTCTTTCAGTTTTGTTACAAAAAAAATGGATTATGTCTGCTGCTTTGCACCCTGGACATATTTTCAGCTCCATTCATATGATTCTTACTGTTTTCATCATTTTAATGATAGCATAGCATTCCATATTCTGGATATATCATAAAGACTTTTGTTCCTTAAGATACATGATTTAAAATTTTTTAGAGGCAAAATGATGTTATTTGCACTAAAGACTAGTCACACAGAAAAATTTGAGGACAGAAATAAAATGGTCCCAGGATGTGGAATTACCTTGGAATTATCAGTGGCCAGTCTTCTTTGGGCTGAACTCCCTCCCACTATGAACCTTGACCATTGAGCACCAAAAGCCACTTGTTGGCTACCACCTTTCTTGCTCTTTTAGGTATTAAATCAGAAAGCAGAATTTTCAAGTGTGCTTCTTATTCCAAGCAAGAGTGTGGATTTATTCTGGACATTTTGATCTCTGTTAATAAAATATGTAAGATGTTTAGGTCAGGGTTTCTCAACCTTGACTCTATGACATGTTGGGCCTGATAGTTCTTTGTTGTGGAGGGTAGGCCTGTGCATTTTATGATGTTTTAACAGCACCATTGGCCTCTACTAACTCAATTCCGGTAGCACCTCCCCAGTGGTGACAACCAAAAATGTCTCTAGATATTGTCAAATGTCCCTTGGGGGAGTAAAATCACACCTAGTTGAGAACCACTGGTCTAAATAAAAAGATTTGGAAGTCAGTCCATCTTTCAGATGTTCTTTGGTCTAGATAGCTTACACACTGAATTTGAAACCCAGTTTTCCTGACCTCATAATGTGGGTTTAGGAGGTAGGACCTCAGGATAATAAAGATCAAGGATCTAGAAGTTAAATGGCCTGGATTAAAATCCTGAATCTCGTAGATCTCAGTCATTAACCCCTGTAGGCTTAGTTTCTTCACTGCGAAGTGGGGCAATGATAGTATTTACATAACTTGATGTAAATTAGGGATCTCTCCCTCTTTGAATTCTGAATGGTCAAGCAGAATAAATGAGATGTTTGCAGAATGCTTATCACAATACCTGACATCTAATAAGGCTGAAATCCATGTGGCCTATAATTGTTTGTGACAATAACTTCCCATGATGAAAAAGATAACTTAAATATCTGCATGCATTTGACAGCATAGGCTAACTGCTGTAACAAACACCCATGAAGTTTGTTAGATACGAGGGTATTTTTCACCCTCCCGATAATCCATCACTGGTAGGACTGCTCTCCTGGGCAGCTCCAAGCAGTGACTCAGGGACCAATGTACCTTCTATTTCTTGACCCCTCCACAAGATCTTTCCTGAGTAGAAATGTTGTGTGTGGTGTGTGTGGTGTGTGTGTGTGTGTGTGTGTGTGTGTGTGTGTGTGTGTAACTTCTGGGGTCAAATGCATTTGAGAAATAGTTCACTTATAATTTCTTTCTTGGAGATAAAATGTGTCATTTAACATATGAAGGACTCTAATGAGTTCTACAGTAAAACCCGTTGAACTTCATTTCTCAGTAAGTCAAACAAGTCTCAATAAGTCAAACTTATTTTGGCATTGCCCTCCCTTCTCCCTCTCCTTCCCCCGCCTTTGAAAAAAGTGTCCTACCAACTGTTAACATCCCACAGGACAAATGTCCTCCGAAGCGGCCTTTGGGAATCGAATTTCTGGTTCTGAGCAGAGGAATGACGTGGTCAGGCCTTTGTATCAGAAAGGAATTCCAGTCTCAGCGTAAGGTATGGTTTATAAAGGTGAGTGATCACACTCAGAGAGAAGGCTTTTGTCACAATGCAGGCAATGACAAAGGCCCGAACTAAGGCAGTGGCTGTGGGTAAGAGAAGAGGGACTAGAGACGTAATGGACATGTCTTAGTCTGTTAGGGCTACCATAACAAAATAACACAGGCTGGGTGGCTCAAACAACAGAATTTTATTACTCACAATTCTGGAGGCTGGGAAGTCTGAGAGCAAGATGCTAGCAGGTTTGGTTCTGGGGGACTATCTTCTTGCGTTGCAGAAGGCCACCTTCTTGATGTGTTCTCACATGGGAGTTTCTTCCTCTTCTTGTAAGGACACCGATCTCATGTGGGGTTCCACCCTCACGACCTCACCTAAACCTAATCACCTCCCAAAGGCCCCACCTCCAAATGCCATCATAGTGTGAGTTAGGGTTTCAAGATACGGATTGGATTATGGGGATGGCAGGGGGTGGGAAAGGATACAAGCATGCAATCCATAACAATTCTACATCTCAGCCATAGAATTACTTGGACTTACCAGGTGTCTAAGTGAAATGGAGATGTCAGCGTTGTCTACACTGAGTGAAAGGAAAGCCTAGACATAAAGGCTGAAAGAGAGGTCTTGAAGGTTTGGAGGGAAGCTGATGAGTCTCTGACAACATCCAGAACAACAGCCACCTACCTTTCAGACCTCAGAGACCACCAGTGGTCCACAGACCACCAGTTGGTGACTGTTGATCCAGAGGAAGATCATCAAAGAGAAGAGCAGAAGGCTCAGGGCAGAGTCTTAGAGAACCATCCATTTGTGAGGGTTTGGAAAAGCTCAGTCATAGAGGAGAGAGGAGGGCTGGGGTTGAAGCATGTCCCAGAAATCAGAAAAGAGTGTGTTTCCAGAAGGTTCAGATATCAAATGCTGCAAAGGAGTCTTCTGGGAAAGGGAAGAAAAGCCAGCATTGGATTTGACCTGGATTGAAGAGCACAAAGTTATAGGATGCAGGAGTGGAAGCTGACCTCAAGGCTTAGGGAGGCCATGCAGCTAACAAAGGTAGACCCCTCTCTGGGAAGTCTGACTAGATAGGGGGAATTGGAGGAAGAGATTTAGGGGAGAGGGTTCTGGATCTTTCTGCAGAGAGGGGAGTCAGAGGTAAGAGAGAGACCGAAGACACCAGAGGAAGGGGATCTGGGAGAGGAGGAAGGAGGACCCTCTCTTTGAGAGGAGGGCAATCACAATGTTGAGGGCAGTGCAGAGGGATTGAGAGTTACAAAGCAGGAAAGTGGAGGAAGTCCCCTCCCTGTCTTTTGAGGGATGTGGGCAGCAAGGGTGTTGGTGAGGAGACAGGAGAAGGAGAAGGGCTGCTTTTGAGGAGATGTTACCAAGCTGCCACAGCTCACTTTACAAGCATTTCTCCCCAAAATGGAAGCATCTTATGGCTTGTGTTGATCATAAGCATAATAATTCTTATAAAAATTCCAAATATTCAGAAATATAGACAGATGACAGTGAAATCTGAAATGTTCTCATTATCCCACATCCCAGAAATTCCTCCTCCTCTCTCTCTCTTTCAGTTTTGTTACAAAAAAATGGATTATGTCTGCTGCTTTGCACCCTGGACATCTTTCAGCTCCATTCATATGATTCTTACTGTTTCATCATTTTAATGATAGCATAGCATTCCACATTCTGAATATATCATAAAGACTTTTGTTCCTTAAGCTACATGATTTAAAGATGTTTAGAAGCAAAATGATGTTATATGCACTAAAGACTAGACACACGGGAAAATTTGAGGACAATAAAATGGTTCCAGGATGTTTAATTATCTTAGAAAACAACTCTATTTTTTAACAGTTGTTCTTACTATGGTTCCTGGAGGAGCTGTTTGTTTCCATCTTCCTAGTGATATATAATTTCTGCAGAATAATTCTTGGCACAATCACTCCTTAAAATATGTTATATTTTATTTTCAAATGAAAATATACTGCCTCCTGATATGAGACATTGAGAAGAACTCAGCATCCCTTACCTAGCAAAAGGGAATACTTTAAATCTAATAACGACAAAACATCCGGCAAACCCAAATTGAGAACATTCTACAAAATAACTAGCTATTCTTACAACTTTTCTGTGAGTATGGAATTATGTCTAAAATAAAAATTAAAAATAAAAATATTTTGAATGAAAATGTGAATATAAGCACTTACATTTTTATTATTGCCCAAAGACCTAAACATGCAGCTTGAAGTGTTTCCTTGGAAATGGTTGAGTCATGACTCATTAACCTTAAGGAAAATCACAGAACTTTTGCTTTCTTTGTCACTGTTGCTGATCACTCACCAGCTTTTATGCCTGGTCCTGATGACACACAATCTATCAGCTCTTTCCCACACTTGCCCTCCTTTCATTGAACTTGTCCATCCATCCACTGACTCCTCCCCAGCCTGGTTGGGGCTTGTGCAGAAGGCAACCAATTGGTGTGATGTTTCCCTCTGTCTTCCCCTCTCTCTTCCACTCTCCTTAAAAATCAATGGAAAAATATTCCCAGTTGAGTATTAACAACAACAACAACAAAAAAGTGAGGCCCTTTTCACCCACTTTCTACCTAAGTACCGTGTTTCCCCGAAAATAAGACATCCTCCGAAAATAAGACCTAGCGCAACTTTGGGAGAAAAAAATTAATATAAGACACTGTCTTATTTTCGGGGAAACAGGGTAATACCGTAGGACAGTGGCCCTTAAACTAGTGTGTATTAGAAACACTAAGGGGCCCTTGAAAAATTGGATTCCAGGCTGGCTGGCGTGGCTCAGTAGTTGAGCATCGACCTATGAACCAGGAGGTCAGGGTTCAATTCCCAGTCAGGGAATATGCCCAGTTTGTGGGCTGGATCCCCAGTGTGGGGTCTGCAGGAGGCAGTCGAGCATTGATTCTCTCTTATCATTGATGTTTCTATTTCTCTTTCTCCCTTCCTCTCTGAAATCAATTAAAATATATTAAAAAAAAAAAAAAGAAATATTCAATTCCAGGGTCCTATCCTCAGAGAGTCTGACTACAGAGAGTCTGACTATTTGGATCTGGGGTTGGCCCAAGGAATCTGCCTTTTCACTAATCAGTGATTCAAATACAGGCCATCCTCTCAGAGATCCTGCTTTAGAATCATAAAATTATCTGAAGGCAGAGCTGGAAGGGACTCTTGGTTACCTCATTCAGCACTCACTCCGCACTTTGCTGAGAGAGACACTGAGTTTAGGTGACTCATCCAAGGTCACACAGGGAGGCAGGGGCTGAGCTAAAATGGAAACTCAGGTCCCCTGACTCACAGGGTGACTGGCTACACCAGGAGGCTACCTCCTCTTCATCAGGAAACAGAACCTTTCCGGGCTCAAGCTAAGGTTGCCCAGAGCAACATCTTGGCAATGGCTTCAGTGCTCAGCCTTCTTTGTCAAAAGACCTTCTAGAAACTGTTTTCTGTAAGGATTATCTACTCTTGTACAGCAGCTTTTTATTTCTCTCTATAATCTTGTTGAGAGCATCTTCAGATTAGGAAACATTTCTTCAATTATTTCTTTGATTGTAACGGATGCTTTCCTGCACTTATTTTAAAGTTTCTTCTGGCATCCTTCTTAATTAAAGACTGCAATACCTTTTTAATGAGAAACCTTTCTTATGGTTATTTTAACCCTTTCATTGTAAAACAAAACATAAATAGAAAAACAACAACACAGAAAACTAATGATAGCTTACTGGATTGTTGTAAAGCAAACATCCTTCTATTTACCACCCAGGTGAAGACCTGGGATTCTGCCAGCTATCCTAGAAGCCTTCCATGTATCCTGTCCCATTGACACTCTCCTCCACCTCTCCAAAAGTGACGGCAATCCTGATTTCTTTGGTAATCACTTCCTTACATATCTTTATAGATTATTACCTGCCCCCCCCCCCCATTCTGCATTCCTTAACAGTAAACTTTAATTTTTCTCTTTAAAAAAATCTGATGTCTTTTAAATATCTTTTAAACTGCAGGTTTCCCCACCCCCCACCCCTTTCTTCTTCTTACAATTTATCTTTTGAAGAACCTGATCTATTTGACCTATAAAGTTTCTTTCACTTTTAATTTTGCTGCTTGTCAGAGGTTTGATCAAATGACATATGATCTTTTTAACTGGATTATTAGTGGTATGTGTTCTTTCATCAGGACACACAGACTGTCTATTTTTCTCTTACATCTGAATGCCTTGATCCATTATTTTATTGGGGGTTGGGAGGTGGTACTATTCTCTCATTTTGTTTTGATTTATTTACCGGAATAATTTAATGAAAGGTGACCACTCTCATTTACTACTTTTTAAAAATATATTTTATTGATTTTTCACAGAGAGGGAGATGGATAGATAGCTAGAAACATCGATGAGAGAGAATCATCGACCAGCTGCCTCCTGCACATCCCACAACCAATGTACATGCCCTTGACCGGAATCGAACCCGGGACCTTTCAGTCCGCAGACCGACGCTCTATCCACTGAGCCAAACCGGTTTCGCCATCATTTACTACTTTTTAGTTGGTGACATTGTCACCTGAGTGAGAGACATATTCCCCAGAACCCCTGCATTGAGGTATGACCATGTGACTGCGTTCCCGCGAATAAGCTGTAAATGGAAATGTCAGGTGTGACTTCCAGAAAGTTTCTTTGAAGGGAGAGGAGGTCATTGTTCTGGCCTATCCTCCTTCCTGGTGCTTAGACTGCTAATATGATAGTTGGAACGCAGCAGGCATTGAGCCATATGGTGGTTTCGGAAGCTTCCTGTTAGGATGGTGGAGTGAGGAGTAAGAAGGAGCCTGGGCCCCTGATGACAAAGCGAAGCTTCCACACTAGGCCTGTTTCCTACACCTGGGCTTCTGCTAAGTGAGAGACATAGAGACACCTATCTTGTTTAAGCCACTGTAGGTGAGTTTCTGTTATGCACAATTGAATGTAATCTTTCCCAGCACCCTTCCCTGACACCGTGGAGGAGGGACATGTGCCAGAAGACGTGGGTCAGGGAGAATTGCCCTAATGAGAGAGGCCACACCAGGGAAGGCTTTCCTGAAGAAGCTGGGACCAAACTAGATCTCAAGGAGAGTCCAGAGATAACTGAGTGGGAACTCAGGAGGATGTAAAAAGCCTTTGGCAAAGGAATGGTTTGTGCAAGGCTCTGTGGTGGGAGTGTGTCCTATAAAAGAACCCCAAAAGATGAAAGAGTAGCTGGTCTCAGACAGTACCTCCTGTGGCTGGAGAAGTGAGGAGTTTTATCTTCCTCCTAAGAACAATGAAAGTGTTTAAGCAGAAGTGGGGACCCATGGTCAGAGTTTTTCTCCAATAATGCCATTCTGGCTGCCGAGGGAGAAAGATTGGGCAAGAATGCATGTGGGAAAGCCAGTTGGCCAGGTGAGGGATAACAAATTAACTTGGTGTGGTGGAGCTGAAGAGAAGGGGCAGGTTACAGAGATATGTAAGAAATACAGCAACAAAGCTCCGTGGTGAATTGCAAGTGGAAGTACGAGGGAGAGGAAGTTGCCTGCACTGCTGTGGGTTCTGGCTGATGTAATGGGATGATGGAAGGTATGCTAAAAGCACTGGAAGAGTCCAATCTGGTGGACAAGACCATGAAATCAGACTTGGCCTTTATAAGGGTGGAAAAATCTTTTTTCCTTCCCCCCATCTTAGCTCCATTAGCTGGGGCCCTGTAAATTAGACTGACAAAAAGACAGATTAACAAGAGGAAAACAATGAGAAGTTTATGAACATGTGCAGTGTGTATACACATGGGAAGACTCAGCAATAACTCAAAGGGGTGTTTACAACTTGGGCTTATATAGCATCTTCACAAAGAATAATAAAATTTTAGAGACGTGACAAGACAAAGGAAAAGGACTTTGAGTTTCTAGGATGACAAGTTGCGGGAAGGCAAATATATGGGGGAACTAATGGAACACAAGGGCTAGGTAGTAAAGTTGTTATGCAGATTCCTTTGGGGCTAGCTCTGGGCTGACAAGGGTCTAGAGTTGTCTCTGGTGATTAACTTTCGTCCTTCCTTGTAAAAAAATTTTCTGTCCTGTCCGGGTTTTAGGCAAACAGGGGGAGGGCAGAGAGCTTTCCTTAGATCTGCTATTTTTCAATTGCCGTCAGCTCAAAATATCCCTTATGCCAAAATAGCATATTTTAGATGAGTTATTCTGCTACCCTTCATCTTGATAGGTATAAAATGTTTGTATTTGTTTGCAAAGTACCACAAATTGGGTGACTTAAAACAACAGAAATCTATGATGTCAGTTTTAGAGATTAGAAGTTCGAAATCAAGGCGTTGGCAGGGCCATGCTCTCTCTGAAGGCTCTAGAGGAGGATCCTCTTTGTCTCTTTCTAGTTTCCGTGGGTGCCGGCAGTCCTCGGGATTACTTTGCTTGTAGCTGCATCACTCCAATCTGCTTCCATCATCACATGGTCTTCTCCCTGCATGTCTGTGTCTCCGTGTCTTTACCTTTTTATAAGGACATCAATCATATTGGAGTTGGGGCCCTTTTAAGGTCAAAAGAAGTTTTGGGTGTGCCCAGATCCTATTCATCAAAATCTGGGTAAGCTCCTTATTTTTTGGTACAAGATTTAGCATATCACGACCTGGGTGAGTCAAGGTCATATTTCTTCCTCATTCCAAGCACATGGATTAAGAAATCAGTACTGATAACAGGATTCTGCCAGTGCCCTTGGACTCAGCTGATAAGAATTAAAAGAATGTCCATGTGCCTTCTCAGGTGGCTCTCTACATCTCACCCTTTTTTACTAATTAAAATAAAATTTAAACATTAATAATAGGGCTCTAAAATTAAAAACAATTGCAAACAATGCCAATGCAAAAACTAAATTACATACATGTTATTTTCAAAACTTGAATGTCAAGAGCAAAACTCTGGCTATTAAATAATAACAACAATGCCAATGCAAAACAACAATATGAGAAATCAGAACTATGGACATATTAACATTTTTAGCTACTAAACGAGTCTCTTTTGTTGCTGGTGTAGCTTTACTCAGAGTCCTTGGACTTGCTGCACAAGACTTTGCAGAAGACTGGAAGGTAACAGATGCTAGCATGAGCAGGAACATGATTAAAGAAGTAGCTTCCACTTCAGTCTTTAACTTCTTCAGATCACTCCATGTTGGCACCCCAGTCACTTGCGTAGCTTTCAGTTTTCTTCTCCTACTTTGCTCTCATCTGGGCAACTCTCAGTCCTTTTGGGTGAAGGGACCCAGGAGCTTCTCTGAGTCCATAGACGTCATTTTTAATGAACTAAATCTACAAAACCTGTATTTCCAAATAAGAACAATCTCACAGGGACTTGGGGTTAGCACATTGATATATATATATTTTGGGGGGACACAATTCAACTGAAACAGTATCTATTCTCCAAATGGAATCAATGGCTAATGGGCAGTGGGCCGTGAGAATCGTAGTGATAGGACTGTGGAAAGAAGGGAACATAGTGTTGATTGTTAACAAATAGCCATATATTTCTCTATCAAAATGGTTTTATTTGGGAACAACAAAGATTTGAAATAAGGAATAGGCAATCTAATGGCAAACCATCAAACTTTAAAGAACAAAGGAGAGGAATGCTCTTTATAGACTTGATATGGGCTGTTGTAAAGAAAGAATCCATTGGAGGAAACAGAAAGTTTGAAATATAGTGACTTTTCATTGGCTGACCTATGGCAGTCTCCCATTGGCTGAGTGGTTACTGCGTGGGGAGGACTCTTCCTGCTGAGGTAGTCAAGTAGTATCACTTCCTATCTGAGCTGCAAGGTGTGTCTCTTCCAGTTGGGGTCAGTGGAATGCAGTTGGTGAATTTATGTGAAAGTCCTGTCTTCTAGCTTTCTAACTCCATTTTAAATGAGGTTTCTGTTTATTAATTTTCACAATGGCAAGAAACAAATGGTGACAATGTGGTGTGACAATGGACAAAGTAAATGCAAAAGGAGAATTGCAAGGTGGGGTCTGTGGAGGAAGGAAGGCAGAGGGAGTCCACAGAGACGTTAATTGAATGGGAAGCTGAGTAGGAGCCTTGTGGGAAGGCAAGAATCAATGTGAGCAGAAGCATGGAGAGTGAGTGCTCACCTGCAGCCTTCAGGGTCTGTAGAGTGCAGGGAGTCACCTGGAGTGGGGTCTTGAGAGATTTGGGTTTTGTGCTATGCTTTGTGTGCAACCGTAAGGCAGAGACAGCTGCTGGGGGCTTCTTGTGGGATCCACAAGATCAGATTTGAGTTTTAAACCAAAGCTAGCAAGCCTGCATTATAAATGAACTGAAGACATTTTTTTGTGGGGGTTTGATAAATTAGGACACCAGCACCCTGGCTGCCCGCTCTCCCATGCATTCGGACTCTGATCCCCTATTTAGATATCCACCTTTTACCCTCGCAGTGTTGCTGACCATCTGGCCTCAGATGCTGTACAAGAGGTTTAGCTCTGTTTATTCCCCACCCCATTAGCCAGCAAGCCAGGTTAACTCAAACTTGGTCCGAAGCCAAAATGCTGACAGTACAAAGGTTGCATCACACTACATTGCATCAGAGATGTTGAAGAGTGGGAATTTTTGAGCATGCTTCCAGAGAGGCCGTGGACTATGCCCCAGAAAGAGTTGTCAGTGTTGACACCAGGCCAGGCCTAAAGATAGGGTCTCATGGCCCCTTCCCAGCATGTAAGCCTTCTTTCATAGATCACTGTCCGCTTTCTGAAGAACAGGATGACCCTGTGAACAACATGGTTGTCAGTGGCATACCTCTTGACGTTGCTTGGGAAAAACTGTTTTGTCTTGGGCTACTGTTCTGTAAGAACAGGATGTGGTTAATGGGCTTAAAAGTAGTCCTAAACAAAGGGTTCAGGCTGCTCTCTAGTCTCCCTGCGTGGAGAATGGCAGAGCAGTTGCCCGGCTAGTCTCTGGCCTGGCCGGCTAATAAAGGCTCTTTGTTCTTGCATCATACTCGGCTCCCTGGTGGTCCTTGGGGATCTTGAAATCTGGGCATAACAAGAGACAGAGGAAGTTTCAGACCTGGGAGGACTTTGGGCATCAGGTAGTCTAAGCATCTCATTTCCCAATATGGAAGTAGAAACCCAGAGAGGTGAAGTCACCTGCCCCAGCTCACACAGCTAGAAAGCAGGAAGCAGAGCCCAGATGAGAGCCCAAGTTCTCAGATGCCTAGTTCCCTGCTTTTCACTCATAAATCTTTTCCCTCCTATTATCTTGATAGAAAAAGAAAAGTGTCATAGAACTGTGAAAGTATTGTCATGTAATATTTAATCCATGTTTGGGCCCTTTTCTTCACACTGCCAGAGGAATTATCAAAAGAAAATTATTGGAAAGTGTTAGCCGTGTATTATGGCTTCCAAACGCATGAGCACAGATGTCCACTGGCAAAGTTGAAATAAAATTGGAAGAAATTAAAACTCATTTTGTTTTCCAGGCCCTGCTAATTCTTGCTGCAGATGAGTGCTCAAGCTTAGTCTCCTCCCCCTTATTAAACAAAAGCAGAACACAACAAAAATAGATACCAATGCAGAAATCTGCTCCAGTTTCTTCTTTTGTGTACCAATGTTTTTGTTGGCCAAATCACATTATAGAACGTCCATTACAATGGCTTATCTTTGTAAGCCTCAAAGTGACTATTAGAATGTGAAGGGATGGTCTGTTCTAAAGCAAGATGGTATGAGATCCTTATCTCTTTGGTCTCTATACCCCTGAACTAGTGAAACAGAGAGTAATTAAGCATGAAATCCATCCAAGGATGAATAAGATGAGAAGCCATGTCATCTGGTGGTTAAGGCTACAAGCTTTGGAGCAAGACTTTCTGGGTTCAAATCCCAGCTCTGTCATTGACTAGCAGTGTGACTTTGGGCAAGATGTTCAACCAGTTGGTGCTTTCATTTCCTTATCAGTGAAGTGGGGATGATGATTCTGGTCCCTGCCTTCCAGCATTATTTTTAAAATATATATTTTATTGATTTTTTTTTTTACAGAGATGAAGAGAGAGGGATAGAGAGTTAGAAATATCGATGAACATTGATCAGCTGCCTCCTGCACACCTCCTACTGGGGATGTGCCCAACCAAAGTACATGCCCTTGACCGGAATCAAACCTGGGACCTTTCAGTCTGAAGGCCGATGCTCTACCCACTGAGCCAAACCGGTTTCAGCTTCCAGGGTTATTTTGAGGACTTAGAACACTAAGGCCAAGTGCTTGGCTTGGTAATTGTTAGCTGGACCACCATGGCACATCCTTCTCTCCTTGACCAAACTTTGGTTGGGCTCCTCTTAGTCCTCTTTCTGATTGAGCCTCAACCTGTGCTTCTGGACCTGTTCTTGCCAAGCCCAGTTTTAGTAAGAATCTTGCTAAACCAACTCAGAAGAAATCTTGCCCCTCACCCCCTCCCCTGACATCTGGTCATCCTCGATACATGATCAAACTTTTCGTCCCCCACCTTTGGTATCTGAACATCCTGGCCTGCCTTCAGCAAGGATCCTATTAAGTCAGTTTAGCAAGAATCCCCCTACTTTTGATATCTCCTCTTAGTGATTTTTCACCCACTCATCAATGAATACCTCCTAGGCCCCAGGCCCTGTTAGGGACAATGGTAGAATCAGACGAGGTTTTAGCAACATGGAGATTATAACTGAGTGCTCCTTGGCTATAAATCCCCACTTGCCCTTGTTGTATTGGGTGCTGAGCTTCCCTCTCTCCCTTTCTTGCAATGTGCAGGGTCTTTTCTGTTCACTCTCTCATTTAATTTTTTCCAAAAGCCTGTGGCTAAGCACTGTTACCTAATTTCAGAGATGAGGAACTGGAGTCAGAATGGTTGAATGGCTGCCCAAAGTCAATCAGTCCATAGGTGTAAGGGAGAGGGTTTGGCGCTAGAGCCCATGCCCATGGCCCCCTGGCCCTGTGGGAGGCCTCATGAGTGGTGGGCACAGATGAAGGATGGGGTGTAGGAGAAAGCATTGGGAAATGGATCTGACATTTGATGTAACACAGGGTCACACGGAGGGGTCTTTGAGGAGTTGTTGGGAGCTAGGGATTAGACTTTCTTGACTGACACTTCAGACCAAACAAAGCATTTGCTAGGCTAGTAATGGTGACCTGGGAGATGAGAGGGAGTGTGTGTGTGTGTGTGTGTGTGTGTGTGTGTGTGTGTGTGTGAGAGAAAGAGAGAGAGAGAGAGAGAGAGAGAGAGAGAGAGAGAGAGAGAGAGAGAGAGAGAGAGAGATTGGATAAAATTTCTACACCATTTTCTATATTCCAGCCCAGAGCTTACTCACCACCTTTTCTACAAAGAGGATTCTTTTTTTTTTTTTTTTCCAAAGAGGATTCTTGACCCCTGAGCTGGCATCTACAGACTCCATGGTCTATATTGGCATTTATCCCACTCTCCTTCATGAGAGGGTGTGCTCGGCCAGTGGAGCCCTCGGCCTTGGGGTCATGCACCTGAGCCAGAGATAGTGCAGTCCAAACTCTTCAATTTATGGATGATGAAAATGAGACCTCAAGAAGCTAAACTTATTTGTTTGGATTCACCGAGAATCAGAGTTAGATGTCCTGCTTTATTGATTTATCTGATAAATAGATATTGGGCATAGCACTGTTCTGGATCCCCAGGCACAACCTTTCAGGAATCTCTGAGAACCCTACCTTCTCTATTCGAGCCCAAAATTCTATTTTCTTTGCTCTTTTCCTAACTCATCCCCACGCCCTGTTGGGGACAATGGTAGAAGCAGATGAGATTTTAGCAACATGGGGATTGTAACCGAGTGCCCTCCTGTGTTCCCAGGTCCTTCACTTGCTTTGCTTGTTCACCGCCTTCAGATCTCCCCCACCCCCTTCCAGATGTCTGCTTGTTTCCCGCTGAGCTTCCACATCCACGTTCCTAGCATTTGTCATTCACATCAGCAGCCTCCAGTTTTCTCTCTCTGCCAACTCGTTTCTGGACTTTCTCCAATCTGCCTCCATCCAAAGGATTAAGTGGCTCGTCCAAGGTTACACGGCAATTCCATCATGGGCTCGTCTTTGGACTCCACTGGAAATGGATGTGCTCAGAGGGAAAAGGATCTATTATTTTATGAAAACTTACCAGAAATGGCATATATTCCATATATACATTCCTTTCTTTTAGAAATTTAAGCTTTAAAAAAATAGACTCATGTCCTGCTTTTCCGCTCAGCTCTGCCCTTTCCTCATACTGTTTCTTTTCCAAATCACCACCTTGATCCTTCAGGCCTTTGCTTTCTGCCCACAGATGAGACCTGAGTTTGAATTCCAGTTCTACCCATCAGTAGCGCTGTGATTTTGGGCAAGTTACATAACTAGCATTGGTGGGTCTCAGTTTCCCTTTCCGTGAAACTGAAAACTATTACCCAGCTCACTGGTTGCTGAGACCACATGTGAAATGCATGGCAAGTATGTAGTAAGTGTTAATTTTCTCCCCTTTTAACTGTCCTAAGAGGACTTCTTCTAACAGAAGGGAGCATCCATCTTCCTTTTTCTGTTTTAGAATGCTGTTACTCACCCTGTGTGCCAGGATTGGGGGTTGGCACTGAGGCTCAGGCTTGGCCCAGTCTTCTCAGGGCGGGGAATAGTGTGAGGGAGTCCGCAGAGACTGGATGGCCCTGAAAGGGGCTGGCCATCTGCCCCTGCCTGTGGGGACTGGCTGCTGGTCTCCGGGGGAGCCTTTGTCCCCCTCTGCAGGAGAGGATGTTTGTGGCCCTTCTCTGGGCCCCACTGTGATCTGCTCTCTATCCTCTGCTACAGGGAAGCCAAACAGGAAGTGAGCACTGACACATGGGCAACACCCAGAACCACCAGCCTGGGGTCAGGGCTCAGCTCTGCATTTGGTGTGTGCACCTGTGTGTGTGTGTGAGCATATGCACATGGGTGAATCCACCTGTATATGTGTGCATGTGTGTGCATGTGTGTATTTTCTCACAGCTCCACAGGACCCTGGCAGGTGGAAGACAGGGGAAGTGAGGAAGAAGGATTTAGTGCAGATCTGGGGAGCCAGGAGGCCTCTGCCCCTGCCTCCTCTCCCAGCCCTGGGATTGGCTGCATTGCCTCTCCTACTTTGATTCTGGATGACCACGACACTGTACTCCCTGCTGGCTGCCAGTCTTTGGACAGCAGGGTTGCAAGTCAGCTTTGTGGCCTGGAGGGTGGTCCGATAGTGATCTGCGCAGGCCCTGGTCTCTGAGCGCAGAGCCACAAGGGGCTGGAGGGGCAGGGGTTTGGGTAGACAACTATTGAGGGGCATCTGGGTAAGGTGCTCCAGACATCACAACTGTTGGCATGGGATCCCGGAGTTGGCCCTACAGACCTCTGTGGAGGATGGCTGGCCCTTTGATGCCTTTCCCAGCCTCCTATCTACTCCTCTGCCCTCTCCTCATCCTGGTCCCTATTGTCATCACTCTAAGCACCAGCTTTCCTACTCATTCTCCACAGGAACCTGTCATCTGCTCCTTGTGTCTGTTTGTGAAAACGCAAGCACAATGCTGCCTGCCTGAGAATATGTGAGCCCTCTCCAGGCCCCAGTACCACCTTTGGGACTAGGAGACTCTGTTATAACTCCAGTAACTCCAGTTTGTGGGCAATAGTCGCTTTGCCCATTGTTACTAGTGCACATGCCCATATTCAAATGTCTGCTCTGAGAGGGATTTCAGACATATCTGTATCCTGTGAGTTAGGGTGCAGGGGCCCTGGTGTTGGGGGAAGGCCACTTGTTGGTTTTTCCTGTGGAGCTATAAGGCCCGAACCCCTCTAAGCTCCAGGATTGAATCCAGGAAGATACTGGTCTTCAGACCCATCCATGGGGTAGTCCTAGTGGATATCCCTGAAAATACTTCCTCCAACACTTTAAAAACACTTTAAAGCTTAATTCTCTTCGTTGCACAGTTCTATGATCCTTCTTTGTAACATGAGTGTGTAGCAGAGTACCTGGCATGTGGTAGGAGTTTAATACATGAATGTGGAACAAATGAGGGTTGGATGCCTGTTAAATGGCATCAGTCATGCTTACCCTGGTGTAAAGGAGCGTTCAATCTTTCCCGGTAAATAAGCATGTGGCAAGGCCGCACAGGGTGACTAAAGACAGCTCTTGTCAGTTTGAGAGTCGGTCTATGCCAGTCTTCCTTACCCCTCTAATCAGCGGATGCCAGTTTTATATGATTTGCTTTCAGCCACCTTCAGGAGCCATGCGAGGTGACCATGGGTGGCCCAGGCTGAGAGTTCAGAGCAGAAGGTGCCCCCAAGCTGTTGGTGTCTCAGGCTCCCCTGGTCCTGTCTGCAGACAGCCCAGGCATGACTTTCTAGGTCATTGCTGCTGCCCCTCCTGTGCAGCCTCGGAAATGGAGTGGCTGGTGTCATTGCGCTGGTAGGGCTCGTGGGAATCTGGTCAGTCTGTGGAAGCTTCCCTGGTGACGTTACACAGTCCCCACGTTGGGGAAAATGATTATTGAGGTGCATGAATGTTGCCTGCAGAGCCCCAGGAGGCAGGAAGAGGGAGGAGAGCACATAGGAGCATGTCCTGCTCTGCCCAGGAATTCTCTCTCTCAGAAAGAAGGAGGCAGAGGCTGATAATCCCATTAGCCTCTGAAGACAAGAGGAGAAATTGCCATAGGGCCTGCACTGCTCAGCGTGAAGTGGAAACTTGGCAAACGAGGCGTTCAGACTCTAAGACCATCAGACCTTGAAGGTACCCCTGAGAGCATCTGTCTGGTCTCCTCGTTTTAGAAGCTTAATTTCCAAACAGTCGGGGATTTTCTTTTTATTGGTTTGTTATTGATTCTAGCTTGATTCTCCTGTGGTTAGAGAACATACTCAGTAGTATTTCAGTCCTTTGAATTGTGTTGAGACTTACTTTATGGTCCCAAGAACGGTCAATTTTGGCAAATGTGAACATTTGGCAAATTGGAGAAAAGTGTGTGGCCTACAGTTGTTGGATGCAACATCTTGTATAAGTTAATTGGGTTAAATGTATTGTATATATGTGTATTAGATATTTTTGTGATTTCCCCCCCCCCCCTGCTTGTTCTATCAGTTTCTGGGAGAGGCATATTAAAGCTTCTACCATTACTTTAGAGTGCCTGTTTCTCTTTAATTCAGTCAAGTTTTACCATATTTTTGAAGTTGTGCTATGAGGTGCAGTTGAATTTAGAATTCCTATAGCTTCCGGGAGACTGGCTTTTTATTATTATGAGTTGCTCCTCTTTATCTGTAGGAATGCTTCTCGCCTCAAAGTCTACTTTGCTATTAGGTTCCGCTCCACTGTGTTCCTTAGGTTTATGGTTACATGGTACTAGAAGCCCGGTGCACCCTCTTGCAATCCGGGACTCCTCAGGGGATGTCGGACTGCTGGTTTTGGCCAGGCTGAGGGACCCTACCAGTGCACAAATCCATGTACTGGGCCTCTAGTTTGCATATAAGATCTTTGGTTAATCTCTTCCCTTCCTCCCCCCTTTCCCCTTCACTCTGAGATTCATCAGTCTGTTTCATGTTTCTACACCTATGCATTGAGTGTCTGCCCCCTGGTGGTCAGTGCATGTCATAGCTACTGGTCGAATGGTCAAAACAGTTGAACAGTCACTTAGGAATTTACACACACACACACACACACACACACACACACACACACACACACTAGAGGCCAGGTGCATGAAAATTCATGCACTAGAGGAGGGTCCCTCAGCCTGGCCTGCTCCCTTACAGTCTGGGAGCACTCAGGGGCAGGAGGTAACCTGGCAATCAGGGTAAGGCAATGCCCCCATCACACCTCTGCTGCTGCTACGGCTGGCCCTGATTACCTGAGCCTCGGGTGGCCCTGGGTGGCTAGGAGGCTGAGGGGACTGAGGGACTCCAGAGACAGGTGCACAGAGTGACCAGGCCCACTTGAGGATGGACCTGGCCATGCCATGCACCTGCCGCACCAGCAGGGCTGAGGGAACTGGGTGCTGCCATCTTGTGGCTGTGGGTGCCGCCATCTTTGAGTTTGTGACAGTCAATTAGCACAGTCCCTCCTTATTGGCTATGGGTGCCGCCATCTTTGTGAGGGCATGATGGTCTATTAGCATATTCCCTCTTTATTAGATAGGATAGCTTTTTCCTTTCTTCACTTGACCTTCCTATATCTTCATATTTAAAGTGTGTCTTTTACAAGCAGCACATAGTTGGGTTTCATGATACTTTCCTTCTTTTGACAGATATATTATTACGATAGGACCACTTATAGTTATTTTTTTCTTTTGTCCCACCAGTTCTGTATTCCTTCTTTTATTTTTTTCTTGCCTTCCTTTGGATAAACCAAGCACTTTCAATATTTTGGTATTTAAATTTTTTTTTTTATTAAAGTGAATCATATAACATAAAAGTAACCATTTTAAAGTGAACAACCTGGTGGCCTTTAGTACATCCACAGTGTTATGCAACCACCACTTCTATTTAGTTCTAAGACCTTCTCACTGAACTAAATAGAAACCCCATACTCATTAGGTAATGCTCCCTATTCCCCCCTCCCCTTGAACCTGGTAACCACAAATGTGCACTCTGCCTCCATGGATTACAGATAAATCAAATACATTCATCATTCCATTTCCTCCTGAAATAGCCTGTTATTACACAGTTTTAACTCTTCTTTTACTGGTTACCACAGAGATGAAAGCACACACTCATGACTGGCTAGATTTTACTTTAAATTAGTACTTTTATTGCTTCCAGATCAAGGGAAATATTTTAGATGCACTGCATTTTTGTCTCTTCAACTGTGTGCAACCAGTGAGTGCTGATAGCTTGCTAAACTCATAGGTTTCCCTTTCTGCCTGACTTCTTATCCACCACTCCAAACTACCTGCAAGAACATTGTGGGGCAAAGTGCTGGCAGATTGTTGAACTCACTTCAGTTGGTTCCCTTCTCTCTGAAATTCTGGCTCCTCAAGTTTTGGCTGCCAAGGTCTCTCTCCAATACTTTAAAAACATTTTTTTGGCCTTTTATATTTTTGTCTAGCTATTTGAGGTATTCTCAGAGGAGGGCTGGTCTGTAACAAACTACTCTGACATTATCAGGAGCAGAAATCTTGCACTCTTATTTTATAACATAGGAAACTGAGGTCCGGAGGGGGGATGTCTGCCAGACAAGTAAGCCAGAGCTGGAAATAGAGCTCCAGAACCTGATAGCTATTCCAGTGCTGTTTCTACCGCTACATGCTGGGCAACAGAGTGATTGGAGTCTATCAAGCGCTTGTCCAAGCCATCATTCATTCATTTCACAAATGTTTTTCAAGGATCTGTTCTGGGCCAAGCACTGGGCAAATGAATGTGTATTTTTGTTTTCCTCCCAACTGCTTTCAAGATTTTTGTCTTGGTTTCCAATAGTTTTGTTAGGATGTGTGCGGGTGCAGTTTTCTTTGTATTTACTCTGCCTAGTGTTCATATATCTTCAAATATTCCATCTGCCCTGTGCTTTTTCTTCTCGGATTCAGAGATGCCCATCACATGGGTGTAATCCCTTCAGGAATTATACAATCTTGGTGGCAAGGGGGAGGGGGGGTTGGAGGTAGGCAAGTATATTATTTAAGAAATAGGTTTAGCTGCTTCTCTCAGTGACACAGGATAGCAGTGGCTTAAATTAAATAGTTAATTTCTGTTCTCTGATGGAATGGAGGTTGGTATACCAGGTTTGGTATGGTGGCTGTGCTCCATTGGCTGTCGCCCTCATCCTCTTTTTTTTTTTTTTCCTTTTTCTTTCCCCCCCTCATCTTCTTGAACCAAGATGGTTTACAGTAAATCCCTGCTCCACCCAGAAGGATGGAGGGAGTGTGAAAGAAGACCACAACCCCTCCCCTCAGTTTATCTCTGGAAGTTATCTATCTCACTTGCTTTCACACCCCATTGCCTGGAATTTGGTCATGTGGTCACAACTAACTGCCAAAGAGGGTGAGAAATGTAGTCTTCCTTCTGGGAGGCCACTACTTGGGCTAAAATTGAAGGAGTCTTTTATTGCTATGAGGGAGAAGGGTATGCAGAACATTGGCAAACAATTAGCAGCCTTTTCCACAGCAGGTAATCACAATATAAGACAACAGGTGTCAAGCTGAAGTCCCAGAGGAGGAAGTTGGAAAAGATGTCACAAAGGAGGTACCATTTGACTGAGCATTGAAGGGTGAGTAGGAGCCCATTGAGTGAAAAGTGCCCAAGAGGCTCTCCAAGCAGGGGCACTGGCATAGGCACTGACTCCTGAGAGCACAGCCCACACAGTTTCATCTTTCTGACGTCAGTGCCCAGCACGGAATAGGCTGCTGTATGGGTGCTGTCAAACAGAACTAACTGCGAGGACAGAAAGAGGGAGGCTTTTGCTCTGGAGAGTGGAGGCCTACTGGAATGGAAAGGTGCTGCTGTGGGGGTGGGAGAGGATGTATGGCATTATAGACACATTGGGATGTAAGGTTAAAACAGGCATGCCCCGTTGAAATTGTTGGGCAGGCGCTGAGAGACAGTGGGGACTGGAGGTGTGGGTTTTGGAGCTGTCCTTGGGAGAATGATAATTGAGGTTGTTATAGAGACTGTTTTCTTCTAAGAAGAAAAATACATTAAGGGTGAAAGGCCAGGGGAGAACTGAATCATTGTGATGGAGGGGAAGAACGAGTGGGCAGAAAGGACTGTGGCGCAGGGCAGGCTGTCCTTGGAGAGCTTTCAGCATCCTTCTTCCTCTCCAAAGGGCTTGCTGACACGTCCAGCCTCCTTCACTCCCCCGCACCTGGCCCCACCATCTTCCAGTGACTTGTTCTTCCCTTGATCCTTCATAGCTTTCAATTAATGATTAACCCAGTTTTGTGTTCATTAAACTTCATTAGGCAATTTCATTTTACTCCTAAAACGATGTGAGGGAACGTTCTGGCTTCATTTTTATTACACAAGTAATCCACATTCACTTTGGAAAAATATCAAAAAATATAGTTAAACAAAAGAAAGAACATTAAATTACCCATAATCTCTCTGCCTAGATGAACATTTTGGTATATATGTCCAGACTTTATCTATGCTCTCTCCCTTCCTAATAAAATTAATATAAACAACTGCTAATATTTATGAGCCTTTATTTTGTGCCAGTCACTGTTCTGTTTTATAAATGTATGATGTTACTTAAGCCTCATAGCAATCTATAACATATTTATTATTATTACCCCAATTTTAAAAATGAGAAAACTAAAGCATAGAACAGATTTGTCATTTACCCAGTGTGCCATTCTAATCTAACAAATATATTAGTTTGTTTTAAACTTTTGACTATGAAAAACGTTCAAATTTATACAAAACTAAAGGGAATAGAATGGTGAAGTGAGTACAGCCCAACACCCCACTTCAGCAACCATCCATTCACATTCAATCTTGGTTTACCCATTTCCCTAGCCAGCTCTCACCCAAATTGTTCTAAAGCAAATCCCAGACATCATCCCATTTCACCCATATTACACATCTTTGTAGACAAGGGCCTATTCTAAGTGCAGCCACAATAATGGTGGTACCATTCATCCAAGCGAACAACTCCCTAACACCATCTACTTTCTACTAATGTTCATTTCCTCAGTTGTCTCAGAAATACTTCCCATGTATTTGAATCAGGACCATACATGCTTCCCCATGTGGCTGGGGCTGGAATTCATACCTAGATTGGTCTGGCCCCAAACTCATGCTCTTTCCAAACACCAAACTCACATTATGAATGGAAAAATGTATATGTTCTATACTACAGTTAACTTGAGCATATGCACATATAACAATTAATAAGTTTTAAGTGTTTATTTGGGCAGTCAACTTAAGGAATAATTTGCAATTTCTAATCATAAGGAACAGATGAAAACCTTTGATAGTCTGCCAAATTTATCTTTCTATATCCTGCAGGGTTTTTGATCTCTATGTTTTCTACTCTATCTTTTGTCCTACAATAGATTGTTATTTTATTATATAAGGACCTTTATTGTGATTTTCATTTACCCATCTATTCATCCAAGAAATTAATTGAGCACTGTAATTTGCCAGAGACTCGAATTGGCAGATAATGGTCCCTACTTTTGTGGACTTATATTTTATGGGGGAGAGAGACAAGTAAAAAGTAAATGGACAAATACTTACAACTTTTGAGTTGTGATAAATACCATGTAAAATCAGTAAGAAGTGACTCTAGAAAAATAATGGTGAAAAATACTTTCAAAAGCATTTAGAAAATGATTTGTTTCACTTGCTCAAAGTTCTTTTTCAATGCATCCTCCATGATTGGTGTTGTTCAATCCATAAATGTGTTCTTAATTGAGTTGCCATGAATTTATTGAAAAATTTAAATGATATGAAAGTTTGTACACAAAATAAAGTCCCTATTAAGCCGTAATCCTTCCACTCTCAACCCTCTGATACAACCCCAGTGGAATTTTGGTGTGCCTCTCCGCTCCTTTCCTACACCATGAGGTAAGCTAGGGCAGACTGGGGAATGCCAGCACAGATAGCTGTATGGATGGGGAGTGTCCATAGGCTAAGCTTATCACAAGAACCCTCTCTCATGAGCACCCAGAGTTGTCGGTGACCATCACACTCCAGGGCACGGTGAGCTTCGCCTGCCTTGGCCTATGTGTTTACCGATCCCGAGAAGTATGTCTTCTGAGTTGGATACATTCACTTGTCACTTGGCAGGTTTGGCGATAAAAACATAACTTGTGTGTGTGACCATCTTGTCATTGTGGGACTTTCAGCTATTTTTCCAGACTTAAACATCATGAAAGGAGAGGATTTGAAATTAAAAAGCAATTTCAAAAAGGGATGTTCAAATAATATTTCAACAGGCACCACAGCTGCTGGAACAGTGTAAATATGCAAATATAAATGAATACACACACACACACACACACACACACACACACACACCAAAGAGAGAGAGAGAGAGAGAGAGAGAGAGACCAAAAGAAACAACAACAACAAACAAACAAACAAACAAAAACCAAAAGTAAACACTGATTATTAAACAAAAAGCACTTTGGGTGTATATGTGAATTTATGCATAATGTTCTGTAACTTGCTGTTTTCACTTAACAATATCCATAATACAGACTTTTAATCTTATTCTTTTGATGAAATACATAACATCCCATAGAATGAATATTTTGTATTGTATATAACCATTTCTCTATTAGTAGACGTTAAGGGTGCCTCTGATTGTGTACTATTACCAATAATGTTGCAACAAATATCTTTGTACAAATATCCTTGAATAGGGTAGATTCCCTAAAAGTGCATCTCTGAGCCAAAGGGTATAGATATTTGAAATGTTGTTAGACTTTATCAAATTGTCTTTCGAAGGTATTAAAACAAAACACAATGTATGAAAATGACCTTTTCTCCAGTAGTATCTGGTCTTTATATACACTGAGTGGCCAGATTATTATGATCTCTGAGTGCATAATAATCTGGCCACTCAGTGTATATCCTATATAATAAAAGGCTAATATACAAATTGTCCTCTTGACAAGGAGTTTGACCAACAGGCAGGTCGGCCAACCGCCCATGTCCCCTTCCCCTGGCCAGGCTGGCCAGATGCCACCCATGCACAAATTCATGCACTGGGCCTCTAATACACACACACACACACACACACACACACACACACACACATATATATGTGTGGCCAAATTATTATGCATTCAGTGTATTCTGGTCACGCATTGTATTCCCAATATGATACGTCTAACATAGCATCTTATTTTACTAAAACAATATTTTTATTGATTTAAGAGAGGAAGGGAGGGGGAGAGAGATAGAAACATCTTATCTAATAAAAGAGTAATATGCAAATGGACTGTCACTCCAACACACAAGATGGCCACCCCCATGTGGTCAAAGATGGCCACCCCCATGTGGATACAAGATGGCTGCCACAAGATGGCTGGCAGAGGAGGGCAGTTGTGGGCAATCAGGCCAGCAGGGGAGGGCAGTTGGAAGAAACCAGACCTGCAAGGGAGGGCAATTGGGAGTGATCAGGCCTGCAGGAGAGGGCAGTTAGGGGTGACCAGGCCTGCAGGGGAGGACAGTTGGAGGCGAGGGGACCAGGCCTGCAGAGGAGGACAATTGAGGGGAATAAGGCCTGCAGGGAAGGGCAGTTGGGGACAACCAGGCCTGCAGGGGAGGACAGTTGGGGGTGACCAGGCCTGAATGGAGGACAGTTAAGGGTGACCAGGCCTGCAAGGGAGGGCAGTTGGGGGGTGGGGACCAGGCCTGCAAGGGAGGGCAGCTGGGGGGAATAAAGCCTGCAGGGTGGGCAGTTGGGGTTGACCAGGCCAACAGGGGAGGGCAGTTGGGGGTGACCAGGCTGGCAATTAGGGGCAATCAGGCTGGCAGGGGAATGGTTAGGGTGTAATCAGGCTGCCAGGCAGAAGTGGTCAGGTGCAATCAGGCAGGCAGGCAGGCAAGCAGTTGTGAGACAGCAGTCCTGAATTATGAAAGGAATCCCAGATTGGAGAGGGTGCAGGCTGAGAATCATTGATCAGCTGCCTTCTGCATGCCCTGCACTGAGGATTGAGTCCACAACCCAGGCATGTGCCCTGACTGGAATTGATCTGTGACCTCCTATTCATAGATAGACGATCAACTACTGAGCTATGCTGGTTGGGTTAGCAACTTATTTTAATTTGAATTTCTCTGATAATCAGGGAGGATGATCATTTTTCAATGTATTATCCCTTTACATTTTTCCTCTAAAAGTTTCTTGTCCATTTCTCTGTTGAGCTGTTTGTTTATATTGATTGGTTAGAGCTCTTTTTGTCTGGCAGAGATATTAGCCTCTGATTGTTACTTATATTGTGAACTTTCCATTTTATCAAATGTTATTTATAATGCTTTTCACTATACAGAAAGAAATCTTTTCATTTTATGGAGCTAAGATTTCAGTCTGTTTATTTCTGGCTTCTAGGTTCTGTTTCTCCCAATATTAATCATTAACTATCTTCTTTCTCTGACTATAGTTGCTCAAGAAGTTCTTTTTTTAAAAAAATATATTTTATTGATATTTTACAGAGAGGAAGGGAGAGAGATAGAGAGCTAGAAATGTCGATGAGAGAGAAACACCGACCAGCTGCCTCTTGCACACCCCCTACCGGGGATGTGCCCACAACCACGGTACATGCCTTTGACCGGAATCGAACCTGGGACCTTTCAGTCCGCAGACTGACGCTCTACCACTGAGCCACACCAGTTTCGGCTCAAGTAGTTCTTGTTTAACAACTCCATGCACATAAGTAGGAAGGCTATAATCAGAAGTGGAGAGAATGGAGAGAGAAAGAGAGAGAGAAAGAGAAGAAGAAGAGAAAGGGAGAGGAGAAAGAGGTAGGGGAGAAGGAGGTAGAGGAGGAGAAGGATGTGGAAGAGAAGGAGGTGGAGGAGGGAGAGGAGAACAAGAAGGAAAGAAAAAGAATGAGGTGTGAAGAGAGAGCTGAAACCAGGAATTCTTAGCAGAACCTGCTACCTCCCTTTCTTGTCTCTAAACTTTAAATGGCTCTTGCAGCCAGTCCAGTGTGGTTCAGTGGTTGAGTGTGACCCATGAACCAAGAGGTTCCTTGTTCGATTTTGGTCAGACCAGGCAGGCTTGATCTCCATTAGGGGGCAGCGGATCTATGTTTCTGTCTCATCAATGTTTCTAGCTCTCTATCCCTCTCTCTTCACCTCTCTCTGAAATCAATACACACACACACACACACACACACACACACACATACACACACTTTTTTTTTTTTTTTTTTTTTTAATTGCTCTTTCTCTCACCACAGATCCTCTTAGGAAAGCTAATCTCAGGGATGGGAGATGTTTGCATTTCTTAGGCTCCATCCCTAACTTCCCCACCCCCTCCCAACATGCTGCTACCTCCTGGAAATTTTCTCCAGTCCCTTCTCAGCCACAACCCCCATTTCATGGCTTCTCTGGGGTGGAGCTTTGGGCCCCTTTCACTAAAGCAAACCCCGATGCTCTTTACTTAAAAGGACATGCCCCACGTCCCACTGCAGGTGTGGGAGGTACTTTTACTAGTAGGTGACACATCAAGCCAACATAAAATAACTTTGAATCACAGGGTTTGAAAGTTATTCCCTTTTTTATTTGTCTCCTAATCTTTAAATTGTATTAAGGATAAATTTAGCCTGGGGTAATGTTTGTCATACTTCCCTAACTCATGCTAATCTCTCTCTTTAACAGAGAAAATAGGCCTCCTTGCTGGCATCCTTTGGCAGACTATCATGTAGTTAGAATTTAACAGCATGCTATTGTTTTCATTGTATGTATTTTCTACAATTACATTCTATTTACGGCTAATGATTCTGGTAGGGATTTAAAGTAGAGATATAAAGTTTCTTTTAACATATTTATTTTTAGAAAAACAAAGTCAATAATAGCGCTTAAGTTACCAGAATATAGAAAAAAAAATCATGCTGGTGAGCCCTTGCTGGTTTGGCTCAGTGGATAGAGGGTTGGTCGGCCCATGGACTGAAGGGTCTGGGTTCAATTCCAGTCAAGGGCACATACTTCGGTTGCAGATTTGATCCCTGACCCTGGTTGAGGTGCATATGAGAGGCATTTTCTCGCTCTGTATCTTCTTCTCCCTTCCACTCTCTCTGAAAGTCAGTGGAAAAATATCCTTGGTTGAGGATTAACAACAACAATAAAATCATGCTGGTGCTGAGACTGGTTTGGCTCAATGGTGAAGCGTCGGTCTGCGGACTGAAAGGTCCCAGGTTCGATTCCGGTCAGGGGCATGTACGTTGGTTGCGGGCACATCCCTGGTGGGGGGTGTGCAAGAGGCAGCTGGTCGATGTTTCTCTCTCATCGATGCTTCTAGCTCTCTATCTCTCTCCTTTCCTCTCTGTAAAAAATCAATAAAATATATTTTAAAAAAAGAAAGAAAGAAAGGACACTTAAAAAAAAAAATCATGCTGGTGATACCCCATGGAAGGGAGTTTGGGAAACAGGTAGCTGCCTCCAGAAGAGTGTTCACAGGCTCCCATTACTTCTACTCCCCTTTTCCCTACCCCTTATCCAGGGGCTTCCGCTACCTTTTCTTTGATGCCAAGAGGCCCCTTTCCCTCCTGGCTCCAATCCTACCCTGATCACATCAATACTGACCCAATCTTGGGGCTCTTTTTTCATAAAGTAATCTGTTGGGTGTTAATGGGTTTTATCTGCTCAATTTAATAATGTCATTTTAATAATGATAGTTCTCTTAGTTCAAGAGAGAGAGAGAGAGAGAGAGAGAGAGAGAGAGAGAGAGAGAGGAAAGAGCCTGTGAGTTCTGTGGTTAGATAAGTCTCAGTCTAATGTCTACCTTAACCAAGCTGTGACCTTGGACAAGTCAATTAACCCAAAATAAGGTTAGCATACTGGAAATTTGGGGAAGGGAGAAAGACAGCCTTGAAGGGGACACAGGCAGAGCCTTAAAAAGCCTCCCCCCCCCACCTGCCGGGACCGGTTTGGCTCAGTGGATAGAGCGTCGGCCTGTGGACTGAAGGGTCCCGGGTTCGATTCCGGGCAAGGGCATGTACCTGGTTGCGGGCACATCCCCAGTGGGGGGTGTGCAGGAGGCAGCTGATCGATGATTCTCTCTCATCGATGTTTCTAGCTCTCTATCCCTCTCTCTTCCTCTCTGTGAATAAATCAATAAAATATATATTAAAAAAAAAAAAAAAAGCCTCCCCTAGCCGAAACTGGTTTAGCTCAGTGGATAGAGGGTCGGCCAGCGGACTGAAGGGTCCTGGGTTCGATTCCAGTCAAGAGCATGTACCTTGGCTGTGAGCACATCCCCGGTAGGGGGTGTGCAAGAGGCAGCTGGTCGATGTTTCTCTCTCATTGACATTTCTAGCTCTCTATTTCTCTCCCTTCCTCTCTGTAAAAAATCAATAAAATATATTAAAAAAAAAAAAAAAAGGCCTCCCCTAGTTTCAGCAAGAATAATTAGGCAAGAAAAAAAATAAGTAAAATCCAAGTTGGAAAGGAAGAAGTAAATTGATCTCTGTTCATAGATGACATGACCTTATATATACATAGCAAACCCTGAGGATTCCACACAAAAGAACTGTTAGAACTAATAAACCGATTCAGCAGGATACTAAATCAACACTCAGAAATTGGCTGCATTTCTATACGCTAACAATGAACAGGAAAAGGAAAGTAAGCCCTGGCCAGTGGGGCTCGGGCTGGCTGGGCATCTTCCTGGGCACCGAAGGGTTGCTGGTCGGGGCACGTACCTGGGTTGCAGTTTGATCCCTGGTCGGGGTGTGTATGGAGGGTGGCCAATCCATGTTCTTCTCTCTCTCCCTTCCTCTCTCTAAACACGTCCTTGGGTGAGAATTAATGCAAAGAAAAAATGGCCTGCAAGGCAGAATCCAGAAAGTGCAAGTGAAATCCCTGTGGCAGAGCATCTTGGCCCATGTTGTATTCCAGGCAGCCTCAGGGGTGATTCCTCCTCTGAGACAGAAGGAATGTTTATGCTTGTGTGGGTGTTGCCTGCCTTAGTTATTTTCACTGTGGGCTCTGTGCTCTGCCAGTGCCAAGCAGCCCTCGGGCCACTGTGAAGAAGCCAAGGGTGTGTGATGTTGGGAAGACGTTGGGGCTGGTTGGGCCAGGTCTTGGAAAGAAGACGTGTGGGCTCCAGGAGGCAGGGAGTGCACACTTGCTGAAGGTTGGAAGCTGAAGGTTGGAAGGGGCCCAGGGCTGGGGAAGAGCAGGGAAGGGAGGTCCCCTGGAGGGCGGGCTCCACCCCTAAGAATGAGGAGAGGACCCAGGGAAGACTACTGCTGGCTTATGGTCCTGGGATGTTGCACTTACGTCCCTACGTGCTTTTGTTCTTTAATTTTTTTTTTTTAATTATGAAATACACTACACACACACACACACACACACACACACACAATTACGGGCTTTAGAATCCTCTGTCTCTCACTTTAGAAAAATAAAACATGAGGGCGAAGGCAAAGCCCCCTTCTGCTCTCCCCAGAAGTGCCCACTGCCCAGAACTCAGTGCTCGTCCTGTGTGTGGGGTTCTACACACCCTCCCATCCTCCGCTGGGACCCCAACAGGTGTGTCTGTTATCAGAGGTCTTGGCCTTGCAGAGAGCGCGAAGGTTTGGACACACAGGGTCAGAGGCAGGAGCTTCTGGGAAGGAGGGGCTGCTTGGGACAAGGAAGCTGTGGGAAGAGCGTGGGAAGCTCCGTGGGTCCCGGGGAAACGAGAAAGCAAAGGGCAAGTCTGCAGCAGCGGTGTCTGAAAGGGCGGATTTTCCCAGGGAAGTGCTGTGAGCTGTGCTGTGTGACCGCTCCCTGTGACCCCACAGTCATCACAAAAACTGCAACGACAGTGAAATGCACAGAACCTGGCTGGCTGGTTGGGAGACCCTGTGTGTGTGTGTGTGTGTGGGGGGGGGGGGGGGGGGGGAGGGGAAGGGCGCACAGGGAGGGGCACCGGTTGCTTCGGGTTCCTCCCAAAACGCTGGTCTATGCACAGGAAGGTATGTGTGCATCTGGGCCTCTCTCCCTCTCCTGTTTTCCTGAAATGCTGGGATTGAGAAGTTCATGGGATGGTTAGAAAATGACCTAATTACTCCATTTCCCTGATCCAACCACACTCCCCTAGCACTGGGGAGCGTACAGAGTCAGCCAGGCCCAGAGGCTCAGTCTCCGGGGACACAGCCTGGGTCCCAGGCCCCGGAAGAGGCCTGCTGTGGGGGAGAGATGGGGCTGGTGGAACGACCACAGAGGTGCACGAAGTTCCGTGGACGGGGCAGGAAGAGCTCCTGAAGGAGAGGTGCTGAGGGGACTCTCCAGGCACAAAGAGGCCTGGGAGCTGAGCCAGCGGGACTTAGGCTGGAGAGAACCCTGTGCGCAGGGAGGAGGGAGCAGGGAGGAGGGCGCAGGGAGACAGCGGGGCTTGCTGAGGAGCAGGGGCGTCCCCCTGGACAGTGGGGAGACAGTGTGGATTTCTGGAGTGATGTGAATCCATCAAGCCTAAGAAGATGGCCAGGAGGGGAGGGGTCAGTGAGGAAGCACCGCCCTCTTCCAGGGCAGGATAGTGAGGGATGGACAGGAGGCGCTGGGGATGATCCAGAGCAGCGCCACCGCGCATGTCCACCGAGGCCTCATGGGTGTCAGGAGCCATGCCAGGTCTTCACTCATATCCTCTCATTCGTTCCTCTGTAGACAAGATTGCTATTCTAGCATTTCATAAGGGAGGAAACAGAGGCTCAGGGAGGTGTAGGCACCTGCTCAGGGCCCGAGCAGGTAAGTGGCAGAATCAGAATTAGGAGGCAGGGATGTCTTACATTCTGCACTGACCTCTGCCACTCTGATCCAGGCCAAACCCAGACCCCCTGCCATTTGGCTGTCACAGAGGAAGGAACATCCTGGTCCCCTAACGGGCAACAGGTCATAAATGCTCCGCACTAGGTATCTGTGTGTGTATGCAGGGTGGGGCAAAAGTAGGCTTACAGTATGCAAAACGGAGTTTATTCTTGTATTCATTTATTAGTTATTGTATTCTATTTTATTTATTTATTTATTTATTTATTTATTTATTTATTTATTTATTTATTTATTTATTTATTTATTTTTGGTTAATCCTTACCCAAGGACATTTTTTCCATTGAGTTTTAGAGAGAGTGGAAGGGAGGGGAAGAGAGAGAGGGAGAAACATCGATGTGAGAGAGACACATTGATTGCTTGCCTCCTGCACATTCCCGACCAGGGCCTGGGAACCTGCAACTGAGGTACATGCTCGACTGGAATCAAACCCGGGACCCCTCAGTCCACAGGCAAACACTCTATCCACTGAGCCAAACTGGCTAGGGCAGTGGTCGGCAAATTCATTAGTCAACAGAGCCAAATATCAATAGTACAACCATTGAAATTTCTTTTGAGAGCCAAATTTTTTAAACCTAAACTTCTTATAATGTCACTTCTTCAAAGTAGACTTGCCAGGCTGTGGTATTTTGTGGAAGAGCCACACTCAAGGGGCCAAAGAGCTGCATGTGGCTCGCGAGCCACAGTTTGCCTCTAGGGAGCTATTGTATTCTCTTCCATATAGACAACTGTAAACCTACTTTGGCCCCACCCTGTATACCTTCCAGTCACAATGCCCTTTGTCACCATTACGAAAGAACTATCATCTGTGTGTCGTGGGTAAGTGGGAGGCTGAGGCAGGGCCAGAGATGGCTGGGCGAGAGGCAGGCGGTGGGCGTTCTGGGGGAAAGCTCCCGGAAGCAGCCAGTTGGAAGTGGCCCCGGGAGGGGTCCTGGCTGACTCCTAAGAGGAGCCTGGGGCTCGGAAACCACCGACAGCAGTGCCTGTCATTGAGAGGCACCGTGAGCAGAGAGAGGACAGGGCTCGGGAGGCTTTGTCACATTCAGGGGGAGCCTGCCAGGAGTCAGAGCCAGGAGGGAGCAGCTTTGGAAACAGTGACAGCCAATTGCCTCTTTGGGTCCTCCCCACTCATCCCCGTTCTTAGGGGCCTTCACAGGCTGCCTCCTGGTGGTGTGTGCGGCCAACTGCAGGCTTCAGCAGCCTGAGAGACCCGAGACACCCCATCAAAGAGAATGCCTGCATATTACTACCCCTAACCCTTATGAGCCCCTACCTCTTGCCCACAGGATCTCAGCAACCCCTTCAAGCTTCCTCCTTCCTTCAAGGAGTTATGGGCATTCTGGGGTATCTGATGTGACCCCCAGCCTCTGCTGCTCCAAAGGATCCCATTCTCTTCTCACAGACCCCCTAGGGCAGTGTTTCCCAAACTTCTCTCATGATGAGAATCACCTGGTGGAGTCGTTGAAGTGCAGATTCCTGAATCCCACCTAAGAAGTGCTAAACTAGAATTTTTGGGAACATATAGGTAAAATTGTATACTTAAGCTTAGAGCACTAGTTAAGTATACTTAAGCTTAGAGCACTAGTTAAGTATACAATTTTACCTATATGTTCCCAAAAATTCTAGTTTAGCACTTCTTAGTTGGGATTCAGGAATCTGCACTTCAACGACTCCACCAGGTGATTCTCATCATGAGGGAAGTTTGGGAAACACTGCCCTAGTGTGTCCTATGTGTTAGAACCCTAACTGTGCACATGGTTAACGTTTTTTTCTCACAGTGCTCTCCAGTTCCCCGAATAACGAGATGCTCAGCTGCTTCACCCAACACCCCATGGGAGAGGAGCCCAAACCTGAGTGTTGTCCCCACTGGAACTCCTCACAGAGGAAGAGAGGAGGTGGAGGTGCACAGGACCTGTTTGGCAGGACTCTCCTGAGCACTTTAGACAACTCATCCCACTTAACCTGACCCTGGGGCTGGACATGACTCTCCTCATTGCTTAGATGGGAAACGGAGGCTCGGAGGTTCCCCTGACCTGGCAGAGTTTGCACAGCTGGGAAGCAGCAGAGCTGGCGGGTCTCCTTCCATCACACCTTTTCTTTCCTCTCTGCCCACCTCCCCATGGTGTGGAGAAGGAAGTACCACCAGGAATATGGTTGCACAGAGTTTCTGAGCTGGTGCCGGGATACCGGGAGCTCTCAGGAGACCTTGGTTTTCTCCCCACCTCTGCACATCCTCCCTCTGGACCCCTCTCCTCTGTGAAGTGGGAGGGTTGCTCTGCTTACCTGCAAGGCCCTTCCAGCGAAGACGTGACCTGCTTTGTGGCTCTTCACCCTCTGGCCCTCCTCAGGGGTGGTTGGGAGACCCTGAAAAGATGCCATTGACACCCTGGAGTGCCATGCGCCATGTTTCACGCACAAGCAACCAGATGCCAGAGGGGCTTCTAGGATGGACCTGGGCTGCTTTCCTGGAAAGAGGGACTGGCCATGGTGGCCGGAGAACTGGGGAGGTAAAGGGCTCTGCCTTCAGGTGTTTTGGGCCTTGTTTTATGTTTAAGGGAGGCATGATTTTTTCTTTTTATCTTACACACGGCCGGCTTTACAGTGGGAAGTGATCAAGCAGACAGCAAATACACAAATCTGTGTGATAATTCTGATTGGCAAAAGCAGGGCATTGCTGTTTCCTAAGGAGACTCGGCAGCCCCTGACCAGCTGTGAGACTGGGCGAGGGATGGTTGGGTGAGAGGCAGGTTGGGTCACGTCACCGTGTGGGCCCCAGCTTCCCCACATGCTCAGGAGGGGCCTGGTTAGGCACGGGTGGTCTGGTGTGCCCTGGCTCTGTGAATGAAGTGGCAAAGGTGAGGAGCAGCAGGGCCAGCTGCATGGGCACATGGTCTGTGCAGTCTTGGGGTCCTATACTTAGACGGGCCCACTTGGTTGAATGCTCTGCTCTCACTGTCTTGAAATTCATATTGTTTTTTGAGCTCCGGGTCCTGCAGGCTGTATAACTGGTCCTGGCTGGCAGTGCTAGCCCTTGGCCACGCTGTGAGGTGGGGATGCTTGCCCCTGGCCCCTTTCTCCGGAGTTTCTAAGTCCTCTCTGTCTGCGTGGAGCCGAGGCCTCCTACAGACACCGGGTGCTTCTCTGGGGCTGCCATCACGTCCCTATGTCCCTGTGGGCCTGTCTGGCTCCACCCACTCAGCCCCTCACCGTCCCTCTTCTTTCAGTGAAGCCCGCTCTGTGCGTGCCCATGGTAGGGCTTAGCGAGCATTTGTTTTATTAAATAGGTGATTGGTGAGCAAGCGAAAGCAGAGAAAGGAGTCAGATCTGGGCTCTGTTCACGCCACTTCCCTGAGCCTCCTGTTCCTCAGGAGCAAGAGAGGGCTGGGGAGCCGGCTGGAGCTCTCTCCCAGCACTGCGATGCTGAGGAGGCTTGCCTGCGCCTCCAAAGCCATGCCGCCAGCTCCAGCTGACCCTACACCCGTCCTGGAGGAAGTCACCTCAGCTGACCAGCAACCAGAGGCCACACACGTTCCTCTGTGATAGAGCCCTGGGGACCCACGCTTCAGAGCGAGGCTTGAGGAGGGGGATTAGAGAGGATATAAAAGTGGGGGAGAGATGAGAGCCAGTTCCTAAAGTTCCAATTTTCCAGGATGGAATCTGGAAGATCACAGCCTGGCCTCCTGCTCTCGGAGCCTGGGAGCTGAGTGGATGTTCCTCCTGGACACCCAGCCAGCTCGACAGATGTGATTTCATTAGTTGTTTACTTCTATCAATTACTTTACTGTTGAAGGTTTTTTTTAAAAAATTATTATTATTTTTTTAATAAATCTTTATTGTTCAGATTATTACAAATGTGTTCCTCTTCCCCCCCTCAATCGCTCCCCTCCACCAGGTTGCCACCCCACCCTCTGTCCTTTCCCCATCCCCCATTGTCCTCATCCATAGGTGCACAGTTTTTGTTCAGTCTCTTCCCGCACCCCCACTCCCCTTTTCCCTGAGAATCGTCAGTCCACTCCCCTTCCATACTTCTGATTCTATTATATTCACCAGTTAATATTGTTCATCAGATTTTTAAATTCCCTTGGTTTTTAGATTCACTTGTTGATAGTTACGTATTTGTTGTTCATAATTTTTATCTTTATCTTCTTCCTCTTCCTAAATAACCCCCTTCAGCAATTCATATAGTTCTAGTTTGGCGGTAATGAACTCTTAGCTTTTTTTTTAATTTGTGAAGCTCTTTATCTGTCCTTTGATTCTGAGTGATAGCTTTGCTGGGTAAATTATTTTTGGCTGTAGGTTCTTGCTATTCATCACCTTGAATATTTCTTGCCATTCCCGTCTGGCCTGCATGGTTTCTGTTGAGAAATCAGCTGACAATCGTATAGGTGCTCCTTTATAGCTAACTACCTGCTTTTCTCTTGCTGCTTTTAATATTCTCTCTTTGTCTTTTGCTCTTGGAATTTTAATTATGATTTGTCTTGGTGTGGTCCTCCTTGGATTCCTTTTGTTTGGGGTTCTGCGGGCTTCCTGGACTTGTAAGTCTAATTCTTTCCCCAGGTGGGGGAAGTTTTCTGTCTCTGTTTCTTTCCAGTATTCTTTCAGTATCTTGCTCTCTCTCTTCTTCTGGAACCCCCATAATTCTGATGTTGGTTCACTTGAAGTTGTCCCAGAGGTTTCTTACACTATCTTCAACTTTCTGGATTCTCTTATCTTCTCACTTCTGCAGAGGAGTGTCCTCTGGCTCTTCTTGTTCTAAATCTTTGTCTTGATTCTTGCAATCTTCCAGTCTGTTTTTAGAACTTTGTATAATATTTTTTATTTCAGACAATGTTTTCTTCATTTCTAGTTGATCCCTTATTATTTCTAGTTGCTCCCTTTTCATATCCTCATAGGTCTCATTTATTTTATTGGCCTTTTTTAGGATATTGTTGAATAACCTTATAACTGTAGTTTTGAACTCAATGTCCAGTCTTTTCTTTTCTTCCATCTCCTTCCTTTGTTTTCTTCCTCTTGTCTGCATTTTAGTTGTTTCCCTGACTTGATAGAATAGCTTTGTGTGTTAGGTGTTCTGGTAGAGCCCCGTAGCACAGCCTTCCCAGTTATCTGCGGTGGACAGTCTTGGTGTAGCCCTTTGTGGGCTGTGTGTGCAGTCTTGTTGTTAAGCCTTGCTTATTGTTGGTATCACTGGGAAGTGTTGATCTCCAAGCCAATTGACTGTGAGGATCAGCAGTGTCTCAGCTAGGAGGGCTTCTGTACTCCGCTTGGATAGGGCGGGGTCTCAGGGTGGCGCAGACAATCTTTGGTTCTCTGTCAGTCTTGCCTTAGAAAAGTCCTGTTCGCGGAGAGTTTCGGAAGATTGGTTGCAGGCATGCGCACCTCTTTACAAGCTTTGGATTCTGGCCAGTCCCTCTTTAGAGAAAGCCAGCCTCTGGGAGAGCTTCTGTGTTCAGCCACAGATGGGACGGAGTCTCGGGTTGGTGCAGACAAACTTTGTTTTCCCTTCAGCTCCTTCCCAAGTCCGCAGTAATGGCCGCTGGCTTCACACACCTCTGAGAGATCTCTGCCCACTGCCTGACAGTCTGGCCTCTCCCTGTCTGGGGCCGTCTATCAGATCAATAGGCTGATTCTGTTTTCCTCTCGAACAAGAAAGCCAGCCAAGCATTAGCTGTCCACCCTCTCCGCGCGCCACGCCGGGAGTAAGCCAATAGCAAACTCAGCCCAGCCTGCCCTCTCCGCGTGCCTGGAGTAAGCCAGCAGCAATCTCGGTCCAGCCCTTCCTCTCCCCGTGCCAGGAGTAAGCCAGCGCCTTTTCGCGCACACAGTTCTCCGTACCTTCACAGTTCCTGAGGTTCAGCGTGCCTTCTCTCTCCTTCCCAGATGGCAGAGCCTCCTCTCAGCTAGCCGTCCAGCACTTCAGGGCAATGCCTCCCCTGTTTTCCAGTTCTAAATTCAAATTTGTTGTGGTAGGCTGCATTCGGGTGTCTACCCTATGCTGCCATCTTGGTTTCTCTCTCTACTGTTGAAGTTTTAAAGTGAAGTCAGAAAACAGTTACTACCCAAAGCATCTCCTTTATTCCAAAGGGATTATTTATGAAAATTCTTGCTTTTAAGTATATGGACATTGTCTCCTCACAACAGGGCCTTGGTCATGCTTGACTCAGGGGGTGGGGGAGTGGCGGCACTGACAGCTCCTTTAGTTTCCTTTGCGTGATTCCCTCTACGTTAAGCCTATAGATGCTTGAAAGTCAAGGCTGAGCTATCATCAGAAGCAGTGGACTGTCCACCAAGAGGGCCCCAGAAGGGCGTTGCCATGGTGAACTGGCCATCATCCAAGGTCTGTGGGCTTGGGCATATGTCTTTCTCACTGATTCAGCACCCAAGAGCCCACTCAGGCTGACAGTTTGCAAGAGACTGACTCCAAGCCTGAATGTCAATGTGCTGATTAAAAATAGCCATAACTGACAGATGGACTGCCCATTCGGGCACCCTCTCTTTGAAATGAGGTACAAAGAGAGGCAAATGGGAAAATGTCTCTCCATGAGCATGAGCAAGCGAAGAGAGGACTTACAGAAGGTGGATCTCATTTAATGGCCCCAGATTCCAGCAGCCCCTCGCATGCAGCTCCCCCGGAGGGAAGTGTCCTCCCCGTGGAAAGAAGCTTGCGAGGCCCTGGCAAGGCTGGGCGAGCACCGCCCGTGACTTCCTCCTCGGGGCTCCCACGGCTGACCTGACTGACACTGTCTTTCTCAAACTATGTTAGTGCCAGGAGGTCTTATTTGAACGGGACCCAAACTCCCTAAGCTCCCTGTTTGCTCATCAGGTTCTCTAGAAAGCAGACTCTCAGGTAGAGATCTGTGTGCAGGGAGCTTTAAGGGACTGTGCTCTTAGGATCGCCATTCGTGGTGGGCTGAAGGAGGCAGGAGTGGGAAGAGGGAGTCGAACTGCGATGCAGACGTGACAGAGGTCCCAGCCAATCCCATTGGAGGCCCTGGAGCTGGAATGGCCTCTTAGACTTGTTCTGTGTGGAGCAGGGGTCTTCAAACTACGGCCCGCGGGCCACAGGTAGCCCCCAGGGGAGTCTGATCCTGCCCGCCAGGTTTTTTGGGCAGTGAGCGCAGCCAAGGTGTTACTGTAGGAATTAGTAGTTCATATAGTCCGGCCCTCCAGCTCTCTGAGGGACCGTGATCTGGCCTCCACTTTAAAAAGTTTGAGGACTCCTGGTGTGGAGCCTCGGGCCCTGGCTTCCCCTGTTTGTATCACCAGCTGTAGGTTATCTGTGGGAAAGGGTCACGACTTTGGATGAGGCAGCTCTCTTCACCGGGGAGCAAGTCCTTAGAGGAAAACTCGTAGGAGGCATCAGTGGCCGACGCTCTTGCAGCGTGGGCAGTTGGCGCCTCAGTTCTACAATGCCCACAGGTCGGTCTGCACCGTGGCGTGTGAATGTGGGTCTTGCTCCCAGCGCCCGACTCACAGTGACTGCTGGGCCCATACAGCCCCAGCCATATCCGTGTAGCGGCATGTGAAATGAGGATCAGGAGTGGCTGCCTGGGATTTCATTCATTTAAAACCTTATTATTCTTACAGCCTCAGAGAGCCTCAGGGATAATAAATCCTTATGATGGGGTGACATATGGCCACCACATCCAGAGATACTACGGCATCTGGGTCATCGTCACACTAGTCATGCATCTCCTCTCGCTCCCTCTCCTTCCACCTGCAGCTCCCTCCGCTTCCCCTCCCTCATCTCCAGCTGATAAACTCCTACTCATCTTTCAGGGTCCAGTGTGAACGTCACTTTCTCTCAGAAATATTCCTCAGCCAGCTCTCCCCACTGCCCAGCAGAATTGTCATGTCCTTTCTGGACCTCAGAGCACCCATGATCCCTGCCTCAAGCAGCTCTATTGGTACTGATGGGTGTGCTGGTCTGTTTTCCTCTTGATAATGGTCTTTAGGCCCTAAAGGACCCGCAGGGGTCCTCAAACTTTTTAAAGTGGGGGCCAGATCACGGTCCCTCAGAGAGCTGGAGGGCCGGACTATACGAACTACTAATTCCTACTGTAACACCTCGGCTGCGCTCACTGCCCAAAAAACCTGGCGGGCCGGATCAGACTCCTCTGCGGGCCGCATGTGGCCCGCGGGCCGTAGTTTGAAGACCCCTGCTAGGGCCTGGACTAGATCTCACCCCATCTGCATCTTGGAGCACAGAGCAATACAGACTCTACGGATGAGCTAAATGAACGAAGGAGGGGACTCTGAAGGCTTCTGAGTCAGGAATGAAGGAGGAAAGTCAGGCTGAAGAGGAGGCCTGGGAAGATTTCACACCAGGAAGCTCAGCAAGGAAGCTACTCATCCTTGACCCGAGCTGCCCAGTTTCTCTACCAGTGTCTCCATCTCTACTTGTGCCCAGTCAACATAGGCTGAATAAATGAACGAATCCAGAATTTGAGGACAAAGACAAGGATTGGGATGTGGCAGTAGAATGAGAGGACTCATTTAAAATATATTTTGGAAGCAGAAAACGAGAGGCTTAGGTGACAGGCTGAGGTAGCTGGAGAACAAGGAGGGCAGCATGGCTCAGGTGAAGCCAGGTTTGGAGGCCGGAAGAATCAAGTTAAGTCAGGTTCGGGCACAGAGAATGGTCAGCTCAAAGGATATGAATATTAAGTCAACAAAATAGCTCTGTAGTTAAGAGAAAGTGTGGTAATAATATTGGAGCTCTGAAGAGGAGTATGACACCTGGATCAGGGGAGCGCTCCTGTTCAGTTTGTGATGCTTCACGTTAAGAAATTTTTAAAGATCTTTTAACCGAGATGTGTTTCTAATCAGAAATGTCACTCGATTGTAGTTTGGACTGCTAAGACTGCTGTGGCCTCTCAGTGGCTGTCTAGGTGGTATGTCATTCCGGGCTAAGAAGGTGGGGGCTCCAGACACCTAAGCGAGTCTTTTCTGCTGTTTCTTATTTAGAAATGTCCACTAGGTGGCGACATTGTAGAGCCAGTGCTTTTTAAAAAAATAAAATTAGCCTGAAGATATTACACCCAGCTCTATAAAAAAGATTCCTCTTTGTAAAACACAGCACAAAACTTTATAATATAAAATAATTGGGGCTTTAAGTATATGGAGAAAACGATTCAAAATAAATTTAATGATCTTTTCGCTCTAACCAGGCACTATCCTACCCGACTTTTCCATTGGGACTCCTAACTCAGAGTCCTGTCCCTTGGCCTCAGCTTCTGTGCTATTGTTTAGTTGGAGTTTGTTTCTGGCCTTCCCTGAGGTTTGATACGAACAAACTGCACTGTTTGGCTCTTCCCTCTAGTTACTTGAGCAGCCTTTGGAAGACGGCCAGGGAAGGCTTTTTTAGCTTCCTGAACAGAAGCACTTATTTTGTGGAGCTCAGGCAAGCCATGGCTCGCTGACCTTAGCTTTCTCACCTGTGAAACGAAGGCATCATGATGACACCTTCCACAGGGGTTGTTTTAAGACTGGATAAGAAGGGGCCAGCAGACACTCCAAAAATTGTAAATCCCTGTGCCCATTTGTCGATCTACAGGTCTCTTTTACACAGAGGCTGCTCTGGAAGAGAAACCGTTTAGTCTATTTGTAAACGCCTGCTAGCCTTGGAAGGTTCTTTCCACAAAGATGACATCTGCTAGTGTGCAGGGCGCCCCGCCCTCCTTTGGGGTCTAGAACATGGACCTGGCTGCCCTCGTGGTAGAAGCCTCGGAAGTTGCCATGGACAGTTCGCCCAGATTAAGATGTCACACCCAGGCATTGTTGGAGGAAGCTGTTATGAAATCAGCCGGTTCCTGGAGCTGATCATTGCCGAGATGAAAGAATGTTAAAATTCAGAAGCTAATGTTCCACTTCTGTTTCTGGTGCAAAGCAGGCTCTTCTTCATCCCATCATTGTGGGGCGGTGATGCTCCGTGTGGAGTGGGGTCCGAGGTGGCCTGTGCTGCGTGCCTCCCCGATGCACAGGGTATGTTCAGGCTGGCCTGCCGCTCAGCATGGAGGTGCCGGTGTGAGGGTCAGAGCAGGGAGGAGCGCACACTGGTTGGCCTGAGGGCCTGGGTTACATCTGGCCTGCACAGTGTTTTTTTGTTTTTAAGAATTTGAGCCAGCATTTCAAAACTGGGAACTTCCATAGCTTAAATCTGGATTTCTGTCTTCTTTAACAGTTGGAAAACAGAAGCATGGATCTTACTTGCCACACGGAAGCCACTGAGGGATGCTGTGGGACAGCTGCCCTTTTCTGGGTGGGGCACCAGGTAGATTACTTGCCCCGGTCCCACCTTTCCCTATTTTATCACTGATTTCTTACACATGCCTAGCCCCCTTCTATGTGTGCATTTTCAACCTCTGGGTCAGACTATGAACAGTTCTTGGAATTATGCTATTAGTTATTTTTTAAAACTTTTCCTTTTGTTTCCTTTAAGGACAGTGTGGTAATTGCAAAGCTCACACCCTAAATGGGTGTTGGTTATAACATTTGATAGGCATTGCAAAAGCTTTCACATTTCACCGCTCAGTCTCACCTTTTTCATTCTCTTTTCACTTTGCGTCATTTGGAACTTATATAAGTTGAGACTAGCTGAAGAAGTTTTTCTCTTTAAAAGATTTGCTAATTGGAAATTTATACTATATACTGCCCCTAAGTTAGCATTCTGAATGCTCTATTTTATGAGAGAGAGGAAAAGAGGGAGAGGAAGAGGAGGAGGGAGAGGGAGAACTGTCTGAAGTTGCTTTTGGTATATGGTTCTAGATTCACTTCCTACTATTTGGGGTCAGTGATAGATACAGAAAAAAATAAAATCCTCTTCCATTAAATGATATAAGCTTAGAGAACTTATGAACTATTTAACTACTTACAAAACATTTAACTATATGTAAGCAGCAATCAGAAGATATGATGGGAGAAAAGAGTCCATTTGCAATTGTGACAAAACAGATGAAACCCCTAATAAAGTTAAGCATACAAAGAGATTTATATGGAAACACATTTAAATGCCATTTTAATAAAAAGGGAAGATGCAAAAAGAAGCCTTAAACAACAGAAAGGTCTGCAATACTGAGCATCCATACTTGGGAGACTCAGTGTCACACAGATGTCAAATGTCCCTAATTTAGTCCAGAAATATGTTACTTTCCTGATAAAAATCACATTTTAAAGCATATAAATGGAATCTAAGGTCACATGAGAAACAAGCACATTCTTGGAGAGAGAAATTGTGGAATAAAAACGGGTGATGAAGAAATAATAGTCATATCAAATATAAAACATTATAAATCTACACTAATTTGAACAGCAGGATAAAAATACATAACTAGGTCAATAATATAGACTAAAAAATTAAACCAAATCCATAGGGGAATTTTGTATATGATAAAAAATCAGTAGAGAAAAGGTAAATTATTCAGTTAATGGTGTTGAGACACTAGATCATTATATAAAAAGTTGAATTTATAACTCACTTGTTACACCAAATTAAGTTCTAGATGGAGCAAATATACAAACATAAAAAATAAAATCATAAAAGTAGTATGTGAAATATGAGAAACTTAACTAATAATTTCAGAATGGGAAAGGCTTCTTTAAGAAACAACAACAACAACAACACACACACACACATTAATAAATTATGAATAGAAGCAATGAAAACATTATGCATAAAAAAGGATACTCAAACAAGATTGAAAGAAAAAGAGCAAACACCAAACTAGAAGAAATGTTTGCAGCTTGTATAACTTATAAAGCACCATCTTCCAAAATATATTTTTTATTCCATAATTATTTCTTTGTATATTAAAAATAATCCTGCAAGTAAATATGAAATGGACAAATTATAAGAACAAACAATCATCAAAAGAGGAATACAAATGATTCAAACATGACGAGATGCTCAATTTCAGCCTATAGTAGTAGAAATGCAATTACAAGTATAATGAGATTTTTTTGTTTTTAAACCTGCTGGATTAGCAAAGATAATCAAAATAGAAGAACAAGGAACTTTTTCAAATGTGAAAGCTTGTGAGCCAAACAAATGGATTCTATACTTTTCAAGAATTTACTCTGAAGTCTGGACTTCTTGAAGAAATGTAGATTCTGATAGTAAAATTTGCATTTAAAATAGTTTGCAACAATACCACAATAATAATTGTGGCAGACAAAAATCATAAGTAGGTGCTAAAATGAGTGGACAAAAACATGATTAAGATTTAGAATATTTTCATAGTCTCAACCTATCCCCTATAAGCTACATCTTAATTACAAGTGAGAAGTAGTAACTTTACAGTGGTAAGTCTAGGCAATCCTGTAATGTAAGGAAGCTCAACTAGCCACATAGAGAGGATCAGAGGCTCCCAGCAATAGACACCAACTGCAGGTAGGTGAGTAAAGGAGGCTTCAGATGATTCCAGTTACTAGCTTTCAGGTTTTCCAACCGAAATCCCCAACATCGTGGAAAGGGACAAGCCACCCCTGATGTTCCTTTATCACATTCCTAACCTCCAGGTCCAAGAGCATAATAAATGACTGTTTAATGGTGCCAAATCCAAGGGTAATTTGTTATATAGCCATAGTAACTGGAACAGATGGTGTCTGCCAAATTTCTCCACCATAAAGTTACCATTTTTCCTTTTGTTAGTTATAAGTAATTTGTAGGGGAAAACTTTAAGACTATGCAAATATTTTGTTCCTTGTGAAACTTTCATCTTCATTAAACTAATATTATTCTGCACCAAGGAATTTCTAATTCCATCATTCCTTCTATGTTTATCAGTTAGCATTTTTTTTCATTAGGAAGAGCTTTATCTTTTCCCCTATTTATATATGTATGTATGTATGTATGTATGTGCATAAGAATGTAATCTCATAGATTTTTATTTTATTCAGTGAATATACTGCATTATTATTATTGTTGCTCAAATTGTCTCATATTTTGAGGGTAGAAGTTCCTTCAAGCTGATCCCGGGTCTTCGGTATTTTCCAAACTATTGATTATCTCTTGGTGCAACTTCTGTTGCACCAAGAAGTTCCAAATTCATCTTGTGCTTTTCATATGCCACTCCTGGAATATAAGACTTTTATTCAGGGAACTCTATTCAGTGGCAAATGATATTTAGAAACCAAGATCTAAATGCTACCGGTAGATGTGTTTATTGTCATAGGGGTGTCACTGCTCCGAGGAGCTCTCATGGACAGGGCTAAAATATATTTGTCTATGTATCTACATATGAAAAAGCTCATACTGACACTTCCAATTCCAATCTACAACACCAGGGAACATTCTAATCTTCTCCCTTTTCCATATTTGTAACCATTTTCTCTGACAGTAAGAAATCTGGCTCCCATTCTTCTTAATATATTTACTCATTTGCTCAAGCCTAGGATATATAGGAAGTAGTTTCAGAATTGCTAGTTCATGCCATTGAGAAAAGCTAGCATACAAGTTAGAGTACAGTTATATTTTAAGGTAAAATTTCTACAGAGTGAAATGTACAAATCGTAAGTATACAATTTGCAGTAATTTGACACACACACACACACACACACACACACACACACACACACACTTTTATTAAAGCATAGAACATTTCCATCACCCCAGAAAGTTCTCTCATGTCCCTTCTTAGTCTTCTTAGAACTAACCACTTTTCTATTTTTTTGACTATAGATAGTTTTGGAGTTTTCTTTTCTTTTTTATAGAAATTCATAAAAATAAATTTATATAATGTCTACTCTTTTTTTTTTGGCTGGCTTCTTTCACTCAGCATAATGTCTATGAAATTCATCCATCATGTATCAGTAGTTTGTTTCTATTTGTTGCTAAATAGTATCCCATTTGATAAATATACCACTTTGTCTGGGAATGAAAACTTGGATTGTGTTCTGTTTTGACCATTATGAATAAAACTGCTATGAATATTCTTGTACAAGTATTTTAGTGGATACACATTTTTATTTCTCTTGGGTAAACACCTACGCACATAGTGCAATAAGTTACAAGTAAAACTGTTTAAGGAACTAACCTTTCCAAAATTGTATGATTTTGCATTCCTATCAGCAATGTATGACAGTTCCAGTTGCTTCTCATTCTCATTAACATTTGGTGTTTACAGTACTTTTAATTTTAGCCATTCTAGTAGTTTTAATTTATATTTCTTGGATTGCCAATGTCTTAGCACTCTTCTTCCACTTTTTAAGCTTGGGCATCCCCAAGGCTTGAGTTTTGGCTCATTCTCCACTCTCTCTTGAGTTGGATTTAGTTCATGGAGTGGGAGTAATTGTGTGGTTAAGATTTTCACAATTAAGCTTGAAGAAATGGATCAAAAAGTTCAAGGATGCTCTTTACATTCCTAATTCAGATTTACATAAGCTTTTGTTAATGAGACAAAAAATGTAGTAATTAGTCACGTGCGTATAATTTAATTGTGTTTGTTCTGTTTGCTAGAGCTGATTTCAATTATGGATATTTATAAAGAAAATGAGTATCTGGCATTGTTTACATGCTAACACTTCCAGAGTTTTTATGAAAATTTTACAAGTGGAAAGATGAATTCTTATAAAATTTTCTTAGCAGCCTTTTCTATTTTTAGGAAGTAACACAAACTGTTCAAAGCTAGCACCAACATATTGCTAGACTGATAATTGTGCTGGTATTTTCATAATACTTTCCTTTGTGCATGCAGTCAGTATGCCCATCGCATGCCCATATGGTGGTATTATGTGCATTTTACAGGTAGATAAATGGGGGTCTTGCCAGAGGCCTCGTGCTTGGTAGCAGATCAGGAATTAAAACTAAAGAATCTATGTTATGGCCCATGTTGACTCTATCAGGAACTGCCAGGGCCTCTCAGTGAACCCAATGTGTACCTTGGTCCTAAAAACAACTTGTTTGTTTGCTTTGTTTAAAGAGCACCCCAGGGAGCCAGCCCAGGGAGCAGCCCAGGGAGCCAGATCTAGCCAGGCTGGGAATATCTATATTTAGTTTGAACCCCAGAACTATCCGCAAGGGACTGATGTCTCTACTGGCTTTCTATAGAGCAGGACGTGTCTTTAGCTCAGCATCCATAGGAGCAGCCCTCATGGCAGAAACGGTGGCAGGATGGGGGCTGAGGGAGGTCCTGCTGGGATCTTAGTAGAAAGGCAGGGTCTGGGTTGGGATGTCCAAGTGAGCTGAGCCCACCCTCTGCTCCTGGAGGCAGCACCAACAGTCTCTTCTTTCTCCTCCCTGGTTCTCTGGTTAGAGGATTTCAGTTCTTTACAAGGCAACCTCCATCTCTATTTCTAGGACCTTCACCTGGGTTTACATCCAGTGCCAACACCCTTTTCCAGCTTTTTCATTTATCATTCTTAATTAAGAGGGGTAGGGACATGACAGCTCAGGCACCGCCCTGCAGCTGCAAACTGCAAGTTGTTTGCCCAAGGAAAGCCTCACCCTAAATATTTACATGCCTGATAATATAGTTGTTCCATGTAAATGCTTCTTGGACTGTGGAACAACTTTGACTGGGACTATATCACCAGTATACAAAATAATTTGTAAGAAAAAACAAAAAACTATAAAGTATTTCAAAGAGAACTAGTTATATGGTGAATCTTATGGCATTTTTTTTTATTGCAGACTCATAAAATAAAAAACATTTATAGTTAAATCTAAAGATAGCTATTTGGATGCTCATTAAAGTACTGTATCTTTTGATGATGCAAATTAGTCTATACTTGTAGGCATGAGGCCTAAGGGTGTTATGTTAAGATACAGAAGAAATTGTTGTCAAATGAGCATTTGGCTACAAATTGAGAATAGAAATGAGAACATTTTAAAAAATCAGTACGTTAGCAATGGAATATTTCTTTGTGTAGTTAAATCTCAATTCATCCTTGAAAAACATAGTGCTTGAAAATACATTGCCAGATATACAAAGTCTTTGGGAAATCAGGAGATGGAAGTATGATTTAATGACTTTCTTTCATGTGTCTGAATAGTGTAATAGAGCCAATAAAATTTCTGACATCTTTGGTAAATGAGGAAGGGAGTCTCAGGCAGTTGGAGTTAGTGTTCTTAGAGATCAGGTGGAAATAAGGGCCAGTGAGTGGGATATGAACCTGAGAAGTCTAGAAGACAGGGTGGGGCAGTCTCAGGCCTGGGGTTTTGCTGTGAAGAGGGAAGGAATAGGGGAATCGTGGATGGCAGCATTCTTCAGTGGACAGGCCCGGGGCAGCACCAAGCACAGCGTGGGGACCCTGGGGCTTAGGGGCCAGAGAAGGAAGCCACGAGACAGGGGCTGGGACAAGGAGCAGAACAGATGCCCAAGGACCCTTCCTGTTCATTCCTTGTTTAGTTCCTCCTATAGAGTTGGTTGTTTTAAGCATCACAGAGAAGTTTGCATAGCCTAATGGGTTCTCTCGCAAGCGCTACAACATACAGAAACTGTTCCATGATATGGAGCCCATCTCTGGCTATAGACCATGACTTTGTACAATGGAAACTATGACTTAAAGGGGAAGAGCTTTAAAAAGAACACTATCACAGGGTTGTCCTCTGCTGGGTAGTGTCTGGGTCGGATTCATCTCTGTGATCCCAGAGTAGTTATTGAGGAATGCATCATCCAAAATGAATAGATCCAATCTACCTAGTGGGTTGTCAGTTTTCCTCTTCTCTCCATGATAATCTGTTGAGGGTTCAGGAGGGTGGATTTGTCAGAGGGTGAGGTCCCTAGAAGGCAGAACCAGTGGCTGTTATGGTGGACAGCACTTGTCCCAGTGTATTTAGAAAACCCCTATCCCCACCCACAGCCCTTATTCCAGTCATGTGGCACTCAGAGGCCACCAACAGAGGCCTGTCTCTGCTCTGTACCCCAGGCCCAGGAGGTCTAGTTTAGGGTGGAGATTAAGTATCTTTTCTGGGATAAAGACTTTAAAAGGCAAAGACTTTGCTGAAGCCAGAGGAGACTGGCTTTGAAGCAGGTGTCTTCTCACATGCGGTCCCAGCCATTTGGCTTGGGTGAGACCTAGCAGATCACATCAGTGGTCAGAGATCTAATGGGGTTAACACATCTTAACCTTCCTTTTCTCCAGTTTCTCAGCCAGGACTGATACCCAGGGGATGGCAAATCCTGTTCAAGTAAGAGAATGGGTGGTAGAGAATTTTTAACTGCCTAAGCACAGTGAAGATTAGCCAAGTCCAGCCATTAAACAGCTGGAGGAAGACTGAGTCTGGAATTTAATAAGAGTCATTATCCTCACTGGGCCTCTGAGGCACAGGATTGGAGAGTGTTAGTGGAGGCACTGACTAAGGGACAGGGTTAGAGAAAGGCTAAGAGAGGGTTAAGGAAAACATGTGGAACAGGTTTTCCTTAACCCTCTGGGGAAAGGGATTGGAAGTTGGCAGCAGAGGCATGTACATTTCTGGACTACTTGAACTCTTTATAATTCACAGGTGCTGGTTTTCTATAAATAAAAATAATGCTGCATCAATAAGATTCAGTGTGAGTCAACTGTGCCAAGATAGCCTTTCTTAAGTACTGGCCAACAATGCTGGGAGGTAATTTGGCAACATGTTTCAAGAACCTTAAGACATGCATGCCCCTTTGCTCTGGCTCTGCTTTTAGGGATTTATCATATGGAAATCATTGCAGAGGTTTTCTTTTCTTCTTCTTTTTTTAATAAGGAAAATTGAAAGCATCTTCCTAAATATCCAGCAACAGGAAAATTCTAAAAATTAGATTAGATACGAAATGTTAACATTGGGAATCTTTGGGTAAAGTACAGGACCTAATTAAAAAACTTTGGGGTCTGATGCTGTTATGGACTGAATGTTTGTGTCCTTCAAAACTCATTCGTTGAAGCCCAGGTGGAGCTGGGGCCTTTGGGAGGAGATAGGTTTCTAAGAGGTCAGGAGGGTGGGGTCACCATGATGGGATCAATGTCCTTTGAAGAAAAGGAAGAGACACTCGAGCTTCTTCTCCCCACCCTATGAGGACACAATGAGAAGTCTGCCACCTGCACGCCAGGAAAAGGGCCTTCACCAAGAATGGAATCTGCCAGTACCTTGATCTGGGACTCCCGACCTCCATAACAGTGAGGAAATGTCATTTAAGCCAGTTTGGTTCAGCTCCCCTCAGCATCTCTCACTTCTGTGTGGAAAGGACCCGCAGGCAAGGTTTCTTCTAAGAAGCGGGGGGCCTCTAAGCTCCCGCTGGTTCCTGGTGCATGTGAGCTGGTGGGTCTATGCTGCAGGCCTTGCCTTTTAGGTTTGGGGGAATGGTGTGCAGGAAAGAATAGGAAGCTTTTTATTTCTCACTTAGAGTTTTCTCTTAGGTAGACAGTCCTTCTAGCAGAGTATCCCAGAGGGAGATCCGGGCACACATCCTAAACTCCCAACAAACTCCTTAGTTCATACTTTATCATGGCACATTTGGGGAAATTTTCCCAAATTATTTGTTAGCTTTTCCATCAGATCACCATCTGAAAACATCAGGTCTTTTGTTTCTTCTCTTCTTTGCATGCACATTAGCAGTGGTATCTCTGTTACAATCTCTTTGTCGTCCTTTGCTCACCAGGTCACACTGCCCTGGACTGTTCCCTTGTGGTATATACTCATTGTGCCTAAACCCAGCTTAGGCCCATCTTCACATTTGTTTTAAAAGTATAAATCCCTCAGCTTCGCCGTAATGCTCTCTCATTTTAACTTTTTTTAGTAGAATTATTTTCAGAATACAATTCACTTGCTTTCTCCAGGGGAAGGTAACTTCAGTGAGCACACTCCTTACGGTTGTTAAGACCCAGACTCTATAATGTTAGAATTTAGCTTGTAGAAAACTGAAAGGAGATGAACTGGTTGAAATGGAAATATTTGTGTTTGGTAGAGAAGGTAACCCCAAGAGTGACAGTTTTACTGTTGAGTGGGGCATTAACCAATTTTTGTATCTAATTTTATTCCTGTTTCCTTTTATCACTGACTCTACATATAATTTTTTGTGTGTCATTCTTTTAACCAGCCTTTTCATCCTGTCTTTGCTCATTAATGAGTTATGTAAATCTTTTGATACATACTCCTTATGTATTTACCTGAAAATTACATTTTTAGCATTTTGAAGATTGTTCTTTGACACCCCCAAATATGACTGAGATTGAATTTCTCACCACTCAACTAGATCTAGTTGAGTTAGAAAAATTCAGTGATGTGGAATTCCTGCTCCTGAGTATAGTGGTTTAGAGATCATCTTTAAGAGAAGGAAATCACAGGGTTAGGGAGCAGTTTCCAGTCTCACCTGAAGATACAGCTCACAACTTAAGGTAATAAAATGGAGGTTGGTCTAAAAATGGGTATGATTGTCTTCCACTGTGCAGTGCATATTACATATTCATTCATTTATTTAAGCATTTTTTTACTCAGCACACATTTATTGAGCACCTACTATTTTCTAGGCACTGTTCTAGAAGTTAGATAGAATTGGGAATACAGAAGTGATGTACACAAAACTCTTGTCCTAAGAAGCACTCAGAGTACTAGAGCCTCTGGAGATGGATACATATAGATTCAGTGATGTAAGACTGAATATCATGGGAGGAATATATAGTGCACAAGAGCATGGAGTATTATGGAAGTGTCCAGTGTCGCTCTTTGAGAGTTGCTTAGACTGCATCTTAAAATACTAACAGGAGTTAGCCAGATAAAGATGAGAAAAGGTCATTTGGCAGAGGAGCACTGAAAAAGGAAGAAAACAGCACAGTGTGTGTATAGAGGTCCTTGTCTCCAGGGCATTGGGTGTGAGGCAGGGAGTGGCATGTGCTCCATAAACAAGCTTTTACTTATGTGATGGTTAATTGTTTGTGTCCACCTGACTGTGTCACAGGATGCCAAGATATCTGGTTAATCCTGACATCTGGTGTGTCTGTGAGGATGTTTTCAGAAGAGATTAGCATTTGAATTGGTGGACTAGGTAAAGCAGATTGCCCTCACCAATGTAGGTGGGCATCATCCAACCTGTTGAGGGACCAAATAGGACAAAGGGTGAAGGAAGGGTGGAATTTCTCTTCTATCTGACAGCTTGGGCCAAGATAGAAATCGTCTCCAGCCTTTGGACTGGGACTTACACCATTTGTGCTTCTGGTTCCAAGGCCTTTGGACTTAGAGTGGAATTTCCATCCACCTGGCAGATGGCAGATCAAGGAACTTCTAGGCCCATAATTTTATGAACCAATTCCTCATAATAAGTTTCATTCTAGTGGTTCTGTTTCTCTGGAGAACCTTTTCACACCATTTATGTTCAAAATTCTAATTGATCTTCTTCACCCCATCCTGTGCTCATCTTCCCTTCTCCCCCTACTTCTATCCAACCCCTCAGACTGGACACACTTCCACAGCTTTGGGGAAGACAGCTGCAATAGAAACACTAGGAGAAGACTTGAGGAGTTTTATCTTTTACAGCTCAATTTCTCAGTTGCAGGAGTACTAAGGGTGTCGGTTTTAATGAACAAGTGTAGTTGTCCACTAAATGAAGCCAGTGAGGATAGCCCACCAGAGGCATTTGGTTAAGGGATTCCTTGTCTCAGTTCCCAGCTAATTCACATGTGCAGCCCACTTTCCATGCATGGCCCAGAATACTGATAGGCCTCTATATACTAGTTGGTGGGACTGGGAATACGGAGAGGACAGAGTTGGCAGAGATCACTTGTTGGAAGCTAATTCCTGCATGTCAGCAGAGCTGAATCATCTGGAATGACTGAAAGTATTTCCCCAAACCTAAAGATTTGCATAAATGAGTGCTTACTGCCAGACAGCTGAGGGCATTTCAACCTACATGTTATTGCCTACTGCTGACCAAACACCTGAACAACCAAAGGAAGTTCCCCCAATCTGACAATGGATTCTGTATATTAAACTTTGGCCTTTGATATATTTATTTACTCTATCTTAGGACAATTTGTGTTAATAAAGAGCAAGGGGTCTTGAGATAGAGAGAACTTTGTTCCTATAGCCAAGCTCCTCTGCACCCCCCAAATGCCTTCCAAAATTATGTTTCATCTCTGGTCTCTTTAATCATTTACAGCAGCCCCTTCTCTAGATTTCTGAATCCTTCAAGATGCTAGATTAAGACCCCTGGCAATCACTCCTCAAGTAGAACGAAGTAGAAAGACAGGCTGAAAGACCCCTGGCAATCACTCCTCAAGTAGAACTTGTTTCTTTGATTACACCAAGCATCAGTGTCTAATCCATAGGAAGGGTGCTGAGTGTTTCACATAAATCCAGCAAGAGGCAGCAAGAGGAGGAGGGAAGCTGTGCCTCTGAAGATGGGAGTCTGATAAGCTGGAGAGTATGATCATCCAGATGTCACTGTGGTCATGCCAAGTTGACCCCTTAGGTTCTGTATCAGTTAAAAATTGAATATGTTTAAGTGTTAGTTATCTATTGTTGTAGAACAAATTTAGGGTCTTAAAAAAACACACATTTATCAATATTATCTCACAGTTTATGTGGGTCAAAAATTCAGGAGCAGCTCACCCTATGGTTCTTTCTTGAGGTCTCCATTGAGACGACAGTCAACATGTTGACTTGGGCTTCAATCATCTGAAGACTTGATGAGCTAGATAATCTGCTTCTAAGAGTTGATTCAGTTGGTGGGAGGTGTCTGGGGGCTCAGTTCTTTGCCACATGGACTTTTCATAGGGCTTTTTGAATATTCTTATGACATAGCATCACTTCCACCAGAGTGAGTGATCCAAGAGAAAGCAAGGCAGAATCCATCATATCTTCTATGTCCTAACTTCAAATGTCACACACCATCATTTCCTCAATATCCTGTTGGCTATACAGACATGCTTGATTAAATCATTGGCCATTGGCGATGGAGCTCGATCCTTAACCCCCCACTCCTCTCCAAGAGGTTCTGGCCGGACTGAAAGATACAACCTCCAATCACTTTAGCATTCTCTCTCTTCAGAGAACCTTGGCCTCAGTAAATCTTCCTTGTGACTTTGTTGTTAATGAAACTGTGTGCTGGTTTTGCTCTAAGACTTGGAATTCCGTCTGTTGGAGCCTTTTTTTTTTTTTTTTTTTGCCTCTGGCTCCTGATTCTTGACAGGCTGAATGAGCTGCTTCCCTAGGAAGCCCTCTCAATGGCATCTGGACCTCCTAGTAACTTTCCACACTGCATCCCCTATGTCCAATCCATCTACCCAGTGCCTAACATGCCATTCCTTCCTTAATGTGTCTGGTTTCTTAATGTGAAATTCCAGGTGGGTTCTCTAATAGTCATCATTACACAAACACCCACGGTTACAATCATGTTAACAGTCCCTAAAAATGGCAAATGTGGAAACAGCTGTTATTAGCTCATACTTGCTCACAGTGTTAGAAACTACAGCCAAACTCCCACAGCAGTAATAGACACTGCCATTTATAGAGAGCTTATGATGCATTAGGCACTAGTGTTTTATGTTCTTCAAATCCTCAAGTTGAATATCTGAGGTCAGAGCTACTACTTACAGATGGAGAAAGAGAGGGCCAGAGAGTTTAAGTTAATTACTGAGTGTCACACAGTTGATAAGTGGCAGGGTAGAGACTTCCTGTCTACACAGCCAATATTCCCCTCCTGCTGCCAAGGCCGCCATGCTGCATAATATCCTGCTGCTGCCATCTGTGACCAGATTTCCTCTTCCGAGAAGATGGGGAAATGCCCCAGGCACGTCTTATCCAGCGGGGCTGTCTGTGAGGGCTGCAGTCCAGTTAAAATTTAGTCCAGAGAAAATTTATTTTAAGACTTTTCCTAACAAGACTCAGAACACCAGTCCTGACGCCAGCCCCTTTCACACTGCCACCCTTCTTCTCCCTGGTTGGCCATTGGGAGAATGAAAAACAAGGGTTTACTTGTGAGTGAAAGTTGGCCTTTCTGCCACCCTAGAAGTATTGCTGAAGTTTTTAAGCCGTTAGTGCAGTGTGTTTGTTTGGTGTTGGGGTAGAGGAGAGGGGGAGGCAGTTTGGTTCTCTTGATTTCTGAAGGGGCAGGAGGTTCAGCCTCGGAAGCAGCTGCCATCCCTCTTGCTTTCATATTCGTCTGTCTTTGAAGCCAGCCTGTGGCTAAGGTTGCTTCTCAGGCTCTTGAGAATAAGGCTTGTCCCAATAAGATATGGGCAGACTGGAAGACATTATTGCAAGAAGCTGTGTGTCCTTTCTAATTCAATATATATGATAACTCTAATAACTGTTCTTCTGTCCTTGCTAGAGGGAAGAAGGAAGGTTTCTCAAACTTCCTTAAGAAGTTAATTGCAGCACAGAATTCTGTTGACCTGTGTTCAGTTCTCTCTTGAAAATTCTAGGCTGTCAAAAGCTGATCGCTTTTCCAACACAGCTACATTATTCCACAACAGCAGGACGACAATAACTCCTGCTGCCCTGCCTAGATTGCTTGGGGAACTTTTTGTGTGTGCATGTTTTTTTATTCTATTTTCCATCTGGTGACTTTTGTTTTCTTCTAAATGGCGCTGTTTAAATGCTTTCCACAAACGCAGTCTTGAAAATAAACACATTGAATGGATAAGAACAAAAGAGGATCCATTCTTGATGCTGATCACTGCTGAGAGGTTCCCTCAGCTGCAGGGAGAGGGGCCTGAGCGGATGAGTGGATGGTCCATAGGAAATGCTACCCAAGGGTGCTGCTGGGATTGGAATCCAATCAGAGCCACATTAATGGTGTCCTCACCAGCTGGGCACTCATGAGCAACCTGTGGGCCTTGAAAACTTAAGAGGCTCCCAGTTGGCCTTTGTCAGAAGCTTCTGTTTCATACCTCCAGCACTTGCCAATAGTGGCTAGATTGTTACTGCATCCCTTGGGGATTTCCCTGTTCACCTCCTTTCCCACATCCCCCAACCACCCCACTAGGATCACTGCCCTAGTTTGGGCTCCCCCAAAAGCAGAGATTTGAGCACAGGAAATTGATTTGGGAGGGGCTAAGGTCACCAGTAGGAAAGCGACAGAGGAAGGAAAGCAGTCAACAAGGATGCGTTGGCAAACAGCTTGGTCCTGTGCGGAGCTCTGGCAAAGAGTTAGACATCCACCTCATACTGTTTCCCCTGAGGGTGGGAGAGCTGGGCATTGACACAAATGCCAGGAGCTCCTGTTGAGCGCTGCTTCTGGGGGTGTTAATTCCTGGCACTTCTGGAACTTCCTTGCATGTGAGCTGAGAGACTTTGCACAGTTCTGGGGGAAAAGCCCCAGATTCAGGCCAACAGACTGGCAGTCTGAGGTTGGTGGGAGTGCACTGGCAGCTCCTAGGGATGTGTCGGGCTGATGGCTTCTGCTCTCATCACACACAGGCTAAAGGAAGGCAGTTCCTTCGGGGTTGGGGTCAGAGTCAGCGATAGAGCCACCTCTGAAGGTTTTCTCCCCTTTAGGATCGCTTCTCTTCCTCCCCTCCCCTCCCCTTCTCTTTTCTCCCCTTCCCTCTCTTCTCTTTTTATTTTTAGAAACAATTTTTAATTTTTCAATTACAGTTGACATACAATATTATATTAGTCTCAAAGATTAGATGTTATAAAACATACTAAGTGATCATCCTGAAAAATCTCATCCCCATCTGATGCCATACTTAGTTATTAGAATATTATTGACTATATTCCCTATGCTGTATTTTACACCCCCATGACCATACTATAAATAATCTGTACTTCTAAATCCCTTCACCTTTTCATCTATCCCCCTCCATAGGGTATTTTTTTGTTTGTTTGTTTGCCACCAAGTTACCTGGGCATACATTCTTAATGATTACAAAGAATGGATTCTTTGCTTTAACAGATGAAGGTGCCAAGTATTTTGGCTCAGAGGCTCATGCAGAGCCCTGAACCCTGGACCCTAGCTGCAGCTCCTGAGGCAGCAGCTGTTTGCTGGCAGCAGGATTTTAGTTGTTCCTGGTGGTGACTCCAGCCTTATTCCCTTCCCGGGAGTGTGCAGCCCACCAGAGAAGTGGCCGATTAGGAGACTTGTGTCAGTTACATACCACCTTTAACAGCATTAACAGAAAACCTCAGTTCAACCTGCTTTAAACCATACAGAAAATGTATTTTATTTCACTGAACAGGAAGTTGGAGGTAGAGTACTCCAGGTCCATTCCGTGATTCCATTCATTTCTCAACTTCGCCATCTTGTGTTCTGACTGACCTTGTTTTCAGAATCTCTCTTCCTTACAAGGTGGCTGCTGCAGCTCTAGGTCTTGTGCATGAACATACTCACCATTGTAAGCCACAGTGTGGCCCTCAGACACACCCCAGGCAGAGGCTCCGTGCAGATGTTCTAGCAAACTGCCAGATGAGGTCCCGGCCAACACCCAGTCCTAAACGCCAGAATGTGAGTGAGGATACCTCCAGAGGATTTCAGCTCCCCCAGCTAATGAATTTCCCCAGCTGATGCCCAGATACAATGGTGCAGAGAAAAGCCATCCCCATGTTGCTCTGTCTGAGTTATTGACCTGCAGAATCCAACAACATAGCATTGTTTTATGTCACTAAGTTTTGGGATGATTCTCAATGAAGCAATAGGAATTGTAGCATTATTCCTGGTGGCATTCTGAGGGAAATATTGAGGGAGAATTGAGAAGCTTGCAGTGTTCATTCCCAGATGCTCCCCACATCGTAGAGAGGAGCCCAGAATCCACAGGACAGAGGGAAAACTGGCACAGTGCCCCGACACATGGCTTCGTTCCACAGGTGATGGGTTTTATTATTTTGGAGATATCAAGAGAGGGCTTTCCAAGAAAGGTTATTAGACTCAGGGCCCATACTTGGAATAGTCCTTAAAAGATGTTCTCAAAGATTTCTGATGACTCCCAGATCCCATTGGCATTAACCTCAAAATATGTCCAGAATCAAACCACTTCTCATCATATCCAATTACCACTCTGTTCCAACCTACCATCATGTCTTATCTAAATTACTGCAATTGGCACCTTAAGTGATCTCCCTGCTTTTCACCACCCCACAACATTTCATTGCCCGTGGAGCAGCCAGAGTTCTTTTTAAACATAAATCAAGTCATGTAATTGGTTTGCTAAGAACCTTCTCCATCTCCCTCCTAAGAGGCCTACTTGATCTGCACTTCCTGCCACTCTCCAGCTTCATCTCTTACGTGCTTGTTCTTGTCCTCTCTGGTGTGGCCTCGTCATGTCAATTGTCCTCTCACTGCAGGGCCTTTTGCAGCGCTCTTCCCTCCATCTGGAATGTTCTCCCCCATATAACTGCATGGCCTGTTATCTTACCTGACTCTAGGTTTTACACAAATGCCCCCTGACTAAGGCCTTCCCTGAGCACCTTAAATAAATTTGTACCCAGCTCTCCAAATCCTTTTCCTTATCCTGTACACAATTTATCCCTATCAAACATACTATATATCTTACTTATTTATTATGTTAGTATCTACCTGCCCACCACTTGAATTTCAGCTCAGTGAGAGTGGGGACTTTTGCCTGTTTTTTTTTTTTTTTTTTTTTAGCCCAGAACAGTGCCAGACACATTATAGGTCCTCAGTTAATACTTGTTGAGTGGATAAAGTATCTGACCTCTTTATGCATCAGTCCTTGACAATGCTGTCTGGAGGTCCTGCCAGCACCACAGATCCTCCATTCTAGATACACATCCTCACACCTAGGATCGAGGATCAGGCCTCTCAGGGTACTCTGCAGACAGTGGGATTGATTATGTCTTAGCCCAGGTTTAAATACCAGCTCCACTTCGCTTCCCACTCAGAGAGGAGAGACATTTCCCACCTAATGTGGTTGTCATGATTAATGACAATGTTAAGCCCTAGGAACTATGCCTGGCATAGAGCAAATGTTCAATAAATGCCAGCCATTATACTTCCTAGCTACCTTTTCTCTTTGAAAGAATTAATTCCCCCCCCCCTCCTCTGTGTATAATGCACAGAGAAAGGACTTAAACCCCAATCCTTCAGAATCCAGGGGTTATGCCTCCTGGTTAGAGCAAATTTTGTCTGTTTTGCAGGCCCCCAAGCCACTAAACAACAGCCTGAGAGGAAAAATCCTTTTGTTCATATGGTTAGGAATTGTTAAGTATTTACTTCTTGCTTTGATAAATGAACAATCTTGACTTGTTTTTAGATTGGGCCATATTCACCTAGTGAGTCTTACAATGTCTTTTTTATGTCAAGGGAAAATAATAGTAAGAAATAGTGATCCATTGATGGAAACACCCAAGAGCCACAGCATTTACTCATTGCATGCACCACAGGAGCTGTGGTCTCCCACTGACAGTAACATTGAAAACAGCTGTGTTTTAGTACATGCAAAGGGCAGAGATGGGGCGAAGAGTTGAACATACACTGAGAGGCCAGATTATTTTGACCACCTGAGGTTTGTAGGCAAATTAGCCGTACACTGCATTGTATGGGATAAGGAAGTCAAAGGCCTGTTTGAACACTTTGCTGTCTGCAGTTACCAAGATAAAATGTCTCCAATTCACACAGGAACACAAGGATTGGACAGTCAAGCATTGGAAAAAGGTCATATGGTCTGATGAATCACATTTTCAGTTGCATCATGCAGATGGCAGAGTGAGAATTTCGCAGAAGCAGCTTGAAAGCATGCACCCCACATGCATGAGTACAACCCTTCAAGCTGGTGGGGACAGTGTTATGGTTTGGGTCATGTTTTCCTAGCATGATTTGGGTCCTTTAAATCGTGTAGAACAACGTCTGAATAATACAACATACCTAAGTATCGTTGCTGATCAAGTTCATCCTGTCATGTTGATGGCGTATTCCAATGGAGATGGCTTCTTCCAACAAGACAATGTGCCATGCCACGGTGCTCGTATTGTGCAGGAGTGGTTTCAAGAACATGAGGGAGACTTTCCCTTGCTTAGGTGGCCCCCACAATCACCAGATCTCAATCCAATTGAGCATTTGTGGGATGAAGTTAAGAGAGCCATCAGGCAGCTGATTCCACAACCATCAAATCTCACAGAACTGGACAGTGCTATTCATCAGGCATGGTGTCAGATTTCTTGCATCACCTTTCAACATCTCCTGGAGTCAATACCAAGAAGAATCTCCACAGGACTGAAGGCAAAAGGTGGCCCAACAAAGTACTGCTGGGGTGGTCATAACAATCTGGCCACTCAGTGTATATCACCTTACTTAATCTTCACATCCCTCTCCCCACCAGAATGGTAGATACTGTGGTATTATCAACACTTTAACGAGGAAGAAATGAAACTTGGGAAATTTAAACTAATTGTCAAGTTTGCAAACCTAGGAAATGCACCAAGAAAGGACTTAAACCCCAATCCTTCAGAATCCAGGGGTTATGCCTCCTGGTTTGAGCAAATTTTGTCTGTTTTGCAGGCCCCCAAGCCACTAAACAACAGCCTGAGAGGACGTCTACCGCCCTGGCTCTGCCAGAATCCCTCACTGCTCATGGTTGATTGCTCTCAGGTAGGCCACACCTTCAAAATTCCAACCAACCTTTTGCTGTCCTCACCAACCCTGACCGGGCAGCGGAACACAGCCAAACCTGGGGCCCCGGCCTCACGGGCCACCTGGCCTCCTAGGGCCGATTTCAGTAGAGCCGAGAGTGGACCTTCCTTAGGAAACCTCACGGTCACAGGCTGAACCTGTCCTCTCCCCGGGGCGCCCAGCCTTCCCGCACAGCCCCCTGGTTTGTTCACAGAAGGTCCTGCCGGGCCCTCTGCGGAGGCTCCGCGTGCCCGGCGGTCGGGAGCCGCGTGGTCTGGGCATGCGCAGCGGCCCGGGGCGTTGGCCGCGGTGGAGGCGGGAGGCCGGGCGGCGGGGGAGGTCCTGTGCTCCGCGGCTCCCCTTCCTCCCTGTGCTCCGAGGGGAGACTCCAGGCAGCGTCGCTGGGAACCGCATGGTGACCGTGCAGGTAGGCCAGACCCCGGGGAAATGTGTGGAAGTGGAGGGGACGAAACATGGCGCTGTCTGGCTCGTGGGCCCAGTGGCTCCCTGGCTCCCAGCCCGGTTTCCCCGGGCTTCTCTTCCTCCGGTTTGTTGTCAGAAGCGGTTCTCAGCCCTCCGTTGCCTCGCAGGACTAACTGCTCTGACTTGGCGGGTATATTGGAGTTTGCTCCTGGGAGGGGGTGAGCCCCGGTCCGAGGGTCAGAGTCTGGGTCTGGGTCTGGGGAGTCTTGGTCCGGTCTGAGTCTGGGTCCGAGGCCTGGCCCGAGTTCTGCTTCGAGCCCGGTCTGAATTCGGGGCCGAGCCCGGTCTGAATTCGGGGTCGAGCCCGGTCTGAATTCGGGGCCGAGCCCGGTCTGAATTCGGGGTCGAGCCCGGTCCGAGTCTGGGTCTGAGTTCGGGTCCGAGCCCGGTCTGAGGGCCATGTTCGGGGCCAGGGCCGGGCCCGGGCTGAGTCCTCCGCCGCCACCTGGAGCAGCTGGTCGCTGGCCGCCCTGTGGTGCCATGTGCGGTGCCGCGTGGCCTCTGCTCTCCTTGGGTCCCGCCATTTCAAGGCCCCAGGATGTGCTTATGTTGTTTGGTTTCACTTTTTATTGAAAACATGATTACGGAACCACATAAACTGATGAACAAAAATAGATCCAGAGATAGAGAAACATCGATCGAGAACGTCAAACCTCAGAGTAAGTAGGGGAGGGTGGGGGTAAGGGGGAGAGATCAACCAAAGGACTTGTGTGTGTAAATATACCCCCGGCCTAACCTATGGACACAGACATCAGAGGGGCGAGGACATGAATGGAGGGGGGTAATGAAGGAATAAGGTCACATATGTAATACCTTAATAAAGAAATTTAAAAAAGACAAAAAAAGAAAAAAGAAAAAAAGAAAGAAAACATGATTACGTATATGCGTGTATACAACAGATGGAGAAAAAACATGACAGACACCAAGCTGTGTTCTGCCGGTCACTGCCCCCAGGGGTGACCACTGCCCTGACTTCTACCACCATGGTCTCCTGTCTTTGATTTTTATGTAAAGGCAGCGATGTAGTCTGTGTTCTTTGGTGTCTGGCTTCTTTTATTCAACATCTGCTTGTGAGATTCATCCATATATCTCTATGTTGTTGGAGTTTGTTCATTCTCATTGCCGTATGAAAACACAATTTATCCATTCTGTAATTGATAGGCATTTTGGCAGTTTCCAATGTATGGTTCCAGCTCATACCTTTTGGCCCAAGAGGTCCATATTTTGTGGGGTCTGCTTAGTTTCTAAAAGAAATGTTGTGATTTGTTGTTGGGCCAAGACATTTTTTTTTTTTTTTTTTTTTTTAACAGATGGGCGGGCCTGCTTCTCCTTCGCCACAACCAAGCAATTTTTCTTTTGTGCCTTCAGGCCAAGCGTGCCAGTCAATCTGTAAGCCTTCTTGATGTGTTCTGAGTAAGACTAATGGCAGCCTTGCATTTTTAACCTAAGTGGTGACTAGGTCTATATACACCTCCTGGTTCATGGGAGGTGGGGATGGAGAGATGGGAGGGTGAGAGGTGCTGTGAACGTCAGAGACCCAAGGCCTGTTGACAATCACAGGGGAACTTGGAGACTCAGCTGTGTGACCACATGACCCTGGGAACTCCCTTCTGGGCACTGGGTGGGGGTAGGGCAGTGACTTAGGCTTCCTGATCTTCTTAGGAAACCTATTGCTGGTTGTCTTCCCTCCTCCTCACCCCTGAAATGGATACCAAGCAACTTCTTTCCTAACCTCCGCTTTTTAGCACACTTTTCTGCACTGCCTTCCCTCCTTTTCCTTCTTTCCACACTGAAGTTGCCCCTGGGCAGTATCTTTATTTTTACTTGCTTTTCACTTCCTTCCCAATGCTGTCTTCCTCAGAGGTGTTTTGACTGTTGCTGTTTCTGCTTCATCCTTCTTCCTCTCAGGCCTCGTTAGCCTGGAGGCTGGCACCCTCCTTTCCCCCAAGTGCTCCAGTCTCTGACCAAGCAAGACCACACCTCTGGACAGAGCAGGCTGGGGCAAAGATTGATACAGTAACTTAGTAAACTATGAATATAAATCTAATGTAAGAACCAACAAAAAATAAGAATGCAAATCTGCTAGCCACGAGCGACAAAACAGCAGCCAAGACTGGCCTTCCGATTCGGTGCTGAGCTTCCTCATAACAAGGACAATAAAAGAGATCAAAGAGATTTAGAGAGTTATTCTTATTAACATATTAGCAAAAAGATAAAATAGATAAACCATGAAATATGTTCATTGTGATATTTTTAGAGGAGTGTCTTTTTCATCATTTTATCTCTTAAACATCTGGCATAAGGCCTTATGCAGAGTAGGTGCTCAAAAATATTTATTTAAGGGATAAGTTAATGAAGTAAAATCACTATTAGCTGCTGGCTAACATACACGAGCGCTTACCATGTGGCAAGCAAATTCTAATGTGTGCCACTCAACAACCCTAACAGGTGGTCACTATTGTTTCCCTTTATTTTCAAATGTAGAAACCCAGTGTAGGGAATAACTTCCCCCAAGTCACAGCTCCTCTATGGCCTGGTGATGATTTAAACTCAAGCTCCTTGTCTGGAGCCAGTCAGACACTCAGGAATCTGAAATGATAGAGCATAATGAGCATTTATGAGAATTTTCATTTTACTAGACAGTAAAACCAATCACTGGCTTTTTACTGCTATTCTCTGGCTGACAGCCCGATTTGCTGCGAGGCAGGCTGCCCTCCTCTCTGTTAGAAGCTGTCTCACTGCAAACCTGACAACCCTTTCCCAGGTCTTCCCCCTGCTGGCTGATGTGAGGATAGCAGGGCTTTCTCCTGGGTTGCAAGAGCATCTTCGATGAGGGTGAGGTGGGGTTCCATTGCTTGGCCCTTCTGCGGGTTTAGGGGGTGTTATATTACCCAAACCCCAGATTGGGACATGTGCCCTGATAAATAGGATAGACTATTTAAAATTGGCTGCTGTTTTGGCAGATCTAGTTTGTGTGGTAACATGACATAGGATGGAGGCAGCATGGAGGAGCTAAAGTACAGTTTTAAAAGCATTGGAACAAGAATCAGGAGACCTGGGGTATGGTCTCAACAGGGCCACCTACCAGAGTGACAGTTATCCTCATTTTTCAAAACAAAGCATTGGACTGTAGAACTCTCTAATGGCCCTTCAGTCCTAAATCTCCAGCTCTAAGTCCTTTGAAGATTCTCCCAAGTCAGGTCTCCTTCAGGTTACCTTCTCACTCTAAACTTCCTCCCCAATACCCATTTCTGGCTTGCTGACCTGTGTCCCACTGTGGCCAGATGACTTTCTCTGTCCCAGGTATTGCCCATTTCTCCTGACCCCAAACCTAGCCTTTGTAAGGCATCTTTAGGCTAAAACTAACCAAGGACAGGAATCTTATAAGTTCAGAAGGCAAACTAGGCTGCATTTCTTGATATTTGGGACAGCTTGCTTCTTACCCATTGGCAAAACCAAACTTAGGATGTAGAAAGAGAGAAGGAGCAGAAAAAAACAGCTTATATGGGATTTGGGAGGTGGGGTGGGTACTGAAGAGTGAGTTTAATGTAATATCAAACCTTTGCCCGATGTGATCATTTAGCAGGCATTCTGTTAGTCTTTAGGATAACCTTGTAAAGAAGGCATTTCTACCATCCACACATGTTCGTGGGAATTGAGGCCAAGAAGAGCTACAAAGTCCACAGTCACATAGCTAAGACATGGCTGAGCTGGGACCCAGGACCAGGTCATCTGCACCAGATCCACAGTTTGCCCCATCAGAAATGTGCCAGGCCCGAGAGTCCCAGATACTAGTAATTAGCCTGAGAGGGAAGCAATCCCAGTGAAGACAGGCCCACTCACTCCTTCTTCCTGTTGAGAGCACCTGATGAGAGTATCTCCTCTCCTGGATTTATTACATAGTAGAGGCCTGGTGCGTGAATTCGTGCATGGGTGGGGTCCCTCAGCTAGTCTCTGGGGCTGGCCAGCTTGGAGGAAGGACCAGGGAGGTTGGCCAGCTGTGGGAGGTTAACTGTGGCAGCACATTGACCACCAGGGGGCAGTTGAGCATCATAGCAACTGGTTGTTCCATCATTCCATCACTTAGGCTTTTTTATACAGTATATATAGATGCCTAGATGTCTCTTGCTCAGGCCTCCTGGTGCAGATCCTGGTCTAAACCTGGCTTGTGTCATCCTGCACTGACTACCTGGACCTGTGTGTGGCATAGTTGGAGTCAGGCTTTAGATGACAGTCATCTTCCCCAACCCTTGTTTCCTCATCTATTAGATGGGGGTAGTAATACTCATCACAATGGTAGAGTGAAGAATTAAAACAAGATTTGAGGGAAAAGCTTTTTACAATGTGCATAACCATCAAGTGTTAGAACTTGGTGAGAGTTGGGGGTAGAGGAACGTACCTGCCAGTTCCTCTGGTCTGCTGCCCCCCGCCCCCCCCCCGCCCCCCTGCACTTCTGGGTTGGGTCGCTCATCCCCTCCAGCAGCTGCTGGGGAAACCAGACCCTATACCCTAAATACAAGGGATCAGGAGCAATGAGCTGGGCCAGAGGCCCATGGGTGGGACTGGGCGCAGAGCTGCTGAAGCTCCAGCTGTGGCAGAATGAGCTAACGCCAGGTCTTAATCAGGAGAAGCAGAAATGGCCAGAGGTGTCAAGAAATAAGGGCATGGCTGAAACCGGTTTGGCTCAGTGGATAGAGTGTCGGCCTGTGGACTCAAGGGTCTCAGGTTCGATTCCGGTCAAGGGCGTGTACCTTGGTTGCAGGCACATCCCCAGTAGGGGGTGTGCAAGAGGCAGCTGATCGATGATTCTCTCTCATCGATGTTCCTAACTCTCTATCCCTCTCTCTTCCTCTCTGTACAAAATCAATAAAATATATTTTTAAAAAAAGAAACAAGGGCATGGTAACTGCTGGTGTTTTCCATTTGAGCAAATGCCAAGGTCCTGGGGAAATTGGTGCCCAGGAGATTTGGAGAAGCACATAAAGTTGTTGAGGTCCAGCGGTGGAGACCTGAGGAGCCCAGAAATCCCCAAGAGAAATGTTGTAGGGGCTGGGATTCCTGTGCCAGCAGGGGTGAGAGCTAGACCCAGGCAGACATAGCTATTGCTGTTAACATGACTTCATGGACAACCTTGGTGTTATCTGGGGAACTAAGAGTTATCAAAGAATTTTTGTTATTTACTTTGGAGCACACACAATATACACATTTATTCAGCCCCAGATAGAGGCTTCTGTGGTGAAGGACAAATTATTTTTCTTAATTTTCAACCCATCATGAACCAATAGTTAAGAAAATTTAATAAAATTAAAATGCTAGAAAATGAAATAAAAATGCCCAAATCAGTCTCTATCCGCTTAGTGAGACAAGTCCTCTGATTATGTGGTTGAAACATGTGGTCATGTTACGTTGCCTTAGAATTTCTAAGTGCTAACTCTGTGCATCTATGACATGTCTGATAATTCCTCACCTACTGCCCGGATGCAAATGTTCAAACTATATAGGCAAACGCTTTGCTATTGAAGAAAAATCTGACCTTTGTGTTTATTTTACTTGAACTGCACAGTCCAGATACCAGCATTGAGAGAATTCCCCGATTGACTCCTTTCCATAGAAGGCCAGTTTCTAAGCAGAGTCAGAATCCAATAGAAGTCTATGGGTTAAAAGTGGGTTTTAAACCACTTCACACTCATTAGGATGAATACCATGAAAATAAAACTAGAAAATAAGTGTTATAGAGGATGTGGAGAAATTGGAACCCTTGTACACTGTTGGTGGAAATGTAGAATGGTGCAGCTACTATGGAAAATAGTATGGTTGCCCTAGCTGGTTTGGCTTAGTGGCTAGAGCATTGGCCTGAAGACTGAAGGGTCCCAGGTTCGATTCTTTCCAAGGGCACATTCCCAGTAGGGGGCATGCAGGAGGCAGCTGATCAATGATTTTCTTTCATCATTGATGTTTCTATCTCTCGATCTCCCTCTCCCTTTCTCTTTGAAATAAATAAAAATATATTTAAAAAAGAAAATAGTATGATTGTTTCTCAAAAAATTAAAAATAGAATTAACATATGATCTAGCTATTCCTCTTCTGGGTATATATAAAAAAATTGAAAATAGGAACTTGAAAATATATGTATGCACCCATGTCCATAGCAGTATTATTCACAATAGTCAAAAGGTGGAAGCAATCCAAGTGCCCATCAACAGATGGATAAACAAAATGTGATATATACATACAATGGAATATTATTCAGCTTTAAAAAGGAATGAACTTGCTATAATGTAAATGAACATTGAAGACATTATACTAAGTGAAATAAGCTGGTCACAAAAGGATATCTACTGTTAGATTTTATTTCACTTATGTGAGGTATCTATAGTAGTCAAAATTATAGAGACAGGTAGAATGATGATTGTCAAGGATTATGGGGTGGATAAAATGGAAAGTTATTGTTAAATAGATATAGAATTTCATTTTGCAAGATGAAAGGAATCTGAAGATGGATGTTCCTGATGACTGCACAACAATGTCAATGTACTTAATCTACTGAACTGTACACTTGAAGATGATTAAGATGGTAAATATCATGTCATGTGTATTTCCCAGCAATACACATTTTTTTAAAAGGGAAAAAGAGAAAAAAATGTGGTTTTCCACTTACGCCTCCTGATCTATGCATCTCATGACTACTATTATCACAAGCTTGATGCCAGTCCCTTAGAAATGCAAGGATGACTTGAAAAATTCATGTGCAAATTTATTTCCTCCAATTTCCCCTGTAATAGAACCACAGTTCATGGGAAAAAGAAAGGCAACTTGAATATGGACCAAGTAGATGAGGCTGGCCCACATCTAGACCTTGGTGGAACGATGTGTTGAAGTAGTTAGCTGCATTCATCAATGGGCAAACGTCCTCTTCCATTTCAGTCTTGCTTTATTTATGCTTCAGGAAGGAAGGGCCAAGGTCAGGCTAGAAGCAGCCTCAAGAGCTGAACTGAAATTTAGACCCCATCCCTGGTGTAGTACCACTACAGAGGAGTGAGCAGCCCTCCATGCTGGGCAGAGTGTGGCCCAAGCCTTCTTGAGAGCTAGTAAGCATGCCTAAGAAGCAGGAAACTAGCCTCTCCCTTGTCTTGCTGCCCATGAGCTGTGTGGCTTTAGACAGAGTTCCTAACCTCTAAGACATAACAGTTTGTTGATGGGGGATTGTGTCCTTTCCAACAATAACATCCCATATATTAATGAAAACAATAAAAATCCTATAAAGAATTTCTTCTGAAAACCTGAGATAATATGCAATTGCTTCATCCTCATAAACTTATGCCACTTTTATTTCCATAATCTATAATTGAAAGATCTTTTGAAAATGGCAGTTGATTAACTTTTCTTTCTTTTGTATTTTTTTTCAGAGAAGGAAGCTGCTTTAATTTCCTTTATAGCCACTTTTAAATGATCTGTAATTGGATCATAAGTAACTAGAAGCTCTGGAATGTATTAGCGTTAAAAGTACAACTTTCTGAGTCTGAGTAAAGACCAGGTTGTTCCATAAGAACTATTTCTTGATATCCTATTGTTAGATGGTTCTAACCCAAGAGGTTTCATTGGGAATCATGTGCATAAAGGCTGAGCATTATAATTATAATTTAATTATAATCACAATTTAATTATACTTAGAACAAAGTATCTTTTAAAAAAATAAATCTTTATTGTTCATAATATTACAAATATTCCTCATTTTTTTTCCCCTTCCATTGCTCCCCTCTACCAGGTTCCCACCCCACCCTCTGCCCTTTCCCCACCCCCCATCGTCCTTATCAATAGGTGCAGTTTTTGTTCAGGCTCTTCCCGCACTCTCCACTCCCCTTTTCCCCGAGAATCGTCAGTCCACTCCCCTTCCATACCTCTGATTCTATTATATTCACTAATTAATATTGTTCATCAGGTTTTTTAATTCCTTTAGTTTTTAATTCTTTTAGTTTCATTGTTGATAGTTACATATTTGTTGATCATAATTATTATTCCTTTTTAATTCTTTTAGTTTCATTGTTGATAGTTACATATTTGTTGATCATAATTTTTATCTATATCTTCTTCCTCTTCCTAAAGAACCCCTTTAAGCAATTCATATAATTCTGGTTTGGCAGTGATGAACTCCTTTAGCTTTTTTTTTTATTTGTGAAGCTCTTTATCTGGCCTTCGATTCTGAGTGATAGCTTTGCTGGGTAGAGTATTTTTGACTGTAGGTTCTTGCTGTTCATCACCTTGCATATTTCTTGCCATTCCCGTCTGGCCTGCATGGTTTCTGTTGAGAAATCAGCTGACAATCGTATGGATGCTCCTTTATAGATAACTACCTGCTTTTCTCTTGCTGCTTTTAATATTCTCTCTTTGTCTTTTGCTCTTGGAATTTTATTTTTTAAAAATAATTTTATTGATTTTTTTACAGAGAGGAAGGGAGAGGAATATAGAGCTAGAAACGTCGATGAGAGAGAAACATCCACCAGCTGCCTCCTGCACACCCCCCACCGGGGATGTGCCCGCAACCAATGTAGATGCCCTTGACCGGAATCGAACCTGGGACCTTTCAGTCCGCAGACCGATGCTCTACCACTGAGCTAAACCGGCTTCTGCTGCTCTTGGAATTTTATTTTTATTTTTATTATTTATTTATTTATTTATTTTTAATTATTACAAATGTTCCTTCCCCCCCACATCCTCCATTGCTCTCCTCCACCAGGTTCCCACCCCACCCTCTGCCCTTTCCCCACCCCCCATTGTCCTCATCCATAGGTGTACAGTTTATGTTCAGTCCCTTCCCACATCCCCCTCTCCCCTTTTCCCCAAGAATCGTCAGTTCACTCCCCTTCCATACCTCTGATTCTATTAAATTCAACAGTTAATATTGTTCATCAGATTTTTTAAAAAATTTCCTTGGTTTTTAGATTCACTTGTTGATAGTTACGTATTTGTTGTTCATAATTTTTATCTTTATTTACTTTCTCTTCTGAAAGAACCCCCTTCAGCAATTCATATAATTCTGCTTTGGTGGTGATGAACTCCTTTAGCTTTTTTTTATTAGTGAAGCTCTTTATCTGACCTTCGATTCTGAGTGATAGCTTTGCTGGATAGATTATCTTTGGCTGTAGGTTCTTGCTATTCATCACCTTGAATATTTCTTGCCATTCCCGTCTGGCCTGCATGGTTTCTGTTGAGAAATCAGCTGACAATCGTATAGGTGCTCCTTTATAGGTAACTACCTGCTATGCTCTTGCTGCTTTTAATATTCTCTCTTTGTCTTTTGCTCTTGGAATTTTAATTACGATTTGTCTTAGTGTGGTCCTCTTTGGATTCCTTTTGTTTGGAGTTTTGTGCGCTTCCTGGACTTGTAAGTCTAATTCTCTCACCAGGTGGGGGAAGTTTTCTGTCACTATTTCTTTCAGTATGTTTTCGATATCTTGCTCTCTCTCATCTTCTGGGACCCCCATAATTCTGATGTTGGTTCACTTGAAGTTGTCCCAGAGGTTTCTTACATTATCTTCAATTTTCTGGATTCTCTTGCCTTCTAGCTTCTGCGGAGGAGTGTCCTCTGGCTCTTTGTGTTCCAAATCTTTCACTTGATTCTTGCGATCTTCCATTCTGTTTTTAGGACTCTGTATAATATTTTTTATTTAAGACAATGTATTTATTTCTTGTTGATCCCTTATCATTTCTTGTTGATTCCTTATTCATTCTAGTTGATCCCTTTTCATATCCTCATAGGTCTTATCCACCTTTTCTAGGAAATTCTTGAAAACCCTTATAAGTGTAGATTTGAACTCTATATCCGGTCGCTTTTTGTCCTCCATTTCTTTCGTTTGTGATCTATTTCGTCTCTGCATTTTCGCAGCTTCCCTGATGGGGCGGGGTTTCAGGGTGGGTCCTACAGCTTTGACTTCCTTCAGCCCCGCCCTATGTGGCTCCTGAGTCTCAGGGTCCTTCTGTACTCGTTGCAAGTGCCTCTGAGAGAAAGGTGCCCTCGATTTTCGCCTGCTACCAAACAGTCTAAGCTCTCCCCCAATGAGCCCGGTATTGGGGTTCAGTTCAGTTGGAAGTGGAGTTGGAGGTGGCGTTCAGAGCAGTCTGGAGCCCCTGTTTCCTTCCCACCAAGGCAATCCTGCGGCACAGCCAACCTTCCCTTCTCTGTGCGCAATGTGTGCACCGCCGGGACCTCCTTTCGCCGCTCCCCCGGGGTTCCGCCTTACAGCCCAGCTCCCTATGGATGAGCCTGGGTCCCCGGGGTCTGGCCTAGAACTGGGGTTCAGAGCAGTCAGAACTGGGGCCCAGCACAGTCGGAGCTTTTATCTCCTTCCTGCTAGGGAACGCCAGCCAGGCACTCAGCTGCCCTGCCCTTCCTCTCCGGCTCCATCCTCTCCTGCTCCATCCTCTCCGCGCTCCGCGTGTCTCCGTACCTTAGGCTTTTACAGCTCCTCCGCTCTTCCTTCTGGTTTTCTCCTTGCTTCTTGTTGTAGAATTTCCAGTCAGTCGACTTTCCTGTAGTTCTGAGTAATGTCCATTTTATATTTTAGTTCTATTTTATTGAAATTGTTGTGTGCGGTTGCGGCTAGGTGTTTACCTGTGCAGCCATTTTGGATCCTCCCCCTAGATTAAGCCATTCTTATTTGCTTGTTTATTTACTGTCTCCTCTCACTCTCCAGTAATTCTCAGGTGAGTAGAAACTGTTGACACTAATGGGTCTCTGGTGCAAAGATGCCGACCCAAAGTAAAAGTAAATATATTCTTGCTTTCTTCCACTTTCGTGTAACATTCCTTAAATCACCTCAATTTAAAATGCGCAAAAGAAAACTGTAAAACTGTTCCCCTCTGCAGCAGTTAAGATCGGTCTTCCTGGCCATTATCGTTCCTTTAGGCTAATTCCCTCCAGGCTTGTCCATTTCTTACATGGACCACATTAAGCTTAAACTTCAAGCCTTCATGCCTTAGTAAAATGAGGGACTTGGCCAAAAATGAGACGATTCCAGATTTCACTTTGGCCGTTCATCTTCTTTATCTGCTGGCTTACAGTTCCCCTCCTACACTGAACGAAGGGACGTGCTAAGCTGCCAGATCCTTGCCCTCGGAGCAGAAATGTAACCACTCCTCCGAGAACTGGTTTTTCAGAGAGCGATAGAGACTCTGTGCTGAATGTGGAGGCAGAAACCCATGTGGCACTAACTGTTCGGCTTCTCTCGGGTCCCTGGCGGGGGAGGCTAATTCCTTCTGCTCCTGGCCAGCACCGGGCCAGCTCACACTCCTCCATCCGCTTAAGTTTCCCCGGGCTGGGAAGATCTGCTCTTGGAATTTTAATTTGATGTGTCTTGGTGTGGTCCTCTTTGGATTCCTTTTGTTTGGGGTTCTGTGCGCTTCCTGGACTTGTAAGTCTATTTCTTTCACCAGGTGGGGGAAGTTTTCTGTCACTATTTCTTCCAGTATTCCTTCGGTATCTTGCTCTCTCTCTTCTTCTGGGACTCCATAATTCTGATGTTGGTTTGTTTGAAATTGTCCCAGAGGTTTCTTACACTATCTTCAACTTTTTGGATTCTCTTATCTTCTTGCTTCTGCGGAGGAGTGTCCTCTGGCTCTTTGTGTTCCAAATCTTTGACTTGATTCTTGTGATCTTCCATTCTGTTTTTAGGACCCTGTATAATATTTTTTATTTCAGACAATGTTTTCTTCATTTCTAGTTGATCCCTTTTCATATCCTCATAGGTCTTGTTTATTTTATCGGCCTTTTCTAGGAAATTCTTGAAAAACCTTATAAGTGTGGTTTTGAACTCTATATCCAGTCGCTTCTTGTCCTCCATTTCTTTTGTTTGTGATCTGTTTCCTTGTCTCGGCATTTTCACAGCTTCCCTGAGTTGGTAGGGTGGCTTTGTGTGCTAAGGTGTCCTATATGGACACCTCCGAGAGATCTCTGTCCATCTCAGCCTCCCAGTTACCTGAGGTGGACAGTCTTGGTGTAGTCCTTTGTGGGCTGTGTGTACAGTCTTGTTAAGTCTTGCTTGTTGTTGGTATCACTGGGAAGTGTTGATCTCCAAGCCAATTGGCTATGAGGATCAGAAGTGTCTCAGCTAGGAGGGTTTCTGTATTCCTCTTGGATGGGGTGGGGTCTCGGGGTGGCACAGCCAAGCTTTGGTGAATCCCGCACTATTGGTTGCAGGTGTGCGTACCTCTTTGGTATAGGTGCAGACAAGCTTTGGATTCCTATCTGTCCCTCCCTAGGAGAGTCCTATTTGAGGCAAACGTGAAAGCTAGCCCACTGGAAGGGCTTCTGTGCTCTGCTTGGATGGGGCGGAGTCTCGGGTGGCGCAGACAAGCTTTATTCAGCCCCTGCCTACGAGGGTCTGGTTTCTGAGTCCCACAGTAATGGCTGCTGGCTTCACACACCTCCGAGAGATCTCTGCCCACTGCCTGACAGTCTGGCCTCTCCTGTCTGGGGCCATCAGAGCAACAGGGTGGTTCTGTTTTCCTCCCGAACAAGAAAGCTAGCCGCCGCGCATTAGCTGTCCGCCCTCTCTGTGCGCAGGGAGTAAGCCAGTAGGGAACTCGGCGCGCCCTCTCCACACTCGGCAAGCAAGCCAGCCAGCCAGCAGCGAACTCGGGCGGCCACCTTTTCGTGCACACAGTTCTCTGTACCTTTACAGTTCCTGACATTCAGCGCGCCTTCTCTCTCCTTCCTAGATGGTAGAGCCTCCTCTCAGCCAGCCGTCTGGAGCTTCAGGGCGATGCTTCCCCTGTTTTCCAGTTCTAAATTCAAATTTGTTGAGGTAGACTGCATTCAGGTGTCTACCCTATGCCGCCATCTTGGTTTCCCCTCCGAACAAAGTATCTTAACTGAAGTAAAAACAGCAAGATAGATCTTCTGTTGTTCACTATTGCCCAGCCTTTCCGTGTGGTAGAAACAATGGACACTGCCTCCATCTATGTACTTCCCCTACCTTTTTATTTGCTCAGCCATGGGCAAGCCATTAAACTTCTCCAGGCCTCAGTTTCCACACTGAGCAGAGGAAGGTAAGGCAGGGCCTGAGCCATAGGATTATATAGGTCCTTCAACTCTTAGGGTCTTTGAAGCTGGCTCTGATTCATTTGGGGGTCTCAACAGTGAAGCCTGATACTGATGGTAATTTTGAGTGAGGAGGAGAGCTGGTTGCTGATGGAAAGTTTAGGAAATCAAGCCCTGGGAGTAGATTAAAAGGGCAGAGTTTCTACCTTGGGAAGAGAATGCAGAATGCAGGCCTCAGTTGTGACCGTAAAATGAGCACTTGATGTTAAGAGATCTGGGTTCAAGTTTCTTATTAGATTCCCCCAGCTTATATTCCCATTCCTCTGGGAGCCATTCTCCACACAGCAGCCAGAATGATTACTTCAAAATATAAATTAGGTCATGTCTCCTGCTTAAACCCTCTGGTGACTTCATGTTGCACTTACACTGCACATACATGATTAGTGTGCTGGTAAATGTTTAACAACAGGCTTTATTGGAAGAGAGGTAGTATCTGGGAGGAGGGAGAAGAGCCTTGATATGTAGCATCTGTCAAATTTCCATGGAGTAAGTATTCCCACAAAGGCAATTGCAAGGCACCAACTTGATGTTTACAGCTCACAAAATTCCTGAAAACTCAACAGTTGACTTTTATGAGCTGAAATAAGCCAGGCCCAGCATAACTCTGCTTCAAATCTAGCTTCTTACTGTGGCCCTCATGGTCCAGCATGATCTGCTTAGTCAGCTCAGTCTGCCATAACAAAATACTATAGACTGAGTGACTTAAACAATCAAAATTAATTTTGTTACAGTTCTGGAGTCTGGAAGCCCCAGATCAAGGTCTGGCCAGTTTGGTTCTAGGTAAGGACTGTCTTCTTGTTTTGCAGAAGGCTGCCTTCTCACTGTGTCCTCATGTGGTGGAAACACATGTGGTGGAAGCCCCTAGAAATTAACTCCAGTGTTTCTTCTTATAAGAACAGTAATGCTATTAAGTCACAATCTTTAAAAAAAAAAAAAAAAAAAAAAAAAAAAAAAATATATATATATATATATATATATATATATATATATATATATATATTTTATTGTTTTGCTTTTTTTTATAGAGAGGAAGGGAGAGGTATAGAGAGTTAGAAACATCAATAAGAGAGAAACATCGATGAGAGAGAAACATCAATTAGCTGCCTCCTGCACACCCCCTACACTGGGGATGTGCCTGCAACCAAGGTATATGCCCTTGACTGGAATAGAACCTAGGACCCTTCAGTCCACAGGCGGATGCTCTATCTACTAAGTCAAACTGGTTAGGGCTAGAGTCACAATCTTATAATCTCATTTAACTTTAATTACTTGTGCAAAGATCTTATCTCTAATTATAGTAACTTGGGAGTTAGGACTTCAACGTATGGACTTGGGGGGCATACAGTCTAGTCATTGCATTGGCCTACTTCATCAGTGTTGTTTTCCTCTGACCACATCACTGCAGCCCCTGTGCTGACCCTTACATGCACAATTCTATCTAATACTCAAGGTCCATCTAATCATACATCCTACCTGCTTTCACACATGGGTAAAACTAGGCCTGGGATGTTAAGCATCTTGTCCCGGGACACACAGTTGCTAATGGAGGCAGGATTTAATTCTGTGTTGACTAAGTTCAACCTTCATTGTGTACCTCCTGTAGAGGCAGCAGTATCATGGGAGGGTCTCTTTCTGAGCAAAGAAGCCATATAAGTAATGATGATAGATGCTTAATAGATTTTTGTTGCAGGAAACTCTTTTTTTTTTTTTTTTTTTTTTTTTTTTACATTCTTTGGGATGCATGAAGGGACACATTTAATAGTTTGACTCCTTGACAGTAAAAGGTTTGATGTGAGCATCAGAAGAGTGGAAAAAGCACATTTAATTGATCCCTATAGCAGAAAGAATGACCAGGATTCCTGGAAAGTTTTGCAGTGGTTGTTTTGTAGTGGTAGCTTCTGTGTATATCACAAATACTCTGTTGGTATTCCCAGTCTTGGGGGAAGTGGCTGCCTGGTTTGACACTTAGGGTGTGGCTCTTTGTACAATAGAACTGAGTGCAAGGAAGAAGGGAGTTAATTTCTAGGGGCTTCCCCTCAGGGGCCCAGGGAAATTCCCACTATGCAGAGAACTGAAGACCTGCCCTAACAGGGCTAAAGACTCCTCAGGGCAGGTGCAGAGTTTGGTGGAAAGGGCATATACCTTGGTTGCAGGCACATATAGTAGGAAAAACACACACACACCTACTTTCATTGTTTCATCAGAGCTACTTGAACTTTAACATGCAGACAAAGCACTTGGGAATCTTATTGTAGTACAGGTTTGGACTCAGTGGGTGTGGGTGAGGCCCAAGAGTCTCCATCCTAATGGGGCTCCAGCTGCTGCTGCTGGTCTCTGAACCACAATACTGCAAACTCTGCTCACCCTGGACCACCTATTGCAGTATCAGTGTGACCTGGGAGAAATGGAGAATATCACACAGACCTATTGAATCAGGTTCCCAAGTATCACAAAAGCCCAGATGACTCAGATGTACATCCAAGTTTTGTAAACACTGCTCTGGAAAATTAGAACTGCCAATCATGTCCTGGGGTGGGGGAGTGTATTTAGCTGAATGGTAGTTTCCCAAAGATATGCCCACATCTAAATCCCTGGAACCCATGAATAAGACTTTATTTGCAAAAAGGATTTTTGCAGATCTAATTAATGGAATCCTAGATTACCTGAATGGGCCTCAATCAAATGATAAATGTTATTATGAAAGAAAGGCAAAGACAAATTTGAGACACACAGGAGAAGGCATCATGATCACAGAGGCAGAGGTTGGAGTGATGTGGCCACAAGCCAAGGAGACCTAGAAGAAGCTGGAGAGGAAAGAGTCTCCTCTAGAGGTACCAAGAAGAGAGCAGCCCTGCTGGTGCCTTGATTTCAGACTCTGGTCTTTAGAACCATGGGATAATATATTTCTCATACTTGAAGTCTCCCAGCTTATTATGGCAGTTTGAGGAAAGTGATTCAGGGAGAAATTGCCACACCTCATCTAGGTAAGAGCCTGTGATGGTAAAAAAGGGGTGAGCACTTCAGCTTCACTAGCTCTGATTAAAAGGGCACATGAAACCTCTGAACCAGTGACCTCTGCTCAGAGCATTTCAGGGGTTTCTGATGAGTGAGAGTTCATTCCCCTTTTTTGGTTGTTTTTTGAATAGTAAAAGCAGCAAGCTGCATTTTGGGAAAGTGATGAGCATGCCAGAGAGAAAGTGTTGGTGGCCAGGGAAAGTGTTAATTTCAGCAGGGAATGGAGGTACTATTGAGCTCTTAGGGATCCAGTTGTTTTGAATATGAAACCAAGACTTCTCAGGAAAAAAAAAAGGATTATTTGTTTCAGCAAACCCATTGACTTGCTCACAAGTTCAAACAGGGCATAAAGTGACTATCTGAGTGAAACTTACTCATCATGCCACAACAGCACTAAGTTAGGGCTATATGCAGACACATTAGTGTTTGAGGGCTTACAGTCTACCAGTTGACGCACACTGAACTGTTCAGTGGCCAAATTGTATGTTTGATCTTAAAGTGAGATACAAAGGGGAAAATAATGTTATGCTTATGAATAAAATAATAGCAGAACCAAAGCATTGGAAATGACTGTAGAGCCCCACTGTTGTCATCCATATTTATGGATGAGTCTACTAAGGTCTGGATTGGTGAGAGGACAACATATTTTTTTGTATAAGTATTATCTATACACAATTATATCAACCTCCCATTTTACTTTGACAGTATAGACATAGGCCTTAGCTATATATATAATACAATAGGTGGCCCAGCTGGTGTGGCTTAGTGGTTGAGCATCAACCTATGAGCCAGGAGGTCACAGTTTGATTCCCGGTCAGGGCCCATGACTGGGTTGTGGGCTCAATCCCCAGTGTGGGGCTCAATCCCCAGTGCAGGAGACAGCCAATCAGTTATTCTCTATCATCATTGATGTTTCTATCTCTCTATCCCTCTCCCTTCTCTCTCTCTAAAAATCAATAAAAACATATTAAAAAATAAAAGAAAAATATAATAGATGTTTCAAGGGAATTGAATGGGTGAAGTACACTGATCCAGTTTGTTTTTCTCTACTATGCAGCTTTAGCCAGAGCAAAGTTAACATTGTATTAATAATCACCAAGTGAATTAACTTGGATACATTAATTCTAAAATCCTGGCCTTGCTTTCAGAGGTCTGAATTATTTAGCTGATTGTCTAGACCTGACTACAGAAATATCTAGGCACACAGGCATATTTATGTGTATGTTGGGCCATATCGATGATTCAAATAATTTTAAGTTCAAATATTTCCTTCTTTACTAATGCCCATTCTTGAATTCTTAGAATACCTGTCTCTTCTCTACTTGGTTTCTAGGTTGAGCGTATGAGCAAGTGCATATTCAGTACTGATCTTGACAGTAAATATGGGATGGATTACAAAAGAAAGAAAAGAGTCCCTTCTTTCAAGGAGCTTACATTCTAATTTTATACTTAGCTGTTGCCCTATTGCCAAACAGTAGATGAAAAGAATATTCAAATGTTGCGGTGGCGGTTGACTCAATGGCAAACATTTACATTTTGTAAATGAGTTTAATTTTTCAGCTTTTAAATGACATTCAGTTGAAACGGTCATATTATAACAGAAATGGTACTTAAAGATTAACTAATCTATTTGATTCTCTCTACATTTTATCCATGGCTACATATAACGATTTAATAAACTAGACAATTGTTCAATCTCTACAGCAACTATTAAATCTGAGGTAGGATAAATAATGGTTGCAGGGGTTCTACACTGATCACATTCTCTACTAATCTGTTGCCCTTGGCTTTGGGGTCATAGAAAGAGAGGGGGGAAATATTGAGGGGGAAAGATAATGCAGTGGAAGTAGCACTCCATAGAAGTTTGTACCCACTGGACTATAGAATTAGAAATAGATTTAGAGGACTTTTCCTCTCCCAAATCATTGGAGCTGCTGTTAGAGTTACTGAATGCCATTATTTAAAGTTACCTCTTGGTTAGCCATGCTAATGGAGCTAAAAAACAATGCACACATGAAAAAAAAACATTTGAATTTGAAATGCATGGTGTGACTTTCTGTTCCTATAGCAGATATATTTCACTTGAGTAAGTTACCTTGTATTACCCAAATCTGCATCTATTATTGAAGAGGTAAGTGGCTGGAGAATGAATTGAGAGACTTAGAAAGGATAGTCTCCTATTTAACTTTCGCTACAGACAAGTCACATGTGGATAAATAAGTTAATTCAATATAATTCATAAGAAAAGTCAAATCTGAATTTGTATTTTTCCAAAGACTATGAGTGCTACAGTCCCACTGAAATAAAATCAAACACTTATTCACACTAGTAGGTGTGTTTGGCTCTAGACACCCAGACATTGGCCTGGTCTTTCTAATCAATTTGAGTGCTTCTGCCCCAGACATTCAGCTGCTCTTGGGGCAGGGCGGTAGAGATCTCATGGGCAGCCAGATGTAAGTTTTGCTGATGATCTTCCCACCCTCCCCCCCCCCCCCCCAAACATGTGTTATGGAATTGGGCCTTGAAGACTGCAGTTTCTTTGCTGACCATTTCCCCTGCAAACTCTTGACCTCTGTGTTTTCTCTTGCTCTGTTTCTCTGGTTTGGACAAGATCAGGCGACCAATGTTTCTTAGTTTGCTGACAATCCATAGGAGGTATGCCTGTATAATAATGCAATAGACCACCAAATGTTCACTATGAGGATGATGCTATCTGGCAAAGATGAATGGTTTTCTTGTGAACTACTGATGAGAAGTGTTCCAGAGTAGGTTCTGACCAATCTTCTTCAGCATTTGAGGCACTTGTCTGAATTTCTTGGGATAAAAATCATATCCAGGAAGTTGCTAGTCTCATCTGGGTGCACGGCCAAGTCATTTTTTACTTGCATCTTATCAACACATACTCGACTTGGTGGTGTCTGCACGTGGAATCGTCTCAGAAGTGTAACCAGGATGACTTTCATCATCACCATGGCGATGTATTTCCCTGCACAGCTACGGGGCCCAAAACCAAATGGCTGAAAATACCTGTAAGGAACCTATGAAAATGATCAGACAATTAGCCAAGAGTTTTAAAGGCTAGAATCATATAGTTGCTGTTTGATTTACCCTGAAAATATTGGTCAATCAGAATGCTCTGGTTTGGGGATCAGAATGCTCTGAGCCATACTGATCCTTCACTGAGATGAATGACTGTAACCCAGGTAAGCTCCTTTGTCCATTTAGTATGATTCACCCCCTGTGCTGCACACACAACCTTGGTCAGTACCCAGTTTTGATTTTCATGTAAATGTGCTGGGTAAAACAATGCAAATCATTTTATTATAGCTAGTTACTCAACTAGCTCTCTGAGATGGCCACAGCTTTACTACTGTTTTGCAAATCACCAAAGCAAAGAATACTTTTGTGAAATGTCATATAACTTGATGACATTAAGGGAAAGATGCAGATTTCTGACCTATTAGTGCCAAGTATCTAAATATTTTTAGTTATGCAAAAAATTAATGGATACCACATCTGTCTTGTTCACATTTGGACTTACCGTACATAGTACCTGTCATATAGTAGATTCCCAATAAGTCTTTTTTTCTTAATCCTTACCCAAGGATATGTTTTTTATTCATTTTAGAGAGAGAGGAAGGAAAAAGGAGAAAGAAGCAGCAATGTGAGAAACGTTGATCGGCTGCCTCTGCACATGCCCCAACTGGGGATGGAACCTGTACCCTGGGTATGTGCCCTGACTGGGAATTGAAGCTGTGACCCTTCGGTGTGTGGGATGCTAACTAACTGAGCCACATTAGCCAGTGCCCAATAAGTTTTGTTGATCAAGTGTCAACATGGGTCACTCATACAGAAATAGGAAAAAAATTAGAGAACTGGATTATCATTTTTTTTTTAAAACCATATACACATGGAAAAAGAAGGCACTAAGGGAACTATCTGGGTAATATGGGTTAAAAAAATCATTGCCTGAAATTTGACAGGAAGAAAGCAGATCTCCAGTGTACTTCAATTACAGAAAAAGAAAAAGCTGAAACTCTTCTAGTTACCGAGGCCTGTTTAAAATGGGAAGTAGTGCTTGTGGGGCCATTTGGTGACCCAAAGGCAGACTACAAAGACCAAATCTTTTGGTCTCATTTGATTTCTACCTGAAGCAGAAGTGGACTTTTTTTTTGTTTTTTGTTTTTTTTTTGTTTAGGTACTGCTGTAGCTGAATTTACATGATAACAAACTGTTAACTTTAAATAGAAAAGTAGTTGGTTGGGTTAAACAAAATTTGCCTAGTTTTAGTCAAATTCAGGTCTTGACTTTTTCACATTTTGACCTATTATGTGGCCACCATATAGATACTTCCCAGAGCTAGAGACCAAGCATTTTTGTCTTGCAGACAAATGTGGTAGCCATGATTCAAGCTAGGAAAAATGTGTGCTTCTGGTGAGGATACAGAGGGTAACAAGTAAACAGAATGAAATGTACATGGTGCAAACACAGAACCAGAGAGAATTTAACAGCTGACATTTTAAAAAGTGGTGTACTTGGTTTTAAGGAAGGGTACTTACATTTTTTGCAAAGTTTTCAAGAGTAAATTCATTAGGCTTGGGGAAAAACTCAAGTCTATGCATTCTTCCAATATTCAGGATAATGTTAGTCCCCTTTTTTACGGGGTAACCATCAATGATGTCATCCTGTAAGGCTTTGCGCATGACCAAGTCCACAACAGGCTGATATCGCATGCTCTCATATATGAAGTTTTCCACCACTTTCAATTTCTGAATATCATCAATTCTTATGTCTCTATCACCTATGGGAGCAGATAAGAAGGACAAAGAGGTAGTGTTAGTTTCAACATGTGATGGTCATTAAAGCTTCTATAGCTTCCACTGAACAGTTTGCTATTGGTTGGAAAATATTTTATATTTATAATTCTAATGCAAACCAGCCAGAGTGCTTTATAAAATTTCATATTTGAAGCCAATTATCTTAAAAGTTGTGGGATTTTCTAAAAATCCAGGTAACACTGGACTCACCTTCCTACATGGCAACAATGGGCTAAAGTAGAGTGGCAATCCCTCTGCAGCCTCAAAATTTATTTGCCTGGCCTCTGTAGTCTTTGTGTTTTGCTCCCTACTCAAAATTCTTGGGGAAATTTACTTCTCTCTGGTCAAAGCAAGACAGTGACTTCAGTCAGTGTCAATGACATTTTCTCCTCTGGTTAACTGTGCAGTCACCTGCCAGAACACATCACTGATGGCCTCTCTTCCTCATCTTATTAAGAACAACCTGTTGTGATAGGGTGCAAGAAACCCCCTCCCACCACAAAAAAATGGGTACATCAGCCTTGGGTGTGCTGGGGATTGAAGGATGCCCCCACTGTCTCAGACTGGCCTGACATTAGTCAGAGAAGCTCAAATTACTCCAAGAATTGATAAAGTTTCAGAGTATCCTCAAATGAGCTACCACTTTTTTTTGCAGAATCAAAAATAGACCAGGGTCCTGAGGCAGCCCTGTCTCCTGTACAACTATGCCACGCAGGAAAGGTCTCATTTGGTCAGAGAACTCTAACAGCCAGGCCCCTCACATGCTGCTCCTTGTGTACACTAATGGGTCTATGGAGTGTGTTCATCTAGGATGAAGAGGTAGAAGGGAACATGACGGAGAAGGTAAGCAAAGGCGTACCCTAGGAAGGAATTACTGTGAATGTATATCTAGAGACAACACGCACACATGCGCTTTACAGAGGTCTGTTGAAGTGTCAGAGGAACTCTTTTCACTTCTCAAGGAGATTGTATGAAAGGCCGTGTTCTCAAGAGTAATTCTCCCATCCCATTCCACTTGTTCCCTGAATACCTCCTATGATCCTCTCTCTCAACTCCACTGAGCTTGCTTGTTGAAGTCGTCTCCCACCAGTCTGTGAGTCCCGGGGGTACAGGGATGACACTGGCTTGTTCACCGCTGTGCTCTGCACCTGGCCTGGTGCCTGTAACCTGATGGGGACATTCTGGGATTTGGAGCCTGGGTGCTATTCTACCTTTAGCCATGCATTTGAAGACCCCTTCCCTCACATATTTAAATTTTGTCAACTATTTCAAGCAGCATTGAAATTAAAAAAAAAAAAAAAATAGTATCTTTCCACAACCAAATAACTTGTTTCACAGGGATTGGGCAAAGTTAAGAGAGAAAAGTCTACATCATTATTGATATCTTGCTACGTACGTCAGAGTATGTTCCTAAAAAGATTACCCATGTGAAGGACATTCCAAATAAGGAATTCTGTTTTCTCTCAGTGTCTAATATCGTTTCTGTGGAAGGATGATGATGTCAGGAGCAGTGGGCAGAATGATGCTGAGGCTGGGGCAGAGAAGGGAAGAGGTAATGTTGGAAGTTGCTTGAGCAGGGGCCTCAGGGGCCCTTACAAAAGAGGAGGAATGGGTGAAGGGAGGAGAGGCCAGCACCACTGGACTGGGAGAGTGGAAAGCCAATCACTCCCCTATTTCTCCTCCTCTGCCACCAACTGGAAATTTGTTTGCAAATGGACTGCTTGAAATCCAGAAACACTGCTATAAACGATAGCCATTCCCCAATTGAACCCACAGAAGCCTTTGTCACTGATAAGGTAGGCAAAAAATTGTGCTTGATAAAATTTTAAAAATACAAACAATTATGACCATAGAGATGCGTTTATGTGCACATAAGAAAAAGAATGCACAATGGTTTCCCCGGGTAATGGGAATGAGGCTAGAGAGGAGAGTGGAAGGAAGTAGGGGATGTCACTTTCTACTTTATACATCTCTCTATAATTTGATTTTTTTTCAATGAGCATGTATTATTTTTATAATAAAACACAGAAAGAATGATATTTTAAATCTATCTGGCACAATGAAAGCGAGACAAAAATGACTTGCTTTATTGTTCTCTGGGTAGATTAGTATTACAAAGATTTTGTCTGACATCAGATTTTCAGGACATAAGCTGATATTCAGAAGAAATTGTTTTCTAAGCCTTATTATTTATTTGATGAATTCTTACCAACAACACTCTGGATTTCCTTCATTATCGCCTCTTCAATGTGAGGGTGCTTTGTAATGAGGAATAGCATGAAGAACACAGAGACAGACATGGTGTCTGGGGCTGCAATCAGCATCTCCAATATACACTGGTTCACATTCTCTCTTGTCAGATCACCACGCTTCTGAATAATTGAAAGAAGGGAGGAAAATTGGAAAAGTGAACAAAACTTTCACAAAAGGAAACGAGGTGACATTCAAAAGTCAGCAACCTCATCAAAGTGCAGTCATACAAATTACATATCAGTAATTGACTATGAACATTTTTCCTGATCTTCAGCTGAAAGCTTAACTATTAATAAGAAATTTTCTATGTATTTAGTGTCTTTGGACTCTTCCATTTTCTTTTTTTTCTTTTTTTATTTAATTAAAAAAAAATATTTTATTGTTTTTGTACAGAGAGGAAGGGAGAGAGATAGAGAGCTAGAAACATCGATGAGAGAGTCATCGATCAGCTGCCTCTTGCACACCCCCCACTGGGGATATGCCCGCAACCAAGGTACATGCCCTTGACCGGAATCGAACCCAGGTCCCTTCAGTCCCCAAGCCGACGCTCTATCCATTGAGCCAAACCGGTTTCGGCTGGACTCTTCCATTTTCATATTTTGTATTTTGCAGACACAGTAGCTTTAGTCTGAAAGATCAGTTTCACTAGAATGTCTAATGCGTGGGCCATTTGAGATGGTCATTATAAAAGAGCTGAAGCAAATACTTAGAAGCTGAACTGTGTAACATAATTACAAGAGGAAACCTTTACCCACTGAAACAAAAACAGTCTTACACATATGTTGTGTGGAAATTATGATTAGTTCAGGTCAGTACCTCAGCAAAAATCAACTCAGTGGCGAAATCTATACAGTCTTCCAGTTTGTCTGCTGTGGAAATCCTGTGTCTTTTTTCTTCTATCAGAATTTCTATGGCATCTTTCATATCCTTGCTGGAAAAAAAAAGAGTAAAAATATAATCTCTCTGTACTCAGTTAAGACATGTAGAAAAATTGATTAATTTGCCATTTAATTAAATAAAATTACCTGCTGTAATTTAAACCATCAGTGCTTATGAATAACTGAATTTATACCTACTTCTTCACAAATATCCTTAAATTACAGATACATTATACTCCATGTTAAGGAACCAGAGTTTTTAGGCACAGATAGCAAAATAAAGGCTGTAACCTCTACTTACTGGTTAGAAACTGGTACCAAAAGCTAAATCCTGTCATGTTTTTGATTTTTTATTTGGCCTGCACAGTGTATAAACGAAAAACTCCAAACCAAAACCAGTGACTGTCTCTAGTGCGGACATGCACGTTCTAGTTTGCCACGGGCACCTCCATTTGCTGATGTCCTATATCCACCCTGCCCGCTTCTATTGATATTTGCCTGGCCTGCAAGACTTCTGAGTTCTACACAGTAAATTCAAGTGACTGTTCATTAATTTTAATACTTATCCTCATACCTGGCAGTATCTGCCACATAATAAATACTTATAAATAATGACTGAACGAATGGCTGCATAAATATGTATAGGCATTTTGACAGTGTGGGAGAGGGAAGAGCTCCGTGGACAAAGGATCAGGTTCTAGTCCAGGTTGTTTTCTTTCTACAAAACCTACTGTAAGTCTTTGAACCTTACCTCTCTTTTAAAGTAAAGGGATTAGAGTAGATGAACAATGAGGCCACCTTGAGATCTAAATTCTGTTTTTCTTGGCTTTGTCTTTAAGTGTATATGTTCATGGATGTACGGCCCAATCTTAGGGAACAATATTCCGTATTACAGTAAATGTAATACAAACACCTTATTAATGTTTCTGTGACTGAAAAGCCTTAAACTTGCCAAAATAAAAAGTAGAAAACAATTTTGCTGTAATATTGGGAATTAAAAGAAGCAAACATATAAAATTGAATAAGTAAGGATGGAAGTATATAGTCCAGAATCCTTTCCATAGATATATATTTTAAGGAATTAGCATGATAGAGAAAGACAAATACTGTATGATCTCACTTATATGTGGAATCTTAAAAACAACCCCTCAAACTTGAGCTCATAGATACAGAGAACAGACTGGTGGTTGCCAGAGATAGGGGGATGGGTTTGGGAAGGCAGGCCAGACAGGTGAAGGTGGTCAAAAGGTACAAACTTCTAGTTATAAAATACATAAGTCCTATGGGTGTAATGTTGAGGATGGTGACTATAAATAATAAAGAACACTGTATTGCATATAAGAAAGTTGTCAAGAGAATAGATCCTAAAAATTCTTATCACAAGGAAAAAATTTTTTAACTATATTGGTATATGGTGATGGATGTCAACTAGATTTATTGTGGTGGTCACTTTGCAATATATATATATATCTCAAATCCCTATGTTATACACATGAAATTAATATATCAATTATACCCCAATAAAGATATTGGCTTTATTGCAAGGACCTGGAGGGTAGGAAATTATAGGATTTCTCTAGGTCTTTACTGCTCTACGTCAAAGGAGATATAAACTAGTGCACCAACCACTGACAAATGTTATATATAGCTAAGTTATTTCTTTAGAAACCTAAGAGAAACTGTTATACAGTTTCATTAATGAGTTTCTGTGGGCCTCCTGGCCAAGACCAAAATCAAACTAATGACCAAGAACTACCACCAAACTTGACACCAGTGAAGTGATGAATGAATCCTTTATCTTTATCAAGTCACAATGGGCAGTGGCAGAAATGAAATTTCTATCTGATACTCATTTACCATATGAGAATATGTTCAGCAACATCAAGTTGGTTTCCTTCCTGGAGACTAATACTATTGAACTTAAAAATGTACGAATGGGATAAAGTTGGGTCTTCAATCAAGTTTGAGAACTTTTAGAGATGGGGAATTTAAAATGAACATAGGGAAGGAGAAACTTAACATATTTATTGTCTACCATGGCCCAAGCTCTGTGTTAATTGACCTCTGTATAGGATTTCATTAACTTATATCTCTACTCTGGAAGGCAGAGTTTTACTTTAAATAACTTCCCAAAGTTGTTTAGTTACTAAGTGATAGGTACAGGTTACAAATCACATCTGTCTGCCTTTAAATCCCACAGGCTTTCCACTGGTGATTTAGAAGTGGCAGTGTTTAGTGGCTGACTACTTCCACTAAAAAACACAACCATTGATTAACTAAGGCCACTGGGCATTTGTCTAGGTTTTTTGCTAGACTAGTGTAAGATCAAAGCAAAGCCATTTAATGATGGTTCTAGGATCCCTAAATACACAAGATATATAATTAAAAAAATAAAACTCCCATACAATTTATTGAAGTTCATCATGAAAAAAAATCTTTTGAGACTGCTGTCAATGCCTACAAGTTGAATTAAGTTAACACAACTAGGAGAGGATTTCATGTTTCCATTTTTTTCTAAATATGCAAAGACAATTTTGACATGATAATGACAGGTTTATCCAGCCCTTCTGTTCAACTCAAAATACACTGCAATATTTTAGTTCAGATATGGAGCTCTCAGACCTCCCACTTGGCCCCCTTGCTGAGAAGCCACCGTGGCCCAAGGTTTCTTTTACTCTTTGGTCTAGCCACATCAGCCAAATTGATGTAAAAAGTGTTACATCAGCAGCTTCATCAACATCTCTCTTGTAGGCCCTTGTGGCCAGAAAACTTGCTGAAGAGGGAAACAATAACAAAGGCACAATAAAAAAACAATATCACAGATAAATTTTCCAAACTTGTGTTACTTACACAGACTTTTCATATTTTTTGTATAGCCAAGAAATCTTAAAGAAGATGTCTGGTTTGAGAAGGAGAGCTTGCCATGCCTCAAAATAACCCTGGATTTTAATGACGATGGCATTTTCTGGAAAAACAAACAAAAAAGAATAAAACAATTGAGCAAAAAACGAGCCCAAGAAGAGTACTCTGAACAGAAAAGACCCCTGTAGATTCTCCTATCGGTCTGAGATTCTAAGCTGGGCAAGGTTCCACCTTCAGGAGTGTTCTAGCCATGTTACTGACACTAGACAAGCAACACACTAATTTATTCTGCCTGGCATTTTAGTTGACCAAGTTGACCAGAGTTTTAAGCTTAGTATTAAATAGTCTCAAATCTTACATGCCCATCTTTGACATGATCCATGTCTCTCCTGTTTTTCTGGACAGTGAGGAATAAAAGGATCACTGGTAATTATGGCTGCTGTGGCCTCAGTTCTGGCATGTGGGAGGGCAAAAAGCCACACCACTCTCCTGCTAGGCTGCCAACAGCTCATTTAAACTTCATTTGGAGTTCATTAAGCAGAGCCATTAGGTGAATAATCTACTTGGATTATGTACCTAATTAATAGCTTTTCATTGTATTCTCACCTTATTGTGCTTTTTTTTTTTTTTTAAGATTTTTTTTTTTATAGCATTCCTCACATAGCTTTCGTATTTATGTTCGGTTTAGAATGTAGAATATATCTTAGTGTCTTTAGTGCTTGCCTTGAGCCTTGTGCATAGTCAGCTCTTAATAAATGTGTGGTTTTTTTTTTAAAGTAAATTGAAAATTAGGGAAGAGAAAACCCAGCTTTTTCCAAATTATACAAACATTGATTTTCAGCTGCTAAATGTGAGCCACTGTGCAAGATGCTTTGCAAAAGAGACTTCACTTGATCCTTACAATCTTTCTAGGGGAGCAATAGTGTCATCCTTTGGCAAATGAACAAACTGCAGTTCAAAGAGATTGAGAAGCCTGCCCAATACCACACAGCCAGTGTGGCAGCCCACACTTGGGCTGGAGCCCAGTTCTGTCAGATCCCAGGGCGATGTTCTTTTATCTTTGGGTCCCTGAGACAAAACAGAGTTTAGCAAGGACCGGGGGGGGGGGGAAGGGAAATAAAATAACTCTGCATGAGTTATACAGGTTCTTAGCATCACAGTCTGTATCCATAAGTTAACAGACATTTATAGTTCCCTTACATGATCCTTCCTAAGAATCTAGGCTAGCAGGGAACCGAGGGGCAGGGACCTATAAAATATGTTCCTGGCAAACCTGAGGAAAGATTTGTATAAAACAGGCAAGCTGGGATTGGAATCCATGTCTGAGAGGGGATCAAGCAAGCAGGTGTGACTAAAATTCCATAGGGTGAGTGGGGGCTCCTGTGGCTCTTGGGAGGAGTAACTGAAGAGCAGGGAGATGAGGTAAGGAGAGCTAGAGAAGAGGGAGGGCGGGCTTACGGCTTGTCTGTAGTCCCTAGGTGGTAAATCAGGCAGCAGGTGTTAGAGCAGGCGTGGGAAAGTGTTAAATTATGCCTTGTTCTTATACCTGTAATCTTTCCCCTCAGGTCTGTATGTGGCTTGTGGCTTTACTTCACTTAGGTTTATGTTCAGATGTCTTTCTGCAGTGGCCTTTCCTGACCACTCTTTCCTTGAGAACTGATGTCCATTTCCACTGACCTGTCCCTTCACGTACTATCCCTTTGCTCTGCTTTGTTTTTTTCTTCAGAGCACTTATTATTGCTTAATATATTATAGGCAAAGTAATATTGCTTGCTATATTGTTATATATTACCGTAAGTATATATAGATAATTCCTTGTTTACTGTCCATATATCCACTGAAATGTAAACTCCCTGAAGCCAAGGATTTTGTCTTGTTCACTGCTCTATACCCAGAACCTAGAGCCTGACATGAAATAGGCAATCAATAAATATCTGTTGTATAAATGTATGAATCAATAAAAACTGCAAAAATTAATTCAGGAAGAATCACATGAAGCTGGATAATAGCAGGATGGAATTAAGCTCGGTAATCAATGTTTGCTTTTAGGTGGTGGTAGAGTTGCTTGTACACATATAAATACAAAATTTTCACATTTTTTAATCTCCCAATTTTTTAATGTTTGTTTTCTATAGTAGTAAGGAAAGTGGCTTCTTGAGTGAGACATCTTGCTAGGGTTGCTAAAATGCTAAATGACAAACTGTATGTAAAGCAACTTTTTATACTGCTTGGTACATGGTAGACACTAAAGTAATTAATCATAGCTATTATACTTATTTCCTGCAGCAGCAAACAACACCATCATCATCATACAGAGTCAAAATTTTCATAATTAGTAGCTTTGAGGGAGGGGTGTGTATGTATATTTAGGTGTGTGTGTGTGTGTGTGTGTGTGTGTGTGTGTGTGTGTGTATCATGCCCCAAAAGAATGGTTGAAAATGATTAAATATATCAGTTTGTTTGGTGGGAGGATACATTAACGACCAAGTGAATTGATCACATTTGTGAGTTTTGACTTGGGTAGAATTCTGTTTCCTAGAGCAATGATGAGAGATACAAAAGAAATAGATGGCCCTGCTTTACAGAAATTTATATCTGAACAAGGCAGACACAATGGGAAAAATACCTTAGGAAACCTTAGAGATGTTGAAAGAAAAACATGTAGAAAACAGAATGGTTTACTTGAGGCTGCCAAGCCTCTTATCCCCTTGTTAAGTAATGTCAAGTCATGAGAATGAAGATTTCGGTACCGTCCAAGGGGATCCCCAGGAAGAGCACGTTAGAGGTGTCCAGCATGATGCACCGCATGAGGGTCAGCACATCGACAGTGCCTGACTCGCTTCTGACCTCCTCCAACCTGTCCAGGTGCCTTATTATCGATTCAGCACAAATTGTCACCATGCGCACGAGGCCCGGGCCAGACAGAGCTGCAGAGAGCGCATCAGAGAGTGAGCCATGGTGAACTCCAGGACACACACAAGCAGGCGATTTTGGCTTTTTATGTTTAGAGCTTAATCATCCATACTTTTAAATACAATAACTACACATATAAATACAAAATTTTCACATTTTTTAATCTCCCAATTTTCTATAGGAATGGATGAATGAATCTTATTTTAAACAAACTATTCAAAGATAAACTTTTCATGCTATGGTAAATCATTTGTGAGATTGGAAGTGAAACATTTAGTACTGTGGTCATAAATAAAAAAATTAGTGTTTTCTTCATATTTTCTGTATATATTTTTCTCTAAAGAAGGTTTGGATTTGTCCAGGGTGATATTATTTTATATTTCAACAGGTGGCATGATGTTGCTACAGAACCAGTCAAACTCTACCTTAACTATTTCATCTAATGTGGCTCCTTTTAAATTTAATTTATATGTTTAAAATGCTAGTCTTATTAATATTAAGTTATTAAGAGTGCTTTTCTCTTAATTTTGATTTCTCTTCAAACTACTTTCAGATTTATTTTACTTAAACAATGTCACAATAGCTAAGTGATTCTTTGCTTAGCCGTCTTCCCCCCTGGTCTGGGAATTCTTTAAGGGCAGTGACAACCTGCCATTAGCACTACATTTTAAGTCCATAGTACTTAGTGGTCCTCAAAACATATTTGTTGAATAGACGAGTGCATAAGTGGATAAGTGAATGAATGAAAACAGGTAGAGTGCACTGGCTCTGATCTCATCCTCTGCTCTGCTCCTGACCATTTGAGTAGCTAATGGCTTCTGATGGTAGATGATCTATCTTGAGATTTTTAAAAAATATATATTTTATTGATATTTTACAGAGAGGAAGGGAGAGAGATAGAAAGCTAGAAACGTCAATGAGAGAGAAACATTGACCAGCTGCCTCTTGCACACCCCCCACCGGGGATGTGCCCGCAACCAAGGTACATGCCCTTGACCGGAATCGAACCCGGGACCCTTCAGTTCGCAGACCGATGCTCCACCACTGAGCCAAACCGGTTTCGGCTATCTTGAGATTTTAACTCTTAAAGCCCCCCTATCTCTCTTTGTTCTAAGAGCAGTCTTCCTTTTTATGTTTTTTATTATTCATACTTGCTATTAGAGTCCTTGAGCCACACTGGCCAGGGCCTCTCAGTGTGCTTTAGATGGCCTATTGGTCTGTTCTCTGTACAGACTGCACACGCCTCAATCATACACATCATTGAGGAGAGTGTTTGGCAAGGTACTCTGCTCCCTCTCCCATTATAAATTCCTTGAGGGCCAGGATCATATCTTGTTTCTTATTGTGTTCTGGGCACCTTACTCAATGATGAGAAGACAGTAGTTTGTTAAACAAATGCATGAGTTTAGAGTTTCTATCAATTCCTGCATGTCAGAATAGAGAATAATGGTAATTGCTCCTAAATACTAGTTCACATATTCCTAATATAATTGGACCAAATGATAAAGTAAAATAAAACTTTTTTTCTATAGAATCTTACAGCATGATTTAATTTTTTTTTTTTTTACAATAACTCTAGAATTCAAGTTCTATAGTGTCTATTACTTGTTAAGGTTAAGGAAACTAAAGTTCAGAGAGGCTGAATGACTGGTCCAAGATCATATAACTAGTAAAGTGGCAGAGCTTAGAATAGAATCCACAACCTATAATCCTGTACTCTATACTCTTTTCATCAACCTATTCTGCAATTTTGTCAGGCATAAGAGGACTTATCTGCCCCAATATGAATAGTCATCCAGACCCTAATCCCTGGAATTTGTTAATATATGTTATCTTACATGGAAAAAGGGACTTGGCACATATTAAAATTAAGGACCCTGAGATGGGGAGAATATTGTGTAGTATCTGGGTGGACCCTCCTAATCATGTAAGTCCTTAAAAGCAGAAAACCTTTTTAAGCTGAGGTCAGAAAGAGATGTGATGATAGACGGATGGTCATAGAGATGTGATATAAAAAGGATTCAACCCACTTTGAAGACAGAGGAAGGGGCCACACGCCAAGGAATGTGGGTGGCTTCTGAGGCTGGAAAATGCAAAGAAACAGATCTCTCAGGGAGCTTCCAGAAAGAAACATCTCAGTTGATGCCTTGGTTTGAGCTCAATGAGACTCATGTCAGATTTGACATATAGAATTGTAAAATAATATGTTGTGTTATTGAATACCTGTTTTCATTAATTCACCCATCCACTAAGTTTGTGGCAATCTGTTATTGCAGCAAGAGGAAACTAATACAACAGAGTCTACAACAAAGTTGTGTGGAGTCTTTGTGATGGACAGCTCAGCAGAGGGGAATCAGCACCCAGCGGGAACAGGCATAGCTTTTCCCTGTCTCAGCAGCAATGCAGGAGATATCTGGGTTTCCTGCAAGGCTGACTGGAGGAAAGAATATTGAAGGTGCATGGTCATACCTAAAATCCATCTAGCCAGTTGCCATCACTGACAACATTTCTAAGGCACGACTATGTTCCTTGATGTTAATGTCAAAAGTCTGGTTATGTATATCCCCCAACAGCTTTATTTCCAGCAGGACTCACTAGATAAGGAGACTTTGGTTCTGCTCTCTGCTCACCCATGACTTGCTATGTTGTACAAAAATCACAACCTCTATAGGACTGTGAATTCAATTATAAAACTCAGAGGCTGAAGAAGTGACATATAGAGTCCTTTCCAGTTCTAAACTTCTCTAATTTTATTCACAAGTTGCTTTCTGTTAAAACATCTGGATATAAGCCAGTGATTTAGCAAACACATTGTTGGCTATGTTTAAATAAAACATATGGCAGACACACTTAATTTTTAATTAAATGACCCTAAATTTAGAGCTCTATCTCTTCTTCATGCCCATAAAATCGTTTTGTGCGTTAACCAGAGGAATGGAAATTGTGGTAGTTAAAAACGTAGGCTCTGGGGTTGTCTCCTATGAATGTTTGGATCATGGACAAGTTGTTTAACCTCCTATTCCTCAGTTTTCTCGTTTGCAAAGGGTAGGTGATTATTTTACCACCAAGTGTTACTGTGGGATTAAAATATTAAGTATTTAGAACAGTGCCTATTATGTCGTAAATGTATAATGCACATTAGCTCATATCTTTATTTCAAAATTGAAGCAGCAGAACTTAAGAATGAGTTCCAAAAAAAGGAACATTCACAGACAAGAGCAGAAGGTAGCCAGGCACCTGATTACCTTTTGTAAAGAAAGGTCGAACAACTTTCCAGAGGTCTGGATTATTGTTAAATATGATGCCATTCTCATGCATGCCGATGCATTGCAGCCCAAGTTTGCTGCCGAATCGGGAGATGTAGTGACTGTGCTTCATTACGTGGAACATGCTTGAGGACCTGCAGAGAAAACAAGCCTTGGAGTTAATTTTTAAAGGGTCAGGAGAACTCTGGTAATTTTTGACTACAGGTGGCTCTCTTAGCAAATGCATGTTGAGCTACAAGCCATGCATGATTTCTAGTATTCATATTGAATAAGCACTTCTCTTAGCACGAGAACATCCCTCTCCAGTTGAAAAATGTCTTCCTTTTTTTTACATTGCAAATTTTATTTATTTATTTATTTATTTATTTATTTATTTATTTATTTAATTCTCACCTGAGGATATTTTCCCCCCATTGATTTTTAGAGAGTGGAAGGGAGGGACGAAGGGAAGGAGAAAGAGAGAAACATCAATCTGAGGGACACATTGATAGTTGCCTCTGGCACACGTCCTGACCCAAGTGTATTCTCTAACCACTGAGTAAACTCAGCAAAGGCTATTTTAAAAATCATTTATTTTATTTTATTTTATTTTTCCATCACCATTTATTCCCTCCAAGCCCTCTTCTGTCTTCCCCCATTATCACCACACTGTTGTCCATGTCTTTGACTTCTCTCTCTCTAAAATCAAGTTTTTGAAAAACTGCTTAGATATTAACCTCTGGCACTGGGAAGATAAGTGAATAATTTAAATAATTTAACAATCGGAAGGATAAAGGACAACAAGAAAATTATTCTCTTTAGGATAAAGGTTAGGGTGGGTTTATTGGATGGGGTGCAAGCAGCACAGGAGAGGGAGAAGGAGGAAGAGCCAGGATGAATGCTGTGTGTGTGTGAGGACTTGGGCAGGAGACGACTCTTGGGAGGAAAAGTCTGCTGGGAATTTATGAAGTTGAGAATTGTGGGGTAGAGGGAATAAATTATGTTTTCCTCTGCCAAGAGAACAATTAAGAAGTGTTGTGAGTGACTGCGTTTTTTGTGAAAAGGGGCCAAGATTGGAAAATAGGAGAGCATAGGGCCCAAGAGAAGCAGACCACCTGGATGAGGGCTAAGTGATGACCGTGGCCATGAACAGTGTGGGTCAGGAGACTGGAAGTCAAAGTTGTCATGAGTTAATAAGCTATCTGTCTGGTGAGTAAGATGAAGGGTGTGTGAAGACAGATGGGATGTTTATCACAGAACTGCAAAGATAGTAAGCAGGGCACGTGATGTTTGCTTGTCCATTGTTTTCATAAATGCCAATATTGGGTTGTAGGCATAGACAAACACCACTTGGAGAAATCAGATGTGGTTATCTAAAGTATCTGGAAAAAAGTCAGTGCAGTGAGGATACTAGGTAGACAAAATAAGGCCCAGAGAGGTGCAGGTAGTCAGATCCCCAAATCCTCACAGGGCTGCATGGCTATGGCTGAGTGAGTGAGGCAAGAGAGGCCACAGCTCAGCCATCTCCCTCCAAGGCCAGCCTTGTTATACATAAATCCAGAACATGCCATCTCTGAGGTAGGGGCTATAGCCACCCCTGTGCTGCTGGGTAGACAGTTGGGGCACAGAGTTCAAAGAAGACCACAGAATCAGTGGTCGGGCATAAACCAGGTCTCATTTATCACCCCCTGGCTCCATTGCTAACAAAGCATGCCCCAACTCTTATTCAGACTCCTCCAAGAGGCATGACAGAAGGCACTTCAAATTACCAGGCCTAGGTCACAATATTTATATGTGGACAACATGGCCAAATGCAAATTTCCAACGAAATGTAAGCATAGGCAGCTTTACTTCTCTCCAAATATTTTTCTGCAACTTCAAAAATTTCCACACAAGTTTATTCAGATTGATAGCAGTTTCTTGCAGGTATGAGAAAAAGGGATCAGGGTTTGAGATTTTAAAAAGGGGCAGAGCCCTGGCCAGTGTGGCTCAATTGGTTGGAGCATCTTCCCATGCGCAGAAGAGTCTCGGGTTTGATTCCTGGTCAGGGGACATACCTAGGTTGTGAGTCCTATCTCTGGTTGGGGTATGAGCAAGAGGCAACCAATGTTCCTCTCTTCCTCTCCTTTCCCCCATCTCTAAAATCAGTGAAGGGTGTCCTTGGGTGGGGATTAAAAACACACAAAATAAACAGGTAAAAATAAAAAGGGGGCAGAGTGGTTAGTAGAGGAAGAGCAGAGGTTTTCTGCAGTGCAACTATGGGAGATTTGAGGATGGCTGAGGCAGGGCAAACTGCCATCAGTCTGTGTTACAGTTGTGTGAACAGCGTGGGAGGCAAGCCATGTATGAGGGATGTCCATGTGTGCAGTGGTGGGGATCTGCCACAGGCAGAGCTGCAGTGAGATAATTCTTGACTTGGGGCTTGAGAACGAATCCACACAGGTCTGCTAGGTAAGTTGAAATAGATCCCCAGAGCTTTTTCCACTTGAGGATTTAGAAATTATCTTATGTTACTGAGACCAGAAAGGAATACAGATATTAACATTGGAAAGGGACTGCACATTAGAGTAGAGAAATAGGAAGAAAATATGCACATTATTGTGAGAAAGCAACATATATTTATAAACATCTCTTTGGTATTTATTACAAAAGAGGAATACCTGGATTATTTTTGGTGTGCAAGGGATAGAAGATGTAAAGTAATTGTGCAATGCCCAATTGTGCAAATTCAAGAGGCATAAAACATCATTGGTGTTATCTTCATTTTAGACAATGTTGTTATTTTTTGGGTGATCTTAATACCCTGTTTCCCAGAAAATAAGACAGTGTCTTATATTAATTTTTGCTCCCAAAGATGTGCTAGGTTTTATTTTCAGGGGATGTCTTATTTTTCCATGAAGAAGAATACGGTACACATTTATTGTTAAATGAAAATAAAGGAAATTTATTACCTGTATACGGTACGGTAGTACGGTAGTTGTCAACCCAAACCAGACAAACTGTGAATCCTACAGTATCAAGAATTTACTCATTTATTCAATGACAATCATGTCATCATCTTCTGAAACATCATCATAACAATCCAATTTCTGAATTTCCTGGTGAATTTCTTGTGACTCCATTTCTTTCAGAATCAGTGGATCAAATCTCTCATGTTTAGACTGGGGGGGGGCTTATTTTCGGGGGATGCCTTATATTTCACCCAGAAGGAAACCTGTAAGTAGGTCTTATTTTCAGAGGATGTCTTATTTTCGGGGAAACAGGGTATTTATTCAAGTTTTCATGTGTTTACTGCAAAGCAACTTTGGTTCTCCCTCCTCATTTCTCCACTGAAATTTTGTTTCTCAACTGCAAAATCTCTTACTCTGAGGGTTTCCTGAACACATAACTCTCAAACATGGGGTATGGCTGCTATAGTACATGCAACTTGTTCTTGTGAGCCTACTTCTTACACTGGCTGGAGTGACCCGTCTTAACACTTGCTTCTCCCTGTCAAAGTTGACACTTGGCTCCTAAAAGAATGACTATGCCTTAATGAAATTGTTTTGTTAATGCCTGTGAAAAACACATTCTCATAGAAGACACTGGGCCAAAACAACTCTGTGTGGCTGAGTGGATTAGACTGTGAGCTAATTAGCCAAACCATCCCACTTGTGATGGATTCCATAGTCCTATTTAAACTTTAAAAGAAAGCCCCGGAAATAATGGCAGTACCATTAAGTGAAAAAATCGTATGTTCAAATCAAAACACTGTATTAAGGAAAATGTTCTCTTGACTTGATTCCAGATAATCATCAAATGATCCCAAGTTTTAGACAAGTTTCCCTCTTCCTAGAAACAAGAACAAAAACAAAAAGTCCAGATGCCTCTGTTTATATTTTAGGAAGTTAATTTGGCTGACAAACAGCTAAAATCTTGTCCTGTTTGGAAAAATCATGCTACAGAGAAGACTGAAATTCTTGACAGATTTCAGTCTTTCCTTATCTTCCTTGACCTCATTCTATAACTAAAGCAGAAAGGAAGTACTTTGTCTGTTCTGTATTTACAAATTTGTATCTAAAATTTTTTAGTATTTAGAAGACAAGCCAAACACTATTTTTCTTGCTCTCACCCCTGGAGCTTTTGCATACTACATTAACCGCACTGGCCTGTCCACTTATGTTTTTATTACATAAAATAATTTATGTGGTTCTCTATTGATGGATGTTTGTCCACTTATTTTGAGGAATTTCTAATCAATTTAAAAAAGAAAATAAGAGCCCTAGCTGGTTTTGCTCAGTGGATAGAGCATCAGCCAGAGCGTCAGCCTGCAGACTCAAGGGTCCCAAGTTTGATTCCAGTCAAGGGCATAAGTTGCGGGGTCTGTGAGGGGCGTGCTGGAGGCAGCCTGTCAGTGATTCTCTCTCATCATTGATGTTTCTCTTTCTCTATCCTTCTCTCTTCCTCTGAAATCAATCAAAATATATTTAAAAATAAATAAATAAATAAAACTCATGATTATCACAATGTTGTTTTTTTTTTTAAAAGAAATTAAGAAGCCCCAAACTTAAACCCAATGAAATGTTAGTTAATAAAGATCTTTTAAAATCAATGTGTCCGCTAGGGGGCACCAACATCTCAGTTATTTTGAGTCCCAGGCTCAGCCTTGGCAAAGGACGAAGCTGTCAAGACAGAAGTGATACACACAGCAGGCCAAGTGTGACTGGCGGGCAGACAACTAGGTATTTTATCAAAAGTAGGCTGGCTTTATCTAACCAGAGTAAATTGGGAAAATGATTAAGAGAAGGTTGGTGAGGAACAAAGAACCAGGCCCAGAGCTCTCTGGCACTCAGTAGCACATCAGCAAACTCGCCCCGCCTGAGCTTGTACCCTGTAACACCAGTTGAGGGAGACGTTATACTGACACGTTGGGAAAGTGAGAATTTCTCATCTTGAGGAGAGACTGAGGGAGTCCCCAAGCTCAGAGGGATAGAGATTAGTGTTAATTGTCTGGTAACTGGAGTCACTGTTCTTTAAACATATAGTAAAAAGATAACATAAAGTAAAAAAAATAAACCTACTGTTTATTTAAAATGGAAAGGAGCCAGAAAGAGCTGTCAGCCCCCCTGCACTGTGCTGCTCACTGAGCCAAACCATGTTCTTAAGTGGTAAGTGTTCTGAGTTTAAAAGACCCACATGTCTATGGCTAGGTTCAAGAGTAATGAGCACTAGAAATATGGAGGAGACAACTAATGGAATAATTGGTCCCCAACATTTGGAAATACTTGCCTTGTCTAGACCAATTCTGTGCCTGAAGTTTATGCTCCCTCCGTCTATCACCTTTTCATTGTCCTTTGCCCTTCTGATATCCTCACTTACCCAGCTTAAGTACTGGGGTCATTGCAAGAGATCAGACTGTAACCACCCTAACCAAGTGATTACATTAGTATCACTAATAGTGGGACAACCTTTCCTTGTCTCTTGGTATGAAGCAGTATGAAATGCCTGTATTAACAAGGAACTATTATTACAAAAATGTTTACCCTGAATCTAATTAAGAATTTAGACTTAATTTTCAATTTATAAGAAATGCAGGGGATAGAAAAATATGTGAAATGACACCATAATGAAACAATGTGAGAAATTCAGAATGTGGGACAGCCTACAAGACAACTGATCTGGTCTTTTCCAAAGATCAATGTCATGGGGAGAGCAGGGGAGGACTACTCTTTTAACTTTCCTGTTCATTTGAACATGTTCTCAATTTTATTATCAATCGTTAAAATCACTCTCTTCCATGCATCAATTCCCTTGACCCTTTCCTTACTTTGTTATAGTTGTTTGGTAAAACCACAATCCTGGCTAAACCCAGTTCTTGGCTTACTCTGGCTTTGCACCTGGCAGTTGAATGGCGCTGGGAACTGCCTCCGACCCCCACCCCCATCCCCAACCCCACCCCTACCACTGCTGACAGGTCTCAGTTACATTTAAGTGGGCCCTTAGTGCAGCTAGCAAATCTACATTTCCTTAGTCCATTCACTCCCTCACTCACTCTTCCAGATGACTGTTGTATCCTGCCTTCTCTCTCTTCAAATGTTCCATTTCAACTCCCTTCACTCTGTTAAATACTTTATTTCCAATTTTACTGAGAAAACAGAAGCAACTGGAATCTCTGCAAGCTCCAACCATCAGGATCTGTGCCCATATATTCAGCCTTTCCTCCTGTTCCTGTGGATGAAATTCCTACTTTATGGCAAACTGCTTGGGAAATTTATTTCACCTGCTGCCTCCAATTTTCCTTCCCCCATTCTTTACTCTAGTCAGACTTTTGCCTTCACCACTCTCTTGTGCCCACCTTGTTCTTGCCGAGGTTATCTGTGAACTTCCTATTGCTAAATGCAACACTCAGATCTCTGTATTCACATGTTATGGTTAGCAATCCCCTCTTCACCTGGTGTTCAGACCACCATTCTCTTCTGGTTTTCCTTTCTCTATCTAGCTTCCTTTGCTAGTTTCTGACTTTGGTGGTGGGTCTTGTAGCCCACAGGAAGGAATATATCTGTCAAGAAGGACTCCTTGTGGTTAACTGTGCCCAAATTCATAATCAGAATCTAGCAGCCATTGTTTACAAGCACACTACATATCAGGGAAAAGCTACAGACTGAGCTGTCAGCCCCCCTGTACTGTGCTGCTCACTGAGCCAAACCTTATAAAGGAGTTACTAGAATCGCGTTTTGACCAATGGACTGAGACCTACCCTGTCTGATCAGAGCTGCATGGCTTTCTCCCTCACTTTCTTTAACTCTTTATGTCCTCATTTGTATCTTTCCCAACCAATGAAAGCAGCTCCCTAAGACCAATCAAGATGTGCTAATCCAACCATTCAGGGCAGTGCTATTTAGAACAATCAACTGATGTAAATTTGGATTTCTCATTTGCATAAAATGGATCAATCAGGGTCCAAGGTGGGCACTTTATATATGTGAGTCTCCCATTTGCTTTGGAGGTGCACACTTTCAGTTTCCACTGGAGGCTGCCTTTCTGTGGTTTGCAAACTGTTTATCTGAATAAAATGACTCCTTTCACCACACCACAGACTAGGACTCCTGTTGGCATTGGATTGGTAACAGTGAGGTTTTGTTGACAGTCAGAAGGCTTAGACTTTGCTTCTCAACATCCCACTTAGACGTCTACAAGACCTGTCAAGTCAAAATGTCTGAAATGGAATCAAAGTGGATTTCTCCCCATCCCAAACTTGTCCCACCTACCTCACATAAGTCAGTATCTTCATTCTTGCAGGTGTTCAGGCACAAACTGTGGCATCACCTTGACTCACACCCAATATCCGGTTTGTTAGCACCTATGGTTTTGCCTTCAAAATATATCCAGAATTTTATCTCTTCATCTTATTACCTTACTACTCTCGCCTGGACCAGCCACCACCATTTCCCCACTAATTTCTCTCTTTGTACCCATCCCTTGTCCCCTCACCATCTTTTCCTAACGGTTCTGCTGAAACATGAGGAAGTAAGTCAGGTATGTCATTCTTCTGCTTAAACTCCTTAATAGTTCTACATTTCACTCAGGGTACCAGCCAGAGTTGTTATAATGGCCTGCAAGGCCCACCAAGATTTTGCTATCCTATTCCCTCTGTAACCCCATCTCCACTACTCTTCCACTAGCCATATTGTTATCCTTCTTATTCCTTAAATGATATCTCAGTGCCTTTGCATTTGCTGTTCCTTCTGTCTGGAATGTTTTTGCCTCTAGGTTTCTGCATGGCTTTCTCCCTCACTTTCTTTAGGTCTTTATTTAAATGCTGTTTCTCAATGAGGTCTGCCTTGACCACTTATTTACAATTGTTCTCCCAACCCTACAATAGACCCTCCCCATTCCCCTACTTTATTTTAATTTTCTGTGTAGCATATATCTACCTGTTAACTTTGTGAGCAACCATCCTAGTTTTTCTGAGATTGTCCCAGTTTCAGCATTAAAGATCCCACATCCTAGAAAACCCCATAGTTCCAGGCAAACTGAGATGGTTGGTTACCCTACTGATATACTATACATTTCACTTCTTTATTGTTAGTATATTAACAATGTATTTATGACAGTAGGGATTTTGTATTTCTCTATGACAGTAGGGATTTTGGCTGATTTGTTTATGATATCCAGGGAACATAGTAACTTCTCAGTAAATATTTATTTAACAAATAAACGGAGAACCAATAATGACTATGATAACTTAGGATTATCCAGTGTTTAGTATTGAGAATGGTAAATTATCAATAATTATATGTTTAAAGAACAAATGAATATGCCCTGGCTGGTGTGGCTAGTTGGTTGGAGCATTGCCCTGTACAGCAAAAGGTCACAGGTTTGATTCCTGGTCAGGGCACATACCCAGGTTGCAGGTTCAATCCCCAGTTGTTTAGGGGGAGTACAGGAGGCAACAGATTGATGTTTTTCTCTTCCTCCCTCCCTTTCCCTTCCTCTCTCTCTAAAGTAAATAAAAAGAAAACATATCCTCAGGTGAGGATTTTAAAAAAAATAGTAAATGAATAAATTTCCTAAAACATGTACTATAACCCTAGTTGCTATGTTAATTGCTAATATATATGGAAATATGACCCTAATTAGAATGTCCATTGCTAATTCTGCTTTATGGATGCTATCTACAATTTTTTTTGTACTCATGACAAAAAATAATTTATGTATGACATATAGTGTCATGCACAACTTCTATAGACCCTCATTGATTTAGCACATTCCTGATTAGGGAATTGTGCATACTTTATGTACAGATGATTAGATGGACCTTCCCGAAAGCCTGGAGTTGCTCAGGCCACATCCCAGCAACACTCATGCCTGCCCAGCCCCCAGCCTCACCCCCACCCTGTTCCTGCCCTGAAGTTCTGCACCCTCACCACTTCAGAACTAAACTGGTTAGAAAAGTTGAGCCATAATCTCTACACAATTATAATGACTATAGGTCTCAAACTTTTCAAAAGAAAAAAGATCTGGCAAACTATTCATATAAAAATAAAAAGCTTTCTGAGGTCCAATGGGGTCTTTTCAAGAGGTACAGGTAGTCCTGGAAGAGACCTGAAGAACAGGCAGGGAAAGGAGATAGGGACAAACATGTCCTATTCCTGTCAGGGGCGGGGTAGGCCCTTAACAAAATTGAGTGGCTCAGAGGCAATTAAAAAGAACACAAAGACTCCAACCAGTGAAAAGCTTGTGAGGACAGGACAAAGAAAGAACTGGAAGAGCTGGGAGAAAGGGCAGGATGAGTTGTGTCCACATCTCCAGCGTGAATCAGTGCCTGATTTGGTTAGGTGGCTACAGTGACTTTTCTAATTAAACAGCAGAGTGGCTGGATGCCACCCACCCCTCACTGTAATGAGGGTCCCACTTCAGGAAGTGGCTTTGGCTTCCAGGGAATTTATCTGGTGATGTAAGCATCCCAGATCTAAGAGTAATTTCTATTCTGGTTCCCTGCTCCTTTATCCATGCGTCATTCTTCACTCAAATTCTAGTCTAATACAACCACCACCTGAGCTAAACCTAAGGATAACACAATAAGACAAAACCATTCCAACTCCACTTAGTTTCCCCCCAGCTCTAGGGAAAGGCCCCCTGCTCTGGAAACTTGTTACCTCCTGTCCCCTCTCAAGCTCCTCAGCACATTGGAATTACCCGGAGAGCTATAAACACTGCTGGTGCCTGAGCATTGCGGTTTCTAAAGCTCTGAGTGACTTTAACGTGCAGTATGGGTGAGAACCACTGCTCCAGATCCTGACCTGTGGACAGATAAATGAATATCCTGTGGGTCACTGCACCTGTCTGGGGGAGGGGGGGTGTGGCGAGAGAGAACAGATGACATGGAAGGCAGATGATGACTTGAGGGGAGGAAGACAGCTTGCTGTGCTGGGGACGTCCAATCCCCATGTCTAAATGTCATCAGTCCCAGGACATTTGGAGACTGCAGTCAGTTGCAAAAGTGAGTAAAATATTGATTTTTTAAATGAGAATATATCAAATTCATTCACATTTAGCCGACCAGTTCAATAGCTCAAGAGAATAAAATCCAAGAGTAAGCATGGTCTAGCCCTGAGAGGGTGCTTCTCAAGCTTGAGTGTGCCTCCAGCCACCTGGAGAGCTTGTGAAAATACATCAGTGGCCTCACCCCAGGCATTCCTATTTAGTGGGTCAGATTGGGGCCCAAGAATGTGCATTTCTAATAAGTTCCCAGGTATGTTGATGCTGCTGGCTGAGGGATCACTCTGTGAGAACCACTACATTAGAGTGGTTTCACAGTGAACCGAATGAAGTGACATTTCCATCTGAAGCTGTTTACATCAGTTGTGTAAGCATGGTATGCCATAAAAGTACAAAATCTTCAAACTGAAGGAACAGAAAAAACAGGCAAAAAGTGAGGTGTTAGATTGGTCAAAAATAACATTAAAATAGTTTAAAATATTCGGAAAGATAAGACATTTTTCTCCCTCACTTCCTTCTTTCAGGTATTTGGTTCAGAGAATTGGATAATTCTTTGAGGATAATATGGTATTTTATGAAATGATATATGTAATATTGGCCTGAAAAAAATCAATGTAGTTTCCAGAAATGCTTCACTTTACTTCTGGCTGATAGTTTATGTATCTAAAAAAAATCATTCTAATAAATCAGTAAAAGACCCTGGCAAGCCTTAGTTTGTGGGTAAAGCCCCATTAAGGATTTTAAATATAAAAATTCATTAATGAGACTGTTGGCAAAGCTGCTAAAAATCTAGTAAAGATAGCTGGAAGTCTGGTCAAATATGTTCTTTCTGACATTCTCCATTTTCTATGATCCCATATAATAAAAGCCTAATCTGCAAATTGTTCCATTGACCAGGAGTTCAACTGGGAGTTTGAATGCTCGCAATGACATGAGATGACCACCAGGGGGTAGCACGGAACATGGTGGACGTTGGTGATGCGGTGCTTCAGTGGAGGTGCTGCCAGCCCTAATGGTTCCCAACAAGAGTGGGACCACTGTGGGATGGTGGAGCTGGTGAATGGGTGGTACCAGGCCAAGGCGAGGTTCCAGGCAGGGCTGCGAGGCTAGGAGCACTGCGAGGCTGCGAGGCTGGGCCCCAACTCATGCTCCCAGCCTCACAGCCCACCCCAAAGGACTCCACCTATGCATGAATTTGTGCAGTGGGCCTCTAGTTACTAAATAAGAAAACAGGTATTTCATAAAGCTAATTCTGTACAATCAATGCATATTTGATTAATCCTGAGTGAATTCAATCTGCTAAAGTTATCTAGAAAATATAACAGTGGGGGGGCATTATTTCTTCTATTAAGTAATAGTGTTCCTGCTTTATTTAATAAGGTCATTCAGCTGGGACACTGGCATGCAGTCATAAATAGCATAGATGACTAGAAGTCAGATGGATGGCTTCTTTATCTACTGTCTACCCTTCTAGTGGTGCCCAGTAGGTTGGTATTAGAAACACACTAGCAAACTGGTACTGTCAGATTTTTGTCTCAGGAATGCTTAGGAAAGCAGAAAAGATAATTCCTCTTTCTAAAGAATGTTAAGTTGAAACCAGACCATCTATATTCTCCACATTCACTGATTAGAGAGATTGTGAATACTTTCCCAGCTTTCCAGAGTTCTTTATCTATGTAGCGCTGGCTTCAGGCAAAGCCCATTCATTGTTTGTTCCACTTGTTTGCAAGGCTAGATTTTTTTACCTAGGAATATCTCACTTTCACTGAACTAATAAAAATATAGCCTCAGGAACAAAGATGGCAAGATACCAAAATAAGTAAGTTTGGTTTTTGAATAGGAAAAAGCCCAGCTTTGACTTTAAAAATGGGTCTCTGATTATTAATAGACTTACTTGCTGATAATGAGTGTTTCCTCTCCACATACCCAGACTCTCATGAACTCTCCGTACATCTTGTTGTAGTAGTTGCAGGCACTGCCAATCCCCATCCACAGGAACCTGAAGTGGGAGATGAGGGGCCCAATTCCCATACAATAGCCAGGACCTAGGAAAACCATCAAGTCACAGTCAGCATTCCAGTTACACCAAAAAGAGAGGCTGCTTTTGTACTGCTGTTCTTGTTCTTTTTATACCTAAGTGTTTTTTTCACATCTCCTGATGTATATCTGTGAATCACTAAAAATTAAAACAAAACAAAACAATAAGCTTAACTAGAATTTCTTTACCCCTCCATGAGTAAAAAGAAATTCATGTCCACACCATACTAGTTCCATTTGGTCTCAATCATTTCATTTAGAATGAACTAGGGCATGTGTCTACTGTTTTCTTGCCATGTTAAATTGTGTCACTGAGTTTCAAATACAAGTTAATCAGTCTGTCAGTTATAAGCATAGTCACCAGGGAAAGTGACAAACTGATAAATTTGTTTGACTGCCTAGTTTTGTCTGAAAACTTTTGGTTTAAATCCCCCAGTTGACCTAATGGGTGGATCAGAATTAGGTTGTAGTTTTGATATAAACTTTTATAAAAGTGTAACCTTTTAAACTAAGAAAAACATGGTCTGCAAAGGTAATGTCCAAACAAATAATATTCATTCTTCAAAAAGTACTCAGTTTAAGAAAAGAATCTTAAGCTAAATCTCATTAGGCAAAATAAAGCTAAAACTTGAAGTAGGCAGTGAGTCTGATCAGTTTTTAGACTAGAGTTTTAGTCCTTCAATGTGGTTTTACTCAGCCACTTTCATCCTTGCTTATGCAGACAAAGACAGAATTTTAAAAAATTAATTGGTTTATTGATTCTAGAAAAAGATGAAAGGAGAGAGAGAGAAATACTGATTTATTATTCCATATATTTATGCATTCATGTATAAATTGGTTGATTCTCGTATATGCCCTGACTGGGAAGATGCTCCAACCAACGAGCTACCCGTCCAGGGCAGAATTTTGAAGACAGGAATTCAGTGAACAACTTTGGAATTTTCTGTTGCTTATATCAGATATCAAACTTGGTAGCTTGAATTTACCAGTGGTGATGAAAAGTTAGATAAAGGCTTTTAAAAAAGATTTTAGGAATTTATGTATAAAGTATTAGTTTTCTAAATCTTAGTCTTCAATTACATTCTGTTAGTGAAATAGTTATAAAGCAAAACATGCACAACTGTGTGAGGCAGTATTCTCACTTTATGGGCAGTAGTTGTGTAATAATAATCTAGGTAATATAAGCTTTTTTTTTTTTTTTTGAGTAAACTAAATTAGATGTTTAGTTCCAAATTTGGCAGACAAAGTTCTTAATTATCCAAGAGTTGCATTAAATGTGGGCAAGACTGTTAGCTGTTTTTCTTTAATATGAAGAACTTTGTTCACATCTATAGAAGAAAAACATTTTCAAAAGGTTCTTAATCTTTTATACTAATAACACTATATTATAAGTAGATAACTGACTTTATATAAAATAATTTCATTAAGTTCTTAAAAAGATTTAAATAAGCAAGTTTAATTGAATATGTATTTCCTTAAAAATGTCATGAGATATACTAACCTGCTATCAATTGAAATATGCATAACAAAATACTTTATTGGATAGTTCAACTTGAGACATTGTAGATGACTCATAAATATTTTCTGAACGAATTTCTTAAATTAATTAGGTGTATATATAATATTGAAAATAAACTTTTACATGCCATTATTTTTAGAGTATTTTAGGTTGCACTTACATTTTTATAAAAATAGAAAAATATCATTGTATCAAAAATCAGGCAGCACTAAACTACATATTGTTTGGGGATGTGAAATTAGGTGGTAAAACTGTAAAAAATGCAGGGAGTAATTGTCACCTAACAGAAGCACGTTTACTGTTGGGGGGAGAGAGGGTATGATTGAAAAGACACAAGAGATGTTTTTGGGAACTCTGCTGACATTCTATTTTTTGTCCTGGAGCATAATGGCATGTTTTATTGTGCTCTATTCCATAAAATATTTTTTTAGAGGAGAAAAGAGAATATATGGCCACCGAGGCTCCTGACCCATAGCTCCAGGGATGCCAGTTCTCATACTTGCCCTAGATTGACCTCCTCACTCATGGGGCTGAGGAAATTCTGCCACCACCTGCAGCATAAACATGTGTGTGTGTGTGTGTGTGTGTGTGTGTGTGTGTGTGTGTGTGGCGGGAGGAGGGATTAGTTTAAAATGCACCTACTTCACCTCCACTATTCCTGGAATCTGACCGGGGAGCCCACTGGGGAAGAAGTTCAGTGAGAAAAGATTTCAAGTTAAAGACCATGGAAGAATCTTCCCTCAGACCCCATCAGGAGTAGAGAAAAAATTAAATGTTTTGTTAAATTGGGCATCACAGTAACCTAAAGTACCAGGCTGAATTAGACAGAGAGACAGGCAGTTCTCTGAAAATTCTTAAAGAATCCAGACACAGGGCACTTTGCAACGGCCCCATACTCCGTTTCTAAATTACTCTGTATTGAGGCACACCACTCTTGGAAGTGTGTAATGACCATGCTCCTGAAATATAGCCTTACTGTACAGCTTATGGGATTGGGGCAGATGCCTGCCACAAGGAATTTTCACTGAAAACTAAAAAACTAGTCTGATATTTCTGGTTCATTCTGAATTAATCTGATGGTGGTGGAGCGCTAGGGGTTTCTAGTGAATTTATCTGGTTATTTATATTATACTCTACTTTTGATTGACCCACAGATCTTGTTGAAGAATCTATCCTGGTGTGATGTTCAAAGGAAATTGTAGTGGTCCCCATTCTTCCAACTGCCCAGGTCTCATCCAGTTCTTATGGTGGCACTGTTATCACCTCCCTCCCCTTAAGAACATAAGAAAATGAAGAGAAAGCAGGGAGAAGGCTTGGATGAGGCAGAGCGGGAAGGAGAAGGAAAGGAGTATAGAAGGTATTCCAGAGACTTTTCCACCTTCAGAGCAAAATTGGTATGAATTTGAATCCAACAAATAAACAACAACAACAACAAAAACCCCTGAATTTTTACCTTACTCCTTCCAGTCTCAAACTTACATGTTAAAGGGTTTGTGCCAAGTCTACCTTACCAGAGATAATTACAGAGTAGAAGGTGTTATCTAATATATTTTAAAATAATTTCATTTAAAATTTACAGATAATTGATATCACAATTTTCACCTGAGTCTTCATTTGCTAATGTTGCTGTGGGATTCAGCTCTCTCCCCAGGTTTGCTCTGTGTCTTTTTACAAAATTTTCTTTACCCTCATGGACCAAAAACCCAAGTAAATAATCTTAGACACAAAATAAATGACGACTTACCTGGGATTGAAGATGTGTCCTCATAATTCCAGACCAAAAAAAGAAAGCCAGTGAGCAGCAGGATGGGCATGGTGGCAACAGGAATAGCTTCGGGAACTACGTTGGTAATGTTATAATGCACTGGGTTCAGCATTTCCAAAATCATACTCTGTTCCTCTAGCTCAATGGAGGCAAGTTAAAGTCCTGTGGAAATCAAAGGGGCCGAAAAATTAGAGAATCCCCCAAGAGGTATAGCTAGGACTCCTGTCCCTGGAGAAGATGCTGTACTGTAGAGAGCTGCACTGGTTTTATACTGTGATTGGACACTTAGACAAGACAAATTTGACTTGTGGGTACAAGTCAAAACAAGCAAGCCCAAGAGAGATCTTTTGGCTTGACATGCAGCATTTCTGACCTTGATAGAGTCTCAGGTTCATTTAGACGCTTGGTCTGATAGAACCTTATCATTTTGCCCTTGAGTGGATAGAGTGACTGAATTCCCAATCGAGAGCCACATTTCTTACCAAAATACCAAAAAATGAAGAGGTGGAGTCATTCTGTGACTTCATCAGCAGATTTTCTGAAGGCAATCTTTTCCCCTTGCAGCCAAATCACTTTTTTTTTTTTTTTAAAGCAATCCCCCCCCCCCCACACCCTTCCTTGCTCAAAATTGCTTTTCCCAAAGAATAAGCTTCTCTAGCAAGAATGTGTTTCTTGGTCATCAGTAAGGCATTCTCAGAGCCCCCCATTAGATTGTCTATTGAATTCAAGTTGACTCACTAAGGACAAGTGAGGCTTAAAACCTTTTGCATCACAGGCTGAATTAAGCAATGCCTGTGGGGGCCAATGTCCGAGGTAATAGGAAAGAAGAATGGGAGAGGAAGAATAAAGAGGAGGAGAAAGAACAGGAATTGGAAGGAGGAAGAAAAGAAAGGACAAAGTAGAATGCCACCTGCGATAGATAGGCTCAGGTGCCACTCAGCAACCTTGTTCCTCACGGCAGCTAATCTCCTGTGTAAGATGATTTTCAGTTTGATTTGCTGGTTCTGTTTTTCAACAACATAACATTGAGCCTGTCTTTACAGTAAGGTTTCCTAATATCTATACTCTCAAGAGATAGTTTCAGAGATGCTGATTTGTTGAAGATACCTAGATTGAATAGATTTGTAGGGAGAGGAAAGAGCACTATTCAATGCAGTTTCCCAGGGGCTGATGACTCCTTCAGGGTTTACCTTCCCTTAGAAAGTGCCTGAAGTTTCCAGGAATTGTAATGGCTCTGAAACAGATTTTGGCTGGGTTTTATCTAGTAATAAAGTGCTAGATTCTTAGCCAGGGCTTCTAATTGGATTTCAGGGACTCTGTGAACTCCCTGAAATGCTGCATAAAATTCTGTATCTGCTCATCTGCCCCTTTTAGGGGGAAAGAAGCTAGACCTCTCATCACATTCTTAGAGACTGTGTACTAATAATTCTCCCAAGACCCATATGAGATCTTAATCATCCAACCCAGGACCCATTTCTAGCAACTACTTTCGTTTGCTTGATTCAGTCTATTTTCTCACTTTTTAAGTAATCATTAACAGTTAAGTGTAAGACACTAAAAATACCTGTACATGTATTGAAAAGTTAGTGTGTTAGTGTGTGTGTGTAAAGTAGAGACTGGAATTCAGCAATGTTTTTGTAATTATCTGGTTCCTTTGCACAGGTTGAGTTTCTTGGTTTTTAATTTCCAGAATGGAATTTGATATTCTGAGTAAGCTCCTGTGACTTTCTAATAGCAGGACCCTCCAGGTTTCTATTCATATTGATGAAACCTGAAACCAGTGTTAAAAGTGAAAGTGATTGTGACAAAAAGGAGGATGATGTCACAAAGGAAATGATGCTGGCAGAAAACTTCACATTAAAGGAACTCTGAGATATTTCACAACGTTGAAAACACAAGGGATAAAATATTGGGAGCTGATGGAAATTTATAAAGGAGTATGACAATTCACCAATGTGCTCACCAAGGTATGCTCCCTTGGTATCCTAAGTTATACAAAGAAGGCATGACCTGTTCAAATTCTCTTTATATGTGTGCTTTTTAAACAAAGAAAACACTAAGAATTGCAGTGTTTCTAATGTTTTAAATTATAGTGTATTAAATATTAGTTTTATTATTTTTCCCCATTTTCCTATATATTAAAATTCTACAGTAAGAGTTTTCACTGTTTCAACAAAAATGTGGAAGGTCACAGCAGTGATTTTTCTCTCTTGGTTTTCATTTGGCTCAGTTTCAGCTTATGTGGTGTCACTTTTACAATCCCACATTATTGTGGGAGGTGAGGATTCTTTGATGTCTAAACGTTTAGTGGGGCTAAGAAGCTCGGTTTCTCATCTTCCTAAAAAGTTCATCAAGATGACTCAAAGTACCATTTAAAGACCTGAAAGGCTAAGATTTTTAAAATTGATCTTTTAGGTAGAGAAGGGGAGGGGAAGAGAGAGAGAGAGAGACCAATTTGTTGTTTCAGCTATTCATTGGTTGCCTCTTGTATGGGCCCTGATCAGAGATCGAACCTGTAACCTTGGTGTATCAGGACTATGCTCTAACCAATTTAGCTAGTCAGCCAGGACAGGATGAGATTTTTTTTATGCTAACAAAGCATTTTGCTATATGTCAGGCACTTTACAAATATTAAGCCATTCATCCTCACTGAAGTCAGGTGATAAAACTGAGGCATAATCCTAGGGCACCCAACTTGTGGAAGAACTTGGATTGGAGTTCATATAGTCTGTCTCTAGAGCCCATGCTTTTTTTTTTTTTTTTTTTTTTTTAAGAATATATATATTTTTTATTTCATGAAGGGAGAGAGAGAGAAATATCAGCGATGAGAATCATTGGTCAGCTGCTTCCTGCATGCCCCTACTGAGGACTGAGCCAGCACCCATGGCATATGCCCTGATCAGAACCAACCTCCTGATTCATAGGTAGATGCTCAACCACTGAGTCACACTGGCAGGACCAGAGTTCATGCTTTTAATCATGCCATTTTGTTGCTTATAATGGGATTCATTCAGTCCTTACATTCAGGGACTATTTATTTATTTATGGCTTCATTCTTTCATCTGTTAGCAAATGTTTATTGAGGGTCTGCACTGTACCAAGCATTGTGCTACCCACTTTAAATGGCTTTGATCGGGACCAAGGGGTACAGAGGGAGAAGCAGAGAGGATGGGGGTGGGGTGGTGAGTCTGATGAGGGAAGCCCATACCTCCGGGTCCTAGACCTGCAGACACCTAGCACCCCAGCTGCTCATCCCAGCTGGACACTGGCCAAGCTCACAATGCCTGCTCTGAGGGCACTTTCAACACGGCCCTGCCAGGAAAGGGGCTTTCACATGCCACTGGGAGATGGAAAAGGAGAGAAGGTCCCAGAGCAAGCCCCCGGGGTGAAAGGAGCAGGGCCACACTCCTGGACCTCCTCCAGGCACTGGGAGTTTCCCAAGCCCTCACTTATCTTTTGAATCCTGAATTGGAAGAAGGCAGATAAGACAAGCCCTTGTGAGTGACATCTGAACCCTCACTGCTTAATGAACTCTGCCTTCCAAGTGGACGGGAAAGGGCTGGCTACATTGGTCACAGTACCAAGAATGAGGGGGAGCCCTTAGGGGCAAAGAAAGGTCAATCATTGACCAGCTCTGCCTCAGACCAGCACCCACGGAGCCACAGGGGTCGCCATGGTGGCATAGCCCAACCAGGGCACAGTGTGGCCCTTTCAAGTTCCCAACTTGGTCAGGAGGTGGGAAAGTAAGACAGACGGAGGGATGGGGAAGGTCAGAGAAGGCAAGAGGCCAGATGAAGGGAGCAGGGAGATGGAGTGGCTTCCATCTAAGGGTGGCTTCCATCTAAGTGGCTTCTCCATGCACCTTCAAGACCCCACAGTCTGTCTAAAAGACTCTGAGCTGGTGCTGAGAGACAGAAATGTTTCTGGGTCAGAAAACAAAAAGTTGGTAGTGGGCCCCCAAAGAAAAGGACATGAGGCAAACTGCAGGAAGGTTGTCCTGGCCACATGGCAGCCACGTGGCCGCAGCTGGGAGGACTCAGAACCATAGGGAAGCCAAACAGCAGGGTAGGGAGGTGCGACTCTGGACTGGGCCACAGATGCCCCTTATTAGCAGAGCAGCTTTGGTCCAGGGTGAGGAGGAGTTGCAGGAACTCCAGGTGAGAGCCTCTAGGAGAGTTGTGGAGCGGGGGCTCACCCCCATCCTGGACCTCAGTCAGTTACCCTGTTCCCACTCTCAGCATCAAAGGAGTGGGGAGAGCAGCAGCCCTATTCAGGGACTTTTTAATAATTTCTGTTCATTCCTAGGCTATTCAGAATGACTCCCTTTAAAGAATAAGCTTTATAGACCTCAGAAAAAAGATTATCTTCTCCTTGTATATTGGTTTCCTGTTTGGTAGGACATTCTGATAGGCCTTTGAATGGTGGTACCAGAACTTCATAGAGGCTACTTACATGTCTTGGGTGCCAGGAATCCTCTCCCCTCACCCCCATGCATATGTATACATATAATTTATACACACAGGCATTTATTTGCAGGGTGGTCTCTACTGCCCACTTGCTGAGGTATCCCACAATGAGCTCTGGCCACCTAATGAACCAGACCTGTGCTCCTTTGCTGCATGGAGCTGCGGGTATCCTAACACCTTCACTCAATGCCTTACCACCTCAGGGCAAGGAATCGCTAGTGCTAGACCCAGAGTCCCTAGTCTGAGTGGGCCAAAGGCCCTTAGAGATATAGCAGAGCCTTATGTCCTGGTGACTTTGGGAACAGGACACACCATGGACCCACAGTGCCAAGATAGGCACCCAGATGCCCTGAGATAGCCCGGACTCTCTGCAGGCTCCAACCTTACAGAAGTGCTGCCTAGTCTGGCCAGACACTTCTAAATCCTACCTTGCAGAATAGAGGCCACCTGTCCAGCAGGGAGATGACCTGACCACTTTGGATGTCAAGCCTGCCCTTCCTCTCATTCTCTCCAGCACACCTGGTGTGTTCTTTATACCCCCACTCCCAGAGAAATGAGACCCAGTCATCTGTTTCATCTTCTGATTTGGCTGGGCTGCTGTTAGGAGGGAGACAGATGTGATCTCAGCCACCCAGGGCTGACCAGGTCTTGGAGGGGGAGGTATAGACTCTTATTGAACAGTTTCCCAGGCCAGAGAGTGTCCTGTCTCAGGGAGGGGCTGCTGAGTGGGGCTGAGAGCCTGAAGGGATAAGAGTCGGGGGAGAATAAGCATGATGCTAGGCAGAAAGAATGATCAGCAAAGAACAGAGAGAAGGCTGGTGACCCAGGGCTCAGAGAGTGGGGGAGTGGAGTTTACTGGGAATGGAGATAGTGATAGGGAACACCTGTGCAAAGCCTTGTAGGCACATTAAAGATATTAGAATTTGTCCCAAGAGAAATGAGGAGCCATGATTTGAACCTCTTTAAGCAGGGGGTCAACAAATAACCCATTCCTATTGTTTCCATTTCCTTTCTAACCATTTCCTCTTTTTAAAACTCCAGGCTTTTGCTTCAACTACACTCATACCAGTATCTCAGAAGTTACATATGATCTTCCTACTGCCCAGTCCATGCCTTTTTACCTTCATCTTTGTTCTTTATCTCATCCTGTGTCATTGGACCCATTTCGCCATTCCTCCTTCTTGAATCCTTTTGTTTTTACTTACTGTGATAGGCTTTTCCTTTTCTCCCATTGTTCCTTCTTATTCCTCTGTACCTTTCTGTCCCCAGATTAAGTGCTTTGCTTCACACTTCTAAGAACTCATTACTTTTTCTGACTCCAATTCTTACTGCTGTTCCTTCTTTGCCCTATCCTCTCTCTTTAGCTCTATATCAGAAGCCTCAAATGCCTAGTGAACATCAGCATTTAGATGTCTCACCATCATTCCATACTTACATCTAATACCAAATCCATCAGCTCCCTCCTAAACTCCTTGTATCACACTTCAACTTTTTTATACATTGGTTTCATAGTCATTCAACTTCAAAATCTTGTTTTCACTTACCCCTTAACTTTCCTACCCATATCCTTCATCCCAATCTAAACATGTCCAGTCCCAAAGTTCTAAGGATATTCCCTAAAAATGTATTGTCCTTGCCTCAATGAAATTTTCCGAACTTCCTTTACTTCTGGTCCATATTTTTAATTTTTTACAATTGTCTTTAACCCTACCATCTGCTTGGTTTATTTTTAGGGGTCAATTAAAGTCAAATTCACATCTGCTTTCTAGATTCTTGCCAAAAGTTAACTTCAGCTTTCTCATCCAATTATTTTCAAAAGTCCTTGTGAAAAATTTATTGGGGCCCAACTGGCATGGCTCAGTGGTTGAGCATTAACCTATGAACCAGGAGGTCTTGGGTTTGATTCCCAGTCAGGAATCAGGGTAATGGGCTCGATCCCTAGTTGGGGTGTGCAGGAGGCGCCAATCAATGATTCTCATTATTAATGTTTCTATATATATCTCTCCCTCTCTCTTCCTCTTTGAAATCAATAAAAATATATTTAAAAAGAATTTATTGGAGATTCTTAGTCGACCTTCCACTCTGAGAAATCCCAAGATCTGATGCCCTCAAGGGCTACACAGGTGACACAAATGAGGTGAACAGACTTGTAGGACATTATAGAACAGAACCCCTTTCTTAAAGTATCTGGCACGATGCCAAACAAAACATCTCTTTGTGGGCCCAATCTAGACCCCAGCCCATTCGCAGCCTTTACTTAGTATCTGAATCAATTGCCATGACCCAAGCAATTACACTTAGACCTAGTTGTGTGCTTTTTGAAATGCCTTGCCTAGCCAGGCTTTGTAAGATCAGCCATCCATACTGTTTTATCTAAAGAGATGTTTTCAGGATAATAAAATCATTTATATTTGTTCTTCGGAATTGAATGTATTTTTGTATGTTTCCTCAAATCCCTTAATATAAGTGGGGCATTGATTCTTAAAAGTAATGTCCGTTTCCTCTCCTAAAAGGTGAGTTCCTCAAAGCATGGGATACATGTCTCCTTCACACCTGTATCCCACTCCTATTGTAGAATAGCATCCAGACCTTGGTATATGGTTGCTACAAACTTGTTGCCTGAGTTTGCATTGTTTCTGCCTTTGTCCAGATTTCATTTTCTATTATAACCTCCCTGACCCCTTTCCTCTCAGGCCTTCCCTTTCAGTTCATTCTGAACATCACTGCCAGATAGTTTTTCCTCTGCTAAAAACCCTCTGTGCTTCCAGTAGATTAAAGACTTCCAAATTCATCCTCACTGAACTTTATTTCTTGGCTCTGACTTCTCACTGACCCACAGACATCCTACCTGGGAGTTCATCTCATATCCCCCCAGCTCAGCTGGTTCTTCCTGGGAAAGGTCTTTATCTTCCTTCCCTGAACCTTCTTTTACCTGATATAAATACCCCTCCTTTCATTTGATGTGGGATATTCTTTTTTTCTTTTTCCAACTGTTAAGTCATTCTATAACTCAGTGTCCTGGAGAATTTCATTAAACATTTACTAAGGATCCTGACTAAGACAGGTGATACATTCAGGAGCGAGAGGCATAAGTCTCAAGGAAGGTGTTATGTACCAGGATTCTTTAGAATGATAGGCAGAGCTTCCCATGAACTGCTACACCAAGGAAACATGGGTTACCAGAGGTTGAAAGACATTTCAAGATCTTCTAATAGTACAGTTCTTTTCCTTGAAAAATGAACCAACTACATGAGGCCCAGACAAGTAAGATCACTTTCAGTGGTCACTTAAAAGTGGGAAAAGTTTATCCTTGTGCACATTCTGAGATCTGATTTCCATGCTCTGGCACTAGAGTCCTGACACGGGAGGTTCTAGTCATTCTTCCTGGAAAGCGTCCAACTGAGTCACTGGAATTTTCGTATTCTTAAGCAGGTGACATATAGGACTCAAAAAAGGAAGTCTGGAGGGATAAACATTGTGTGGTTGGTGTGGACTTTTCTTTGAGGCACTGCTAGGTGACCTCAGCCACATAGGGAAGACTATTGACAGTACATAAAAAGCAAGTTAACCTCTCAGGTAAATGTACAAGCTTCCAAAACTCACATTTCACATGAGCATGCAAACTCAGAGCTCTTGGGCTGGGGTTTTTGTACTCATCTTTGAGGTCTCACTACTTCAATGCATTTTATGGAACTTCTTTCGTTGCAATAGCTTTCATTTTTGCCCCTTTAAGGGTGCTTTCTTGTCCCTCAGATACCTAATCCATTGTCTTTCAATGGTATTTGATATCCTCTCAAATGAGAGTTTGCTTTAAAGTATAAAGCAAATCATCAATGAAAAGCCTTCTAGACCTTGATCACTTAAGGCCTTTCAGGACATGAGTCAAGGGGTGGGGGTGCAGAAGATTGTGGGACCAGAGTTCTACCAGGGGGCCCTCAGATGCTGTTGTGTAGGGACTGCATGACACCCACACTGAGCCTGTCTTGTGGAGGAGGCAGAAAGGGCAAGGCTGCGTATCATTTCTGTAGCAACAGTCATTTCTCTAAGAGATTTCTCACCCTTTCTTTTTTTTTTTTTTTTTTTTTCCTTTGGTATTTTATGTTGAATTTACTCCTGGGCTTTAAGTTTTTGTTTCTTTAGTATCTTTTGAGACATCTTTTTCTTCTGTGCAAACTCCTCTTCTGGCTTAGGGACAATCTGCTCTTTTTCAGTAACAGTCTTCTCAGTGTGGCAGGGAGAGCTCATGTGGGGATTAACTCACCTGGAGCTCTCTAAGTTCTGTGCTGAATCTTGGGAGCTTTGTTCAGCTGGATGCGCTCAGTGACCAGAGAATCAACATCTAAACCCTTAAGTCAGCTTTGCTCTCTGAATTTTTAAGCATTTGCAGGAAAAAATAAGTACTCTTTTTGGGATGACAACCTTGTGTCTAGCCCCACTGTTTGACCTGGGCACACCTACCAACTCCACAATTGTAATGACAGAATGGCACACATTGCTTCTGTAAAGTGACGTCCTTCCGATTCTTGGTGGCTTTTTGAATATGCATATCCTTGATGTCCTGGGAAGTTTCACAGGTGTTCTTAAAGTGAACATGAAGATTTGACCCTCTTGATTTGCATGATTTTGTGGAGTTTTCTGGATCAAGTGAATAGCGAGCTGTTTTCAGAGGTCACTTCTGGTCACTTTTGGGAAGAGCTCCCACCCCTTAACTTTCAATTAAATTTTGCAAGACCTAACATGTTGTCTCACTGCAAAACAGATAAGACAGAAGGATTTTTCAGTCCAATTTTGCTTTTTAACCTGAGGGAAAAGGCAGAAGTAACAGTGTCACAGGAGCAGGATTTGGGGCCAGGACCTGAGTTCAAGACTCAGCTCATGGCTTACCATCCATGTGACCTCATTCACTTCCCAAGCTTCCTTGAGCCCTGGCTGACAAGTGAATTCTACCTCAGGACACTGAGGTATGGATTAAAGTTTCAGTTATGCACCAGTGCTGCTTGCTGTTGTTCCTCAGGCTTACAGTCTCCATGGCACATGGAATGGCATGACTGACACTGGAAACAACAATGACAGGTCCCCAAGTGGGGCTGATTAGGGCATCCCTGATGCCACCAGCAGAGAGGCTGTGGTAAGATCCAGAGCTATTCCTTAGCCTTATTGTCCAAGATTTATTATGCTAAGGTCCCAAGAGGCCATGTTTTCAGCTCACTTTCATTTTGTAAAGGCCATAACAAACCAGACCTCTAGGGAATACACCCAGCTGCTCTGCAATGGTATGTCTTCATTAGAACCACACCATAAACTCCTCAAAGGCAAAGACATCTCATTGATCGCTGTGGAGGCTACCATTAGTTCCTGGAACTGGTAAATTCTCAGTAAATGTTGGCAAGTGAACAGGGTTAGCAGGTTAAGTTTTTTTTTTTTTTTTTTTTTAATGACTGGAGTCATTAAAGAATGACGCATTCGCATAATTCCAGAGGAATGTTTCCTTATTCTGTGATTCCAAATGCCAGCTTTCAGCAATGCAGCAGCCCCTAGCCACCACCCAAACAGTTAGATAAGAGCAGCATTTCTGCCCTTTTCTCGGGAGCTTATCTGTTGTTTAATGAACAAGCTGTGAGGCACACAGATGGCCTAGAGCAAGGCCAATCTCTGGCAAGGCAGCCGATGGCTGACCCCAAGTGCTAGGCTTACTTAACCTCTCTGGATCTCCTTTATCTATAAAACAAGGGGATTGGGCCATCTGACCTCCTCTTGCTCTGGGTCTGATGTCCAACATTCTTACCCTTTATCTTATCTTTCCCTCCAGAAACTCCCCAGTACCTTTGCTCTGCTTCATCTTCATCCATTGTCTCTTCCTACACTCAGTGCGTTAGGCCAGCCAGGGGTGCCTGGGGGCCCAGGTTCCAGAGCTAGCCTGGTATAGCAAGGAACATGGGGTGCAAATGGCCAGCTTTGGCCATTTTCTCAAGCTCTTCTCATTCTCTCTAGAGCAGTGGTTCTCAACCTTTCTAATGCCTCGCCACTTTAATACAGTTCCTCATGTTGTGGTGTCCCCTAACCATAAAATTATTTTCGTTGCTACTTCATAACTGTAATTTTGCTACTGTTATAAACCGTAATATAAATATCTGTGTTTTCCGATGGTCTTAGGTGACCCTGCTAGTGGTTCTTAACCTGTGGGTCGCAACTGTAGAGCTTAAGACCATCGGAACTGCTGCTGTAGGGTCTAAGACCATTGGAAAACACAGATATTTACATTATGACTCATTAACAGTAGCAAAATTACAGTTATGAAGTAGCAACGAAAATAATTCGTCACCTTCAGTGACTGGTGAAGTACAGTGTCCAGGTCATAAGTGAATGGAATTTTCTTTGGACATTTTACATTTCACCTGGACCCTGAATATGGGTGAAGATTTTATAAGGTGATAGATTATGCAGCCAATGGGGCCAATGAGAAATATTTAAAGGGAGTAAGGGGCATGCCTAATAACCGGAAGTCCCATGTGTGGCTTACCTTATACTGATATTCTCCATGGCCACACTTTTGCCCTCAGTGGGCATTAAGGCTCACAGGATCTCTGGGCTTCTGCCATGGAGGGTCCCATCTCATTGAAAGTACATACATGTGCAGACCTCTGTGTTCACTCCCAAAATGAATATCTTCAATGTCCTAGCCACTATTTCAGGCTCTAACAATATAGCAATGAATACAATGAGGTTGTTGCCCTTAAGGAGTTAATCTGGACAAGACAAAGCCACTCATATAACTATTAAAATGTCACATTGCAGGTGTTCAGCTAGAGACATAAAACAACCATGGGAAGAGAGGAGAAAATTATCCTGGGAAAGTTGGGTATGGCCTGAAACATGCCAGTAAGCCAGGACAAGTGGGATAGGGAAACAGGCAGATAGTTAAAGGGCCAAGCAGTTTACAGCCATCTAATAAATCAGAAGATCTTGTCTTCCCTAAACCAAAGACACTTAAGAGCAAGTGGTTTATACTTCTCCCCAACCAGAGGCTAAGTAGCTTAAATCACCTTACTCAGGGAGAGAGCAGAAATCTAGTTAGTGTCATTTGTGCCAACCACACCCAATGACAAATGAAGTTAAGGGAATAAATCTCATTTTGTCACATCAGCATAAAGCCCCTAAACTCCCAACCTTAAAGACAAAAGACTCAGGACATGCTATCCCACCCAGGAGCACATCCGCACCTTTCTTCCCTCTTAGGCATGCATCTCCTAAACTCTAAGGGTCCCCGGTAGATTTGCAAGCAGGGGAGTAATGGGCAGCAGCAGCTTATCCCAGGATAACCCCTGAACCTTTCCCCAAAGGCCTGTCCTCTCTATCTTCCCAGTGAGTCAAAGCAGAGCCACCTAGGCTCATTTCTTTCCTATGACATTTCTAGAGCCAAAGCAGCCCTGCCTAATTCCCTTCTTGTTGCTTCTTCTATCCTAGGCCTTCCTGTTTCACTGTCCCAAACTTTGATAGACATACATTCAAAATCACCCGGAGTCATGCTCTGAAATCTTTCCTGTACGAAGTTTAGAATCCTCACACTACCGGCCAGCCTGAAACAGACCTACTTCCCGCCTGGTTCCTGTCTGTTAACATAATGAGCAGTCCTTGAAGGAGAAGCATTATTTTACAAGGTATCAAGTTAAGGGAAAGGCAATGCAGGCTGAGGGAGACTGAGAGGACTGAAGGGAAAATCAAAAGGGCTTCTGCATCCCTCCCTGTGCATGCATAGCTACAGCTGTACTTCAGTTTCTTCATCAGAAAAATGGGGAACATAATAGAGTTTTTGTTATATGATTGATTTCAGAGAGAGAGGGAAAGAGAAAAATCTATGAGAGAGCATGACATCAATGGGCTTCCTTCTGAACATTTCCTAATGGGGATCGAGCCTGCAACCTAGGTATGTGTCCTGACCAGGAATTAAACCAGCAACCTCAGTACAGGGGACGACCCCAACCAACTGAACCACACTGGCCAGGGCCATAATAGTGTTTCTTAACCTGGCAACTGTGAGTAGGAAATGAGTTAAAGCATATAGGGGCCTTATGGAAGTAGCTAGCACATAGAGTTCAATACAACAAGAGCATAGGTAGTAAGGAACAGGCCTGGAAGTTGCTGGAAGAAGCAGTCTTTGGATTGTAGCAGTGTCTTCAGGGGCCACTGTAGACTGTATGCTTTGGGTAGGTCCTTTACCTCTCATGGGTACTCTGAGGAATAAGGTGGTCTCTTGGTGGCCTGGAGGTCAGTCGTTCTATGACCCTTTATCACATGAGATGCTGAGGTGGCCTGAACAGTATTGTGGAACAGTTGACATTAGCCTTGAGCACCCCCCCCCCCCCCCCCCGCCCCCGTTCCTTTTCTGTATCATTTCCCCACAATTCAATCTACCCACTTTCTTCTTCCCAGAGTCAATTGCCTCACTAAAATAGTCTTTGGGGCTAATCCTTCAACTTGTTCTCCCTCCCGGAGTTATTTTCATTTTAATAGGTGCCTGGAGCAGTTCTTTCGGGGCACAAAAGAAATGTTTAGCACTCTCAGCTCTTTGAAAGCCAGTAGTCTAATAGAATACAAAAAACACACTAATAAGCATGATACTGTTGACAAGTCCAAAGAAATATTAGCATTGAGATATGGCCAAACAAAGCTTTGTATGAAAGGTGGGACTTAACGAGGGCTTTGAAATGTGGTTGGGATTTTTATGGTGAATAGAGGAGGGACTTGATAAATGCTTGGAGATCAGGGTAAGGAGGATTGAATAGGTGGCTGAGGGTAATGATACTCAAGAAGCTGGATTCATGCTGGGGAAATATTACTATCTACTGGTGGCACTGTAAGTAGGGTTGGGGAGTCTGAGGGAAGATATGGGAGAGGCATTGGTCTCTGGCTTTTAGTTTGATCATGTATTTCTATGCTAGGAAAGTAGCATACATGTCCTCCAATTCAAGGAAACTAGAGGAAGTTTTGAGAAAATAGGAAATTCTGTTAGCTAAACTGCCTATGTGGGTACTATGATAATAATAGATAGAAGCAGGCATCTTCAGAACTAATTTGAGCCTTGCAAAAATATTTTAAATTTACATCTTATTTAACTTACATCTCATCTATACTAATAAAAGGGTAATATGCTAATTAGACCAGGTTGACCTGACATCTTCCAGAAGTCCTGCCTTCCTTTGGGACAAAGCCATGGTGGCCAGGGCTGAGGCAGCAGGGGAGAGCAGTTAAAGGCAATCAGGCTGGCGGGGGAGGGCAGTTAGGTGTGATCAGGCAGGCAGAGGGGTTAGGGTGATCAGGCAAGCAGGCAAGTGAGCAGCTCGAGGTCCTGGATTGCGAGAGGGATGCCCCAGATTGGAGCATAAGTAAGTATATCTAATCTGGGTGCAGGCCAGGCTGAGAGATGCCCCCCTCCCATGCACGAATTTCATGCACTGGGCCTCTGGTTGTCAATAAGAATGGAGTTTGATAATCCATCTTTTCAGCCACACTTGCTACTTCTCCAGTCAAGACTGTGGATGACAGAATTGGACACACTGAGGTATCTAGGTGTGACTTTTGAACTCTGAAAATTCAGGCAGTCCTCTTCAGTTCTGGGATAATCTTGGCTAATCTTTAAATATTGCCTCCCCTCCATGCTCACTAGTTTTGTTTATTACAATATGAATTAGACAAACATTGGGTGTTATGGATCCATCCTTTATGCTTCTTACCTGTTTTTCACATTTCGCATCTATCTTACTGTGCTGTATTCTGATATAATTCATTGATTTAAAAAAATATATATATTTTATTGATTTTCTCCAGAGGGAGGGATAGAGAGTTAGAAACATCGATCAGCTGCCTCCTGCACAACCCCCACTGGGGATATGCCCTCAACCAAGGTACATGCCCTTGACCGGAATCGAACCTAAGACCTTTCAGACCGCAGGCCGATGCTCTATCCACTGAGCCAAACTGGTTTCGGCATAATTCCTTGATTGAATCTCCCAGCTCTTCAACTGGTATTTAATTTTTCAGTTCTTCCAGTCAGATTTTATTTCAAAAATAAAAACATTAATGTCTATTATCCATTCTTTTTTTATGGATGTACTATCTGCTGGTGTCTCTGAGACTATTAATTCAGCATATGCTCTAGTCTGATTTTGTTGGATCAGCACATCTCTTTCCTTCAGGTACAAACTCTTCTGTTTGCTTATAGTTTGTGACTCCCTTTGGTGGTGTTGGTATTAAACAAATGTTTGGTCTTACTTATGTGCTCACTTTTGTGGCTGGAATTCCTAGTCAGCTGGCTGCTTCTGTTTGTTCATCTTTTGGAGGAGGATAAGAGGGAGGATATTTTGCTACAGGTTATCCTTCAATCTTTCTAGGAAGAGTGAGGAAGCAGTGGAACATACTCACTGGTCAGAATATCTTAGCAGTTGGGCTTCTGGGCTTGGGTGTACACTGATCTCCAGCTCCATCTCTCCATGCTAGTGGCTTCTTTGGGCACAGCCCCATGTTAGCTGCTGCTTGGTAAGGGGAAAGATGTACAGGAACTCCTGAAGCCAGTTCCCCAAATCTGCTGTTGCCCCTGATTCTCTCCTGTCCTTATAAACCCATGTTCTTCAGGTATGGAGCTTTCCGGGGTTCTGTCTTTGTGGGATGCTCTTATTGCCTGTATGAACTCTGATTTGTTTCCTTTATCAGGTTAGTCCCAACAAGTTTTTATACTTCCAGGATTTCTGGCCCAAGAAGGACATCCATTCTTGGTTTATTCTGGCCCAAGAAGGACATCCATTCTTGGTCAGTTGTGGACTTAAAAAATATCTTTTCTATCTATTCCGGAGATTTGGGGATGACTGTCACCTGTGCTTTATCCATCTTCTTGAACCAGAACTTTACTAAGGATATTAAAAATAAGGTTTCACAGATTTCTGAAAACAGTTCCAATGGAGCTGAGGTGCAATTAGGCTGCATAGGAGAGTCACGTGTTAGTGGTTTGAATGTCTGATGTAGACACCAAGGAAAGACCCTGTGACAGTGAGGCAGCACTCAAGGAGGGCTCTGAAGCTGAGATTTGTAAACAGGGGAGGCTTTAGGGGTAATAAAGAGATGTTTGGAGACTCAGAAGAGCAAACACAGATTAGATATGGAGACTGGTGTCCAAGCTGGAGAACAAGCAAGCAGAAAGGCAAGCACATAGAAATAGCTTCTCAGAGAATGGGTAGAATAGAAAGCATGGGAGATTTTGGCCAGGCATGAGAATTCCAATAAAATAATAAAAATTTCTGTAAAGCAGTGTGGCTTACAGAGAGGCAATGGGTGACTCCCTAATAAGTGACATTTGAAAAAGGCTTGAAAGATCTGTGACTAGTTGGAATTTGGAAGTAATACATCGTTAGCCTTGTTCAAGTTTTTTTCTCTTTTATTTTTTTCTAGTTACAGTTTTTATGGCATTATGGTTGTATCATTAGTAGGGCATAATTCACTTTACAGCTCTGCCCCATACTGTGAGATTTGGGGCAAGTTGCACCACCACTCTGAGACTTTAGTTTCCTTGCCAGTAACATGGAGATAATAGAAATATCCTTGCCTTAAGATAACATAGATAAAATAGCTATCTAATAATAGGATAAATATGTAAATTGGTCAGGACACAGTCACATAAATGACTGATCAGCAAGGACCTGAGGCTGCATGGCACCTGTCCAAGATGGGGGACCTCAGGCCGCATCCCCCCCCACCCCCACTTTGGCACCAGGCTGGGGAACCTAAGGCTGCACCTCCCACCCAAGGGGGGCTTGATGGGGGACCTGAGACTGCACCCCCCACCTGGCACTGGGCCGGGGGACCTGACCTGAGGCTGTGCCCTCTGCTTGGCTCTGGGCTGGGGGACTGGAGGCTGCACCCCACACCTGGAGGGGCTTGAAAGGGGTGTAGCTGGCCAGGTCTGGGTCTCCTGAGATTTTGAAGCATGTGCGGATGAGTGGGGACTTGACTCTGGGTTCTGCAGCACGACCCAGACTCTGACAGGAGGGAGATTTTCATATACATTTTACTAATTTTCTTTAATCTCTGATACTTTTATTATAAAGAGCAAATAGCAATATTAAAATATTTCCTTTTATTAATTCCCTTTTAATGTGCATGATTTTATACACCAGGCCACTAGTCCTATATAATAAAAGGGTAATATGCAAATAGACCAAATGGCAGAACAACCAGAACAACCACCAACAACCAGTTGTTATGATGCGCACTGACCACCAGAGGGCATTTGCGGAACATGGCGGGCCTCAGCTGTGGTGGGATGGTGGAGCAGGTGAGTGGGGTGCCAGACCAAGGCAGGGTGCTGGTTGCTGTCATAAGGGTGAGCCTCTGGTGGTTTCTGAAAATTCTTTGCTCTTGCAGTCCATGGACCCACCTGGCACTTGCACCTGCCTCCAGTGCCAGTCCCACTCGCACCTGCAGCCAGTGCCTGAGCCACCGCTAGCACTCGCTGCTGGCTCCCGGTGCCCAGTCCTGATTGCCCAGTGCTGGTTCAGATTGCTCAGCGGTGTGAGCAGTAGCTGGCGGCCCTGATCACCCCTGAGGGCTTCTCCACCTCCCCCAGTTCATGAAAGATGATGTGCCAGCAGCTGCCACTCATACCTGCTGCTGGTGCCAGCCTCAATTGCTCTGCACTGTCAGCAGGTGCAAGTAGGGCTGGCACCATCAGTGCATGGGAGTGGCGGCAGTGGGAGCAGGGCTGCTGGCAGAGAGGGGACCAGGGCCTGCAGCAGGAGGGGCCAGGCCGCAGTGTGGAGGATGGGCCGAGACCCACCCCTGTGCCCTCAGCAGTCTCGTGACCCATAATTTCTTTCAAGGTGCACACATTCATGCACTGGGCCCCTACTATATATGGCTAAGTGACTGACTGTCTGTCCAACCAACTGACCAGCCAGTACATATGATGTGCACTGACAATTTAAAAATAAACATTGACTCTTGCATGTGCTATACATATAAAGCTCTAGGAATAGATATTATTGAAATTCCCCATGAAATGATTTGTAATGGATCTATTATTGAAGCTACCTTTGGAAATAGTATATCATCTAACCATGCAATTCTTTGTCCAAAAAATGAGCACGTTTCTAAATTAAATGAAATTTTGAATATACTCAATGGATATTTTCACACCCATTTTCACACCGATTCAATGGATGATGCCGAAAACGAAAATTTTCCCATCAAATCTCTCTCTCTTTTTTAAAAAATATATTTTATTGATTTTTTTACAGAGAGGGATAGAGAGTTAGAAACATTGACGAGAAACATCGATCAGCTGCCTCCTGCACACTCCCTACTGGATATGTGCATGCAACCAAGGTACATGCCCTTGACCGTAATCAAACCTGGGACCCTAGAGTACGCAGGCCAATGCTCTGTCTAACCACTGAGCAAAACCAATTAGGCCCCCATCAAATTTTTTAATGGCATTACTCCTTTGGGAATGTCGCTTCATAAGTTAAAATTGAAAGTAGGTGCAATCATCGCACTACCGAGAAAACTTAATAGTAAAAGGGGTCTTTGTGATGGTACTAGATTTATTATCAAAAGATTGTGAACTAACATAATCAAAGAAAAGTATTAACAGGATCTTTGGAAGGAGAGGTTGTTCTGATTTCAAGAACTGATTTGCGTCCATCTGACACTGCTCCTCTCCCATTTAAATTAATTTGAAGATAGTTTCCCGTGATGCCAGTATTTGCAATGACTATTAATAAATCACAAGGACAAACTCTAGACAGACCTGAACCCATTTTTGGACATGGTTATATGTTACTTTCAAATTATAAGAGCATGTGAATTAAAGTTGTAAGTACTTCATCACAATGGAAATCACTAGTCAACCACTCTGAAAGTGTTTTTACTATTAATGTGGAACACAGGGAGATATTAGAATAAGTTAAATCAATTTATCAGTCATTGTTTTTATCAATGCTGTTTGTATATCATGTTTTTATAGCAAGTTTTTGTTGTTTTTATATCATGTCTTTGTTGTCATAGCATGCTATTAATCTATATATTTTCATATATATTTTACTAATTTTCTTGCATCTCTGACACTTTTATTATAAAGGGTGAATAGCAATATTAAAAATATTTCTTCTAATTAATTTCAATGTGCACGAATCCATGCACTGGGCCACTCGTATCTATATAAACTATAATGGGATATAAATGGCAGGCACAATTTTGCTCCAGTTTCCTTCTAATTCTCCTGGAGTTAGGAGCAAAGCGGAAGTGAACAGGCCTTGAAAGTGAATTCCTCTTAAGAGAGAGAAGCATCTCCAGCTCAGGGAAGCATTCCACATCCAGAGGACCAGACCCTTTTCCTGCACAGTGCAGTGCCACATGCTTTCAGAGGGCCTCCGTGCCAGATACTGTGCCAGGTGTAGGGCCTGGCTCACACTCAGTAGTTGAGGGCAAGCCTTGAACTAGTAATAAGTAGTAAGGAGTAAATAACTAATAAGTAAAAATGAGATGAGGTTTAGCAAAGGGAGCAGGCAGGGTCCTATGGGAGAATGTAACAGGAAATCTCTCCCAGAGGAGGTTAGGTGCCCCTTAAGCTAACTCTTAAAAATAGTATTTTTCAGAAAGAAGGTCAAAGGGGCGACTTATTCCAGGAAGTGAGAAGAGTGTATACAAAGACTTCGATGATTAGGAGTACAAAGCTCTTACCTAACATGGGAAAACTCCCTTTTTCCAAAATTTGCAGGCATTAGTCCAGGTATTGGGGCAGACTTTGCTTGTGCTGAGGCTATCTGGAACAGCTGGCTGTATGTTTCCATGGTTTCTTGACCTGTCAAGAATATGATGAGAGGGACTGGCCTCACAGCAGGTATGCTCACCTGAAGTGACTTCCACCATTTCTCATGAAAGTCATTCATGACATGGAACACAACGAGGGACCCTTATCTCCATAAAACCCAGTTAAAGTAACTAAAAGGAATCTTCACTCAACAGAATATTTCAGAATAGATATTTTTCCAGTTATGTTTGCAAGTGGGTGGGGAGGGAAGCTTACTGGTATTCCCACCCCTCAGGACTGGCATCAATGCCACTGTTAGAAGTATGGAAGCCCTAACCCCCTGAATGGAAACTATCCCTGAGGCCCAATTTAGTTGAGACAAACATGGTGACTCGCCTGCTATTGATCCCAAGTTCTAGATGGAAGCTATTATCAGTGATCCTAAGAAATCAGCCAGCAGGTGCAGAGGAAACTTTCCATTTGCTAGGACGTGATGAATGAATGAGATTACTTCTGGAATAACACCCTGGAGGCGACAGGCTCTTTAATGATGGATGAGTAATGTGCTTGCCAAAGAGCTTTTACACTCAGGCCAATGCTGCAGGAAGCAGTCATTTTCTTACACCACTGAAACCATCCTCCTAAAAATTTTGGCCCCACATATGATAAAGTTGCCCAAACAATTCAGCTGAACTATGCATAGCATTCTCCAGTTTTGTGGGAGCCCTAGCTTTGCTCCCATGGAACCAGACATTCAGAGTTAATGTTTTCTGCCAACAGACACTTAGTGGGTAAGGCAGTGTATGTGTTTCACCAGGGCAGAAACAGGCATGAGCATCCTTGAAAGAAGTATCTCCATACAGCTTTTCAACAAAGAGCACTGGGTCTACAGATAGTAGAGACCCCCCACTCTGAGAAGAACTAAAATGGAGAAAAATGAGGATAAAATCTGCTTCCAGCTTAGCCATACAATCTTTAGTTCTTATGAAAACTGCACAAGATTCCATTGACAAAGAAACCGACGGCAGGTTTAATCTATATTTATGAAGCCCCCATTTCTTTGAAAATCAGAGAGCAATCAATGGTCTTCAGCCCACTTCTTTGACCTGAGTGTTTGGGAATTAATGTATACATGGAAGGAAGGTGTACACCTCGGCACCCACACTGTAAGCCCAGCAGGTGTGGGGTGGGAGTGAGAGCCCCACATAAATCCTCACCTCTATATATCTGATCCAGTAAAGGTCATAGACTTTAGCCTACATGGTGTATGCCCAATATACCATTTATAAGGCTCGAAACCTCCTTGAGTCTCAGGTTTCATAAGTATATAATGGAAGTAGCATCTATCCCACAGTGGTTGAGGATTTTAGAGCTTACTTCCATAAAGTACCAAGTACAATGGCTAACACATGTTTATTCCCCAGTAAGGGATAGCTAACCATAATGGTAAAATAAATACCCTTAAAAGGACAAAAGACATCAAGAAAGAGAAAAGTATTTTGCTAAGAACTATTGTTTTGAAGAAAGAGGTGTAGTCAGATAGGTTGGCCTTGGAGATGAGCTGTGGGGGGCGGGTAGAGAGTCATGGACTGGTTTACCCAAGGTGGTCCCAATTTAGTCCTATGGTACCAACTCCACTCTTAATAACACTCCCATTACTCTCAAAAGTGCCCCAGGATTTAGGAAATAAATTGTATGGTCACTTGAATTACTGTATATGTGAGTTTCCAGTGTGCTTTCAGCAGCAGCCACCCCCTTCTCTCTGCCTGCAGCATCAATACTACAGTAGTTGTAGCTCTTAATAACTGGAAGGGCTACCTTGCATTGAATGCCAACCTTTATCTCATTACAGCTAAGCTTTCATAGTCCAGTGCAGATTTTATTTTTATATCTATTTTATAGATGTGGAGAGATCAAGTAACTTTCCCCAAAGTCCTAACTTCACTGTTTTGAACTTGAGATGATGGCCTCAACTAACTATAATACATTTTGGAGCTAGACGTAATACAGGCCTGTGTGTGCTCTTCATTCTAGGGGAAAGCAGAGCAGAGCAGGTGATGATTCTGTAAGGGTGAGGAGAGCCACTGGAAATTTCCCTTAGCAATGAAACTGGTCTTCAATGACCCCCAGGGCCTGAACCACAAGCACCTTGGGAAGGATTTAGCTCAAAAGACTGTTGTTGGCTCTTGTGTTGGCACCAACAGGAGCTTTGCCTCCATGCCATGACTCAAGGAATCCAAATAGGCCTTGGCTTCTTAGACACAGTGCTCCAGTGCCTGAGCCCAGGGAACCAAGGTCAGTCCCAAACAGCATCATTTTCAGTGTAATATTTTCCTCTAAATGTTATCCCAAAGTGTTAAACCTTGTAAAAACAGCAGCAACACATGAAGGTCAAGTCCTCTTTTCCTGACCTTTCATGCTGTCTCTTAGAATATAACAACTCTCAATCTATGGTACTAGTACTACTTGTGGATCACAACAGGCATTTTGTGTGTTCATATGTGTACATATCAGTATACACATGCATATATTTATATGCTTGTGTGATCATAATAATGGCTAACACATATTGAGCACTTACTGTGTGCCAGGCCTGTTCTAAGCACTTTGTAGGAATAGTCTCATTTAATTCTTACACTAAGTCTAGGAGGTAGGTAGATACTACTATAATATTGAAGTCCAGAAACTAGCAGCAGCTCACACATGCTACTCACTACTGTGCCTCAGAAGCACACTCTTGTCCTTTCTATTGCCTCTTGCTTTCTTCCCTCGCCTCTCCTTTGTACTGAGTAGCTAACATTTTATAGCGCACCTAATCCCAAAGGCCTAGAATCTCCTTGAATAATCACTAGTTAGGACTCCCCTGGAGAGCCCTGCCAGGGGATGGGACTATGCTTCTCTGCTTTGAGCCAGAACTGCATGCTTTCTAAATCACTGTCTTTTCTCCCCAAAGCTATCCAGATCTTCTCAGCCCAGTCAACTCTCCCGCCTTTGCTTTTCTTTTATTGCCGCCTCCACCACCCCCCTCCTCCCTCCCACCCCCCCCCCCCCCCGCCCCTCCACAGTTAGCACTTGGTGTGCATCCTTGGTGACATCTCTAGAAGGTCTTTATTTCATTGCCACCCTGCTGCTTCTAAGTATGTGGCTTGACTCTCAGGTTTGAGTATAAACTATCCTAACAGCAAAGGGGTAAACCCTGCTCAGAGGAGTGAGATGAAAATCAGGAACTGACTCCCAAGGAGGCAGTCCCTGCATGGCTGGAGCTCCTATGCAACTCATTTATGTGATTTAGAAAAAGCCATCACTGGGAGATTAAACTTTGAAAGAGGCGCCCCCTTCAGTGGCACTTAGGCTGGATTCCAGGCCTTCCTTTCTTCTTCACCCCATTCCCCACATCTCCCAGCCTGTGCTAGCCTCCCTGTGCCTAGCAGAAGGGCTAACAAGCCAGTGCTCAATATATATCTGTTGGCTGCTTGCTGAAATTGTTACAAAGATTTATAGCAACTAACACAACTGTAAAGAGTGGTTTCTCTTTAAAATGTAAGTCTGATTTATTCAATGAGAAGATTTAAATCCAAAAAATAGGAGAGTCTACTTAAATGGAGACCAAATGTCCAAGGAACCAATGCTGGCTGCTGCCATTGCTGCTCATGACAAATTGGACAAAAGCTTGGAAAGTTTAGAAAGCTGTGGGTTAAATACTTCCACCTCCACCCACCACAATCATTTACGAACCGTGCAAGTGTAGGAAAATTACAAGATCTCTCTGCCTGCCACAGATTGTGCATCTATAAAATGGGGCTAATGATCCTTGCCCTCCCACCATTCAGAAAATGATGCGATCAGTAGAGAAGATAGTGCTTAGTGACAGCACCCAGCGATCTGCCCTAGGCAGAGTTAGGATTTAGGATTACTATCACCAGGAACATCTGTCTTTATAACCAAAGCAAAAAACAAACAACACACAAAACACTTTTTTTTCCCATGAAGAATAAGGGTATACACATTCCACAAGCATCCATTTCTGGCTAACACTTAAGTTTAAGAATAATAGGAGATAGTTGCAGCGTTTGGGCCATGTGCAAAAAAATATGATATGAGGAAAGAACCAGAGAGAGAAAAACCATATTATTTTACTCAGTTTCAAGGGAAATTTTAGGGGGTGAATTGGTCACTGCACATAGCTTCCTTTGGTTCCAAAACAACCATCTCCTTTGCAGAGGGAGATAGCACCATGGGTTGGAGGGTGGGGGATGCTGTTATCAGGACAGGAGATTCCAGTTCTCCAGATGGAAGAGTGCTACACTCTGGAACTAGCCTGACTATGCAACTTAAGAATGAACTCAATTTACCTTCTTGAGTAGGCCCTGAGGATTCCTGGTACTACACGTGTTTCCCCTAAAATAAGACATCCTCCGAAAATAAGACCTAGCTCATGGAAAGATAAGACATCCCCTGAAAATAAGACCTAGCACAACTTTGGAAGAAAAATTAATTTAAGACACTGTCTTATTTTTGGGGAAACAGGGTAGGTTGGATTTAGGTATCAAAAATTCACTTCCCCATACCATGGGTAAAAGACAACTCAAACAAGTCTTGTTGCAGTGAGAGGGCAGCTGGTTGCCCAGGACCAAACCAGAGAGGGTTGGACCTGCATTACCACCATTTGTCCACCATCCAGAACTGAAATATCATTGCTGACATGTATACATAAGAAACTATTGACATTGAAATTGGAACTCAAAAGAACTGTTGGCCCAGAAACTCACTACAGACTGATTCATTTGCCTCTCGGAGTAACCATCATTGCTTGTCTCATTTTCAGTACTATAAGTGTATTTCTAGTAGCACATAATATCACTCATCTAGGGGAAATGATGAACAACATAGACTGATGAACAAGAACAGACCCGGAGACAAGGAAGCATAGATCAGACTGTCGGACCTCAGAGGGAAGGTAGGGGAGGGTGAGGATAAGGGGGAGAGATCAACCAAAGGACTTATGTGCATGCATATGAGCCTAACCAGTGGTCACGGACAACAGGAGGGTGGAGGCATGCGTGGGGAAGGGTTTGGGATGGGAATGGGGGGGGATGAGGACAAATACCTTAATCAATAAAGAAGTTTAAAAAAAAGAATGAGTCAAAAGAGGGAGTGATGGTGCAGGTGCCATGGTTGCAGCAGATTGGAAAGCATTTATAGGTGGAGGGAAATGGCAGACAGATGGAGAGAAACTATAGGGAGCCAGTAGGAGTGGGCAGAAAAGAGGCTGAGGGCTTCAGTGTGGGCAAAGAAAGGTGATGCATTTCTTGGGAAAAATGACCCAAATTCTGTGTATGATTCATTTATTTTCTAGAACCCTGAACTTCAACTAAGCACAAAGCCTGGTTTAGGATTCCAGTATGAGTGTGAGTGAGTGTGGGGGCAGGTAGGAAGGACACTAAGAATAGTATCTCTGCCTTTAAGGAGCTTATGATACAGCTAGAGAGAAAGAAAACACAAAAATAATGACAGGAAAGGAGTATGTAAATTATGCAAGTGAAACAGCAAAGGGGTCAACCTTGGTCAGAGGAGTGAGATAAAAATTAGGAACTGACTCCCAAGGAGGCAGTCTTCCAAGCTACATGGAGTCATTAGAATTCTGTGAAACTAGATGGCAGAGCACTCTGGGTGATGGTTTAAGACAGGCAGATTTTTTTTTTTTTTTTTTTTTTTTTTTTTTTTTTTTTTAGAGTTTTCACAAAGGCATTGTCCTAAAGGGCTTTAGTAGCATTTAGGAAAAGCATTAACTATGAAAAAGCCTCTGAAAGCCAATCCAGAGCATACATGAGCTAAATAAACCATGTTGTAATATGCATCCAGTGTGACTAAAAATCCCTGGCCCCTTTTAATAGGCTACATTACTAAAGCATACACAGTAAGTTGCAATGAGTTTCATTAAACCAGCTGAGCTGGAGTGAGATTACTGTGGGCCTTCAGAATGTGAGTCAGTCAGAAGTTCAGAGGTAGTGTCTCAGGCTTTTTGGAGTTCAGAGATTGTTTACTCTGAAGCCAAAGGAAGCAGCAGCCCAGGATCATCTAGGACCTTTATATAAATCTTATCAGAGAAATGAGTAGTGAGCATTATTAACATGTCTCACCAGAACTTTGTTAAAAATATAAAAAGATGAGAAGATGCTTTGCTTAATTATAAGTCAAGGAAATATAGTAAATGTGTGCCTTTTAAAAACTATATATATTTTTTATTGATTTCAGAGAGGAAGGGAGAGGGAGAGAGCAATAGAAACATCAATTATGAGAATGATGGATCAGCTGCCTCCTGCATGCCCCACACTGGGGATCGAGCCTGAAACCCAGGCATGTGCCCTGACCGGGACTCAAACCATGACCTCCTGGTTCATAGGTCGACACTCAACCACTGAGCCACACCAACCGGGCTGTCTTTCAATTTATGATTTTTTTCAATTGTTCTAGTTTGAACTAGCTATTTCATCACAGATGGCACAATGCCTTGAAAGAGTCCACTTCACAAACACTTGTGTTATATAAAACTGGCTATAAAAGTGCTATTGGGATGTGATGGAAAGAGTCATTCTCCCCGGGGTAATCAGAAGAGCTTCATACACACCATGATGGAGGAGTAAGAATCCAAGGAGTTAAGTGTGGGGCACGTGAGAGCCTGAAGAAGAGGGTGATGTGTAAAACATTAAAGTCCTTTGGTTCTGCGCAATCTCTCACTGCCCACCATCCCACCCTCAAGGAGTTTTCAGTATTTTAGAAAAGTGGATTAAGGGTCCAGGGGCATCAGCGCCCTGGAAGATACCATTGCCAGGGCTGAATACTGAAATTGGGGGGATTTATGATTGAAAACACATTCTCTACTTGAAAGGGCAGACAGGCGAACAGTGTCTTCATGGGAAGAGATAAAGTTGAGAGGATTACGGGGAAGAAGAATAATTTGAGAAAGCCTAGGGAAATAGAGAAGGCTACTGGAATGGGGAAGGGTAGAGAGAAAGCAACAGTCTTTGGAATAGCAAGAAGGCTTGCGGACAGCTGTGGCACCTTCTCGGGTAAGTCTGGGATTATGGAATACCTCCAAATGAGTTCAACCAGTGCCAGTTTTGTAGAGGTTAAGACCACCCAAATTAGGATGGGCATGGTTTCCAGATCATGCTTTCTGAAGCCCTTTATGTCACTTTCAAGTACATGGATGAGAAATTACACGGAACAGATGCAGAACTAGGTAACTAACTTAACAAAAATAACACATATGAGCTAATTAATTTTTTTTCATATTGAGTTTTGTTTCATCTGCCTTTCCAGTCTCCTTTCCTGCCATGAATCCTGGACAACACACAGCTGTCCCAAACTAGTCCTAACTTGGCAAGCATACCACCCCATTCAGGTCATGAGACTATATGTGATGAACTTTCCTCTAGCATAAGCCTGGGCTGGTGCGGCCAGCTAGTGTTACCTGTTACCCTTTATCCCCTCTTCTCATTAGTTAGCTAAGCACTTTTCATTGCCTCAGGGAAGCAGAATGCAGAAGGAACAAATCTTTTCCTGGCTTTTGAGTTTCAAAATCCGGGCCTATAAGTGTGGGCAAAGACTGGCTACAATAACGGCTTTGGGAAAAGGAATGGGTTACCAGGAGCAAGACTTTTTTTTAATCCTCACCCAAGGATATGTTTTTATTGATTTTTAGAGAGAGAGAGAGAGAGAGAGAGAGAGAGAGAGAGAGAGAGAGAGAGAGAGAGAGAAACATCAATGCGAGAAAGAACATCAATCCGTTGCCACCCATATGTGCCTCGACCAGGGATCAAACCTGCAACTAAGTATGTGCCCTGATCTGGAATCAAACCCACATCCCTTTTGGTGTATGGGATGACACTCCAACCAATGGAGCCACCTGGCCAGGGCAGGAGCATGACTTTCACCTTCTGCTCACAGAGAAAATCTCCTCAGGCCCAAGGGAGGAAGAGAGAGGAGAGAAGAGGCTGAGGCAGGAGACCCGTGGGTGGGATAAAGACCTGCCAGGGCCCTGCTTCCTCAGCACTCTCTGAAGGAGGCAGGGCTTAGGACTATGTATCTGTTGTACTTCCATGTCTTAACTGGAATTTCTGTCATTCACCTACTCAGCCTGCTAACCTGTCTCATTTTGGATTACACTGTTCTTTAAATTTGCTTTCATTGCCCTTATTCAAGAACTTGTGTATCTTAAATTTTAAAAGCCCAGATTTCAGGTGTCTCCTGAGAAAAATCAGGAGATCTGGCCACGCTGGACTCACATCCCCTTGTGGCCATAATCTGGTGTCCCTTTCAACAGGACAGTACTCTGCATTCCCCTGGATTATTGTTACCTGCCTGAACTTTGTAGCTCTTTGAACTTCAAAACCCTGATGCCCAATGAGTCGTATGCCAGGCTACAGCCTAGTGAATATGATCAATCAGTCTTGATAAATCTAGTTTCCCCAACACTGAGGAAAATAGCTGGTCTCCTTTGTGAATAGATGCAGTTAGCCTGTTCTCTCCATGAGTGTGCCCAGATGCACAGCTCATACTCAGCCGAGGAAAGACTTCGCTTTCACTTTGCAAAAAACTGCCAGATCCAACCTTTCTCTGCCAGTCTTGGAGAGTAGCAAAGAGCAAGATACGTGGCAGTGCTCTCACACATCACATTATGTGCACAATGCTTTTCTCTCATCAAGAGGCACTGCATATACTAGTATGCTGATAGAGCAGGGCAAACACTGGCATCTCCAGAGAGGTTAAACTCTGCACTCAATGTCTCACACTAGTTATTGACAATCATCAGGACTCGAACCTCCTTATTCCCCAGCAGTGCCCTGCAGGCTAGACTGCTTTATCCTGCCTTGGAGAAGGGCTGGGTGGAAGGAGAAGCCCTTCCCTCCTCATGTAGTACAAGTAGACAAGCTTTTGCCAGTTCATTCTCCAGGCCATGGAGTCAAGGATTAATCCCTAATTTCTATCACACCCTGACTCACTTAACAGAACTTCCCAAGTTTATTTTTACTTCTAAGTCCATGAGTTGAACAGATTTGTAGAACACGTTTCCTAAAAAGAGCTCCTATCTGCTCTTGCCCTTTTAGATAAGTTTTAAAGCTAACCTGGACTGTGTGGAGAAAGCTGGAGGCAAAGAACTGACAAATCAAAGAGGTGCCACTAATCTTGGAGGGGGGGGGGGGGCTGAGCAAAAACACATCCCCTCTTCCCTTTTATTGCAGCTGGATTATTTTCTGACTAGAAGCCTTTGTTCATTCAGAAAAAGAAATCCAAGGTATTAAAACTTGGTGACTACTACCTCAAGGCCAAGGACTTCAAATAATAGCACGGAAACTTACTTGTTCAAGATATGCCAGAGTTAAAAATAAAAACAAAACTCTTGAGAACTAAAATTTGCTGCTGAATTTGAATCTGAGTTCTATAGAGCTTAACCTATAGCATCAAATTCATATCAAGATCTACTTTTGAAACATCACAGAATATACATAGATTTTGAAGAAAAAATATATGATCTAAAACAGTAAAAATTTACTGGTCTGTTTATGTAATTTTTTTTTTACATTTTTGCTAATCCTCACCTGAGGCTATTTTCCCATTGATTTTTAGAGAGTGGAAGGGAATGGAGAGACAGAGAGAAACATCAATGTGTCACATTGATTGATTGCCTCCTCCATGCATCCTGACCAGGGCTGGGGAACCTGCAACCAAGGTACACTCCCTTGACTGGAATCGAACCCAGGACTCTTCAGTCCACGGGCCAATGTTCTATCCACTGAACCAAACCGGCTAGGGCTACCGTATGTAACATTTTAATTGTTTCTCATTAAACACATGACATGTGAAATCTTTATTAAAGGAAAATATTTTTGGATATTTATAAAAAAAAAATCACCACACACACACACACACACACACACACACACACACACACACGAAAGAAAGAGAGCTTGATACATTTTATACTAAATGGACTTGGCTGTTGTCATGGTGACTTTTCAAAACACCAAATTGGGACTTTCACCCCTATTCCACACTGGAGAGGAAATCAGAGAACAGGGAGGTCTGCATCCAGAAGAATCTCATGAGAGCTCGACTGTCCTGTCTCTACCCGAATACACATGCTGCTCTGGAGGAGAGCAAGTCAGCCCTACATTCCAAACTTTCTTGTAAACGTTTTTCTCTCTCCCACTGCTGGGCCGGGCAGTTTGAGCCAAATCTTTTCCCTGGGGTGGTTGGAAACCTTTAAGTGCAAAATCAGACCAGATCCTCTACTTGTGGCAACCCATGGCTGGAGTGCTGGGCAGGCCTGGAGGGCGGGGAACGAGTGTGGTCTTTCTCAAGCAGCCTGCTTGGTGACAGAATTTTCCCCGAAAAGGGCAAAATGGAAATGGGGAGCCCCTTGTTCAAAAAGCAGGAAAAAGCCTTTTTCCTTCTTCCGTGCTCTTTCTCTCCACGGTCATGGTGTGTTTTATTTGCCATTTAATGTTGTACTTCCCAGGGTACAGGGGTTCTTGTGCGGGCTCTCATAGGTGCTGGTGTGTGTGTGTGTGTGTGTGTGGGGGGGGGTGCAGGGCATGTGGAGGGGCGACACCCTGTGACTCAGTACCCTGGCTGTGCGTCCAGCCCTACCCCGCCTGGAGGTGGCAGTGTTCGCTGGGCTGGGACCAAGGAGGAGCCAGCAGCTCAGAACTCCTGGAAAGCGCAGGAGAGGAGGCCCTGTGTGAGCCAAGGATCTGAGTTCCCAGTGCATCCAAAATCCCATCAGACTTTGCTTATAAAACCCACATTCAAAGATAAAATTATTAAGAATTTCAGTGTGGTGACTGCAATGCATTTAAGGGCAAGACAGTCCCCTTTGAGCACCGCCCTCGGTGATGCATTAGCCAACAGCACAAGCAGCTGGGCTGCCTGCCCCCCAACACAGAAAAGATCCTCCAGTGTGGAGCCCCGCCCAGCAGGCAGGAGCTCTCAGGGGGTTTTAATGCGACAGCTGATTAGCACTAGGCATTGCTCAGTCTTCCACTCCCTACCCTGGCCCAGGGGAAATGTAGATGCTAAATAAAGTACCAGACTCACTTCTCCCTAAATTTCTTCTAGGACACTGTTTCAATATTTTTATTGTTGCATTATACATCAGATCCCATCTCCCATCTCCCCCATCTTTTTAAAAGCACTTTATTGAGGCATAAATGAGATACAATAAGCCTCCCATATTCAAGATGTACAATTTTATGTTTTAGTGTATACATGCTAAATATATATACACATATATGTACATAATCCATACAAATACATATGTTTTTCTCATTTCAATATAAATTTTAAAAATAAAAAACAAAAGCCTGCTGGAATTTTATTTGGAAGTCCATTGACTCTAAAGAACAATTTGGACAGAATTACTACCTTAACAATATTGAATCTTATATCACAAAAATGTCTTTCCATTTATTAGCCCTTCATTGATTTTTCTCAGCTGTGTTTTGTATTTTTTCAGTCTAGAGGTCTCAGATACTTTTTGTTGGATTTATTCCTAAGTATTTTATGTTTTTGTTACTACATTAGGATTTTTAAAATTTTTACTGTTTTCTAACTGATTGCTACTACTGTCTAAGAATACAATTTGATTTTTGTATTCTGAATTAATATCCCAAAAACTTGCTACGCAAAATTTTCCATAGGATTCCAGTGCTCTGGAAAAAGTGGGGTACGGGTAGCTGGAGCTCCTCCTATCATGTTCTCGCTCTCTAGCCCCCCCTTCACCCCAACAACACCTCAAAACAACTTCTGGAAATTTATGAAGAACTCTTAAATATCCAAGTAAGATAGCTAAACAACCCACAGTTCTAGAGGACTCGGTATTTACTGAACACCTCTGCCATATTTTATCTCACTTTTGTTGTTAAAAGAAAAAACAACCAACTTGTGAAATAAGTAGTAGCAGTTAAATTTTAAAGAGGTTGAATTTTCTTCTTATAGTCACATGGTTTCTGTTTGAGGAAGGATTAAAATCCTGTCTGACTCCGAAGTCCATGCTCTTCCCTCCTGCCTCAAACGGGCTTCCCCCAGGCTGGCCCATTTCAAGATGTATGTCTAATGGGCCAAGTCTTTACTGGCTGATCTTGCATCCAGTCAGCCCACAGAGATCAAGGGGCCTGTCTGGGCTCTGTTATGCCACCCCCTGCCGCACCTTCCACCAGGATATTTTCCCAGCTTCCTGTCCCACTCATGTTGCTTTTTGAGGGTACCAGTGACCTTTCCCTCACTCATCTGCTTACAAGTCTAAGCATTTTTTACTTCTTGGAACTGTATGACCCAGTTTGCTTCTGGTTCTCTTCTAAAGTCTCTGGTTTTCCTCCCTTCCCACCCCATTCCCCCCTTTTATAAATCCTCACCCAAGGATAGTTTTCCATTGATATTTAGAGTGGAAGGAAAAGGGAGAGACAGAGACAAACTCCAATGTGAGAGAAAGACAATTTGGTTGCTGTCCTCATGCCCCCAACCAGGGCTGAGAGCCTGCAATTAAGGTACGAGGCCCTTGACTGGAATTGAACCTGGGCTGATGCTCTATCTACTGAGCAAAACCAGCTAAGGCTCTGGTCCCCTTTTATCTGTCTTCTGTCCTGATTTCTACCATCTTCTCAGGGTCACCCTCTCTGATGAGTTCTTCTGTTTTGTCCCTCTCCACACTCATTCTGTAGAGACACTCAAACACTTGTAAGAGCAAAACCCCTTTCATCAGGGCTGCCAGTTGCTTAAAGGTATGGTCCCCAAGCTTCCTGGGTTTTCCAGGGTAGCCCTCCTGTCCCCATAAAACAAGTTGGAAATTCTAATAGTTTAGTATCTAAATGGTATTTTTCAGACCCCTTCCCCATCTTCCTTGACTCTTAGAAGAGCATACATCTTTTCTTAGATCCAATGTCTTGATTTGTACTTTGAGAGACAGTTAACATTTCCAAGGAATGTCCCCACTTAAGATGGGCACATTTGCAATTTCTAAAACTTGTTGAAAAGCAATCTCACCATCATTCTACCTAAAGTGACAGTGAATTCCTAAGTTCTCTTACTTCTAGAGATGCCACCATCATATTTTTCTTTCCTCCTTCCCTTCTGCCATCTAATCAATCACCAAGCTTCTGTGCTTATCTCGGCTTGGGCTCTATCTTCTACAGCTATTGTCCAGGCCAGGGCCAAAATCTTCTATAAACCAAGCTTATTGTTCATATTTTCCTCATTATGGAACTTTTATAGGCAGAGAAGAACCACGGTTTGCTAGCCCTTTTATGTGAATCATTTTCTCTTCTGTGTTTTCCCCCATTTTATTATACGTCATGAATACCAACTTTCTGTCAATCTTCAATTTCCCCTCTCATTGTAAACCCTGGCCCTATACTTTCCCACTTTAGGATTTTTCTCTAACCCTTCCCAACGCTCAAGATATGTGTTCTACAGTAAATCTTTTAGAATTTACTTCATAAATAACTGATTTGCTATTAAACAAGCTCTGAGGGGCAGAAGTTCCCACAGTGAGTGGAAATTAGCATCATTAGGCTTGAGCTTCTTCAAGACAAACATCATGTCTTATTTAGCTTTGTATTCCCAGCATCTAGTCCAGTGCCAGGCACATCAGTTAAGTACAGTAAAATACATTGAATAAGCAAACACTACTCTATGGTGTTGCCCTCTTTGGTATGTTCCTTAAATGCAGAAGGGTTTTAGCTTCCTCATTAGAAAAATTGTGCTCAGAATACTGACATCATCATAGGTTAAAAATGAAGACCGATGTAAAGGTCCTGGCACAGAGAGTGCAAACCATGTGAGTTCACACTTCCCCATTGAGTTTTTAGAATTGTCCTCAGAATTGTACAGTTCCCAGTAATTGTTCCTATATAGCAGGGTCTTTTTGCTAGGTCTGCTTCTGGGGGTGGTACCACATTCCAGTGTGGGAATTGTAATAATCATAAGAAATCTTGGTCAAGCAGAAGGGAAACCCATAGGATTGCTGCTTACAGTACCCTTTGTTATCAATTCTTGGTGTGGGCTTGGCTGTGACCATTCTGACATGCAGATATACACTGGCTTAGCTTTTTAAGAGATTCCATAAATGCATAATCTGTTTGAACACTAGGCTTCATAACAGTAGGGACAATTTCCCCCTCTTATTCCTTACTTCCATACAGGGGAAAAATAATATGACCTGCAAGCTGAAAAGCCTTTGGACATTCCAATATGTTCACTGTAATATTGAACCCTGCACATTTGTACCCAGCAGGGAAAATGAAAATGGTTAATCCCGAGGAGCTGTTAAATTACTTTTATAGATTTAATAATTTTCATAACTTTTGGAGTGGCTGTTTTCCCTAAACCAATTATGCCCTCATTTTTTCTATCTATAAAATAGGGGCAATAGTTTGTACTCTCATCCTCTTCTTGGGATTAACAATTATGATGCAGTGTTTCCCAAAGTGTGGTATGTGTACCTCCAGGGGTACGGGAAGAGTTTGGTGGGGGTACACGTTGCACTGGAGTTTAATGGGGATATGCACTGCACTGTGCTTAGCTGCGCCTAATTCTACGTTCTCATGAGTACGAGGGGTACTCAGCGTTATGAAAATTATAGAAGGGGTACACATATGTCAAAAATTTGGGAAACACTGATTATAGAGGAAAGAGCACTGGACTGGGAGTCAAGAGAACTGAACTCCATTCCTCGTTAGGACTAGTTACATAGATGTTGGACAAATCATTCCAACTCAGTTCCTTCGCCTCCAAAATGAGAACTCTTAATTAAGCAATCTCTAAGCTAGCTTCCAAATTAAGGATGATATGCTTTTAAAGAAATGAAATGAGTTAACTGGCTATCTTTTTCTACCCAGGGATGCCAGGTGACTCTCTGTGCACTGTATAGACGAGGATTTGACCTGTACTGCTCATGATAAGAATATGGCATTTATACATCAACTATGTATATCATCACACCACATGCCAGACAGAAACCCACCTACATGAATTATCTTGCTTTGGGCAAGACACTTCAGATCTCTGAGCTAATTGACATAAGTAAGTATCCAAAGTAATGGGGATGTATAGAGTGCTTTGTCCCGGGACTCATCACAGCTGTCCTGGGCCTCATTCCTCTACAAATCTTCTACCCAAATACTATTTTAGGGAAGTTTTTAAAATTAACTCTTTAAGACTGATCTGTCAGGGATATTTTAAGAGGGGCAAAACCTAAGCCAGAAAGGCTTTAGAACCAGAGGGGACAGGCCACTGCAGTCCTGCAACCTCGAAGGGATGCCCTTGCTGGATAGTTCTGCTTTCTGTCGCATTTCATCTTGCCCCTGCCCCAGCTACACCTGGGCTCCCTTCCCAGCCACCCTAACATGGGGGCATGCCGCTTGACCCATTCTGGATCTTGGTCTCTATTCCTCTCTACCAGTGTAGCCCCTAACTGTTGTGGTTTGAGGATGCCCCTAGAGAGCCTTGTCTCAGGCTCTTTTCGTGCACAAAGGGTACATCAAAGAGCCCTTCCCCACTGCATTTGGGATGTGCATCATGGCAAGGAACGGCGACAGGCCTTGTGGCCTCTGCTGCCTAGCCAGGTGCCCGCCTCCAGTTCATATCCTGTGGCAGTTATTGAAAATGTGGGATCTGACTACCTCCAGCCATCAGAGCCAGGGATTAAGGAGACTTCTGTAAGAAGATGCCTTGATCAGAGCTTTGGCTTTACTAAGACCAGAGGGACTATTTGAAGTCAATTTAAAATAGTTGCTTGTGCCTGAGGAGAGCACATCAGCTAGAGAGTAAGACTGGCCAGCTTTGCCATTCACTCTTTAGATAATATCTTGGCAAACTACTGCACCTGGTTTACACGTGTGCCAAATGGAGATGCTGATGCCTTCGTGCAGCTGTTGTGAGGATTAAAGAGAATTGCACATTATCAAGTGCGAGTCCACCGTGGTACTCAGGTTTTACCAACCTCCCTCTCACCAGAGAAAGACCAAATTATCCAAAGTATGATTCATTTAGAAGGGTTAAAATTTTTTTCTGTTAATAGTAGTAACCAGTCATGTTCTACCTGATCATTTCAACTCAGGTATTAAGGTGTCCAAAGTGAATAGATCCATTTGCAGCATGGCTCTCCCACACAGCAGAACTGTTTAGGAAGTGGGTCTGCCAGCTATTACATGTCCCCCTCTTATGTACTCTCACCCCCACCAGTCCAACCCCTGCCTAAGTTTTAAAGGAAAAAAAAAAGTTTAGCATTTTTAGACACCAAATAAGGACTATGATTGGAAACTTTCATGAAATTAAAGCTATCCTTTTTTTCCTGTGTATCCCTCACTAATGGAGAGACTCCTTTTGATTTCCTAGTTTATAATTTATATTGAGACCATTTGTGGATATGTGTATGTGTCTCAGAAGCAGCTAATCTCAACACAGCAGAATGAGTCAGCTTAGTATACAGTGGCCAGTCTATTTGGAGTATTTTCATTGTATACACCAAATCTTGCAATTGTTCTCCATCTTGGTCAGATGGCTCATTAAGACAGCCAAAATGACAAAGTTCTGCAGTACCATCGGCCCCTTTGTCTGCTGGTGCATAGACAAAGCTTACAAGACATGAACCTCAAAGGACATAGTGACTGGAATTGAAAAATCTAAAAAGAACCACGGCAAAAACTTAGCTGCCACTTGGAATATAAATGCTACTGTATCTTTGCTTAATTTTATTCCCCTTCATATTTAGGAGACTGTAGTACACATTAAAACTGGAAACACATCTAGATACAGGCAGCACAAGTTATAGCTTATTTATCCAGTTCCTTAAAGCCACAAACATGTTTCTGTAGTAATGACCACACTATAATATAAGCACAGCAAATCTTTAATTCTAAATGACAAAGCTGTATGTTTTTCTGTGCTTTCATGGTACATGGCTTAAAAAAACTGTTTCTGACATTCAACATAAGATATTCACGTTGCTAATTTCTAAGCGAAGCAATCACAAGAATTCTTTGTGCTTGAAGTTGGTAGCAGTAACAGAAATACAACTCATAAGCAGCTTCAGAAATCAAGTCGTAATCATATTGTGCTGACAGAGTCTTAGAACAACTATAAGTCCCAAATTTTCTGGGATTGTCCTGATTTTGAATGCCCTGACCCATTGCCAAGCTCTGTATTTTGATAAAGTATCCCATTTTCTGGTTCTGAAAAGATGTCAGCATACAGCTCAATTTAAAGATAAGTGGCACATACAATTCTTATTTTTTTTTAAATGCACAAAAGTGTCCTAACTTGTCTTTATTGAAACTACAATTTTTCTAGTCTGTTTGCTTAGGTCTGTAATACCTCTATGTAATATTTCTAAGCTCAATTAGAGACATTTTTATTTCTCTCACAAAACATCTCCTTTTTATGCACTTTGAATATCCCAAGTGGATTTATAATTAAACAGTCTTAATTGAAGAGGTACAGATAAGAAACAATTTTTTCCTCATCTCCAACTCCAATTTTTTAGAAAGACATTTAAGTCTTCAACTCCTGGCTACCTGAACAGAATACAGATGGCTGGAATTTCTCCTATTTTTAGTTTTGGAATGAATCTTTTCTTACGGCAATGAAGATAAATAGAAAAATGCTTGTTTTTGTGCTATGAAAGAGAAGAGAAAAACCAGTCCTTGAATATTTGTAAGAAAAGACCGTCACTTGCTACTAGAACTGATCTTGGATTTAAAAGCTAAAGTTTGGAAGTAAAACAATTTTGCCACTAAATATTTTAGCAATTTAAAAATACACGGAAAACCCCCACACTTACTCCCCTAGCACTGCACACCACTCGGTGACATTCTGCATGCTCATCGATTTTGCCACAGTGTGGAATTTTTCCCTTCAAGTGAAAACCTACAGAAATAAACTCCGAAAAGGATTGATTGTTTCTCCCTCTATCCTCTCATGTCAATGAAATATTTTGAATGAACTGTTTTCTGATCACAAAAGCCATGTCCAAGTTGTTTTTTTAAAAATCAAGAAGCAGTTATTTAATAGAATACATTCTATTAAAAGTTAGCCAAGACTAACTAATAAGACCTCAAACAATGAACATATTTCAAAAATTTTTCTTCTCCTCAATAGTTTTGCATGAGTTTGTTTTTATTTTATTTCTTTCAGGAAAATGTGCAAATATCAAGGTTACCTGGGTCTGCTGGTCACTTCTAGTTTTTGGACTCGTGAAGATGGAGAGTTTGCTAATGATGCGCGGCTGTTTAAGAACCGGGTGGCTTTTCTGGCAATCACTCTTTGTGTGTGCCATCTTTTATAAAGGTGCTTCTTGTTGCTAAGAGATCAGTTGCTTAGAGACCAAATCATTAAAAAAAATATATATGTCAGGGGCCAACATAAATTATGACCAAATTTTGTCATTTCAGCTCGCCCTCTGAATGTTTGGCTTTTGTAATAGATCGTAACGTACCCAGAGAAGCCAATTACTAATCACAAATAGAAAACTGCCCATGAGGGGGGGAAAAGATCTGCACGTAAGCTCCCATGGGCAGAGAGGAATGCCTCGGATTCCCTGAGAAGGAGCTACATCATCTGAGGCTCTCTGAAACTTGCTCCCTGAAACTTTGACTCCTGTAGGGGTCCCAAACAGACGCTGGGAATATGCATTTTTGTACGCACATAAACCTGCCCCAGGCAAACTTGAGTGCAGTTTGGAGTATGAAGATGTGAAAATAGTGGAGCTACTTTACTTTAGTCTTTTCCAAAAGAAAATTAGGAGAAAAATGTTACATTTAGGAAAAATGTTAAGTTGGAAATCACAACTTCCCCCTCCATCTCTTCTTGAGCCCGTTTTAGGAGAGAAGAAGCAAATAGGGGAATTAAATAACCAAAGACTTGAAGTTAAAAATCAAGATAAGAGGGCAGAGGTGGAAGTGATTTTAGCCTTCATCCAGATGTTTTAATGTGAGACAACTGTTGTCACTACTTCAGGTCCAGTTGTGTATGTGCTGGAGGGAGGGGATGTGTACCCAAATCTGCCTTCTGTCGTCTCCCCCGTACTCAGATATAGCATTGACCAGGAGCAGGAATAAATAAAGTTGGTTAAGTAGGTAAGGTGTGGTTTTGGAGTTCTCTGTCCCACTGAGACTTCCTCCCCTCAAATTAACTGTCACCTAAGTATTTCCCCTCTCAGGGACATTGCATTTTAGGAATATATTTTTAAATGACTCTTACTTTTTTTTTTTTTTTTTTTTTTTTAAGATTCAAAGGAAAAATGGCATTCCAAACTCTTAACAGGTAGGATGGGAGATGTTTGAGAGCTAAATAAAGCTAGTCACAGCTCTTCACTGTGTAATGCAATGAACACAACTTCTCCCTCTATCTCTTCTTGAGCCCATTTTAGGAGAGAAGAAGCAAATATGGGAATTAAATAAGCAAAGACTTGAAGTTAAAAATCAAGATAAAAGCCAAAACCGGTTTGGCTCAGTGGATAGAGCGTTGGCCTGTGGACTAAAGGGTCCCAGGTTTGATTCCTGTCAAGGGCATGTAACCTGGCTGCGGGCACATCCCCAGTAGGGGGTGTGCAAGAGGCAGCTGGTCAATGTTTCTCTCCCATCGACGTTTCTAGCTTTCTATCCCTCTTCCTTCCTCTCTGTAAAAATCAATAAAATATATATTTTAAAAATCAAGATAAAAGGGCAGAGGTGTAAGTACAGCTACCCTAAGGCACCGTGTGTTGACTCCAGACTCCCCTGTCTGGCCATACTCCTGGGCTCACGGCTGCCCACCCCTCTGGCCAGGGCGGGGATAGCCAGCCCAGCTGTGGACATGGTACTGCCAGACCAGAGCTTCCTATGGCATCTTTCATAGGTTGATGAAGACAGTAGGGGGTGATCTCTGTCAGTGAACTTCAATAAGCACTATGGAATGGCACCTGGACTCCACTTAATCTCATAATTAAACATATCAATGCTTTGACTGCCAGAAGGCTGGCATAAACTCAGCAAGTTCGCAGGCATTGGCAAGTACATCATGGACTGGCAGAATGTCTTTCACACCTATGACAGGGACACTGCAGGAATGATGGACAAGAATGAGCTCAAGCAAGCACTCTCAGGTTTTGGCTACTGGCTGGCTGATCAGTTTGACTACATTGGAAAGTTTGGCAGAAAAGGGTGGGGACAGATCGCCTTTGATGACTTTCTCCAGTCATCCAGGGCTTCATTGTCTTGCATTGACTGACAGGTATACTGGATTCACATGTCATATGAACAGTATCTCTCCGTGGTCTTCAGCATCATATAACGCTGGCCTTTTACAAATAGCAACATGACTTAAGGAAAAAAGACTAAAAATGCCAAATTTCTTACCATTGAAACGAAGCACAGATGCAGTAGATGCTGTTTTTCCTTTAGATTTTATACAATATTTGTGCCTATGTGGATAAGCCGATTAACATTTTTGCAGTTGTAACCACAGTCATATTGTTATTCAGATACAGGCATTTTTGAATTTGGGACTGTTTGTGTCAGGATATAAGATATAATAATGTTTCAGGTATTCTGCATGTAAAACATTCAGCGTGTGTTTTTCTAAATAGCTTCAGTTCTATAGTGGAAGTACTTTTATTAGCCAATAGAAATTTTTAAGTAATGCAGGACTTTCACAGAAGGCTTTTCATGTGCCTTATTTAAAAGAAGGGGGAAAGGGGTCTCCAACTTCGCGGGGCCAATGAGCATTTTACCCTCTGGCCTTGTGCAGAGTGTGCTGCTGTTGCTGAGCGCCAGGGTGGCTCCTGGCAGTGGGGATGCTACAGGAGTTGTAGCATGGACACCATAGAACTATAAAATGAATATTTGGAGGATAATGACATTGAATCATAACTCTTCAGATCCTCAAAGATGTTGAAGATGAAGCAACTAAGGAACTCTTCTCAAAAACAGAGGAAGCAAAACCACAGATGACAAAAAGTATTTGTCCTCCACAAGGAAAATTGAATAACTGTATTACAAATGATTGGAGTCCAAAAAATTACTCCATTTGCATGGGATATTTTTCAACTCCTCCTTTTTGGTTTGGTTGGATTGGAAGTTTCTATTGCAGCTCTTAAATCAGATGCTATTGGTATTTCTATTGCTAGTATGAGTTTGGCATTATTGGTTTGAATTTTACATTTTTCTTGATGTATTTTGCTGGTTTTAATTTTAAAGAGAAAATATTACTCTCTCATGGATACCCAAAGCTACAGTCCTGGCTGTATTAGGTCCTCTGGTTCTAGAAACTGCAAGTATCAGCTCAGTCTTCTTGGAACCATATTCATAGGTTGTGCTGACAATAACATTTTTAGCCATCTTGATCACAGTTCTGCTTATTAACATACTGGGGCCCAGATTATGTGCACGCCATGATCCAAACAAAATAAAATTGGAATCGTCAAATTAGCTGTTCATTGGAATTTCATTTGTCATCACCTGCCTGCTTCTTCTAATGAATTATCTTACATGAAATAAAAATTAAAAGATAGAAATATATGAAGACTACACAGAAGCAAGGACTTAATATGTGATTTATCATAGAGCTTTTCTATGATTTTTATTGTATTTATTTAAATATGCAACATAAGCAATAAAGCAATGTACCCTTTGGGGGGGTAGGAAACAAGATCAGAGTAGCCAGGATCTTAGAGGTTTTATTTCTTTTAGTAGTCTCCGAAGTGCTGGCCATTACAGAAGACTCCATGTGTTTGCCTTGATAGTCTTGTGATGAACACTGTAGGGAGGGAAAAGTTGGAGGGTGGAGTGAGGGCTGAAGGCTTGGGTGGAAGTGTCAGGTGGGAGGATTAAGAGGTCAGGTTTTCACTCTTTAGCTCTGGTTACTGTCAGACTGGCATCATCCCACCACTCATTTACAAGGTAGATAAAAGACCCCAAACCTATTTGAATTTATTTAGAGATGTTTTACATAGCAGTAAAACATATATGTAGCCTGTGCAAGTGAGATGGGCCTAATGCTCACAAAAATTCATCATACGAGAAAATGAAACGGCTTTCCTTACCTCAAGCCTGTCCCTTACATGAGTAAAATGGACACACAGCATTTGAGTGTCACAGAATAAACATAGGTGTGCCAACTAAGCATGCATTTCCCCTTAACGTGTCACAGAATAAACATAGGTGTGCCAACTAAGCATGCATTTCCCCTTAACGTCTCTTTCTTCCTTCTAACTCCCCAAATTTATCTGTTGCCTACTTTATTGGGAGATAAATGGAAGGGATCTGAGATAGAGGAATAAGGGATAGAAAAAGGCAAGAGAAATAAAAATGTTGAAGAACTTCCTGAATACATAGTGAGTACCAAGCAAAAACTTTGGAGTGCATAGAAGAAATGCTTGTTGAAGGAATGAGAGAGGAAAGGAAGCTAATGGGGAAAGAGGCCATGAACTGACTGCATGGCTTTTGAGGCTGAAACCACTTTATACTTATCTTTCCCAATGTCAAGTCCTTCCTTCAGGGCTTTTACACTTAAAACACAATCAGATGTGTTTGTTTAATTCTAAGTCAAAGGAGAAAAAGAGCAGAAAGGGATGTGCCTGAAGGGATTGAGCTATTATTCAGCCCTAGTTCCCTCCAGGGGAAACAGGACCCCATGTGCTTGGTTACCTCCAAAGGAAGTGCGCTGCTTACATTTGTATTTTGGACCTCAATCTAAAAAAAGCCTGTCACCTCTCACCCTGTCCCTCATTCAATCGCTCTATTCCTTTGGATCTGCTTTGGCTCCCTCTCTGAGTTGTGGCCATTTGCTTTGGATTCTTAGCTTCTACCTCTGGGACATAGGCCCCACACCTGCCATTTGGCCACTTCCTACCTACCAGGAGGTGACCAAGGCACTTTTCTGGATACCAGTTCTTGCCAGGCTCCAAGCTTTCACCTGCCTGGATGGAGGTAGGGAGATGCAATTGTTTATGAAGGACCCATTCAGATGTCAACACTATATGATTAAAGGAAATAGGCTTGGATCCATGAATGCTCTGCCAAGTTGAAGCTTTGAAAAGGAAATTTTTTTTTTTGCATAGATGCAACTGTTTGTATCAAGGAGTGCAGTCCAATGTCATTTGGGGTCCTGTAGTGACAGACTACTTGTTCACAGGTAGTTGGGCCACAGAGTCCTGACACCGTGACCCCTGGGAAGCTGCGAGGCCATGCACACTCCATCTCCCAATCTCAGGAATGAGGGCACAGCTGGGATCCTAGAACTGTGGGCACCCGAGTCCCAATCAGGAGATGGCACACTGAGAGGCACAAAGCCCCTGAGCATCCTCTGCAAAAGTGGCTGCCACTGCAAGTGCCTTTTATGTTGGGGAAAAGTGGTCCCCTGAGACCACTCCCCACCGAGTATCCAAAGATCCTGATGCCAATCTATTGCGGACTGCCCAACTGCCAGTAATGATTCCAGGATTTGTCTCTCCTGGCCGAAAACCCAAGACACTGTTTCTAGAAAGGCGCTCACAGCCCCCTTGTAAACTAGTGGGTAGGAAGAATCTACTTCTATCCTGGGAGTTTCCAGTCGAGTGTCCTGTAGCTCCATTCCCATTTCTCCAGGACACTGCTCCAAGAAGAGGCTAAACAGCCTATAGAATAGCATGACCTGCTAAGTAAAAATGGCAACTACTTCAAGAAAGACCTCTGTATGCAGTCTAGAGCAGCTTGACCAGTACCAAGCAAAGTTACTTTCCCAAGCAACTTTACCTTTCACTTTACGGTGCCATATGCTGGGCAAAGAGCTCCTCTTATAAGCTAGAAGCACACGGGGAAAGCAGAGGAAGACCGGCTCTGTCACCTCGAGCCACCCAGTCCAGAGGCTACTATTAAAGAGTAGGGTTTGAGCAGCAGAGGGCAGCAAAACACTACTGTGTCAAGGTGAAGGCTAAAGCAACTTAGGGAGGCATGAAGTGAAAGGACAGAGGGTCTGCTCTCCTGGGACAGTGGCTCATCCTGGCCAGAGGTACTGCAACCACGCTTGCTCTCCTGCTGATTGTATCTCTGGACTCAAAATTTTTGTTCAAGTCCTCAAGGACTTCTGGCATGCTAAGACTTGAGATAAGGAGGCCTGGCTCAAGGGTGAACAAACCTCAAAATATATGGTTATAGTTGGCTTCACTGATTGTACATCCTCCCCCTGGTCTTACCTCCTCCTTGTAGTGATGGAGGCCTCAAGATACCACATTTTCTCCTCGCCTTTTGGCACCTCATCACAGTCTACTCAGCAAATATTTCTCTAAATACTACGCTCCCCTATCTGGATTGTGGGGTAGACATCTTTTATCCCCAACTTTGTGGGGTAGACATCTGTCCACATGCACAGCTACCAGTTCTCCAATAATTACCTAGAGAAAGAACTAAGCCAAAAACAGTACCCCTTGGGTGCTCACGGAAGACTTGCCCTTGCTACTCATCACCAACAATGAGCCTGATCCAACTACCCAGGAACATTTACCTGTAACAAATCTGCCCCTTCTCTCTCTGCCCCTTTCTCTCTATCCTTGCCACAGAAACTATGGCTTCCACCCACACCAAATTTCCCAATGTTTTGGTCATACCAACACTAGCAGACAGCCTGCTATTGGGGGAGCTACAGCATCTCCTTCCAGGGAGGCCTTGCCTAGCCTTGTGCTGGCATGTTGAAGACTACAACAAAGTCCACCAACCAGCCCTGGGCTCCAGAGCAAGCACATGTGTCCAGCTCATCTTATCAGTTAGCAGACTTTCAAGGTAGAGAGCTCTTAGGCAGCAATTTGTGGGATAATTAACATAAAAAAAAGCACCACCACAGTCCAATTTCATTGCTTTTCTTGGAGAAAGAACCATGATGTTCTTCTCATTGTCAGGCTCTGGTTGACCCTCTTCGCAGCTGGTAATTTACCTCTAGTCATTGCCTTTGACAACTTTCAGTTATTAATTATACCCATCTGTTAAGCAATTTTACTGAGTGAAGAAAAACTAGAGAGAGGGATGGGAAATAAGAATATGATGTGGTGGGGGAAGATGGAAGCAGACAGAAGCCAAAGGTCTCGAACTGAGAAAGTAATTAGCCCCACAAGGTACATACTTTAATGTCCACACAGAAACCTATTGACTAGAATCTAAGCCTTAAGAGAGAGAGAGAAAAAAAAAAAGGATAATTACGGTACTAATTGTAGCACCATTACAAGCTGACAATGTTCTGAGTTGGTTTTTTTTTTTTTTTTAGCCAAGTACAACTAAGCAAAATTCTCATACATCAAGCTAGTCTCCATTCTTCTCTCTCTCTCTGCTGATCCATTTCTGAATCCAACTCTCCCTCCTCTCTCTACTGGTATGTCCCACCCAGCCACTCGCATCTGCAGGTAAGTACCTTCCCTCCCACCCCATCGGTATATCACCGTGCAGGCCTGAGGCAGGCAGACATACATCTTCAAATGAGGTAGGCCAAAGTAAAGACCAAGAGGCACTAACTAAATTGTTCCATCTTCTGGAACTTGTTTTGTTGGGATTTCTCCTGGCCCCTGAGTCCCCACCCCTCTTTGAAGGTTTGATTCTTGTCTGAACCACAGTCTTCAACCAGCAGGGTATCAAGTGCTTCTTATTCACTCAGCACATTGCATTTAAAAGCCAAGTGTGCCCTGACCATCAGGTACATCTAAAGCTCACTGTCAGGGCACCAGGTCTTCAATACCTTAAAGGGAATCCTCCTCTGAAGAGCAGTATAAGCCTTGACATTTAGGCTCCTCAGGCCTTCTTTTTTTTTTTTTTTTTTTTTTTTTTTGTGTGTGTGTGTGTGTGTGTGTGTGTTAAAATAACAGCTTTTATTGAGATATTGTTCCTACACCATACATTTCACCCATTTAACATGTACAGTTCAAACAAAAAATATGTTTAAAATTAAGAAGTATACAATAGTTTTTAGTGTATTTACAGAGTTAGGCAACAATCACCATAATCAATATTACAGCATTTTCATCCCCCTCCATCCTTTCCTTACCCATTTGTTACTACTTTCTATTTCTATAGTTTTGCCTGTCTAGACATTTCATATAAATGGAAATCATATATGATTTTTTATGACTGGCTTCTTTCACTTAGCACAATGTTTCAAGGTTCACCCATGAAGCCTGTATCATTATTTCATTCCTACTGTGACCAGATAATACTCCATTGACGGAAACACCCCATTCTGTTTCTCCATTCATGACTTGAGGACATTGGGGTTGTTTCCACTTTTTGGCTCTTGTGAAGAATGCTACTATGAGCATTCACCTACAAGCTTTGTACGGACACATGTTGTTAGTTCTCCTGGGAATCCATCTACTAAGTGGAATTACTAAGTCATGTGGCAACTCTAGGTTGAACCCTCCTAGGAGTGATAATGTTTTCCAAAGTGGCTGCATCACTTTACATGGCATCTCATAATATGATGTGTCCTATGTTAGTTTGGAACTTTTGGTTGTAAGATATGAAGACTCATCTCATCTACTTTAGGAAAGGAAATCTATCTGTGGCATAATCCCTACTCCTCATGCCTTTTTTTAGTTTAAAGGGAATCCTCCTCAAGAAGAGCAATGCTTATATATCCTCCTCACACCATCCCCTCCCCGCATTCAGGGTTTCCCAACTCCTTTTATTCTGTAGATTTGTTGATTTGTAAGCATGGAGCAGGATCTGTACACTGAAGATATACTGGATTACATCTAAGCACAGAGTTGACACCTCTTGCCTGTGACATCTTGAAAGAGGTAAGTTCTGACCCTGGAACGCACCTCAGGCCTCTAGAGGGGACAGGAGATGCTGCTCCAGTCTTGCTGAGGATGATTCCAGCAGAAACAGTTCGTTTTTCTACCCAACATTTCCATCCATAGGGTGGCAGCAGTATATGGCAGGATTGATAAGAGTGGGGCTTGCCCCTGCATGTCCCTCTCACACATAATCCATTCAAATGACATCCACTCCAAAGAAAACATTGACCTTTGAATGAGCTAGGAAATTTACCGCTTTCCTTTGCCTATCCTGTTCTTCCCCATTCCTTAGACTAGGGGTGTCGAACTCAATCAGAGAAGGGGCCAAAATCTAAAATCCAGCCTAAATCGCGGGCCGAATGGTTTACTGAGCAGTCATAAACTGACAATGTCATAAACTGACAGCGGAGTGCAGTGATGACAGCGCGGTGGGGGCCACATTGCAAGGCCTGGAGGGCTGGATTTGGCCCGCGGGCCTTGTGTTTGACACATGTGCCTTAGACCAACCCCAATCAAAATAATGGAGAATGTATCCTGTAAGCAGAGAAAAGAGAGACAAGGAGGCTAGCAACTGCCACGGTGCCAGTGTGATTACTTCCGAGAGGCACTGCTAAAACTGTGAGACAACGTGGCATGTTCTCTGGCAAATCAGGGGAGGTCTGTTTTGAATTGACTAGGAAACCAAGTCCACTTGAACTTGGGACTTCTTTCACTGCTACTTTCTTGATGTTGTAAGCCTCCTCAGGTTCTCAGACAGCTGCAGCTCAGACATTGGTCCCAGGGCTTTGTAGAAGGAATCTGTTCCCACACAGGCTCCCCACAGGCCCCTCCTTGTCTCGTGGGTGGAACTACTTTGCCCTAATTACACTCTGGCCAGGTCTCCACCCTACTCCCAAATGGACACTCCTCTAGTCCTTCAGTTAAAACCCCCAAAGTTATTGTTAAACTGACTCCTGGTTCTCCTCAATGATTCAGGGCTAAAACTAAAGAAAAACAGAAGAGCCACCTTCTTGATTCTAACCCAAATCAGGTCCAAATCACCAGCTGATTTTGCTGGCAGCTAATAGGCAAGCCTGTGTGCATCTTGGAGGTGAGGCATGAATGTTAAAAAGTTCAATTCCTCAACAAAATAGCCCATGGTTGACCAGGTTAGATGCACAGAAGCTAAAGAGTATAATTGGAATAAAATGTAAGTAATAGATAGCTGCATTTGTATAACAGTCCAAAGCACTGAGAATATACCCTCTGAAGTCTCAATTCCCCCTCTCTCCCCAGCCTCTTTTCCCTAAAAATTCAGGAATCTCAAGAGTAAAGGCCATGTCTTATTCATCTTCCTATCCTTGGGCTGCTGATGCGTATAGCACTTTGTGGTGGTACAGTGGTTTTTGAATGAATGAAACTCTTTTATCCTTTGCCTGCTCCCCAGCCCTGCCTTTCCTGGCATTCCTCAAGTTTTGACAGCTGTTACCTGAGCTCTCGGTCCTGCCACATTCCCAGACCAATCATTTCTTGAGGCAAGAATTCTTATTCAAACAGCCACAGTTCTGCCCACTATCCAAAGTGTGCTACCATTTCCCTGCTCACTCCCAATGATCTAATTTGGGCTTTGATGCCCTTGAGCTGACCTCTAGTGATGCACATTTGCTCCACAGAACACATTGTCTCTATCATCCCACACCCCTTGAGATTCCCCTGCTAAAACCTGGACCCTTCCATCTAAAGCTTCTCCACTCAGTACCCAGGCTCATCTGATCTGGGTTCCTTGTTCTAGGTAATCTGTCTAGTAAGCACTCCAGCCCCAGCCTCCTCAGCCTTTGGCACGCTCCTGGGCCCACTGCAGAGACAGATACACTACCTCTTATTCCACTCCCTGTCTTCATCCCCACCTCTTTCCTGGAAACAGAAGTCCTGCTCTGAACTCCTGGCCAACAGCTCACTCCCTGTTAAACTCTGACTGTTCTCAGTGGTGGCAGCCACCTCTCTGTCCTGGGACTGGTCTCTGCTTTGCCCCTCTCATGAAACACCCCCACCCCCATTTCCTAAAGCCCTGGTTCTCAACATTTGTTTAAATCAAGACGGGATTGCTGTGCTCTTTACCCTCCCAGCTGGCCCTCGGCTTAGCATCTTGTTCACTGTTGATGAGAGGGTCCTGCCATCTCCCAGCCTTTCTTGTAAACCTTCAACATGACAAAGGAATCAGTAACACAGAAGTGACCCTTCCTCCCCCACCCCCCAAACACACACACACTTGTATTCTAGATTTATCCTTGCACTGTCAAGAGAAATGAAAGGTGAACTAAGCGGGAGGGTTGTTCTGAAATGGGTTTATTGTTAACAACCAGGGGTTTAGATTAGTTACATTTTTCATGAAGGGAGAGGGCTGAAGGTTGCAGTTCTCTGAATCAGACACGTGCAAGGAGTCTTTCACATCCCACTTTCCATCTTTTTTTTTTTTTTTTTCAATGAAGGCAATTTATTTTGTGCTTACTAAACACACAAACCTTTGCATTTCAAATGCTTTGTTAGACTTCATACACACTTCCAAAAATTTTTTAAATGAGTTATTTCTCAAGCCATGAGTTTGGGGAAGGGGGACCTGGGCACTGTTGTGCAGTCTGAGACAGCTGTGGGGAAGAGCAGCTCTCCTGGGGATCCTTGCACCTGACTGCTCCGGTTTCATATTGGGTCCCCATTTCATCAACCAGAATGCCAATCTGGCTCTGCTAGTCTTCTTTCTTGGCTCCTTGCTCTGGGTGGCTACAAACCACTATCCTGTCTCTGGTTGGGTAGGTGCTTTGGGGCTTTCTGGATAGAAAATTTGCCTGCAAAGCTCTTAGTTGCCTACAGGACCTGCCCCCTTCTTCCCCCCTCTCCTTCCAACAGACATCCAGGATCTCTGCATGTCCTCTTCCCAGCTCTTTCCAGAAAACTGGAGTCATTCCTTGTTCCTTGCTCCTGGTAAATAGGAGGCAACCCCTTGCTGACACTTCTCCAGAGCTATTTGCATGTTAAGCCTTTTCCCATTGACTCAAGGAAGGAAGCTTTGCCCCACTGAAGGAATGTTAGCATTGCCTTCGGGGGGGCTGAAGGAGCTGGGAGAAGCTCTCTTCTGTGCCCCTACACAACATGAATGCTTCCAGACCCAGTTGAGGATGACCAAGATCAAGCGTTAACAGCGAGGCAGCCACCCCATTCCCCACCATACATATGTCCCACCATTGAACGTTGGCAGGCAGCAGGAGTGAAACTGAGGTTGAGCTGCACAACCATCTTTAGAAGGCCGGCTTACCTAGCTGGCCCGCCTGTAGGAGCCTCCCTTCCCTAACTCCTCAGAGTTTCTATTTACTTGGCATTCCTACTCGGCCTGAATCAGCCAGAAATGAGGCAAAGTTTTCCTTTGCACAGTGCCTGGCACATAGTAAGCACTCAGTAAATGTTAGCTATTAATAATACAAAGAATCAGTCTGGAATGGGATCCATGGGATGGATAGAAGCTGCAATGAGTAGCAGGGTATCAGGACATGAAGGGCAGCTCCACTCCCAGCACAGGGTGACCATTCATTAATGTTTCTGAACTGGAGGGACTTTCAGTTCTTTGAAGTGGAAAAAGAAAGACTTTTGGTCAAATGACAATGACAAGGATCCTTTATTATTCCTAAAACTCCAAAAGAGTTGAAACTGGCTAAGCATCCTACTCTATACCTAAGATGGAGATTTATGATCAAACATCACCACCACCACCACCACCACTGAGGAAACAAAGGGAAGCTAGATAGACAGGGACCTTGAGGGAGGGAGGGGGAAGAAGTAAAACTGGGACCCCAACTAGGCGGAATGACTAAGACACCCCAACTGGGTGGGGAAGGAAGGCACGTGTGAAAGGCATGAACTTGAAAATGTATGAACCTTGCTAAGACAGCATGCACATAACCAATCACAAGACAGTGAGGCATATAAACCAATCCCAAGGATATTAGTAAGGCAAAATTCTTTGAAAAGTCCAATCAAAAGGCTGTATCCACCCCCTAAATTAAAAGGCAGTGTTTCCTCTCGCTCCTCCCCTTTCTCCCCAGAACACAATGGGGTTCCTGATGTTCCTGTGGCGGGGAGTACATCCCCAGTGCCCACGTGGCTTATGGCCATGTGGGACTCTACACATGGACTAATAGACTTTAATTTGCATGGATGCTCTCAGTAAACTTTGATTCCACTAGCCATTTTTGTCAGCAACTTCATTCTTCAATATTGTGAGATAATGAACTCGGACTCAACACCCCACATTTTGGTTTCACCACCACCACCACCATGACCACCACCACTATGTGGCTTTCATCTTGGCAGTGAAAATTTCCATTGCCCAGGTGATGTAGAGAACTTTCATAGCACCCAGCACCTTCTAGGGGAGGAGATGAGGCTAATAGGTGTTTTAAAACAATTAAGCAAGCACTATTTGCAAAATTCTCACCCAAAGCTAGGGAATAGGAAGGTAAACAGCTGAGCTTCTGCCTTCAGAGACCAGAAATAACTTGCTGCCTTAAGCCCAGGATACAGCATTGCTTCTTTCCTTCCTCCTCCTCCTGTCACATGGCTCTGCACTTTGGGGGTACAAGTTTGCCTCCATTTCCTGAGACTCTGGATTTCCAATTGATCCTCTAGCACTGCCTTGATTTCTAAAGCTGCTTAGCTGGGACACAGGCTTTGATTTCCTGTCTAGGACTTGCCATGCCCCGTTCTCTGAAAAAAGCTAAAGCCTAGATTCAAGGTGCAGGGGAAGCCCACACTTCACTTTGAGCATCACCAGGGCCCCAAAGCATTGCCCCCAAGCTCTAGATTGGATGCCATTGGACAGGACACTGACTAGCTTCACCACCCTTCATCCCCAGATTTTGTGTCACTTTGGTCTCAAGCATACCTTGTGATTGAGCCAACCTAAGTTTGGCAGAAAACTAGATTTGAAGAGGATTCTAAAAACCCTTGAAAATAAAGGTGTGGGATCAGGGGTTTTTAAGCAGGGACTTCATGTGATCAGAGCAGTGCTTTTGGCACTAATGGTGGGCAGGGTGGAGTGGGTGGAAGAGTCTGATAGCAGACAGAATGGTTGCATGGACTCAGATAACTTCCCCCCAAGGCAGCAAGAAGGGACCAATGTCAGAGATGGTTCAGAAGAACTGGCATGGATTTGGGAGGTACAGGGAAGGAAATGTATGTTCTTACATTAAAACTAGACAAAATCATCTTTTGAACATGTTATCTGGCTGGTCCCAGTGGCTATGAGCCCACCATCCTCTGCCTTTTTAGAGTTTCTATTTCTTAAAGGTTCCTGCTTGGTGTCTCAAGAACCACCCGAGAATGAAGCAAGCCAACTTTAGAGGGAAAATGTTCTTGGTCATAAGAAACAGGCAAGGGGTCTGACATTTAACAAGTGCTTACTGAAGAAAGAGCATTGGTAGCATTTATGGAAATGAGAAAAGAGGACCCTGCTTCAAACGCTACATAGGAAAGTGCAGAACCAGGATTCTAAACTAGGTGTGTGACCCCAAAGTCCTTGCCCTTTGCACTGCAGAGTGTTTCTCTAGAAAAATCAGAATGAGGGGCAAAATAGAGGGGAAAGACAATGGATTTGAATGTGTCGAGTATCTAGCAAAAGACGTAGCAGTTAGAAATATGGGCATGGAGATCTGGAAATAGATCAGAACCAGAAGTTACAAATCTGGGAGTCAGCACATAACTGTTGTACTGGAAACACTGGGATACATCACAACTCCAACACAGAAGATGGAGGTCAGGAAGGAAAGCTCAGGCCTTAGCCCTTTGAGATGCCCCTGGTTTAGGAACTAATGGCGAAGAAGCAAAAAAGAAACAGGAGGGTAGGAGGAAAGCCAGGTGAAGATAATTTAACTGGAGTCCAAGGAGAGCAGTGTGAAAACAGTAAAGAGAAACCACCAGCTTAGGGAAGCTAGATAGACAGGGACCTTGAGGGAGGGAGCGGGGAGAAGTAAAACTGGGACCCCAACTGGGCGGAATGACTAAGACACCCCAACTGGGTGGGGAAGGAAGGCACGTGTGAAAGGCATGAACTTGAAAATGTATGAACCTTGCTAAGACAGCATGCACATAACCAATCACAAGACAGTGAGGCATATAAACCAATCCCAAGGATATTAGTAAGGCAAAATTCTTTGAAAAGTCCAATCAAAAGCTAGCAAGGCTGTATCCACCCCCTAAATTAAAAGGCAGTGTTTCCTCTCGCTCCTCCCCTTTCTCCCCAGAACACAATGGGGTTCCTGATGTTCCTGTGGCGGGGAATACATCCCCAGTGCCCACGTGGCTTATGGCCATGTGGGACTCTACACATGGACTAATAGACTTTAATTTGCATGGATGCTCTCAGTAAACTTTGATTCCACTAGCCATTTTTGTCGGCAACTTCATTCTTCAATTCTGTGGGATAATGAACTCGGACTCAACACTGACAAATAGGTTGTGGGGATGGGGAGAGGCAGCAGCTTCAGGGATTTGACACACTGGCTCTCCTCAATCCTCTCAATTCAGTCAGGCTATTGAGCAGCAAGTGTAGACTCTTCTTTCAAGAAACTTGGCAATAAAAGAAAAAGAACTGGAAGACGTGGGGGAGAGGGAGGACCTCTTCTTTGGACAGCCTAGTCTCCAGCCATCCTACCCTGAACATGCCTGAGCTCGAACAGCAGAATCAGAGAGGTTTAATCACTCGTAATCCTTTTGAGACATATTTTATTTCCCCCAACCTCACTTAATAGCAGCAGTTTATAATACCTCCCTTTCGACCCCAACTCCGTGCTGAGAATCATTTTGCCACCATCACTGACCTATAAGGTAATTTATCTGTAATATGATGCTAGAACCTTGGAGACCATGTCCCCCAGCCCTCCACTCCATGTAGCAGCAGGAATGGCTTAGACTGGTAAGAGGCCTTGTAGATCCAAAAATCTATAGAAAGCAAGGAGCATTTTTACCTGCTGGCAAACCATATCTCACTTACAGATGTCACCCGTTCCTTGGCGTCTGCCCACTTTTCAGCCTTTGAATTGGGAAGGGGACTTGCCAGGGAGAACAGTGTTCAAAGCTCCCTTTACTTGGGACCACATGTACAGGGTTTAGGTCGCAGCAAATTTCAGCCCCTGCTTTCTTGCCAAGCTGTGTGTCCATCCAGATGAGGCCCCTTCTAAATTGTGCAAAGGAGCGCACCCTGGGGAGAGGCAAGGGGGGGGGGAAACGGGTGGGGCGGCTGCCTATGCATTTACCTCAGGAGAAGGGCTGGAGTTGTCCCACATGGGTGTAGACAACTCTGCAAGAAAAGCCATTGTCTCTGATGGGGCCCTTTGGTGGTGATAGGCTTAGTCCCCACCTCCTAGGCCCTGCCCAGGGTGGAAGGCCAAGCTAGGAGGGAACATTTTAAAACAGGGAAAGGGACCCAGACAATCTGTTGAGTTGTGGGAACAAGACTTAGGGGGTAAATAGTGTCAATTTCAGAATTTCCACAAATTATTTTTTTTAATTTTTTAAAAAAAATCAATCTTTATTGTTCATATTATTACAAAGGTTCCTCATTTCTTCCCCCCTCCACCAGGTTCCCACCCCCCATTGTCCTCATCCATAGGTGCACAGTTTATGTTCAGTCTGTTCCCGCATCCACCACTCCCCCTTTCCCGGAGAACTGTCAGTCCACTCCCCTCCCGTCACAAATTATTTTAAACATAAAATTAACAAGTCTGAGCTAACCTCCTCCTCCTTGAATGAGCCAGTTGAGGCCAGACTACAAAGGGTTAAATCGTGAAAAAAATTATTTCTAAATGGAACTACATTTAGTCAAGAACCACTTGTGTAGGATATGTCTTCAAATCAAATACTGTTGCCTTTTGCCAGAGAAAATGTGCTTTAATTCCTTCATGCCAAAGAATGCCTACTACATTGTGTAATGAAACCAGAATAATTGAGCTACTTGTTCATTACAAAGCTCTCAAGCTGAATTCTCTAAATTCTTCAGCCGCTGAGTGGGCTTGAAGTGAATTAACAGCGTTCTTTAAAAAAAAAAAATAATTTTGAGGCAGGACACAATATTTACAATAGAATTTTTTGTGAAGCACTGCTAAATGCTTTTTACTCCAAGAAGGATCAGGCATTATTCTTTGTTAATAATGCAAGGGTGACTCCGAAGGACAAATGAAACGTTAACCAAAGCCTTACGCAGGAGTCCGACTGGCTTCACTCTGACCACTTTTCTCTCCTTTCCGAAGAGGGTCTTTACACTCCTCTAACCTGGGCCCAACTCCAGAGTTCCTGCCCCATCACCTTGCCTCCAGGCAACTGAAGCATCAGTTTCCCTCCCAGTCTGAGGAAGGAGTCCCCAGAAGGCAGAAGCCATGCTTTCATGTTACCCTGTTAATGTTCCAGTCGTCAAAAGCTCACAGCAGAGTGCTTCAGGCCCAGGAGGCCCTCGGGGCAGCACTGATGTTGGCTGTAGAAAGCTAGCTGTAGGTGAGAAACTGTGGAATAAAAATGGAAAAACCAAGCCTAGTGCTTCCTCCACTCTGCTGGAAAGACCCAGGCAGCCTCAACTTCTTCCCATTTCTCGGGAAGATGAAGTTTCCTCCAAGTCAGGGCCATCTCTTGTCAAGTTCTGGCTGGCCTTGGGAAGGCCGACTGTGCTGGACTTCAATTACAAAAGCTTCCGCAGCCGAGGAGTTTGGGGAGAGGAGAGAGGAGAAGAAAGCAGGGATGCAATGAAACGTGGCAGACCCACAGAGGCAGGCGGAAGGACGTTTCAAGGAGCATGGGAGCATTTCACACATTATGGACAGGTTGGGTTTGAGGAGAGCCAAGGAAAGGCCTCTAGATTTCGGCAGGCGGCTTCTTGTCTTTTTTTATTGTTTCCACAGCTGTGAGGCTAGAAAGCCAGATAGCAAGTGGGCAACAGGGGCTTGGGGCGTGAGGGAGCAGGACAAAGACTGCACATTTTCAGAGCAGCAGGGAATTAAGAGTCAAGTGGGGCGGGGTCTGTGTCAGCCTGGGGCTGGGGTGGGGGGTGGGGGGGGTGCTGGAGCTGGACTTTATTTCAGTAATAACTCCCTGGGCAGAGATTTGGTAGGAGAGACCTTGAGAGAAAGAATCTGATGAGCAGAAGAAAAGTATTCTTCCTCTGAAATTGGAGGGAAATAGGAAAGAATGGGTGTAGACTTGACATACTTCTGTGAATATCCTTTCTCCAAGTCAAGAAGGCACAGGCGTGTGTGAGACAGGGTCGGAGACTGTCATAGTGTGAGCCAGTCACTAAAAAGGACAAATGCACAGTAATGTTAATCCATTCCCCATCAAATGGCACTGGCACCTCTAAACTGCTCACCCCAGGGCCACTCCACAGACCTCCTCACTCATGTTTGGACAAGGTACTTTTTTTCAGAGCTAGATTCAACATTAAGGACTATCTTTTACACTAAGATTATGTCCTCTTCACTTTTTTGTGTTTGTTTTTGGCATTAAAATCTTCTGTGTTGAACATGAAGTAATGATAAGAGATCAAAGTTTGGGCTTCTCAATTTAAAGCAAAAGAAAAAGAGGAACAATGGTGCTCCACGTGGATCCCCCTCTGCCACCACTTACTTTTCACACTCCTGTTTGTAAAATAAGCTGCTGGGAACCATTGTTCTGAAACTAATATGTATATACCTCAAAATGGTTTTAAAAACTATATTAAATAAAATATTTTTGAGCACCCAAGGAAAACCATTTTTTGGTTTGAGCTCCCTGGTTGAATGTACAACCTCATGCCAATGTTATCACCCAGTGAATTACTTCTTGCTGGGCCAGTTTGACTCAGCTATTTCCAAATGGCTGAGAGACACCGATGGTGGGAATTGAGCTCATGCAGGCCTGCATCCTAAAACTTGAAACTTGGAACTTTCAAATTTAATCTAATAAGATTGTTCAATTTGAGGCCCTTGTTTCAAAGGAAGCAAATTTGCCTAAAGCCACACAACCAACAAGCAACAGAGCCAAGACAAGAGGCTCAGTTCCCAACCCCCCAGCCAGCCCTTTCCCATCTCTGCTGGCTCCTGGATCAGTATTATGGCAACTCCCTTTCTCCCAACAGGTAAGCCTCAAGCCAAACAGTGGGAGCCCGGGCCCAGCATGCCAGGCTGATCAGGTGGCACAGAGTGACATTTTCTCCCTTGGAATCATAGCTATGGTCTCAAAGGTTTAGTGCTTTCCTGATCCTAGGGCTCAGGGCAGCTGCTATTGCAGCCTCTTAGTCCCTAAGGGGATTCTCGTGAAACAACTCAGGTCAGTCCCAAGACCTATGCTCTCATAGACCACCTCAGCCTCTACCATTTCAATAAGGCTTTCCTGCAAACACCTCCACAGCCTGCTCCTCTCCTCATTTCCCTATTCAACGCCCAACCTCAGGAGTGGCATCTTGTCTCTAGTGAACCAGACCTTCTGGGAATCTGTTCTATCAAGTAACACAAAAAAATCCTCATGGTAATTCTTGAGGAATTACAAACAAGAACTTCTCCAGGGCCAGCAGAGACCCAGCAGAGGGACATTGTAGACAGGGCAGTGTGAGGGCATTAGAATAGGCAAGGGTTTGTGCCACTCTGAGGGATGAAAGGGGGACCCAGGAAAACTTCACAGAAAAGACATTTGAGTTGGGCCTTGAAGAATGAGTTAAAGTCAAAGAAAGGGCATCCCAAACAGCTCCCTGTCCCCAGTCACAGAACCCACCTCAGATAGCAAAGCAGGAGCTAGAGAGAAGAATCACACTGGGAGCCAGGGAGGAACCCCCAGGTGACATGTGGCTGTTGTTTGGGGCTAGGTAGAAGCCACTGGGCTTCCATAACCCCCCAGCTGATAGTATAAAGTTTTATCTGATCACTGACTATACACTGAGATTTAATGCCCCAATGCCATTTAAGTTACTCTATTTTTGGCTTATCTTTTTTAGAGTTTATAGAATAATTTAAAGTTTCAAAGAGCCCATGCCATGAAAAATAAAGTATAAAAAATTAAAAATTAAATGGTTATAATTGTCAAGTTATACTGACATCTCACTACCATGTATGTCCTTGGTGGGTGATTAAAAGTAGTGATATAACCACTTCATGGTGCATATCATGATAAGGTGTTTAAAGTTACGACACGAGCCTGTGTTTTAAAAGTTTATGTAGTATTATTGAAATGAACATAAAGGAGTCCAGAAACATATTCTTTGTGGGAAAGAATATTCATGTGGGAGTCAGGGAGACTTGTTGCCCCGTGTCAGCTTCTGGCATCACCAAGTGTCTCATCCCTGAGGGGAAAAATGGAATAGATGGTTTCTAAGGACTCTTCCAGCTCTTCCATTTCTATGCCAAGAATCAAGGGATTCCTTTAGTGGGCATTGGGCCAGGACATTCTTTTTCATGTCTGTCAGTCTTGTGTCTTACTTTCTTTTTGAAACCCTGAATCCTTGATTTCTCAGAAATTCTTAGCATTGGTAGTTTGTTGACTTAAAAATTAGTCAGTTGCTAATGGCCATTGTCCTACTTTAGCTGTTGCTGAGAAAGAGTTGGCAGCACCTGGGGAAGTGAGAAAAAGGTCTGGGGCAGAGAAGTAACTCTGTGGTAGAGGATCTCTGTTTTTCTTCAAATTAGAAAACAAGTTCTGAGCTGGCAGTAAATGAGAGCTTGCTCCCATGGTTAGCGGGAGGCTGGGCAGGGAAGTGGCTGGGACCCTCAATTTGCTAGCACTGTGTAGGTTCTTGGAGCCAACAAGGGTATTTTCTGGCTTTCTCAATCCTCTGCCACAGGAAGCCTCACAGAGGCGAGAACCCTTTCCTCCTGACCTTCCACCCCCATGCTTCTTTCCATTGTTGGTAGCCTCTTCTATTTGCTGGTGACTGGGCTTCTTGCCATCACCTGGGCTTCCTGGCTTTCTGAACACATACTCTTCCCTACCCCCAACCAAGACAAAGGCGATTCATTCAGAATAGCTGCTGCCCAGCTGACAGATGTTTTGGCCTTCTTGCCCTGCAGCCAGGCAGGCTGCTGACCCCAAAGGTGAAAGGCTCTGTCACCCATTCTCATCCCCCAGTTGGCCAGTTACTACCCAGGATCATCCAAAAATTTTGACATTTGTCTTTCCTCCTCTACTCCTGCCTCCACAGCTTTTAGAGGCTGTGAGGACAGAACTGTTCCCCAAGTGGCCTTTGATCAGGTCAGCTGGAGAATAAAAAAGACCGACCACGTGGTCAGGATTGCCTTGCCACAGCTGTTCAAATCCTACATGTACAGACCCAACTGTGCTTTTGCAAAGACAAGGCCAAAAGGAGCCATACAGGAACTTCCTCGGGCAGAGTGCAGTGAGAAGCCCCTTTATAGGAATTTAACAGCTGAAAGTGCTGACTTTCTTGCTTATCGTGACCTTGGGCTCAGTGATCTTCCTTTGATTTGTATTGTACTTTACAGCCCAGATGAGGGAGAGAAGATCTTCACAAACATGCTTGCTAGTTTTTAGAGTCTAGGAAACACCCAACCAAATGCCTGTGGTGCCTAGAGGAGGTTTTATTGACTTCTAACAAGGACACTCAGAAAGTTCTATGGAGGAGGTAGCACTTGAACTTGGCTGAGGGAGAGGTAGTATTTCACTGGGCAGAAATAGAGATAGAAGGGCTTTTGTCCATGCAGCTGCCTGGGTGTGAAGGTAGGAGAATGCAGAGCCAATCTGAGCAGCCGAGAGGGTAGAGCAGCAGCCCATGAATATGCTCCTCCAAGCTCATCATGCAGAGTTCTGAGCCCAGTTTGAGTAAAACTCTTTAGACCCTTTTCTTAGAAATTCATAAAGAGGATTTTGAGGCAGAAGTGAGACTATAATTCGTCATTAAGACTCTACTTGAAATCACTTTGGTGCTTTTCAACTCTTCCCATAGATCATTTGCAGAGTGATACAAGCTTTGAGTCACTGTGAAGTTTGGGGTGCCACTGGCCCTTGGCTCCCTTGCCAAAAGTCAGGGCAGAGAGTTTCAGTAAGAAGACCCTAAAGGGCCTACTCCCACCATACCTGTCAGGCCTGGGGCTCAGACCCTCCTGGGCCCTGCAGAGCCTGCAGTCTGAGCAGTACCACCACCAGCTCCTCTCGCTCCACACTGGAACCAGCTTCCTGCTTCTGTTCCCTCCCACAAGGAACAGAATCCCCCCCTTCCCCAATCATATTCACCTTCTGTACCTTTTTAGTTTATCAAATGATTAGGGATCTCTGTTAGTGCAATTATTTTGTTTAGAAAAATAATCACATTCCCCTGAAAGAGATCTTTAACCCCAGAAAAGCAAACTAATAATGAGGGTCAAACTGAATTAGACACAAGTATGATCAAAGACCACCAAAGTGTAATCTGAGAAGTGGCAGGAAGGAGAAAGAGGGGAAGAAGATTGAACCAAAAGCAAACCATGGTCCCAGGGGTGAGAATGCAATTAGAGCATGATGTAGGGATGCTGTCAGAAGAGAAATTAGACCCAAAGGGACCTGCCACACTAAGTATTAAAGGGCATTTCACTTGGGCTTGGAACAGGCACAGGAAAGCTGGAGTTTTGAGGCAAATGATGAGACACAGAGTTTGGAGGCAAGAATACCAATGTGGGAGAATCCCCAAAGGCACTTTCCCCATGTTATTCCTTGTCATTTGCCTCCCCCTCCCTGATACCCTGATACCCTGAGATTATTTGCACGGTTCTATGGTAGTCTTTGCCCCACAAGGACAGACACTGAGCATAACTGAGAAGGCACAAAGCTTCTTTTCCAAATTAGGTACATCTAGCCTTTCTGGTCCTAAATTCACCTCATTCTAGATGTGGGCGCTACACCCCTAGAACCCAGGCTCCTTCTGCCAGCGAGGTATATGCAAGGCCAAGCAGAGAATGATGTCCCCTCCCTGAGGGTTTTGAGGATTGGAGGCCACAGGACTGCATGCTGACCCGAATCTGTGTGAGTCACCATATACCTTCCTTTTCTTGTCTGACCATCTAAGACTTGCTGCTGCTCTCTCAGGCCTGTCTTCGGCTCTGCACCCTTTAATTGACTAAATATTATTTTTCTGCCAGCTTCTTTTTCATAAAGTTTCACTGGACTGCTTGTCCTTTCCAATGATCAATCCAGCTCATTGTCAAATATGAGAATCCTATGGAAATACTGGTTATGTTTGTGCTTAAAAACAAAAATACAAAGGATGTGATACCACCAAAGATTAAACAAAAAATTGTTCTTGAATATTGTACATCTTTTAAAAGAGTCATGATTTCCCTGGGAGGGAAAATCTTTTACAAGATTCCATATGTAATCTCCACAAAATGATAGAGCTACAATTTTAAAACAGTAACAAAAGCAGAAGCTGGATTCAATATTTAAAGTTTCCCCTCTGTCTTTATATCATCATCAAGTTGCCCCTTCCTGATCATTTTTTTTTTTATCAAGCAACTTAATGCCATCTCCAACCCACCCAATGTCAGCTCCTGTCCTCTTCTCACTTCTGTCTACCTACAGATGTTTTTTGTTCTTAATCATCACCAAGGATATTTTTTCCATTGATTTTTAGAAAAAGTGGAAGCAAGAGAGGGAGAGGAGAGAGAGAGAGAGATCAATTGGTTGTCTCCCACATATGCCTTGACTGGGGTTGGGAGTTGAACCTGTAAACACAGATATATTTCCTTGACCGAGAATCAAACCCATGACCCTTCAGTGTGTAGGCCAATGCTATAACCACTGATCAAACCATCCAGCGCTGCCTGCAGACTCTCCAAAACATGTTGTCATACTGTTTCCACTGGCAGCATGAGCTAAGCATCGACTTCATATTCTTGCAAATTCTAGTGAGCAGTCCTGAGCTTATTTACTCTTCGGAGTCCCAACTTCCATTCTACTTTGAAGCATCATTGATCAAATGAGGGCATTCACTAACTGAGAAATCTTGCCTAGGCCCAAGGTGTGTCATTGGATCCCCCTCCAAATCACAGATTCAGAGAATAATGGGGCTGAGAGTCTGCCCAAACACCTTTAGAGTTCTTGTGTCTCAACCCTATGAATAAATGGCCTCTTTTCATCTGGGAAACATTGAGCAAAATGCTAAAGCTTGCAAGGGATCATCCTTGGTGCCATCTTACTAGAGAACATGCCCAGAGTCTCCTTGGCCTCTTTCTTACCTTTCACCAATGAATCAACCCCCTCCCCAGCCACCCAACCCCTACAGGTAAGTCTTGGACTGAAGGTGTCCATCACCATGACTCAACCTGATTATAAGGAAAGTTCCCTGCCATCCTTCTAACTGCAGCTCAAATGCCATCTCCCCTGGTAGGCCTTCCTTGATGCCTAGCCTACATATTTCTCTCTTCTGAAGCCCCATGGCCCTTAGAATTGCCTTTGCTCTGCTACTTGGCACTTTCTACCACTAGACAGTAAGCTCTTTGAAGACAGGATCCATATCTGCTTCATCCCTGGGTCTCCTGTGGGGCTGAGCCCAGTGGACCCTCTCAGAGGCATGCAGGAATGACTGACGGAGGTATGAGGCTCTGGACTTGGCTCAGCATGCTCGGCCAGTAGGCTGGGAGAGACTTGGGCTGGGAGTCCACCCCTCCTCAGGCTGGGCATCTTCCTTCCCTACTCTTCTCACTCCCAGCCCGTTCCTGAGAGACCTTTCCCTTTCACTGTCTTCAGTCAACTGCCAATAGAGAATAGAATCTCTGGCTTTCACTGTTAACAGTTTAGAATCTGCTCCCAGAAGTCTTTGCACTGAACACTGAGGGGCGGGGAGGTGGAATTGAAGGAAATAGAGTGAGAGCTTCCACTTCACAATGACATGTAATCCTATTAGAGAATTTAGGTATAACAGGTTGGACAAGGGAGGAATTGGAGGGGGTTGGGAAAGCTGTCTCTTGACACCCTTCAACCATAGCCCTTAGTATTCTGAGCTACTTTCCTTCTCTTTCTGCCTATGTCCTTGAATATATATATATATATATATATATATATATATATATATATATATATACATACATATATCCATCCCATTCTGGTCAGAGTAGTTCAGTGGTTGAGCATCAACCCATGAACCAAGAGGTCACTGGTTCAATTCCCAGTCAGGGCATATGTCTGGTTGTGGGCTCTATCACTGGTAGGGGGTGTGCAAAAGGCAGCTGATCAATGTTTCTCTCTTCTTCATTCCTCTCACTCTAAAAATCAATAAATATTAATACACACACACACACACACACACACACACACACACACACATATATATATATATTAGAGGCCCAGTGCACAAAATTCATGCATGGGAGGGGGGTCCCTCAGCCTGCACCCTCTCAAATCTGGGACCCCTTGGGGGATGTCTGATTGCCTCTCACAATCCGGGACCACTGTCTCCTAACCACTCGCCAGCCAGCCTGCCTGCCTGCCTGCCTGCCTGATTGCCCCTAGCCCTCTGCCTGCCTGCCTGGTCACCCCTAACCACCTCTGCCCACCTGCCTGATTGCCCCTAATTGCTCTCCTGCTGGCCTGATTGCCCATAACCACCTCTGACTCGCCCTGCACCTGGGACCCTGGATTCCCTCCTCCAGGCAGTTACAGGCACCCAGGACCTGAGCTTCCCTCTCTCTGGCCAGCTGCAGGCATGCAGGAACTTGGCCAGGTTTGCGGGCCGGCCGCAGCCACAGGAGACCATGAGCAGGCGGCTTTGCGCAGGCTGCAGCTGCAGGTGCTAGTGCCCAGGACAACAGGGCGGGCAGTTTTTCTGCTCAGGACCACAGCGCAGGCAGCTTGTCCCTCTCCTGGGCCACAGGCCAGGCAGCTTGTCCCACTCCTGGGCCACAGCTACTGATAGCCAGGACCGCGGGCTGAGCAGCTTGTCCCTCTCCCGGGCCAGCTGCCAGTGTCTGGGACCGTGGGGACCTTGTGGACCATGGCATATGTGGATTGTCCTTCTCCTGGGCCACAGCCCCAGCCACTGGCACCCGGGACCATGGGTCTGGAGGCTTGTCCCTCTCCTGGGCCACAGACTGGCTGGTCCCCATTCCTCTCTTGGGAGCTCATTTGTGCCTGGCTGGTATCGGTTCCTCTCTCCCCGGTGTTGAGTGAGCTGTTATGGCATTATGGTGTGAGGGCATGGCAACCATTTGCATATTAGCTCTTTATTATATAGGATATACATATACATTTATCCTGGTAAATAATATCCCTTAAATAAGTAGTAGTTGTTTTTATTATTGACATTACTATTAAGTTAAGAACATAAACAACATAGACACAAAAACATACATATTCCCTCCTAAACACAGAGTGCTTGTAGGTACCAAGTAGGAGATGGGTTTTATTAGAGAGAGTTTCTGAAAGGAAGTGTCAAGATGGGTTTTGAAGCACTTGCCTCCCTGGTGGTGGAAACAGACTGAGCAAGGATAAGGAGGTGAAAATCAGTAGGTTGTGTGTGCGTGGGGAATGGCCAATGACTGGAGAGAGGGCCCTCCAAAGAGACCGAAAAGTGGAGTTGGTTAGATGACAGGAAGCTGTGGGAGTGGAGAGAGGGGTCCAGTTGAGGGAGACGTGAATTCAACTTTGAGTTGCAATTGCATGCGTTGGCAGGTCAGTTAGAGGATTTTCCCTAGGAGCCTAAGGATCCCAGACTGAGTATGAATCTAGGGTCTCAGTGAGTGAATGGATCTTGCAAAGCAGCAAGTACAAAGGAAGGGGCAGAGTACAGGATGCAGGGGCTGTTCATGGTGATGGTGATAGTGGCAGTAGTACTTTCAAGCCCTTGTGAGCTCCCCAATTACAATAGAAAAGTTCAGAAATCTGTATAAAGCCAGAGAGAAAAATATAGGATGGGGGACAGAAATGTCATTAGAAACCTTAACTGTGTTAGAAGGGTAACTTGGTTTAGAATAAATATTGACATTGTATTTACTTAGCAATTTCTGAATGAAAAACACTTTTATTGTTTTCTCTGAGCTGTCAGATACATCATGGGCTCAATGAATGTTGAGTTGAAATTCCACTTGCTTTCTCCCTGGTGCTGGATTTGCACAAAGTATCCCTTGTCTTGGGGCTGTTGTGGAAACCATCACTTTCTCCCTGTTCATCTCCCTTTAGGTGTCATCCAGGAAGTAAATTTTGCCAAATAAAATCACTTTTATAAGACCTGTGCTTCTCCTCCACTGACATCACCAAGCTAATGTTTGCTGCAAAATTTGAAGGGAAACAGCAGTCCTTTCCAGGAGTAAAATTGTCTCCTAATTTTTTTTCAACGCAAGTCATGTTAACAATGGTTTTCAGTGGGTGGTGAGATTATATGAAATGTTTATTTTCTTTACATTTTCTGAAGTTTACAAATGATACTTTCTTAGTTAAATTTTGGGTTTTAAGAAAGAAAAGTTAGTGATTGAAGTTATCACTTTAGAAATCTTCTCAGAGAATCCTCCTAAGTCCTGAAATTCCCAGTTACATGGCAACGTCTCTCAGCGTCTTTCAAGAGACAACTCCCAGAAAAATATTCAAAAAATTTTAATCCTCATCAGAAGATATTTTTTCCATTGCTTTTTAGAGAGAATAGAAGGGAGGGAGGGAGAGAGAGAAACACTAATGAGAGAGACACATCAATTAGTTGCCTCCCGTATGAGCCCCACTGAGGATTGAACATGCAACTATATGTCCTTGGCTGGGAATTGAACCCAAGACCCTTTGGTGTGTGGGCTGATGCTCTAACTACTTAGCCATATTGAGCAGGGACAAATTTCTAAAATTTATTTATTTTTTAATTTTTTTATTGTTTAAAGTATTACATGTAGTATTACATATGTCTCCTTTTCCCTCCATTAACCTCTCCCGGGCTACCAGCACATCCCCATTGGTTATGCTCTTCTGTATGCATACAAGTCCTTTGGTTGATCTCTTACCTCACCCCACCTCAACACTCCCCTGCCTTCCCTCTGAAGTTTGATGATCTGTTCGATGCCTCTCTGTCCCTGTATCTATTTTTGTTCATCAGTTTATGTTGTTCATTATTATCCCACAAGTGAGTGAAATCATGTGATATTCTTTCTCTGATTGGCTAATTTCACTTAACATAATGCTCTCCATGTCTAGCCATGCTATTGTGAATGGTAGAGTTCTTTCTTTTTTATAGCAGCCTAGTATTCCATTGTGTAGATGTACCATAGTTTTCTAATCTGTACATCTGCTGATGGGCACTTAGCTATTTCCAAATCTTAGCTATTACAAATTGTGCTGCTATGAACATAGAGGTGCATATGTTCTTTCTGATTGGTGTTTCTGATTTCTTGGGATATATTCCTAGAAGTGGGATTACTGGGTCAAACTGCAATTCCATTTTTAATTTTTCAAGGAAACTCCATACTGTTTTCCACAGAAGCTGCACCAATCTGCATTCCCACCAGCAGTGCAATAGGGTTCCTTTTTCTCCATATCCTCACTAGCACTTGTCGTTTATTGATTTGTTGATGATAGCCATTTTGACAGGTGTGAGATGGTATCTCATTGTCGTTTTGATTTGCATGATTAATGACTTTGAGCATGTTTTCATATGTTTCTTGGCTTTCTGTATGCCCTCTTTAGAAAAGTGTCTATTTAGGTCCTTTGCCCATTTTTTTGATTGAATTGTTTATCTTCTTTTTGTTAAGATGTATGAATTCCTTATAAATTTTGGAGATTAGGCCCTTATCAGATATAACATTGGAATTGTTATGCAGTGGGCTTTCTTATTGCTTTAATGGTGGTTTCTTTTGCTGTACAGAAGCTTTTTATTTTGATGTAGTCCCAATTGTTTATTTTCTCCTTAGTTTCCATTGTCCTAAGAGCTGTATCGGTAAAGATATTGCTATGACATATGTCTGCTCTTTTGCTGCCTATGGATTCTTCTAAGATTTTTATGGTTTCCCATTTTACAGGTAAGTCCTTTATCCATTTTTAGTTTATTTTTGTGTATGGTTTAAGTTGGTGGTCTAATTTCATTTTTTTTTTTTTTTGCATGTATCTGCTCAATTTTCCCAGCACCATTTACTGAAGAGATTCTTTTGACTCCATTGTATGCTCTTGCTTCCTTTGTCAAATATTAATTGAGCATAATGGCTTGGGTCGATTTCTAGGTTCTCTGTTTTGTTTCATTGGTATATATGTCTGTTCTTATGCCAGTACCAGGCAGTTTTGAGAACAGTGGCTTTGTAATATAGCTTGATATCTGGTATTGTGATCCCTTCAGCTTTGTTCTTCTTTCCCAAAATTGCTGCAGCTATTCAGGGTCTTTTTTGGAGAGTTAGTTCTAGGTCTGTGAAATATGTTGATATCTTAATGGGAATTGCATTAAATCTATAGATTACTTTGGGTAGCATGGACAGAACACAGTATATTTTTTTCCATTTGTTTATATCTTTATCTCTGTTTTCAATGTCCTGTAGTTTTCAGAGTACAGGTCTTTTGCCTCCTTAGTTAAGTCTATTCCTAGGTATCTTAATTTTTATTTATTTACTTATTTATTTTTTTGTGCAATGATAAATGGGATTTTTTTTTTTGTTTTTGTTTTTTTGGTTTCTCTTTCTGTGAATTCATTATTGGTGTATAAAAAAGCCATAGATTTCTGGGTGTTAATTTTGTATCCTGCTGCATTGCCAAATTCATTTACTAAGTCTAGTCGTTTTTTAATGGAATCTTTAGGGTTTTCTATGTACAATATAATGTCATCTGGGAATAATGACAGTTTTACTTCTTTTCTAATTTGGATGCACTCTATTTCTTCTTCTTGTCTAATCGCAATGGCTAGCACTTCCAGTACTATGTTGAACAGGAGTGGTGAGAGTGGGCATCCCTGTCTTGTTCCTGTTCAATGGGAAATGGTTTTAGTTTTTGCCCATTGAGTATGTTGGCTGTAGATTTGTCATATAAGGCTTTTATTATGTTGAGGTATGATCCTTCTATTCCCATTTGCTGAAAGTTTTTATCAAAAAAGGGTATTGGATTTTGTCAAATGCTTTTTCTGTATCAATTAATGTGACTATGTGCTTTTTATCTCTCAGTTTGTTTATGTAATGTATCATGTTTATTGATTTGCGAATATTGTATTATCCTTACATCCCTGGAATAAATCCCATTTGGTCATAGTGTATGATCTTTCTAATGTAATGCTGGATCTGATTTGTTAGGATTTTGCTGAGGATTTTAGCATCTATATTCATCAGGGATATTGGCCTATAATTCTCTTTCTTTGTAGTGCCTTTATCTGGTTTTGGAATTAGGATAATGCCAGCTTCATAGAAAGAGCTTGCAAGTGTTCCTTCCTTTTAAATTTTTTTGAGTAGTCTGAGGAGGGGAGCATGCTCCAGAACCAACAGGAGCCTGAAGCTGGGGAGGCCACAGTCTCGGTGTCCATGGGTCTGTAGCTATAGTGGCAGGTCTTTGGCTGGAGTAGCTATAGGGTCCCAGGTAGTGTCTGAGGCCAGCCTGGGTGGTGGTGAGGCTAGGCTCCTAGTCAAAGCAGCTCTTCCCTTCAAGTTGGTATGGTTTCTGTGCCTGTGCTGACTTCCCGGGAGTGCTTGCAGTGGTAGCAGTGGCTCTCTATCTAAGAGATCCTGGTCCACCAGCCCCCCAAAGTCCTGCAGGATCTAACTGTCCCTCACCCCACCCCAATACACACATAACACACACTTCTCTTTTGCTCCCTCCTTCCCTTCCACCTTCTCCCTCACTGCTGTCCTGCCAGCTGCCATCTTCTGATCTAAAGTTTATTTTTACAAAGATGCATGAGCAGAAACTTACAAGATTAGCTTTAGGATTGCATTTCAAAATAGTTTATGACCTTCCAAGTGGCTTTTCGTTTACATTTCAATGTAGGACATCATCCATGAATATCAACTCTGTCTAGAGTATTACAGAAGAATGTGATTTGGGAAGATTCCTGAAAATATAATTGTAAGGGTAGGGCCTTATCATGTGACTAGGAGAAACCTGGGAGCAGGGAAGAATGGAGAAAATAGTCATGCAGTTAAAATTGTCTCAAAATCAAATTCAGACAATCTGAACTTGACGTGAAGCACAAGGTGCTGCACATGGCCCTCTACCGCTGTCGTCACATTCCCACACTGACAACTCTTCCCATGGCCCCCACGTACTCTCTACTTGCTTGCTGCTGGGCTTTCATTCATTCATCAGTCCAACTTTTACTGGACACCTAGTGTGTGGTTTTCACTGTGCTTTGGCTCTGAGTGACAGAAATGGATATGACAGGTCCCTGCCCTGAAAAGTCTATGAGCCAAGAGGAGAGAGAACTATGCCACGGCTGGCAAAGAGACCTGTGCAAAGTGTTAGGGAGCAGAGAGCACTCAAGTTCTGCCCGGGGGAAGAGGATGAGGAGGAAACAAGGCAAAGGGGTCACAAAGGAGGGGAACTTGCATTAATTCACCAGGTACACTGGGGAGGGAGCAATGAGAGAGGAGCTGGGATGGGGAGCCAGAGAGAAAAGCGAGGAAGCCATATTGAGAGCAGGGCTCAGGAATGATGAAGTTATCAGGGACCTATTTTGGCAAAATGTTAAGTGGAAGATTGAGCCCCATTGACCTAAGTCATGAGGGGGGTTAAGGTGGTAGGCAAAATTCTAAGATGGACCCCAAGATTCCAGCCTTCTGGTGCACATGCCTGTATAATTCCCTCCCCTCAAGAATGAGCAGGAATATGATATAATTTCACTATGATTTTTACTTTGTGTGGCACAGGGAGTTGACTTTGAGTTAATTAAAAGGGATATTATACTGGGTGGGCTTGAACTAATCAGGTGAATCATATAAAAGATTACAGGCCTTCAAAATAATATTGAATATAAACTCTAATTGAAAAAAATAATTTTTTAAAAAAGACTCCAGGCATTCCCAGAAGGCATAATGCTTCCAAGCCACAGAGATGCTCTTCGTGCCCTTGAAGAAATAATCTGCCATGTTGTGGAGACGGCCATGTGACAGGGAATGGCTGAATTATGTCAACCAGTGAGCTTGGAAGGAACCCCAAGACTCAGGTGAGTTTGAGGCTCTGGTCAACACCTTGATTTCAATCCACTGAGATCCTCTCTGAGTGGAGGTCCCAGATAACCCATACCTGGACTCTAGTAATACATTTACGTTGTTTGAAGTCATTAAATTTATGGTACTTTGTCACACACAAAAGAAAACTGATACAGGGAGTAAAGGGAATAAATACTGAAACAGAGGTGAAGGTCAGGTCTGAAGCCCTGTGAGAAGCTGGAGTCATTTGGTGAGAGGTGATGAGACACAGAGTCAAGCAGAGAAGTCCTACTTCCCTCCTAAGATTCCCCATGGTGGGTTTTTAGTATTTCCTCCACAGGAGTGCTCAGGGGAGAGTGGTGCTGGCTGCAACTCTATGACTTCTCTTGTCCAATACATGATTGGTGGAGAGAACAGAATTCATACAGAGGTAAAATTTACACCTTTGGGAGGCATCAGCAATATTTTTCAGTAAAAGGCACAGACTTCGCTTTGTTCCCTGAAAATTGGCAAGATTTTTTTCCTGAAATTTGTTTCCTAGAACTTTCTTTCATTTTGTTACTCGCTACCAACAAGAGCACAAAAACAAACTCTCTCATTTTGTGGTGCATTCTCTTGATTCTTTCAGAATATTGAAAAAAAATAAAAGGGTAGTCAGTTTATTTTTCCCTCAAAATGGCCAATATTTGGTTTTTCTTCCCCCCCCCCCCCTCTTTTAAATATTTTTGGAAAGGTCACACCAGTTTCTTTTGAACTAGTGAATCATTTCAACACTTGAATAATCTTAAAGGGTTCAGATGGACAAGTTTCTTAACATTGGAAATAATTAAAAGTTATATAATATGCACAGGAAGGACAAATGGATTTAAAAAGAAAACCCTCCATTTCTTTTTCTTCTACATTGTAAATCTCCACTAGAAATAATAAAACATTTTTAGCTAGTCTTCAGTTGGTTATTCACGTTGATTTGCTTTGTATTTTAGTTGTAATTCCTGTTTGGTCCTCAGAGGAGGTGAGTGTAGCATCCACCCACTCTGCCAGATCCCAATAAAACATTTTAAAACTTTTTAATATGTTTTTATTGATTTTAGAGAGAGAGGAAGGAAGATAAAAATAAAAACATCAATGGGAGACATCAATCTGTTGCCTCCCACATGCCCTCCACTGGGGATCAAGCCTGAAACCCAGGAATCAAACTGGTAAACTCTTGGTGCATGGGTCAATGCTCAACCACTGAGCCACACTGCTTAGGCACCAATAAAATATTTTAAGAACAAAGTTATCTTTACATAAAATTTCAAAGATCTGGTAGATTGTACAATAGAATATTGTGTTTATTTTGGGAGAAAAGCATGGCACAGTGCTACTGCCATGTCAGCATGTGGAAGCAATTACAGACATTTAAAAGATAATTAACAATACAAGATGATTGGCTTGAGGAGTCCAGACAATCAAAGATGCAATTGCAGAGGAGAGAGGAGTTGCCTACAGCCCAGGTAACAAGGCTTGAGCCCAACTTTGAAGGAAGAGTGGTTTCCCATTAGTGGTGATGACTGAGAAGGGGATGGCTAACCTGGGTCAGGAAAAAGTTGGGAAGGTTAAAAGAGTCTAGATGTATTTGTGGAGCAATAGCAAACCAATTGGGTTGAAGGAGGATTCACAGACCCCCTATTCACATCAAAACCTTCAAGGTGGGATTCACAGCAGGAAGTAGGGGAGATATTTGCAAAAACTTTTGTGAAAAGTTTTGGTTACTGAGTCTAGACCTCTCCTATATGCGATGGAAAGCCTCTGGAGTCCTTGGGATCCAGCAAAAGCAAATGTTTCTTGAAGACCTGTGGTCAGTTTTGTTTATTTGGATGGATGGGCATTTATGGTAAAAGTGGTAAGGACTCAGCCAGGGCAGTGGCAGGGGGAAAGGAAAGAAGCCGATGGCATTCAAAATCTAATATGCAGAATAAACCAAAGGATGTGCTGCTCCTCTATGGGATCTATTCACATCAAAACCTTCAAAGGTTTTGGCTGGAACTTTGCTTGTTTGGTGGGAACAAGTCGTCTATGGCAAACTTACTTTGCAGAGAAATAAGATCATATGTGGGCTTTGACATTTTTACCGAATTAGCTCATGACTAATTGAGAACTTCAGAAGTTAAAAATTAGTCACACCTGGAACCAAGGAGCACCCTGAGAAATGTGTGTAATTAGCTCCAATGCGGGTCTTACTTTCTCCCTCCCATTTTGACATTGTTCTCGCCTTCGCTCCTCAGCAGTCATGAATCTGAGCAGTCACCCTCTCCCTGATACGTGGAGCCCTTAAGTGAAAGCGTGAAGACAAGGTAAGAACTAACATCTATTGAGCACAAACAATGTACCAGGAACTCTGCTAGAAACTAATAAATGTACCTGGTACAGTCAGGTCTCAATGAATGTTCATTTCTCTTCTCCCTGCTATTAAATTAGAAAGATGGCATGAGATGACGAGAGAAGAGGAGCCATAAGAGAAGCTGGCAATGAGGAGCAACATCCTGGTTCTGCTTTGGGAGGAAGAGGAAAAGCTCTCTCTCACTGAGCACTTAGGAAGGAAGGAAGCCTTCCACGTCTGTGCTCCAGCTCTCCCTGAGCCTGGGCTAGCACTGAGGTGGGGTGGGGGTTGGGGTTTAAAAACTAGAATGATTGGCTCTGCTGCTCACTGTTTCTTTTTTAAAATATATTTTATTGATTTTTTTACAGAGAGGAAGAGAGAGGGATACAGAGCTAGAAACATCAATGAGAGAGAAACATCGACCAACTGCCTCCTGCACACCCCCTACTGGGGATATGCCCACAACCAACGTACATGCCCTTGACCGGAATCGAACCTGGGACCCTTCAGTCCGCAGACCTACGCTCTATCCACTGAGCCAAACAGGTTTTGGCTGCTCACTGTTTCTAATCCCTACCCAGCAGTCAGTCTTCCACCCCCAGTTCACCGTCTTGATCAGAACAAGATGCCCTGGACAACAATTTCTTCCTTTGTCTTATGGTCAGTTTCTGATTTTTTAAAAAACATTTTAGAGAAGAGGATAAGCACTTGCTTGACTTATACTCCAAGGAAATGCAGACCTAGAGAACCTGGATCTGGCTTCCCAGTGGACTCCTTCATCCTCTCCCAGGAGCCCCGATGCCACACTGTCCATAGTTGGGTTTCTCCTCACAACACTCAGGAGGTCTGGGTTCTAGTTTAGCTTGTTAAGTCCTAGAGACAATTTGGCACCCTTGAGTCTTAGTCTTTTTGTTTACCATACAGGAATCACAAAGCTTATCCCTGAGGCTTGCTGGATTGGCATGGGGATGGTAGGGCACAGAGTCCCTTGCTGGTGCATGGCATCTGCTTGTGCTGGCTAAATGTCTGACCTCTATCCTTCCAATGTTTATCTCCTTTTCCCGATTCAACATGCCAGCATTACAGGATTACCACAGCAGACACTGTGGCAAGTGGCCTCAGTGTCTGCTCCTGTGACTTTTCAAAAATATCACTTCCTGTCTTTTTCCACTTTAAAGGCTACTCTGGACACTCCCCATGACTTCATTTCCCTTTTGAGTTCTGGAGCTCTAAACCAGACTGTTTCCTAACACTATGTTTAAAGGTGAGAAGATTACTATATGGGATAATCTTGACACTTTATAGAGTGTTCAACACTAAAAGTAGCACTTCATATAATACTCTATAGAAGTGCTTTGCTGTTGGTTCTTTTCAGAGGAGAGAGGCAATTAAAAATGTTTTCTAGAAAGGCAAATCCCCAGAATCAGGCTGGGAAATGTTCTCTAACAATGCATTGTGGTTCTGGGGCACATAAGAGGCCTTGAGTATGTCTTCAAGCTTAGATCCTAAATTTCTAAGCCAAATTCTTATTTCAGTGACTTGTGAGCTCCTTTGGGCAGGGACCATGTTTTAACCATTTTTGTATCCCCAGGATATACCACATGGAAGCATTCAATGCATCTTTGTTGAGTGAACATCTATATAGATATATAACCAAAATAAAGCAGAAAACTTGCATCTATAGGCCCCTGGAGCCTGGAACCAGACCAGGAAATAATAGGGTTCCAAAATAAAGGCTCTATCAGTGGGCTTCTGGTAGTAAGGCCTAGGGTAGCACCAGCCAAAAGATATGAATTCCAAGTGTGTTGCTAGACTTCAAGCTCCAGCCAAATGGAGGAAGCATACTGTACTCTCTCTCCTACTGATTACAACTAAACACTGAACAAAATACCAAAAATGGGGGAGGGGATTAATTGAGGACTCTGAAAAATAAACAAAAGCAGGTGGATTGGGAAGAGAAATCAATCATATGAATGACCAATATTATTGTAGTGACTTTCCTAGAATTTTTCTCCTGGCTTTGATCCAAGGGCGAGCTGAGTCATGAAACTGCATAGCAGTCATAGACACAATAACTGCAATAAGCAGCCCATCTTTCTGTGCAGATGACCTAGAGATGGTGCCCCTGTAAGCCAGGGAGTGTGGGTGGGGAAATTCTTCTTCTTTCTCCTCATAATTTTTCTTTCAGTTCAGCTTCAAGGCCAAATGCAGTCCCAAGACTGTACTGCCACCACCGTGTCAGCAGCTGGGACATCTTAAATCCTGAGAGAAACCCATACTTCTGCTATAGGAACCTAGAAAAGGACTCCTGCTACGTGAAGAGTATTAAGAGAGGCATTTTTCTTTTTTCTCTTGCTAATTTTCCCTGAGGACCAGCTCAGTGTCATGGAACTTTGCTACATCATCAATAATTATAACTCTGAGAGACCCCCATATTTCTAGCCAGGAGACAAGAGAAAGGGTATCCTAGGAGCCAAATTATATGAAGGGAACTGAAGAGGAAAGAATGGGAGAAAAGAATTCCATGTATGAACCAGTGTAATTTCTGGGCTGACCTCCAAGCTGTGCACATGTAGAACACTCGCAAAGCCTTTGAAACTTGAACTGACAGTGGAACCACTGCCTATAGAAAGTGAGACAGAACTAGCAGTCTGAACTTAACTGGTTTGCTTGCATATTTAAACAAAACATGGATATGCTCTGATTTTCACAGGATTCAGTGTTTCCTAACATTTCGTTAAAAATGCCCAGGATAGAATGTAAAATTATCTAACAGGACAAGAACCAAGTAAATCAGACCAATTCTCAAGGGGTAAGATAAGACAATATTGAGATTACTAGAAAAAAAATATTTTAAAGCATCATAACTATTCTTCAAGGTCAACACTCTTGAAATAAATGGAAAGATAGAAGGTCTCAGTAGAGAAGTAATGGAAACTATTTTTAAAAAAACAAATGGAAATTTTAGAACCGAGAAATTTTAAAATCAGTGAATGGTTTCAACAACAGAATTCACATGATAGAGGGAAGAGTTAATAGACTGGAAGACAGATCAATGGAAATTATGCTATATGAAGAACACAGAGAAAAATGTTTGTTTGTTTTTTTAAAAAAATGAAGAGAGCTCCAGGGATCTGTGGAACAATATCAAATGGTCTAACATTCACACCACAGTAGTTCATAATGGAGAGTAGAAAGATTGATATAGAAAAAATAATAATTTGAAAAAAATAGTGGCTGAAGACTTCCTGAATTTGGTGAAAGACATAAATTTACAGATTCAGATAGCTCAGTAAACCTTAAGATAAACATAATGAAAACTGAACTGAACATTCTACCATTTCATATCATCTTATCCCTTAAACTCTCCTTCGCTTACCTGCTTGGACCTGAAGACATCTAAATTTTACCTGGTCATGACTCTCAACTAATTGATTCTAGTGTGACATCCAGGAAAAAACAGTTCCCTGCCTGGGCCTTAGTTCCTCATCTGGAAAAGCTCAGGATTGAATTAGATTGTCTTCTATTTCTATCTAGCTCTAAAATAGCACCCATTAGCAGTTACTATGTGGATTTTTTTCTGTTCAAAGAGAACATTATTTATCAAAACTTAAGAGCCCTGACTGGTTTGGGTCAGTGGATAGAGCATTGGCCTGCGGACTGAAGGGTCTCCGGTTTGAATTTGGTCAAGGGCATGTACCTTGGTTGTGGGCACATCCCCAGTGGGAGGTGTGCAGGAGGCAGCTTATCAATGTTTCTCTCCCATCAATGTTTCTAACTCTCTATCCCCCTCTCTTCCTCTCTGTAAAAAAATCAATAAAATATATTTAAAAATAAAACTTAATGCATATGAAACAAGAAACCACTTTTTCACCAAGAGTCAGAATACATTAATTCTTCTTTATTTGTAAACACAATAATAATTGCTACTTGTATAGCTCTTTACAGTTAATAGAATAGTTTTCATTGAATACATTGTATCATTTTATCCTCCAATCACCATCCCTTCAGGTAGGTGGTAGCTCCTGTTTCCTGAGAGGAGACAGTCTGAGAGAGGTTGAGAGTTTTACCACAGACCACCCAGCACTAAGCTGGAGAAAACATCAACTCTTTGGACTCTTAATTTTGTTCTCCTTTCCTTCCACCAAGATCCAGAGACCCTAGGCAGTGCCAGAGCCAAGGCTGTTACTGAGCAGCAGTTACTGGACAAAAGACCCCATCTTTGAAGGGCAGGCTGCAGTAGATTAGATTCTTTCAACCCATTTGTCCCAAGAGGAACACAGTGTTGAGTTGCTACAAGATACTCTGTCCCTCCCCATTCCCTCATTTGCCCTCGCCAGTGTGCTTAGCATGGAGAGGCTCTCTGGTATTAGACACAGAAAGTTCTCCGGCCCCACACCCTGCATATGATGGATCCTTTTAAAATGTCTTTTCTCCCCGCCTCCAGCCACCTGTGAATGTACTTGGCTTTAAGTCAAGTAGGCTTGGAAATTGATGGTTGCTTCAGCTTTTGCCATTGAGGGGCCTTGAAGGGCTGTGCTGCTTGGCCCCACATCTGCTTCCACTTGGCTCTCTTTTCTGCCAAGGAACTGCTGTTCCCTCCTGTCTTTGCACATTCATTCAGCCTCCACTCTGCATTGATGTGTCCTGAGGTCATCCTTCCCTCCCTACATGAGCCATTTTCAGCTCTTTTATTCACACAATGTCTCTTCATTTTTAAGGAAAATAACAAAGTAGTCTTTTTGAGTGTGATAATTCTGAATCATTGCATACTGTCATTAGAACAAAAAGAAGTCCAAAGGTGGGTGGGTACATATTATCTAGCAAAGGAATAGGCTTCTGTTTTTCTCTTAATGATTCATTCAACTTGAATCAAAGCTGAGTAGTCTTGGCCATGGAACAGGAGGCTGCGGGTGGAGAGAACAGAGTGTAGGCACCATCTAAGCTGTGGCCATGGGCTTGAACCCTAGGAGCCATGTCCTTGTGGCAGGGTGGGTAGGATAGACTGAGTAAAATGAGTGGTAGCAAGGTGCCATGTGAAGCCACTGCTCATCTCTAGAACTGTTTTTCCCCTCTGTAAAACCCTCCAAAGGATCCCATAAGAATGGGTTAGGATAGAGATACACAATCTCACTATTTTCCTAATCTCCGTACTTGGGCACTGGAACTCTGATTCAGGAAATCAGGCTCAACCCTCACCTGGTGTAGGTACTTACAAAGACATAGAAAGGAGGCTTAGGTGTCAGACACACTTAGGTTTGGATTCTGTTTATGCCACTTCCTGGCTATGTGACCTTGGAATAAGTGCTTAACCTCTGAGTCTGTTTTCTCATCTGTAAAAAGAAAATAGCAGTACTTATTCTGATAAGGTCATTATGAGAGTAAATGTAACTTCTGCAAAGTGACTAGCACACTTGCCCCAATTGTCTTCTGGACTTCCCTGATTCACAGGATGTGTAGGACAGTGGACAGGGAGGGTGGGTGGTCTTGGATAGTCATTTAGTCTCCTCAGGCCTCATTCACAGTGCTACCAGGCAGGGCTCTGCAGAGACCTAGAGATAATGAAGCAACACTCTGGACAGCTGCTCTCAGGGACCTCTTCATTGTAGAGAATCCACAAGCATAAAAACATTTATTTTAGGGAAGAAGGACTTTTGTCTTTTTACTAGTAGAAAAAAAGATCAGTTGGAAGCTGAAGTGGAGGGGGTAAGAAGAGAAGGGGGGGGGGGGCAAAGGAGAGTAAGCCTGGACAATGAAGTAAAGGGTGCAGCAGGGCAGTTGGAGAAGATGGAAAAGTAGGGTGTTGCCATTGAGCAGCTTCAGGAGCCTTCCTTAGTTCAGAGACAGGCTCCACAAGTTCTTATTAACTTCCTGTAGAGATGAGAATTTATCTGTGCTCCTCCCTGAAGCTTCTAATTTCCAATCAAGATCAGTTTCCCATTCATTCAGTTTAGTTGTAGAGCTGGCATTTTCTAATTTTGCACACAAAAGAAATTAATTTAGGTGTCAAAAGAACTCCATTTTAACCATCTTAAGTCAATATCACCTCTTGATAAATCTTCCTAATTCTGTAAGTACTTGCAAGTGAAGGCTTCCTATTAATTGTATATCTACAGAAGTATTAATAGGGGCTGGATCTGGTAGTTTTCAGCTTTGAAGGAATAATTTCCATGTTAATATTAGTTTTATTTTGAGATCTGCAGAATTTTAATATGAGAGGGCTGTAGATCAGGCTCAGAGAGAGGCCCAGAGAGAGAGGCAGGGTCTGATCCGCAGCCTCTGTAGCAGCTGTTGATCAGCTGTTGTCTCTCTCTTTCTCTCTGGGCTTCACTAGCAGCCGTGCCTCTATTTCTTTCTGGGCCTCCGAGGGAGCTGCTGATCAGCTTTACCTCTCTGATCACGCCCAGAGATAGGCCTGGAGATGCTGACTGGCATAGAAACTGACCAATCAGAACCAAATCTGGGTGAACTGTGAGGAACCAATGGCTGCTTAGGAGGCAGAGCTTTTGACGCTAACTGGCATAGAAACTGACCAATCAAAACCAAATTGGCTGGCAGGGAGGATAGTTGAGGGTGAGATCAAGCTTTCAGGGGAGGGAAATTGGGGGCAAGATCAGGCTGGCAGGGGAGAGCAGTTGGGGGAGAGATCAAGTTAGCAGGGGAGGGCAGTAGGGGGCAAGAACAGGCCAGCAGGGGAGGGCAGTTTGGGGTGAGATCAGGCTGGTAAGGGAGGGCAGTTAGGGGTGATCAGGCAGGCAGGCAGGTGAGCAGTTAGGAGCCAGCAGTCCCAGATTGCAGTTGGACACCCCGATTGGAGCCCCCCCTCTATGCACAAATTTTGTGCACTGGGCCACTAGTCTAATATATAAAGATGGGATACTAATTTACCCTAAAAGACTCAAAATAATATCCTTTTCTATTAGAGAAACAAACAAACAAAACAACTTAGAGGGTTCCTGGGTCTGATAGCACACTGTCACAATTTGATTCGATATTTTTTATTAATGGTCCAGACTCTATATGTCTTGACCCAATCCAATTTAATAGAACCCAGGATGGAAACAAACTTTAAAGTCTCTAAAGAATTATCTAAAGCTCCTGCTCTGAGACATCTTAATTATAAACTTTCTAATTTATTATAATATACATGAAAATGAGAGAAATACTTTAGCAGTTTCTACTCAAAAGCATAGACTTCATTATAGGCCTATAGAATATTATAGTTGATAATTAGGTTCAGTAGCCAAAGGGCTTCCTCCCTGGATGAGGGTCATTTTTGCTGCAGCCAAACCAACAGAAAAGATAGTTATGGGATTTCCTTTATGTTCCTCATTCTGTTGAATCTCCACTAAATTCTCATCATACTCAACACTTTTGTCAGCCAACTGGCTTTTGCTTTCTGTTTCTAATATTACTTTAACTTGATATAAGATTCTTAAACCAGCAATGTTGCTTCCTTCTTTGCAGGCTGAAGATATCCACAATTGTGTTTTGCCTACTAACCACCTTCTTGTTCATAGGAATGGTTTATAGGAAACTCCTATTAATAATGCTGACTTTATTTAGTTTACAGATGGCCCTTTAAAGATGAACAGGAATACAACCACGCTGGATATGCAATAACTTCCATGGTGGACATAATTGAAGGTTCATATTTACCTGAACAAAATCTGTCCAACATGATAAATTAATTGTAACTTGGGCTTGTCAATTGACCAAAAATCAAATAGCCAATATTTGCACTGATAGTAGCTGTGTGGTTACTGTAGTTCACAGACTTTCGAATAATGCGAAAACAGAAAGCCTTCTTAATTTTCTCAGGGGAGCACTTAAGAATGGAAAATAAGTTGCAAAATTATTACATGTATTACGACATTTAAACAATTGGCAATTATAAAAATTCCAGAATATTCTAAAGTCACCAAGAAAGCAACAGGAAATCATTTAGCTGATGCTGCAGCTAGACAGGCAACATTAAACAACCAAATTATCCAGACCTGAGAATGCTGCTTGCTTCCTATTAAATCAATAAAACTTTCTTATAGTTCCAACGGACAGTGCAGAAGAAAAGAGGATATGGCAACAAAAAGGGGGAAACTTTTTCCCAGACAAACAGATATGGTTTGGACCCAATCAGAAAATAATTTTATCTATAGGGCTTAATTACCTATACTTTAACATGTACATGAGCTATATTTTGGGGTCCTGAAAAGATTATTTCATGGAGTAACCAATATTACTGGAAACCTTTTACTATATGTCATAAAGTATATAGCAGATGTTCTAGCTTTCCAAAATATAACCATGGAAAATCATTGCACAGGTCCCAAGGACATTTCTACTTTCTTTGGATCCATTTTAGGTATGGTAATTAGATTTTATCCAAATGGCATCACTTCAAGGATACAAATACAGGGTGTTTCCAAAACACGTATATCTACTTTAACAGCAGATAGCTCAATTGATGTCTTTTCAGCCAGACTAAGATTTGAACAAAGGAAAGTCATCCTAAAATGCTACTGGGAATTTGAAAACACAGCTGGAATACAAACACTCCCTTTATAATTATTCAAGTGTGTATAGCCTGGCCAGCATGGTTCAGTGGTTGAGCATCAACCTATGAACTGATTCCAGTGAAGGCATATGCCAGGGTTGCAGGCTCGATCCCCAGTGGGAGACATGCAGGAGGCAGCTGATCAATGATTCTCATCATTGATGTTTCCCTCTCTCCCTCTTCCTTTCTCTCTGATATCAATTAAAAAGTATACAACAAATAAAGTGTGTATACATTTTGGGGGACACCCTATATGTATTAGTTATGATTGGTATATTTTCTTATTTGCGGGAGAGCAACAGCTTTAACAATAAGTAAATTATTATTAGAAAAAATAATTCCCAATTGGGGAATTCCCCCTGAGTTATAGTGACTGAGGAACTCATTTCACTGGTTAATAATACAATCCACTTGTAATATTTGGCCTATTCTACGGTATTTTCATTTTCCATATCATCCCAGTTCTCTAGATTGGTGGAACATACAAAAGATACAACTTAAAAATAACTCAATAAAATTTCAGGAGCTATTAATCTCCCCTGGCCAAAAGCTTGACCTGAGCTATAGTGTTCCTTAACCTGAAATCTACTTCTTTTGATAAACATAGCCTTTCTCAACATGAAATAGTCACCAGCCACCCTATGAATCTGGATGGAGAAGCATATGAGGAGAAAACCAACTTTGCTAAAAGGAGTCATTCTACATTATTGTCAAGGGCATATTAACTAGCTTGAAGAGATTGATAAATTTGTAATCAATTCATTTCACAGTGTGCTCCTGGGAGACAGATTTCAAAGATCATGACTTATAACCAAGCTATTTGGTCTAATGGAAAAGACATAAATAAAACCTTGTTAGAGGGGACCTTCCCAGATATTACTAACTAATCCATGTGCAGCCAAACTTAAAGGAATTAACTCATGAATTCACATTTCTCACTTTTAAAAGGTAACTGCAAGTGGATATCATCTACCCCTGATTCTGACACTCGCCTCTGTCTACAGTGGACATCAAAGACTTCCTGAAGATAAGAAGCCGCCCATATCAGAGATAGACAGCTCTCCCAAGAGAAGGCCTGTATACCTACAAATTGATGTTTAACTTTAAAAAATTGGTTTGATTGTCTTTACCTGTCTGCTAATTATATAGGTCATAATAATAGTAATACTTGTTCTTTGGCTTTTTTCTCAAACTTGTATATAGAGTCCAACTATTAATAATTGCTGAAGGTGTATAACTTTTGAACTATCAATAACACTCTTTTTATGGTTTCTCTTTTGAAATTTAGAAGGAATCTTATTGCAAAAGGAAGGAAAGGAATGCGTGTGTTTTTAAGGGAAAATAAAAGGAAGTAGTTTTCCTAATAAGTTGGTTATTTCTGAATGAGTAAAAAGAGTAAGAGTAAGAAGAACAGGGAAGTTGTGGAAGGTTATGGGAAAGGAATATTGAGAAATGAACTTTATGTTTAAATGTTAGAACCCAGTTGTGGGAATATGCTTATTCCCTAACCCAACTAACTATATTAATTCAGATAGAAGCTGAAGTGCCTATAAAAATATGGTTCTCTACAACTGCTGCTAAGGCACAAGAAATTTACCTACAAAGCTCTGGAATTTTAGATGGTAATTATAATGTACACCATCCTGTTCCAGCCTTGGCCCCAAATAAACCTTAAAGTTACAGCTTCCAATTGCACAACTAGCAGGAATCAGATTATAAATGGCATGGTGAGTGCCACCAATGAGAAGTAGATGGGCCATAGAAAATGGGAACCCATCTCATAATTGTAAAAGCTGAAGAGGGGTGTGGTGTGCCCTCAAACAATAAATAAATGCTATACTAAACAGAAAAGTGAGACAAATAAAACTTGGATCATGATAGCTTATAGGTTAGAAATTATCTAGAGTGTTTTTCTTAATGACAGCCTATAAGACCTGACTTCCTCCCATTTACCTACTTTTCACTTTTCAGAAAAATTTGGCCTTGACTATCATCTAAGGTTATAGTCTTGCCCTCTCACCAGTGGTCCATTGTTCAGCAAGATAAATGCTGAGTCTAAACTGGTTTGGCTCAGTGGATAGAGCGTCGGCCTGTGGATTGAAAGGTCCCGGGTTCGATTCCGGTCAAGGGCATGTACCTCGGTTGTGGGCACATCCCCAGTGGGAGGTGTGCAAGAGGCAGCTGGTCGATATTTCTTTCTCATCGACGTTTCTAACTCTCTATCCCTCTCAATTCCTCTCTGTGTAAAAATCAATAAAATATGTGTGTGTGTATTTTTTTTTAAAGATAAATGCTGACACTAAGATTTTCTAGGATTGAGTCTTCCTAGCACTGAATAAATTTAAAGTTGCAATTGTTTCCATCCTAAATCCAAAAGATCAGGACACACACACATACACACACACACATTTATTTGTTTGTTTTTTATTTTTGTTAATCCTTACCTGAGGATATTTTTTCCATTGATTTTTAGAGAGAGTGGAGGAGATGGAGGGAGAAGGAGAGAAAGAGAGAGAGAAACATCGATGTAAGAGAGACACATGGATTGGTCGCCTTCCTGCACATGCCCCAATCAGCCAGGGATGGTACCTGCAAACCAGGTACATGCCCTTGCCCAGGAATCAAACCCCCGACCCTTTGGTGCACAGGCCAATGCTCTGATCTCTGAGAAATGCCAGCCAGGGATGGACACTCATATATTCTTAAAATAGGTGTTTTCTAATAACCTCATATATGATATGGGGCTTTCAATTTGGTGATAAATTACCATAATTTTTATTATTTTAAAACAATGGTATGAAGCAACTATATGAATATTGACATTCCCACCACCCTTTTATTAGAAATGGCCCAGTTTAAAGCTATATTCTCCAGCCTCTCTTGAAGATAGGATGACCATGTGACTAAATTCTAAACAATAAGATATGAGCAGAAATGTCATACCATCCAGGCAGCCTTCCTAAAGAAACTAGATATTTTGCACCTTTTTCCTCTACTTTCTGCTGGCTGAATGATGTAAGATGCTGAAAAGTTGGCAGCCATAGTGAACCATGAGGTGCTGTGCTAAGAAGGTGGAGAAGCAAGACAGAAGGAGCGTGGGTCCCTGATACCTGGAGTCAACTATCCTAGCCCTGGACTTTTTTGTCATGAGAGAGAAATAATTTCTGTTTAAACTGTTTTTATTTTAGCTTTTCTGTCATATGTAACCAAACCTAATTCTAATTGATAAAATATGCACCTATTTTACGTAAGACCCTGTTCTAGATGCTGCAGGAGATTCAAAGGTGTATACAATTTTGACACACAAAGACTTGGACAAAAAGGTTCTGTCTGGATATGAAGGAAATGCTAAGAAAGGTTTGGGTTGGCAGATACATGTGGGCATGAAGAAGAGTTATGAGAGATGAAGCCAGGGAACATGATAGAAGGAGCTTGAACACCAGCCTAATGAGGATGGACTTGATCCTGTGATAAACACAGAGCAGATAACCTTGCCCCAAATTTGCCAATGAAGAAACTTGGGCCTCAGCTGGTTATGGGACTTTTCCAAGGCCACCCAGCCAGGGAATGGCAGAGTTAGGAGAATCTCAATTCTTCTAACACTTGGCCCAGTGCCATTCCACAATTCAGTACTGCCTTTGAGAGAATCTGGGTCAGGAAGAGTAGGAATGGATGTTTTGCACTTTGGCATAATCAGGAAACAAGACTGCACCCCTTGCCCCAACATTCCCCCATATCTCCATGCTGAAGTTTCAAGGGGTTCTAGAAGTCGAGGATCCAGACATACCTTTAGGTTAGAGCAGTGTTTTTCAACCTTTTTTGGGCAAAGGCACACTTGTTTCATGAAAAAAATCACGAGGCACACCACCATTAGAAAATGTTAAAAAATTTAACTCTGTGCCTACATTGACTATATATAAAGTAATTCTCTTGAATAGGAATCAAATAAACACAAAGAAAGTATTTTATAATTACTTTATTATGAAATATTAAGTAAACAAAATAGTGAAAAATTATAAAATTCTTGTCTTGTCTGCACCTACGGCACACCAGGCAACATCTCGCAGCACACTAGTGTGCCGCGGAACAGCGGTTGAAAAACGCTGGGTTAGAGGATACTCCCTGGCCCTCTGCTATAGTGGGTGCTGCTTTGCTATGTCATATGTGAGATTCAGTACTGGCTACTCTGCATATATAATTTACTTCCTTCAACAGTCTAACAGAAAAGTCATATGCCACCCCTATTATACAATGAAAATTAAGAAATCGAGGCTCTAAGAACTGAAACCAGCTACCCAAAGCTACTCAGTTGATGGCAACTTGAGGCACAAAGCCATGTTATTTGATCTATTCCAATGTCTTCCCAATCCCTGCCAAAGCATGGAGCAGTCTCTTGCACCTGCTCAGACTCCTAGGACTTACCTAGTTTGATGGGTTGACCAGTGTCAAGGATCTCCTGTGAGATGGCAACTGTGTGCATCCCACATGCAATCAGGAGACAGTGACCCATCCAGGAATTACATCACCTGCACCCTCCACATGACCTCATGTGGGTGAGAATCTCCTGGGAACAGGGGGCCCACTGACGCCCAGACCTGTGTGGCCTTGGGCTGCCCAGAGTTCTTAGTCTTGGGTGGTCATGGGCCAGGAATATCAAAGTCCTCCCATGCTAGGTTCTGGAGTTCACAGATTCCAGTGAGCGGTTTCACAGGATTCGGGACACTCTGTTCTGTGTGTTCTTTCTGTGGCTGTCATGGTTAGAATGCATTTGTTATTATTTGTACTGACATTCATTCAATAAGCTACTGGTCACTGGAACTAAATCTCCTACCCTATCATTACCAGTATTTAGAGAGTTGAGTTTCATTTTGCTGGTCATCCAGTGTACATCTCTCCAGTACCAACACAAAACATGCATCTCTCTAAGCTAACCACACTGGTTTTCCTCTGGAATTTTCACAAGAAACACCCTGAGGTGTAGCCTGCAGAGCTGAAGATGAGATATGTTCTCTGGTCTCTCTCCATTTACTGCCCACCCACTAGGAGCCAAGCACTTTTCCAGACTTTTTCCTGGATGGTCTCCCTGGTACACCCCAGTCTTGTCTTTTGTAACCTCCCTTCCCATTGGCAAAACTACTGCTGTTCCTTTCCAAGCTCAGCTTAAGACTCACCCCTACATCTTCTCCCTTAGGCTGAAGATGGAATATGTTCACCTTATCCTACCTAATAAAAAGGGAATATCCAAATTGACTACCACATCATCACAAAGATAGCAGTGCCCCTAGCCACAAGATGGCGTCGCCCAATCCCCTCAGCCCTGCTGGAAACACGCAGTCCTTTTAGCCCTGCTGAGTGTGGGAGGAAGAGCAGTGGCAGGTGTGTGGTCCAGCCTCTTTTTGGGCCTGCCTCCGGAGTCCCACAGTCCTTTCAGCTCAGTTTGGGGGGAGGGGAAGAAAGAAAGGGGGTGGCAGGCATACAATGCGATTGGACCTGCCCTCAGCTCCCCAGCCACCCAGGGTTGGCTGGAGGCTTTCCTGTGCCTTGAATGTCAACTGCCCAGCCACCTAGGGCCAGCCTGAGGCGCAGGCAAGCCTCGGATGGCAGCTACCAAGCTGCCCAGGGCCACCCGAGACTCAGGTAACCAGGGCTGGCCAAGGCTTGCACTGCTGGCAGTAGTAGCAGCAGAGGTATGATGGGGGTGTCTCCTTCCTCTGATCGCTGGGTTGACTCTCACCCCTGAGGGCTCCTAGACTGTGAGAGGGGAGAGGTCAAGTTGAGGGACACCCCCGCTTCCAGTGCATGAATTTTCATGCACTGGGCCTCTATAACTAGATATGTTAGGTTTAGTATAAATGTAGCAGATCTTAATAATTATTAATAGAATGTTCATCCATTTCCTTGTAAGCACCGTAATAAACATTCCTATTCTCAGATGTACTACTAAAGGCCTCTGAAATTAGACATGGAAGAGTAATTTAAATTTGTAACAAAGTTTTCTGAAGATATATGCAGATTCGATAAGATGCAGAACTGCATGCAACTCTTGCAAACACTTTCATGCATTATAACATGTTGTTATATCTTGTATGTCTATAATATTCTCTTATAAATGGTTCTCATGCAATCCTCATAACCTGTCATTGTCACTCATAAGTGATGGCCAGTTAAGTGGTTGAATCCACATGATTATCATAGGCTGCTTAATTAGCTGCAACCATTTCATGAAAATCATTCCCTACATGTTTCATATACAGAACACTTGGCATTTATACATTCCTCCTAGTAAGAATAAGCAATTGGCCTAGTGTGGCTCAGTTGGTTGAACATCATCCTGTGCACTGGAAGGTTGCCAATTCCATTCCCAGTCAAGGGTACATGCCCTGGTTGCCAGGACATCATGCTGGAGGCAGCTTATGAATGTTGTACTCTCGCATCAGTGTTTCTCTCTCTCTCCCTCTCTCTTCCTCTTTCTCTGGAATCTGTATGCTTTTAAAAAAAGAATAATCAGTTGGTGGACAGAAAGGACTTTGAAGCACTGCACACCATTGTACATGTGCCAGCTGTTCTTTTCAATAGACAGTAATGGTCAGAGGCCAAAGTCAGGCCCCATTCTACCTCTTAGTTGTGTGGTCTCTAATAGATCATTTACACTCTCTGAATCTCAGGTTTTTTATCTGTAAAATAGAAATGATAAGAATGCCTGCCTTACTGTGAGGATCAAATGAGGTCATGGATGGGAAATCCCTTATAGGCCAAGAAGCAAAACTCAACCAACCATTTAAAATTTTTTTTTGGAAAATGTTAACTTTTAACCATCACAACACAAGGAGGTAGACATCAATCCCCTCCCCCTTTTATAGATGGGGAGGCTCAAGTGATAAGCACTGCAGGGCCTGAGGCCCAAACCCAGATCTCCCTATCAGATGCTCTTTTCTCTCTAAGAAGGCACAGTCTGTAGCCCCCTCACTGTGCCATCTGCACACTGTGAGCGGCACATTATTGAGTTTGGGAGCAAATAAATTGTCAAGAGTGCACATTGGGGAGAGGGGACCAAGGGAAGTGTGAACTAAAATGGAATCACTAACATCTGGGGACCCTAAGTGGAGTCCAGAGGTCATTCGGGACATCAGGTATATGCACCTTTACACCAGATGGATTTGGGTTTAAATATATATGTGCATGTGCAGGAAGCTGCTCTCAGAAGGAACACATTTGTGTGTGTGTGTGTGTGTGTGTGTGTGTGTACTGTATATATATATATATATATATATATATATATATATACACACACACACACAAATATATCCTAGTCCCCCTTCAGTAATCACGTTTTAAATTTCTGAAAGAGTCCTAGCCGGTTTGGCTCAGTGGATAGAGCATCAGCCTGCAGACTGAAAGGTCCTGGGTTAGATTCCAAATAAGGGCACATGCCCAGGTTGCAGGTTTGATCCTCCGTAGGGAGGCATGCAGGAGGCAGCAGATCAATACTTCTCTCTCATCATTGATGTTTCTATCTCTCCCTCTCTCCCTTCCTCTCTGAAATTAATATATATTTAAAATTTTTCTGAAAGAATAGAGACCTTCCTGAGGAGAACTTTTCATAAGCTATCACCTGACAAAATATTTTCCCCAATGTCCCCCATTAGGCACATTTGATTGCAACAACTTTGGGTGAAGCTAAAGCACTATGTGGCTTTGGGCTAGTCCCTATCTCTCTGGGTCTCAGGCGCAGGACCTCTGAGTCTTCTCCCTCCCCTCCCCGCACCAGGTGGAGCCCCTTTCAGGGTATGAGCCCACAGCCAGCGGACCCCAGAGGAGCCAGTGCAGGGCCTGAAGTCAGAGGTCTGCAGGGAGCACATCTGCTCTGGCTGAAATGCTCCTAAACTGCTGCTAACACAGAGGTTCCAGACTCACAAGCTTCCAAGTGGCTCCACGGAATGCAGTGTTTTCTTCTGTACCCAATGATTGCCAGGACCAAAGGCCCTGGCAGGTCTTAGCTGGCGCAGTGGAAAAGAAGGAAATTGACTTTGCGCCCTTCTGCTTTCGCCTCCAGTGGCCTCCCGGGCCGCCCTCTCTGGCCCCCTTCCTACATTCCTGCCAACGTGCCATCACCACCATGAGAGTCCAGGCCCTAGGACAGCCCGCTGTGGCTCACCATGCCTGGCCTTGTGCGGCTCTCTCCTTCCCTGCTGCTGAGGGCGTGTGTAGGAAGCTGCTCTCAGGTGGAGAGGAGCCAATGATGGGCTCATGCTCAGCATAGTGCTTCCTAAAGAATTAAAATGCAGACGTCTTATAGAAGAACAAATCTATCAGGTTCCCAAAGACATCAGTTTTAAAAAGTTAGAACTTGAGGCATCAAAGATGAACCAAGAGAGGCAGATGTTTTATGGCATATGAGGGCCTTCCAACACCAAATTTTTGGATTTGGGTGTGGCTCTACCCTGTCTTTTAAAACTCTGTGCTCTTTGGAAATTTCTTCCACCACCCTGAAATCGAATCTCTGTGACTGTAAAATGGCTCTGGAACCACTGACCTACCGCCACACCCGAGATCATGTGAACTTGCTTGCAAGCGGTAAATCTCAGCTCCATGCCCAGGTCCTCTCCCCCACCTTCCTGCCTGTGTGTCTACTACCCCAGGCCCTAAATCCTCCCCATCTTAGCTCCACCTCTAAGAAGCCCTGTGGAGAAGAGGGAGGGAAAGAAAGATGCTGAAGTTTTCTGGTCCAACCTTCCCCACGCTCCATCCCTTCCCCACCTCCTATCACCACAGGGACACCGAATGTTGTTTTGTGTGCGGATGCCCTCTCCCCCGAGGAAACACTCCAAATCTCCAAACCCACAGGCTGAATTTCCCCACGGGGTTTCTGACACCATCTGTGATAGGAAGACAGGAGACCTGTGTGGAGGGGGCGGGGCGGAGGATCTGTGTGGAGCTTCGAGGACAAAACTAGGAGACAGAGATCAGGAGACAGAAGGATAGCTTGCTTTTTTTTTTTTTTTTTTTTTAACCTACACAAAAATGTGTCCCTTTTGACTCTATCACAGCCTCTCTCAGCCCCTGGAAGAGTGGGCAGTGTGGTGACATCAGGCAGCATGTGAACGGGGCAATTCCCATGCATTCCTCCCGGAGGACAGCCCTCAGTCCCCAGCAACCTGGACGCTTTCCCTTATGTAAGTGTAGACATTTTTCATTTCCTTAGATTAACATTTATAAAGCCATAACCTGTTGGGAATTACGTTAGCTATTCCTAATTACTAATCATATGATAACAATGTGTTCCCAAGTAAGTTTAGGAACTTTTCTGAAAGTGCTAACATAGAAATAAGAGCAAATAAAACAAAGCCAAGTCATAGGACACCAGAGCTGATCAGAGCTGGGTTAGAGCCCACTTCTAATCCAGCTTGTGAGTGGTTGAGAATGTAACAGCAGCAAAATTATATAAACTGAAAGATAATTGTGATCTTTCAGATTTAAAGCTGGTTCAAAATTAAACACCAACTTAAATCAAGGGGCAGATTTAAAGCTGGTTCAAAATTAAACACCAACTTAAATCAAGATAAAACATATATGGAAATTAAATTTAAATGAAAAAGAAGCATGAGTGGAAAAATACATTTTCTTTTATTTATTTATTTTTGTGTGAAAATGCAAATTTCAAATGGGAAGATCAAATGTAACTGGGAGCCCACTGAGCTGTCCACTGTTGGGAGGGTCAACCATAGGGAGCCTAGTGGGCCGTCATTCTAAGGAGGAAGTGGTGGTACACTGGGAAAATAAAGGCCAGAGGCAAAACAATCACAAAATGCTGGGGCTTGTGTTTCATACAAACTGAAGTCAGAAATGGAGCTGTAATCTCATTTTCTGTGAAAATGATGAGGAAGAATAAATAGAAAGAAAACAGGTTTTCCTTCCCTTCCCACAAAAGGGAATTAAATGTCAATAACGAGGAAAACAACGTAATTAAGAGACTTTCTGAGCCCAGATAAACTTTCTGAGTTTCATTGGGGTGAGTGCCCAAACCAGATTGCTCCAGGACAAGGCCCTTATAGTGGCTCTGAAAAGCAAGCTGAGGACAGATGCTCTGTGGGCGCTTGTTGCTGGCAGGGTGAAGAGGTTGTGAGGACTGAAGGCTGAGAAGAAAGGTTCCATTGTAAGGACTTCTACTTTCAGCCTAAAGATATTCACCTCCTCCACCATCTGCTTTCTCTGCTGTATCATCCTGGGCTAGCAGTGTGACGCTAAGTCACGGGGTTTGTACCTCATCCCGATCCAACAAATGATTAAGAGAATTCCTACAATCCCACTCCCACCCCATTTTTCCCTTTTGATTAGAGTAGGTGTCCCAATCAGGTTGCTACAGGATAAGGATCTGTTTTCCTAAATACTGTCAGCTCATTGAGTAGTTTACAATCCCCTTCCAGCCGGGTTCCCCGGAGGCCAGAGGCAAGGCTGTTCTCAGGAAATGAAGGAAGAGAAGTGCAACTACAACATTTAAGTCACGTGCCCAGAACTCCTGGACAACGAGAAATGAGAGTAGAGCAACACTAATAGAAACATGAGATGGACCGCACAGTAGAATTCTTACTGATAGAATGCTCAACTACAATAAAGTGGACAATTGGCTTAGGTTTAAATATGATACTAGTAAATCCCATGGCTCTAGATGTTTACTCAGGGGTGTGTTTTTCTCTTTTTTTCTTCTCCAGAATAGTCTAAATAATGCTAAGCACCTAAAGAAAGAAACAATATGCATACAAACGACACAGCATTGTCCTTGAAACTCAAAAATAGTGAGTTGCAAAACAGGATAGAGTTGTATAATGAACATGCCCTTCCCCAAGCCCGTTGGCCAGAAATACTGAATTTTGAACCTTGAAGAAACCTTTATAGTAAACCCAGGTTTAGGATAATAAAACCATTTGGCAAATTGAGGCACGGGGCCTTGGAAAGGGCCAGTGTGAAGAGGGGCTTTAAAGCCTAAGCATATTTGGCTTCACAGTATACCTACGTTGGCCATTGATGGCTGTGTGGTTCCTTTAAATAGCTGTTTATCGTATTCCATTGACCTGGAAATATGAACTGGCTTGTCCATGGCCATACAGCTAATTGCTGGAAAAGTCAGAGATCAAGCCCAGTCTGTCCAATCCAAATTCAGAACTGTGTGTCCCTACTCTCATGACATCGCCCACTACTTTATATATGTACATCCTGAATCATCAGAAAGAAGCTCAAGCTTTTTGTTTCAGGCAGTCAATAAAAGTTCTTAATCATCTAGCATCTCAAAAGGAAAACCACTCTAACATTTAGAAGTAAAGTAACTTAGGACTTAGTCCAGCCCTAAACGGAAGCTGGTGGGTGATACCAGGCGCCATATGTCAGGCTGGTGACAGCCCAGATCTCTTCTGCTTGTGCTCAGCTCTGTTCTCTGTTTCTTCCAGAATCAGGTGCCAGGGCTAATTAAATTCCTGATTAAAGCTCAAGGCACCATTGGGGATTCAGCTGGTGAGCTGGCTGGGTAGAAAGTATGAAACAGTTGCCTCCGTTTGATTTCCATAGACATTGAGATTAAATGAGTAGGGTTATCCAATATTCCTCCCAAACCATTCATTCATTCATTCATTCATTCATTCACATTCTTAATGAGCACCTGAGGATGTAGGACATATCAATCTCTCCCTTCGAGGAATTTACAGTCCATTTGAGGAGATAAAAAATAAACTCATGAGGAAGAGAAGCACCATATGATTTCACTTACCCGTGAAATCTAAAGAACAAATAAACAAACAAGCAAAATAGAAACAGACTATAGATACAAAGGACAGACTGATGGTTGCCAGAGAGGAGGGGGTTGGAAGACCGGGTGAAAAGGTGAAGAAATTAAGAAGTATAAATCGGCAGTTACAAAATAGCCATCGGGATAGGAAGTACAGCATAGGGAAATGTAGTCAATAATATTATAATAACTATGTATGGTGTTAGGTGGGTACTAGAAATTTCAGGGGGGTCACTTTGTAATGTATATGATTATCTAACCACTATGCTGTATACCTGAAACTAATACAAAATAATACTGAATATGAACTGTAATTTAAAAGTAAAATTTTTAAAAAATGAATTCATGAGAAGTCAAGGTAGAGCAAATTGTAGGCAGATCAGAAGAGCAAAGAGAACGATTCCACGAGGTGGAGCTAATCCATGTGGCATTCATGGAGGAGGCAGAGCCTGTGAGCTCCTAGGAAGAACTAGCCATAAAGCTTCTTGATCCTTCCATTCCTTGTTTGAGAAAAGAAATATCTCAGCAACACTGAAAAGTAGGACACATCAGCCAGTTGCCTAGAGATTTGATAATTTCTGATGTTTCCCCAAAGTGAAAGCTAAGGTTATTGGGGATCCAGTTTCCTTACTGTACCCAGGCCCTTGGTGCCATGCTTGGAATGACAGATAGATGAACATTTCTTCAGAGGCACTAGCTCACTTAGAATATTATCTCTCAGCCACATTAGACCCAATGCCCCTTTTTATAACAAATAATTTATAACTCTCCCTTCATTATGTTCAAATGAAAACTACAGATAATATAATCTGCCTACACACAAAATTCACCCTCCAAAATCTATAATTTCAAAACAATTAAAATAATGCACTCACTGTGTTATAATCAAGGAACAAAGAAAAGCAATTTTATAGTAAAATAATAAGTATTTAAATACCTAGAAAAATGTGTACACAGCTACACTGGAAGACCAAATGAGCAGTTAGATGTCTGCACTTAGGTGCAAAATCCCCATGAACACAATACTTGATAATTGCACAGGTTCATTGTGTGTTTTAAGGACCACTCAAATACTGTAATTTGCACTGCCATTCACAGTATGATTTGCCAGAATAGTGAACAGTAAAGTTACTCCTCAGTAAAGTTACTCCTTCACTTGATTTTGTGCTTTCAGTGTGTATCTCCTTCATTCAATTTTTCATTCCTAAAAAAGTCAATGTCTATAAAAACTGCAAAAATTCTTTGTGTAAAATGGTGTTGGATGCTAGACCCAGATAACTATGAACAGGATTTTCACAGACATCAACATGTAGTGGAGCATTTGAGAGCATGCAGAACAGCCCCTTGTGGGTGGAGTGTCCTGGCAACTGCAGAAACTCCAACATCTTTGCCCCAGAGGCACTCCCCACTCCCATCATTGTGACAATACCTCAGTAAGTTCTGAAAAATGCCTCTTACTGGTAGCAGGTAGAACCACCCTCTCTGGGAAGCCTGAATTAAAGGGTTAGAGAGCAGTGTGTGTGTGTGTGTGTGTGTGTGTGTGTGTGTGTGTGTGTGTAAAAGTCATTTGTGTCTTCCCAAATCTGGAGTTAGGGATCACCTATTGTCACCCTATTGCCTCCTGTGATGGTTAATTTTATGTATCAACTTGATGGGGCCATGGAGTGCCAAGATATTTGGTCAAACAGTATTCTGGGAGTTGATGTGTGTTTTGGGTGAGATTAACATTGAAATCAGTAGGCTGAGTAAAGCCAATTTCTCTCCCCAATGTGGGTGGGCCTCATCCAATCAGTTGCACGCCTGAATAGAACAGAAAGGCTGACCCTACCTCAAGTCAGGGAGAATTCTTTCTGCCTGATGGCCTTTGCCATCCAGGCATTTAGACTGGAGCCATACTGTCAGTATTCCTGGGTCTCCAGCTTAGCAACTCACCCTGCACATCTTGTCAGCCTCCATAATCACATATGCTAATTCCTTATAATACATCTCTGTGTATCTGTATAGTGAGAGACTGTCCTGTATGCTGTCTATACTTAACTGCAGTACATGCTGTTGCTTCTGTTTCTCTAAGCACTCCCATACAAGTCAGAGCCTTGTCCTTGCTCTGGCCTGCCTCTGGTCCCCACTCCAGGTGCTGGGCTCTCAGTCCTCCCTATGACTCCCTGAGGCTCTGTCTCAGGAGGCTCCAGCTTCAATATACAGAACCCTTTTCAAACTCAGCATGAACCAAGCCATGGCAAACAAGAAGAAGAAGGATGCCAACAAGGCACCCTCTAGAGATGGCTGGCCCCTGGGGATTTGGCCCCTTTCAGTATCCGCTTGAACATTCAGGCTTAGAGCCTCTTGTGAAACAGGAAGCACCTTGAGAGGAAGTCATCAGTATTAGTTGTGCTCCCCGACAAATGCAACAGGAAGGTCAATGGCCAGGCCAAAGGCAGGAAGATTTTACAGGGTGAGCAGATGTAGAGAAACCCCTCTAAACACCTGGGATGGAGAAAATTCTCAAGGGAATACCTTCTTTCACTGCATAGAGGGCTGGTGGCATGAAACCTTGAGTACTCCCCATTCAGTGAGTGAATCCTATGTTCAGGAAAGGAGGTCTCAGAAAGAAGCCATGCAAAGTTATTTCATCTATATATATAAAACCCTAATATGCAAATAGACCTAATGGCAGAACAACTGAAGAACCGGTCTCTATGACATGCACTGACCACCAGGGGGTGCACACGGAACATGGTGGGCATCAGCAGCAGGCAGCAGAGCACAGAACATGGTGGGTGGCAGCCTCAATGGGATGGTGGAGTGGGGGGTGGGGGGTGGCACCAGACCAAGGTGGGACATTGGTCGCTGTCATCTGGTTGTGTCTCTGGTGGTTACTAAAAATTCTTTGCTTCTGCACACAATGGTCCTGCCCGGCTCTCACACCTACTTCCTGTGTTGGCCCTGCTCACACGCACTGCCAGCACCTGGTACCAGCCCCAATCGCTCAGTACCAGTGAATGCAAGTGGCAACTGTTGGTTCTGATTATACCTCAGGGCTTCTCCACCTCCCCCTGCTCTTGAGGGGTGATTGGGGTAGCAGCCGCCACTCACACCTGCTGGCAGCACTGACTCTGCTCACACCTACTGCTGACGATGGCCCCAATCACTCTGAATCATCAGTGGGTGAGAGCAGGGCCAGTGCTGTCAGTACGTGGGAACAGTGATAGCGGGAGTGAGCTGCCAGCAGATAGGACTGGGGGTCATGGTGGGAGGGGCTGGGTGGGAGCACAGAGGATGGGCCAAGACCCTCCCCTATGACCACTGCAGCCTTACGGCCCACAGTTCCTTTCAGTGCACGAATTTGTGCACTGGGCCCCTAGTTGAATCATATATTCAATCATTTAAAAATGTATTGCATTGAATGTCTCCTGTATGCTCAGTATGCATTAAGTTCTGGGAATATAATGATGAATGATGTTATATTTTAAGGAGTTCACAACCTGGCAGGGAGATGTCATATAAAAAGGCAATGATAAAATGATGGAATATACACTGGGATTAGGTAAACAGTGGGAGCACATAGTTGGGGCAGCTAACCCTCTCAAGGAGGTGGGGTCTGGATGGAGGAAAACTCCCTAGAGGGAACACCAGAGGTTGGTTTTGAATAATGATAAAGAAGGGAAAGGCACAAAAAAAGGGAGAGATGAGCACTGCAGTGACATGGAGTAAGGAAGGAGCAGGTTCCTCCCAGAAGCTGGAAAAAGGAATATAAGGCACAAGTGTGGAATGGTGAGAAACAAGCTAGAGAGAGTAGGCAGGGGCCAGGTTATGGAGGGCACTGTGTGGGCATGCCAGTGAGCTTGGTTTTCACTCTGAAGGAAATAGTATTTTAAGCAAGGGAGTGACATGATCAAATTTGTGCAATAAACATATCATTCAAACTGAAGAATTTAGGAACATAAATTAGCAGACAAGGTGTAAGAGGAGCACTTAGGAAAAGTGTTGCAGTAATCTGGTTGAAGTGTGATGGGGACCCAAATTAAGTCACAGGGCAGGGAGGAAGGAAAGGCTATAAGGAATAGCAAGTGAAGAAAGGATTTGCACACTTGCATGCACACACAGACATGTACACACACACACAAAATAGATCAATAAAATATTTTTTAAATTTTACCATCACTAATCCTATATAATAAAAGCCTAATATGCTAAGTGTCTGGTCATCTGGTCTTCCATTCAACCAATCAAAGCATAATATGCTAATGATATTCTAAAGCTGCTCAACTGCTCGCTATTATGTGCACAGACCACCAGGGTACAGACACTATGATGTGCATGACCACCAGGAGGCAGACTCTCCAAACGGTAGGTTAGCTTACTGCTGGGGTCTGGCCAATTGGGACTGAGTGAGATGCGCCAGACATTCCCTGGAGCCTTCCTATGGTCCCTCCCTGCTGGCCAACCTTCTCTGTCCCTCCCCGGCGCTGATCATGCACTACTAGGGTTCCTCAGCCTGGCCTGCACACTCTCGCAATCCAGACTGAGGGGACCACCCCCCAACACACACACACAAGTGCATGAATTTCATGCACTGGACCTCTAGTAAGGCAATAAAAAATAAAATGATATGATACTTTCTTCCATAACTAACTAGAGTCTTTGTTTTGTTTCCAGGGAATACAGGAGCAAAAGACATGAGGACAGTTTGAATGAGTTGAGTTTGAGGTCTCTGTGTGCCTCCAAGTGGAGCTATATCATTGGTAGCTGGCACTGTGTGTCTAGACCTCAGAAGGGAGGCCTAGGCTGCAGAGTTTGGAAATCGTCCATGGTAAGTATTGCTCAGAAGCTTTGGAAATGGATGAAATCAACAAAGGAGAGTCTATAGAGAGGATGTAGGGTTAAACCTAGAACACTGGCAATTGAGGTGAATAGAGGTTGCAGAAGTTTAAAGAAGGCTGAGGAAGAGGGTCAGAGAAGTAGCAGGAAAACTAGAAGAAAGTGATGTCATGAGAGTCAAAAGAGGAAGGAGTGTCAAGGAGGGAGTGATGAAGAGCACCAAAGGTTGCAGAGGGGTCAAAAACAGTTGACCCTCAGACTAAAAAGTATGCACTGTGTTTACCAAACAAGTCTTCAGTGACTTGTTTCTTCTCTTTTACTTCATGTTTATTACTTACCTCACCCTTTCCCCCATTTCCTTTGTATTAATTAGTTAGCTCAAGTGGCTATTCCATTCTTTATGTATTTCCCTTTTTAATTTGGGAGCTCTACTTTTCCATTCTACCAGCTGCCTCCTCCTTTATTGTCACCCATAGTCGGATACATACTTTTCTTCCAACATATGAAGATGAGAGTCCAACTATTTTCCCCAGATTCTCTATTCTCCTTCTGTTCTTCCTCCCCTGCAGGGTGAATGCTTTCACTTCCCCTTGTCACACACCAACATGAGACATAGCTATGGAACGCTTCTACTTCCCCTTTTTCCCTTGGTACTTTTAGTTCCAGGCTATTAATGTTTCCCTTGAGATATGTCTCTTCTATTTTGAGCGCTTCTATTACACATTCCTAAATGATCTATTATTGTCCATCCAAATGTAACTAATTATATATTGTACTGATGCTGGCCCATCACTCTTTTTTCTTCCTTTTCATCTTCCCTCCATCATGAAGCCTTGAAGCTGATTCATTTATTATTTGGTAGATTAAAAAAAAAATCTTTTCCTCTGATGGAAGATGTGGGTGACATGCCTTGAATGCTTGCTTCTCCACAACTACATTTCTTTCACTTTGTCAGAGGAGTAAGGTCTTACCACAGGATTCTTGGTATGCACTTGGTATGCAACATTTTTATCTCGGGGGATCTTCAAATGATTCACCTCAATCGTCTCTACTTCAAGTATTATTGAAGACCCTTCATCCTCTGTAAATAACTTGTACTCTCTGAAAGATTGTTAATAGTTTCTTTTTATCCCTAGCCTTCAGGAAATTACCAAGCTATGACTCATTTGTCTTACCCAAACCTTTCATCAGCAGACTCAGACCTTTCATTTAGTTTGGGAAATTAACTTCCTATTGCTTAAGTATTACCTCTCTCTTTTCAGTCTACTTAGTCTGCAGATGTTGTCTTTGGTCCCTGAAAGATTTTTCATGTTCTACTGGAATCTTTATATTCCAATGTTATTATTTTTAAAGTTATTGTTGCTCTCTAGTGGTTTGGTTTCATGTGCACCTCTTCTAAGAGCATTGCTAGACTTCTTAGGTATTATGGTGCTTTTTTCTTTAGTCTTCTCTCTGGGCTCAACGCCAGGCCCAAGTGGTGGGTGTTTATCCCCATATCAAGGCCCTACAAGGAAAACTCTCATTCTCCAGTATTCTCATATTTTCCCATCTCAGGGGTAGAGAAAGAACTCAGTGCACTTACACAACTTTCCTCCCTCTCATCCAACCTGGTTCCTGTGCCAGGATACCTACTGGTGCCCAGATACTGGTACCTTCTTAAGATCACAGAAGGGGCATTGTAGAGATCACATACTTTCATGCACAGCTTTAAGAAAACAGCACAAGCCCCATTCAAGAAGTCATCTCGGACTTTCCCCAGCAGACACACTGATTCAGCAGCAATTCATGGACAGATTTCCTCTGTGAGAAATCTAGAAACTAACTGAAAGGCTCGTGGACCCCAGGCAAACATGAAGCAAGTCTCACTGAAACCAGTAGGAAAGTTCAGAACACTCTTTTGCCAGAATTCCATCTTCCAGCCATCATAATCCTACAACAAAGAAAAGCCCAGGACTGGATGGCTTCCCTGTTAAGTTCCACCAAACATTTAAAGTAGAATTAATGCCAATCCTCTTCAAAGTCTTTCAAAAGATTGAAAAGGAAGGAACACTTCCATACTCATTTTATGAGGCCAGCAAAGACACCACAAAAAAAGAAAGAAAGAAGGAAAGAAAACTGCAGGCCAATATCCCTGATAAACATAGATGCAAAAATTCTCAACAAAATATAATACCAGCAAATTGAATCCAACTGCACATTTAAAGGATTATACACCATGACCAAGTGAAGTTTATCCCTGGTTTGCAAAGATGGTTCAAATATGAAGATCCATTAATGTGATATACCTTATTAGCATAATAAAGGATAATAATTACTTGATCATATCAATAAATATAACAAAAAGTTCCACCCTAGCTGGCAGCTCAATGGTTAGAGTGGGGGGGGTGGCGCTCACATTGTTCAATGCCCTGTCGGTCTGGGGCACATGCCTGGGTTGCAGGTTCAATCCCCGGCTCCAGTTGGGGTGCATGTGCGAGGCAACCAGTCAATGTCTCTCTCTCACACCAATGTTTCTTTTTCTCTCTCCCCCTTCTTCCTTCTCTTGCACTCTCTAAAAATCAATGGGAAAAATATCCTTTGATGAGGATTAACAACAACAAAAGAGTTTGACAAATTCAACAAATTTTATTCATAATTTAAAAAAACAAACACCTCTTGCTGTGGCCAGTGTTGCTCAGTGGTTAGGCGGCATCCTGTGTACCAAAAGGTTGCATATGCCCAAGTTGTGGGCTTGAACCCCAGTAGGTCTGAACTGATTGGTGATATATTCTCACATTGATGTTTCTCTCTCTCTAAAAATCAACAAAAATATATTTTTTAAAAAACTCTTAACAAACTAGGAACAGAAGTAAAATACCCCAGTATAATAAAGACACTATATAATAAGCTCACAGCTAGCATCATACTCAATGGTGAAGAGCTGCAAGCTTTTCCTTTAGATCAGCAACAAAGTAAGGATTCCTACTTTTGCCATTTCTATTCAACATAGTGCTGGATATCCTACCTAGAGCAAACAGATAAGAAAAATAAATATAAGGCATCCACATTGAAAAGTAAAATTGTAATTTTCAGACAACATAATGTTATATATTAAAAAAAAAAACACAAAAAACTAAAGATTCCATAAAAATACTGTTAGAACTTGTCCAGCCAGCATGGCTCAGTGTTTGAGTGTTGACCCATGAATCGGGAGGTCACAGTTTGATTCCTGGTTAGGGCACATACCCAGGTTGTGGGCTTGATCCCTAGTAGGGGGCATACAGGAGGCAACCAATGAATGATTCTTTCATCATTGATGTTTCTCTCTCTCTTCCTCTCCCTTCCTCTCTTAAATCAATAAAAATGTTTGTTTGTTGTTGTTTTTTTGTTTTTTTAAAAAATACTGTTAGAACTAATAAATGAACTCAATAAAATTGTAGGATACAAAATCAACATACAAAAGTCAGTTGTGTTTCTACATAGTAACAACAAACCATATAAAAATGAAATTAAAAAAACAATCTCATTTACAGTAGCACTATAAAAATAAAATACTTAGGAATAAATTTAAAGTAGTGAAAGACGTAAATAAAACATTGATTAAAGAAATCCATGAAAAGACAAACAAAAGGAATGACTGTGGTCATCGGTTGCAAGATTTAATATTGTTAAAATGTCTATACTACCCAAATTTATTTGCAGATTCAATTCCTAATCAAAATCCCAATGGCAGTTTTTATAGAAATTAAAAAAAAAAATTTTTTTTTCTAAAATTCATACGGACCAGCAAAAGACCAAATCAATGAATAGCCAAATCAATCTTGAGAAGAATGAAGCTGGAGACATTATACTTCCTGATTTCAACTTATAAAGAAACAGTAATAAAAATAGTATAGTTCTGGCATAAAGACAAACATATAGGCTGATGTAATAGGATAAAGAACCCAGAAATAAATCCATGCATATAAAATCAACTGATGTTTGACACGGGTGCTAATAATACACAGTGGGTAAAGGATAGTCTCTTCAACAGATAGTGTTGAGAAAACTGAATATAAATATGCAAAAGAAAAATTGGATCCTTTTCACCATACACAAAAATAAATTCAAAATGGATTAAAAAGACTTAAACAGAAGATCTGAAACCATAAAACTCCTAGAAGAAACACAGTGGGAAAGCTTCATGACATCGGTCTTGGTGATAATTTCATGGATCTGACATCAACAGCACAGGCAACAGAAGCAAAAAAGGAAAAATGGGACTACATCAAATTAAAAAGCTGCTTTACGGCAAAAGAATCATCAACAGAGTGAAAAGGCCACATATGGAATGGGGAAAACTATATGAAAACCATATATGTGATAGGGATTCCTCCAAAATATGTAAGGAACTACTATAACTCAATAGCAAAAATAATAACCCAGTTTTAAAATTGGCTAAGGATTTGAATAGACATTTCTCCAGTGAAGATATACAAATGGCCAACAGGCATATGAAAAGATGCTTAATATCACTATCAGGGAAGTGTAAATCTAAATGACAATGAGATATCACTTCATATTTGTCACTATGCCTATTACAAAAAACACAAGACAACAAGTGTTGATGAGAAGGTGGAGAAATGGGAGCCTTGTACACCAATGGTAGGACCGTAAAGTGTTACAGCTATGATGGAAAACAGCACAAAGTTCCCTCAAACCATTAAAAATAGAACTATAATGTGACCCACCAATCCTACTTCTGGGTATTTATCCTAAAGAATGAAAATCGGGATCTCAAAGAGATATCTGCACTCCCATATTTACTGCAGTACTAGTCACAATAGCCAAGATGTGGAAACACCCTAAATGCCCATTGACATATGAATGGATAAAAAAAAAATTCCACATAATGGAGTATTATTTAGTCTTTAAAAAGAAAGAAATCCTGCAGTTTGAGATATGCATAAGCCTTGAGGACATAATGCCAAGTGAAATAAGCCAGTCATAAAAAGACAAATAGTACATGATTTCACTTATATGAGGTATCTAAAGTAGTCAAATTCATAGAATCAAAGAGTGGAATGGTGATTGCAGGGATTGGGGGAAAGGAGACTTATGGGGAGTTACTAATCAAAGGACATGGTGTTTTAGTTAATCAAGATTAATATGGCCTGTCCAGTATTGCTCCGTGGTAGTACATTGAACCATGAACCAGGAGGTGATGGTTCTATTCTTAGCCAGGGCACCTACCTGGGTTGTGGTCTCAATCCCCAGTAGGGAGCATGTCAGAGGCAGCCAGTCAATGATTCTCATCATTGATGGTTCTATCTCTCTCTCCCTCTCCCTTCCTCTCTCTCTAAAATCAAGAAATTTTTAAAGGAATATGTTTTAGAGATCTGCTGTATGACATTGTGCCTATAGTCAACAATACTGTATAATATACTTAAAATTTTGTAAAGGAGATAGATCTCATGTTAAGTATTCTTACTATAATAAAACAAAATTTAGAAGAAAAAATAAGTTTAAATGGCACATAACAATAACTCATTTCTAATTGGTGGTTGTTTTTCTTTAAAAAGAGTCACCTCAGTTCAGGGTCTGTATCTGACCTGCGCTCGCCCTGTCCAGGGGCAGTTCTCCAGCGCCTGGCTTCCATCCGTGGCTCTGCAGATGGACTTCCATCCTCTTCAGGCTTGATATTGACAGGAATCCCTTTTGGTCCCTCCCACTTAGCCTCTGGAGAGGTGAAACAAATCTTATCTTGCTTGTCACTCTGGCTCCTGACCCCAGGAAGGAAAGGTCTTGGACTCCCAGGCCCCCAGTTCACCTTTCTTTCCAGTTCCCTATTCATCTCTTGAGATGCAGAAATGATGGCTCCCCTACCTGGTCTCCAGGAAATCATGTTCTGGTCATTGCTGTCTCTGAATGCTAGACTGGGGACTGGATTCCTCTCTCATGAAGCTTGCACATTCTAGCATTCACTGCTTGCCCCGCCTTTGTTTTTAAGCTTTGGAGCTCAGTGCCACTCTTAGCCATTTTCCATTTCATCAATTTGAATCCTTTCCCTGCCCTATTTTTTTACTTCCTGTACATCATCTTGAACATTCCAAACTGGCCCAAAATTTAGGATAAAAAGATTCCCACTTAAAAAAAAAAAAAATTTTTTTTTAATTCATTGGTTCTTTCTTGTATGTGCCCTGACCAAGGATGGAACACACACACAACCACGGCATATCTGGGTGACTCTCTAACAAACTGGCCTATCTAGCCAGGGCAGCAGGTTCTCACTTTTGATGAAGAGGACATGGATGAATGCTAGCCAGTTTTCAGTCGTATGACCACCTTGGGCAAGTCACTTAGCCACCTTGAATTTTGCTTTCTCATCCATGAAATGGCTTTAAGACTTGTTATGCTCACTTCGCAGGCTTATTATGGGGCTCAAATGACACGAGAAAGTATGTTGAAAATTGAAGGCCTACACACACACACGCTTTGTTTATCCTTTCAAAAACAGTGCTTCCAGTTTCTTAAGGGAGGCTTTGCAGTATTAACTTACTTTCATGGATTTAGCCATTTTAAAGACACTCATAGAACTTCATATTTTCATTCAGTTTCTGAAAATCACTTTTTTATTTACTGAAAGGCCATAATTCCAGGTGCAAAAGAAGCCGCCTCTCTGCAGTCTGACAAGGTCACAATTTAAAGTCTTACTACTGTTGGCATTTGCAGACCTGTCTCTGACATTGATCAGGTGGTCAATGTGGTAGACAGAGATGCGCTCCTTCCCTTTTTAAGAAGGAATGGGCCTTGACCTGGTTGGAGCATCATCCTGTACACCGAAAGGTTATGAGTTTGATTTCCAGTCAGGTTGCGAGTTTAATGCCTGGCCGGGGCACGTATAGGAGGTAACTGATCGATATCTCTCTCTCTTCCCCTCTTTCATAACAAAATCAATAAGCATATCCTTGGGTGAGGATTAAAAATAATAATAATTTGGAAGTATTCCAATTGGGGAAAAAAAAAAAAAGAAAAGAATTTGCTGCCCAGCAGCAGGGTATGAAGTCAAGGTGTGCCTCAGCTTCAAGAGCACCTGGCCCAAGGCCACAGCTTTTTGGGGACAGTCCACATCTGTCCTGTGGCTGAGTGAGACTAGAATGAAAGCCCAGCCACTCCGGCTGACACAGAACACTGATAGGCAATACCCAGCCCAGAGCTCCTCAGTATTTGGGCTGAGGCTTTGCAGGACTGCACTGAATTGGACTTCTGCCTCTACCCAGTCCTTCTTCCTCCTTCTTTCATCACCGGTGCTGATCCTAATAAACGTCTTGCACCCCAAATTCCATCTCAGTATTTCTGGCAGAGAACCCAGCCTGTGACAGTTGGCTATGAGGAGCTAGAAGGGCCGCATAGGTGAGGTGAGTGGGGAGGGGTATGTTTATTGCAAACAAAGGAAACACAGTATGGAAGGAGCAGTGGGAAGTTGAAATAACACTACTCCACAACCTTGGACAGCTCCGCGTCTAACAATAACTATGATGGGTGGAAAGCTGCTGGTACATGCCCAACTGAGACCAACTCTCCTAAGGGAAGCAATAGCACCGTCTTACTCTCAGCCCTAGAGATAACCTGATTTGGAGCTCTCGTCTGAAGCAAGGCTGCGCTCTCAGAAAATGCAGACACCTGCCAGGTATTACACAGAAACCCCGGCAGGTATCAGGATTTGTCAAATGATTAAATGTTAGTCATGGTTCTATTTTTCAACTACCTTTAAATGTGCAGTGAAAGACAAGGTGGCATGTTCTAGAACATAGAGTTTTCTAATTTCTTTTGGAAAGGTGGGTTTAAAGGCTGAAATTTAGCTTGGTGACAGTCAGAGATCATACAAAGTCTCTGTAGTGACAGAAGCCACTGCAAATCATGGCAATAAAAGGTAATCTTTGAAAATGAAAGTCTGTCATCCACTAATCCAGTCCCCTTCATACACTCCTGCCCCCCCCCCCCCACACACACACACACTTAAAACCATTCACTGGATTCCCATTGACCTCACAATAAAGACCCCAATTCTATGAGGTCCCACCTACGGAGTCTGACCCCTAACACTGTCTCCAGCCTCATTTCATTCCCTTCTCCTCTCTGATCCCCTTCTCTCTATGCTGCAACCACACTGGCTCTCTTATAGCCCCTAAAATAAGCCACAGTGCATCCTGCCACAGGGCCTTGCACATGCCCACCACTCTTCCACCCACGCCTCCACCTTTTTGACAGCTACTCATCTTTTTCCAGCTCAAGCATCTCTCTTCGTTCCTCAGGAAAGCCTTCCTTGGCCCCACACCTCACATCTAGGACAGGTCCTTGGGTGATGAGATCTCACACCTTCACGCTCCTTTCCTTCAGGGCATTTATCTCATCTCATGTGATTACTTGGTCACTTACATCTCCCACTTAGATTAAAAGCTTCAGGAAGGCAGGAATGGTGTCTGGTTTTGCTCTCCGTTCTATTCCTAGCTCCTAGCACAGTTCCTGGCAGACAGTAAGCACCCAATTTGTTGAATAAATGGATGGATGGATGGATGGATGGATGAGTTTGTAAACAAAGAAAAAAAGTTGCTGGCTTTGGTAGTTTGGCTTGAAATTTCTTGAGGTTAAAATGTAGAAATGGGGAGTTAAAACCAGAAGTGATTGGGTAGAAGATGTGCATGGTGGCAACCATTAGAGAGCCTTTCTCCCTAACCACTGGCAAGAGGGAAGGGCGGGTGGGAGGTAGCAAAGCACCATCAGAAGTCACTGCTGTGAATCTCATCACAGAAGACCAAATAAAAATGCCCAGGCCTGAGAGTAAATGAAAATTATTCACTTCCAATTAGGAAGAAATGTTGTAGAATTAAAGTTGGAATATATTATTGAATTGGACTTCATTCTTCAGGTCCCTAAAGTTAACCAGAACCATTTTTTAAGGCACATCCTATTTAATCTTTGGAAATGGAGCATCTGCCTTTTAATGGAAAAACTACTTCTCATTGTAAAGATTGCACACAATGTTCCTGGCCTTTTTGGTCTCTAGAAAAGGGAAGTTATATATCTTGCCATGTCCTCACTGTATCTTGAACCCCCCTATGTCAACAAAGCAGGTCAAATTAATAGCTAACTTAAAAAAATAATAATAAGTAGAAAGTATCAGCCCACCCTGAGAAATGCTAGGCAGGGCAGGCGAGGTAGATGTATCTGCCTCTCAAGAAGTGGTGGGCGCCGAAACCGGTTTGGCTCAGTGGATAGAGCATTGGTCTGCGGACTGAAGGGTCCCAGGTTCGATTCCGGTCAAGGGCATGTACATTGGTTGCGGGCACGTCCCTGGTGGGGGGTGTGCAGGAGGCAGCTGATCGATGTCTCTCTCTCATCGATGTTTCTAGCTCTCTATTCCTCTCCCTTCTTCTCTGTAAAAAATCAATAAAAAAAAATATTTAAAAAAAAAAAGTGGTGGGGGACTTAAGAAGTTAGAGATTGAAGGGGCCACTGTATTCAGACAACAGCCCAAATTTACCATGTAACCATAAGTTCTGTTCCTGAATAGGCATCCCTTTCATTCAGTTTCTGAAAATCACTTTTTTATTTACTGAAAGGCCGTAATTCCAAGTGAAAAGGAAGCTTTCTCTCTGCAGTCTGACAAGGCCACAATTTAAAGTCCACAGTGTTGGGATTTGCGTTGATCAGGTGGTCAGTGTGGTAGACAGGCATGTGCTCCCTCCCCTCTCGGCACCCTAAGCCTGATGACACAGGGTAAGGGTATAAGGCAGTTCTTCCATTAGGTCACAGTGAGCTGGAGTTGGGAGGAGCTGGATAAAGTTGTCTATATCATCTCTCTCTCCTAGTCATCATGTCCCTGTAGACGGGGTCCTTTATGATCCACTTGGACTTGCATGCTTTCCTAATTGCTCCTCATCCCTATGGTTTTCTAAGAATACTCAAGGTAGCCAGTGTCCCTATTAAAACTCGGGAATCCAGACCTTGACACAGAACTTCTGAGATATAACTTCAGCGTTCTTGTACTTCCTCAGAGGCTCTATCCTGGATCACACTGGTGAGCAGTGGGCAAGAAGTGTGAGATTGCTTTCTGTGCAAAAATAAAAATAAAAAATAAAACCCACCCACAGGAATTGTACATCTTTGGGGAGGAGATGGTTACAGAGCCCTTGCCATGAAGTCATAAGGTGTTTGCTTTCCCGTCATCCTGCTGGTCCCCTCTGTGCTGCAACAGCTGTGACTCCCTTTGCTAGAGAAAGTCCTTTCTCCTTGACAGCTCCAGCTGGCTCCACGGACCCCCTCCTCCTCTGAGTCAATGGGCTCTGGTGTGGGGGACCTCCTGCAGGCTCTGGGGCCCTGGAGCACCAGAACCATTCTGGGGAAAGCTGAGAAAGACAGAGCAAAGAGGCTGAGAAGTGACTGCTTTGAGGGGTATTGGCCTTTGAGGCATAGCAGGCATCTGAGCTGACAGGAAGGGAGGTTGTGCCCCCTCAAGCAAGGCGGGCTAAGTAAGCTCAGAAAGGGCCTGGCTAGAGTCCCAGTCCTTCAGCCAGAAAGCACCTCGGAATCAGTAGATGTTTTGGGGCACGAGCAAGCCCCCTCGCCCCTCACCCCTTCCCCAAGTGGCAGAATGGGATTAGAACCAGGTCTCTTGATTCCTCTCTTGATTGTGCTCTCATCATCCTGCCACCTCCCAGGAATGGGTTTCATGGGAGAGTTCTTGACCTGTCAAATCCTGGAAATCTCCCTGCACAGATGACTGGCCAGGAAGGCTGGGTCTTCTTTTTTCTGACCACTGACCTTCTTAACCTTCTAATGTCAACCGCCTCAGTCTCTATCCCGGCCCGTCATTGAAAAGATCTAGTGGGGTCATCAGGGGCTCTTCCCGGTCCTGTGATGGTGGGAGGAGTGACAGCCTGGACTCTGCCCAGCAGCAGATCTTTCAGGGACAGTGGACGTGAGCTTTGGCGTCGGGGCATGCTGATCTTTTTCAGAGAGGGCAGTGCGGGGGAACAGAGGGAAGAATCCAGTGACTTCTTGGTCACAGAAATTCCTGCTCTCCCCCTCAGACTGACCCTAGCCTGCCCGTCTGGGCCACAGCAATATGGACGGGCTGGGCCGCTGGAAGAGGGGGGAGAGGCGGGTTTCCTGGTTTCCTTGGCCAGCGCCCGGGTCATGAGCCCTTTCCACCCCTCCTTCGCGGGCTGTACTTCTCCTCCTCTGCACACCTCCGCCCGCCGGTCCCTCCGGGCTGCCCGGGCGCCACTGCTCCTGTCCCCCCACCCGCCCCGCCAGCCGGGCCAAAGGGCGGCGTGACTCACGGCGCTGCCACCAGCCCACGGCGGGCCGCGGCGTATAAAGGCCACCCAGCCCCGTCCGCCGCCCGAGGTGCGCAGAGCGCGGAGCATGGCCCGGGGCGCGGAGCGAGGCTGCGGGGGCGCGGGCTGGGGGCTGCGCGGCGCCCTGGCCGCCCTGGCGCTGCTCTCGGCGCTCAACGCCGCGGGCACGGTGTTCGCCCTGTGCCAGTGGCGCGGGCTGAGCGCGGCGCTGCGGGCGCTGGAGGCGCAGCGGGGCCGGGAGCAGCGCGAGGAGGGCGCCCTGCGCGCCTTCCTGGAGGAGCTGAGCCGCGCGCCGCGCCGGGCGCCCCCGCCCCCCGGGGACCCCGCGGGCGCCGCGCGCAACAAGCGCAGCCACGGCGGGGAGCTCGCGCCGCCCCTCCGCGCCGAGAGCCAGGACATGCTGATGATGATGACCTACTCCATGGTGCCGGTAGGCGGGGCCGGGCCCGCGGCGCCCCCGGCGGGGTGGGCAGCGGGCTGCGTGGGAAAGAGCCCGGCGCCCTCTCCCCCGCCGGCCGGAGGGCGGGGCGCTCTGCAGCGAAGGCCCTGAGGATGTCTCCGGGGTCCGTGTTAAATGGGGAAGGGTCATCGATGAGTCTGCAGACACATGAGGGGTGTAGGAAGTGTTTGTAAGAGCCTACTTTCCTTTCTAACTTTGGACAAAAGTCTTCACCTTCCGGTGTGAAGGAAGCTACAGCGGTCCAGGGCTCTCTGCCTGTGCAAAGCCCTGGGCCCCTGGGAGCAGGGAGACCCTTCCTGAGAGTGCAGACTTCTTCAACCAAGAGATTCTTTTCCTGGCATGATCTACTGATCTGGTCTTTCACCTGGCCCATCCCATGTCATGAGATTGCTGACCTAATTGTCTCTGTTTAAGTGAAAACAGTCAGCCAAAAATTTTACCAACAACCGAGGACCTTGATGCTGAGAAAGTTGCTCTAAGCATAAAACTGTTTTTCTTAAAATCAGTGCCAAAGCTGAGGCTCTAATATGGACTCCAGAAATTGCTTGCAGGTGGTGCATCTGAGGAGAGGCTGTAGCTTTTCATTATCTTTCCAAAGCGGCTCCATTACACTCCCCCCAAAAGATTTAAGAAACTCTGCTCTAAGGAGAGTCTTTAAAGCAAAGCCTCCCCTCTCCCCCGCCTCCCCCCCCCCCCCCAGTTTTAAGTTTCTTTGATTTTGCTGATTTGTAACTCAGTAATTATCTAACGATTACAAGTAGATCACATTGCTGTTCCCCATTCCATTTTATTATCCATTACAACACCGAGGTCTTATTTCACTTTATAATTACAAAGATTTCAGTTCTGTCACCTCATGTCAAGTGTGAGGAATAGTTTGGAATCTAGGTATTTGAAGATCAATCCACTTATGTTTCTGTTATCATAGAAGCTTTTAAGCTTTTAAATATCTTATATGAACTGAAATGCTTTTAAACCACAGGGAAGTATTACGGTACACACTACACACACGTCTTTTGAGAGGTCAGATTTTTTCCATTCCTGGGTTCATTTTTTTTAAACCTATAAATATTTAAAAATCTGGGCCCAAGCAAGAAACTTCAAAAAACAGAACTCTGTAAAATGAAGAACTACCATTAGGGGAATTTGCTCTTTCTCTTGTATCTCTATTGTGCATTTTGATGTGTTTTTTTATTTGAAACCCTCCAAGAGGATGCATCTGAGCATCATCATTTTATATTTTTTAACCCTGCTTTTAAGGTAGAGACGTATGTATCCAAATTTAGCCTGTCCAGTCACTAACTCAAGAACATAGACTCGTTTCTGCATCAATCTGAAAGCTAAATTTAACTACCATCACCTGCTCTATTACAGGTCATTACCATCACATCCATCAGGCTGAGACATGGGCGTGCTTTGACCTTAGAGTCAGTGAGGGAGTTCCCATGCAGTGCAGGCAGCGGTTGCCAACTGGTAATCGGCGGACCACTGGTGGTCTGCAAGGTCCAAAAGGCTGGCGACCGCTGGTCCATGGAAGGCAACCATCATATTGCCGGCTTTCCTCTTGGGAGCAGTTCTCAAACAGTAGGCACATTAAAAATGACTTTAGGGCTCGACCGTCAGACATATAGAATCGTAATTCCCCACCCTTCCACCCCCTCGGTGAGTTTGATGCAGGTGGCTCCGGTGCCACACTTTGAGAAACGCTACTCTAGACCACTGCTTTTCTAACTTCAAAGTGCGTGTGAATGTCTTAGGGGTCTTGTTAAAAATGCTGATCTGATTCAGAAGGTCTAAGTTGGGGCCTAAGATTCTGCATTTCTAACAAACCTCCACTGATACCAAAGCTGCTGGTCTGAGGAGTAGCTTGGAGTAGCTGGGTCCAGAGCAGTGGCTGCACACTGAAGTCATATGGGGGGCTTTAAACCTGACTGGTGCATAGACTTCACCCCCCAGAGATTCTGAACTAACTGTTAAGGGTGCTGCCCGGGGAGTGCCCTCTCCCCAGCAGGAAGGGCCTGGACATGCCTTCCTGATGGCAGCGCTGTCCTAGTGTCTCACTCTCACGGGGCCTCCCTTGAGGCAGAGGAACCAATTTTATTACTGAGGAGCCCTTTACTTTTTTCCCCCCCTAACATCTCCCTCTTCACCTTTACAAACTTTCTCGTCTTTATTTTTCTTAGAACAGAGAATTATTCAGATAAGGAAATAATATTTAAAAAAGAACCGTCCTAGGGCACCTCTAGTAGAAAAAGTTGCTAAGAGAACTGCTTAGTCCCCAGCATGACAGAAGTGTACACACTTCTTCTTTTTTAAAAAAATATAGTTTTATTGATTTTTCACAGAGAGGAAAGGAGAGGGATAGAGAGCTAGAAACATTGATGAGAGAGATACATCGACCAGCTGCCTCCTGCACACCCCACTCCAGGGATGTGCCCACAACCAATGTACATGCCCTTGACCGGAATTGAACCTGGGACCTTTCAGTCCTCAGACTGATGCTCTATCCACTGAGCCAAACCGGTTTCGGCTGTACAGACTTCTTAAGGTTGAAGTTGACACCTTCCTCACCCTTTTATAAAGCACCAGTAGGTCTTCAATGAGGGGGAGATCAGAGGTCCCCTCATTGAGGTCATCACATGTCCTTAGAGATCTCAGAACAAAGAAGTAAGTTGTACGCAGATTAGTATCATTTCAAAGTCCTCCAGAATGGCTCCTTTATCCATGATGAGCCTCCTCAAGCTAACAGATAATGCAGAGTTCTGTGCTGTGGGCTGCAAGTACAAGTACTCAGCATGGTGATTCTGGTTAGCACAGACCAGAGACCGGTTGACAGCTGTGAATGACTTTGTTACAAGGGCAACATAAGTACAGTTAGTTTGGTATAGCCAACATATTACATCTTTAAAAGAAAGTGGGTGCTTTGGAGGAAAGTAGTAAAAGGGTCCCTGGGAACCACTCAGCTAGATGAGTAATGGGAACTCCTGTAGGAGATGCTGTTCTGCCTGGGCTCCACCCACCCACCCTCTCTCGCTTCTCCTCTCATTAGCTGCTCTCTCTCATTCCATTCTCCAGGTGTCCTTGCTGATGTTCTGGTAGCTTTATCTAGGGTTTAGCATCCAGTATGAAGAAAGTTTTACTCCTCACAGTGTGCACCTTAAGTTCTAAATGGATCAATAATTACATTTAAAAATAATGGAACTCTATGCTCAAAGTCACTGATCATTAGAGAGATGTATACTAAAATGACAATGAGGTATCACTTCATACCTGTCAGAATGGCTACTATCAACAAATGGCAAATACTGGCAAAGATATGGAGAAAAAGGAACCTTAGTGCACTGCTGGTGGGAATGCAGACTGGTGTAGCCGCTGTGGAAAACAGTATGGAGTTTCCTCAAAAAAGTAAATATGGAACTGCCATTTGACACAGTGATCCCACTTTTAGGAATATATCCTAAGAAACCTGAAGCACCAATCAGAAAGAAAGTATGCACCCCTATGTTCATAGCAGCACAATTTATTATCACTAACATCTGGAAACAGCCCAAATGCCCATCAGTAGATGAACAGATAAAAAGGCTGTGGTACATTTACACACTGAAATACTATGCAGCAGTAAAAAAGGATCTCTTACCCTTTTGAGGCAGCATGGAGAGACCTGGAGGGTATCATCCTAAGTGAAATAAGTCAGTCAGAGAAAGACAAGTGTCTTATGATCTCACTCATATGTGGAATCTAATAAACCAAATAAACTGATGAAGGGAGTGGATCCAGAGATTTGAAGAATGGAATAGAGTGCAGAATCTAGGAGAGAAGGCGGGGGAGGGTGAATGGGTAGGAGGTAATCAACCAAGGACCTCGAATGCAAATATGCATGGCCCATGGACACAGACAATGCGGCAGTGAGGTCCTGGGGTGGGGGCGATGGTTGGGGGAGGGTCAATGGGGGAAAAAGGAGACCTATGTAATACTTTCAACAATAAATAATTATTGTTTAATATATTTTATTGATTTTTTACAGAGAGAGAGAGAGAGAGAGAGAGAGAGAGAGAGAGAGAGAGAGAATTAGAAACATCGATGAGAGAGAATCATTGATCAGCTGCGTCTTGCACGCTCCCCACTGGCGATGTGCCTGCAACCAATGTACATGTCCTTGACCGGAATCAAACCTGGGACCTTTCAGTCCGAAGGCCGACGCTCTATCCACTGAGCCAAACCGGTTTCGGCAAATAATTATTGTTTAAAAAATTAATAAATAATGAAATTCTAAAATTACTAGAAGAAAAACGTAACTTCATTTTAGATCTTGAAATGGGGAAGAGCTTTCTTTCAAACTATAACTTGAAAGCCAGAAGCAAATAATAAATAAATAAAACTTAACAGTTAAAAAGCACACACTGCCGAAACCAGTTTGCCTCAGTGAATAGAGCGTCAGCCTGCGGACTGAAAGGTCCCGGGTTCGATTCCAGTCAAGGACATGTACCTGGGTTGCAGGCACATCCCCAGTAGGAGGTGTGCAAGAGGCAGCTGATGGATGATTCTCTCTCATTGATGTTTCTAACTCTCTATCCCTCTCCTTTCCTCTCTGTAAAAAATCAGTAAAAAATATATTTTAAAAAATATTTAAAAAAATATACAGTGGGGAGGGTAGGGATATCAGGGGGAGATAATAGATCAACCGAAGGACTTGTATAAATGCATATAAGTACAACCAATGGACATAAAACTATGGGGAGGGAGGGGATGTGTGGGAGGGAGGGAGGGGGGCAATAAAAAAAATCAAGAAAATATGTAAAAAATAAATAAATTAATTAAAAAAAATCAATTTGCAATGAAAAAAAATATATTAAAAAAAATAAAAATAAAAAGCACAGATAACAATAACAAAAATTCTGTGTAGCAAATAAGAAAAAGAAACAAGCACATGCCATAAACAAAGGCAAAGATAAATGACAACCTGGAAAACATATTTGCAGCTCATATCATAGATGCAGGGCTAATCTTCTGATACATATAAGCACTCTTAGAAGATATAAGAAAAAAAAAAGAATAAGTAAATCAGCAACAGAAATAGAATCCAATAGGAAAATGGAACAGACAGTTATGAAAAAAAAAAAAAAGCAAACACGTGAAAAAAAACTCTTGATTTAAAAATGCAAATAATAAGTGCCCTGAATAATGTTTACCTGTCAGAATGACAAAACTACAAATGTTTGACAACACATTCTATTGAGGAAATAGACATACTTTTGCATTGGGTTTGGGGTGCAAAATGGTGCAACCCTTGTGGAATGCAATTTATCAATACCTAGAAAAATTACAAATACATTTATCCTCTGACCCAGCATTTTCACTTACAAAAATTTATCATGCATGGCAGACTTTATCACCTATGAAATGACATAAGCACATAGTCGTTCACCGCACAATATTTGTAAAAGCAAAAGACTTTTAACAGCCTGTGTCCACCAGTGGAGGACTAGTTGAATAAATTGACCCATATTCCCACTGTGATACTAGGTAGCTGTGAAACAAGGATGAGGAAAATCCTCTCGGGATGGCTGTTGGAACAATCCCCAGGGCATACATAAGGCAGAGAGAAGTGTATGTTGTATTACTTTGGGTAAGGAAGAAGAGGAAAGATAAATGAAGAAATTAACAAAAGTGCTTACTTAGGGAGGGTGAGAATATGTGGGAATGAGCCTTTCACTGTATAGTTTTGTGTATTATTTTGACTTTTGAACCATGTGATTGTGTTACTACTTTGGAGTGAAAGGCCATAAGCACAAGGTTACATGGCAGCTGCCACCAAGCTGAGGGATGATAGTGTGTAGGCACTGCCACCTGAAGTCAGGTGCTCTACCTTGCCCTTGCCGAGTGGCTCGGTTGGAGTGTTGTCCCATACACGAGGGTTGCAGGTTTGATTCCCAGTCAGGCACATACCTAAGTTGTAGGTTCAGTCCTTGTGGGAGGCAACCAACCATTCTCTCTCTCTTCCTTTCTCTCCCTCTCTTTTTCCCTCCCTCTCCTTCCCTTTTCTCTCCCTTACTCTCTCTGGAATTAGTCAACAAAAAGCATACCCTCGTATGAGGATTTTAAAAGAAAGTTTTTCTTTTCTTTCTTTCTTTCTTTCTTTCTTTCTTTCTTTCTTTCTTTCTTTTTTTTTTTTTTTAAGAGAAGCTCATGCTGATTGTTGCCATATAAGAACTAGAGCTCAGTGTGCCTGATCCTTTGATTTTTTTTCCCCAAGAAAAGTAAAAAAATAAAAAAATCTTGACTTTTTATGTGAACTTGCTTGGCTTTTAAATATTGACAAAAATTTCCCCCAAAATGTCTTTAATTGGCTGACAGTGTTGGCTAAACAACACTCACATTGTTCAGGGCCATGTTAGGGCTTCCAAGCTTGGTTCGCAGCAGTCTCATCTTGCAGTCTCATGAATGATTTTGAACAAAAATGGCTTCATTTAGCTCAAGCACAACTCCATGCCTCCCCGTTATTCCCAACCTGATTCCAGTAGGACTGTAGTAGTGGTGCCATCGTTGTTGTTGGTTGATGAGTGCAGATGGCTTTTTTTGCCTTTGGTTTGGTTTGGCTTTTGGGTTTGTTTGTGTGTGTGTGTGTGTGTGTGTGTGTGTGTGTGTGTTTGTTTTGTTTTGTTTTGGCTTTTTCTAAAAATTAACTCCACCTTCAGTAGATGGAGATTTCCCTTCACTGTGGTTTTTCAAAAGCATGTGCTCCAATTCTGAGGGCGGTTCTCAAGGAGGAGATTCCAGTTGTGTTAAGCAGTAACTCATGATTGTGACAAACAGCTTTTCAAGATGACTACTATGAGGTACACATGTATGGATCTATATGTTATCTTGTTCAAAGGGGGCGGGAATCATATTACCCATAATCACAGCTCCTGTTTGCATGGATGCTATAGTTCCTTGAAGGCTGTGCCAGGGCTTACCTCCCCTTCCCACCCCTTGGACTGGGTCACTTCCAGATGGTGTAAAAGCTGAGGTCTTAGAACTTGGGTCAAAATTCTATGGCCTATGAGCCAAATCCAGCCTGCTGCTGGTTTTTTGTTCAGCCCACAAAGTTATGGTTTTCACATTTAATAGTTAGGAGGAAAATATCAAAAGAATAATATTTCATAATGTAACCATAAATGAAGTTTTATTGGCACACAACCATGCCCATGTGTTTACGTATTGCCTGTGGCTACTTTCACACGAAACAGCAGAATTGAGTAATTGCAACAGAGACCATATGGCCCACAAAGCCTGAATTATTTTCTGTCTGGTCCGTTGTCCATTAGAACATAGGGCACTAGGGGTCATTCCTTTAAGAGCCCAGCTACTAAGTCAGGACTGTTCTAGCAATGGTTAACCCTGGGTTTTAAGATCTTGGGTTTTAAGACCTCCCTGAAGGAGACATAACCCAGGACAGAGCTGACCTGAGAGTGGGGCTACACTCTGGAGGAAGGCTGGCTTCCCCAGTCAGGTGCAGTCAGTGTTAGGACAGCATGAACCACCCATGAATCCCATAGCTAGACCTTGTCTCAGACCTCATCTGTTCTCTTCAGTTGAAAGTGAGGAATGTATAACCCATACGTCCTACAGGATGGCTTGGCACTGATGAGAAATAGGTACAGGAGGACAAAAAAAGACAGGACTGCCCAAGCCATAAACCCAAATGCAGAGCCTGAGAGGGGAAAATCATAGCAGCCTTCCTCCTGGCATCGTGTGCACACTTTCACTGTGTGGGTGGTTTCCAAGTCAGAAGCTTGGAAATGAATTAAGGGTGGGGGTGAACTGGAAGCTGCATCTCTGCTAAGATGTTGGTACTGTGGACATACCATAAACCTAACTCGTGTGTCAGGCATGGCAATATGTTGAGGAAGACAGGAGAGAGCTGGCTCGTTAGCACTTGCTTCAGATACTTGCTCCATCAACACAAATTCTGCTCACACATGCCAATAAAACATTCAATGTAGATATATGGTTGTCATGACTCTCTAAGAACATATGTAAGGAACAAGTGGGTCAAGACTGAGCATCTGGACCTATGAGAGCAGGGCAGTTGTAGTGACCACATGGATGACATTAAACCATTTGGGCCTGTTCCCAGATGCCAGAGCTGTTAACACACCCCTAGACTCTTTCTAGCCAAAATAGCAGGGGTGAGAGCAGTAGAAACAAGCCTGCTGGGCCTTTAATCCTGAGCAGGATGGATCTTCAAGGACCTGATGAATCACCTCCTCTTTATCTGTTGGATCCCTACCTCCTTCTCCAACCTCCATTGCCACTGTGCCAGGGATAAAAAGGGTTTTCCCCTTTGGAACCCAAAACAAACGCCCCACTGGAGAAGTGCCACTCCACTCTGGGAACACAGCAGAGCCCCATGGACCAGCCCGTCACTTAGTGGCACTGGCCAGTATACCACAGGCTGAGAGGTCCTTGGACAGAGGGCCCTTTCTGGGTGAGTTCCAGAACAACTTAGCTCATGGGTCTTCCAGTGCCAAGGGGTTGTTCATCTTCTGATTGCCCTTGTCCCAGGATCTCTCCGGCGGGTCCAGGGTTATCCCCATGTGGTGCTGCTGCTGCCTTCAGCCATTGCATCCCTGCCCTTCACTTGAACATCCTGGGAGTCTCTCTTCACTGTTAGGTCCCAACCAGATTCTCTCTACCAGATGCTTCCCTGAGGTATGCTGTGGTAGTGAGCAGCGTGGCCCGGGGGAGAGGGGGGTGAAGAGCGTGTGAGGCGAATTCACATTCTGGGCTCTCAGCTCATTAGCTGGGTGACCTTGGCAAGTCTTTTAACTTCTCCAAGCCTCTGTTTCCTCATCTGTAAGATTGAGATAATAGTGCACCTCATAGAGTTGTTAGGAGTTTTAAGGGAAGTGCTGCTGTAGAGTACAAGAGCCTGGTTTAGTCGGGTTCCCAATAAGTGTTCATTGTTGCTGGTAAGATTAATCACACTTATCATTGGCCCTTCTTGCCCCATGTGCTCCGCATTTTATTTCTGGGTTATTCTTTATCTCAAATCCCTCAGAATGCCAAGTTGTCTGTTCATATGTGCTTCTATCAGCTGTTGCTTCATGATAATATTTGGCTTCTTCAAGCCCAGATCAGCGTTACACCAACCTAAATTATCTCGTCATTGAAAACAAGAGAGTTAGCCTTGATATGGCAACGGGGCTTCTTCGTCTGTCCTGGATTTCCTGGGCAACCACCCCTGTGCATGGCCACTGGTGACGAAGGTTGATATCCACTAACAGAGTTATCTTGACCCCAATTCTGACTGGCTCCACTGCTGTTAAATTCTGCTCATTTCTATTTGGTGGCAGTCCTAAAAAAAAGTTTTGGATACTTTTATTTGGAAATTTGACAAAATATAAGTGGGAGATAGAGCAAAAACAATTTCTAAGAAAGGAGAACAATTTACTTTACAGGGCTGGAAGAGCAAGGGATCTGTGTTCTCCAGGATATGGTTACCTGTGTAGAAACCATCCCGTCTTTAGCTCTGATAAAACACAGTTATTGGGGGGGGGGGGGGGGGGGGGAGAAATATTCATTTTTTGCTGACATTCCTCAAACTCCCCTCCCCTTCCCCCAAAAAGAAATCCTTGTCCAAATCGAGTTGACATTCAAGCTTAATTTACATGCATTTTATCTACAGACTAAAGGTCATGTTGTGTGAAACAAGCTGAAGCTTTTAGTCGTGATTCTGCTACAAAGGGAGCATTTTTTCAGCCCATCAGTTGCTTTTATGTAGCTCTTTGGGTTTTAACAGCTCGGTATTTTAAAAAGATATAATTTACTTCTAGTTTAACTAAAGTTCAAGACAATTTTCTTTCCTGAAAGGTGGAGTTGAAACAACAAGGCCAACTTAAGGCCATTTAAAATGCAATTTGTGGAGTTTGTTCTGATTGCAGTAGATAAAGTAACCGCTTTGTCTGCCACTGAGAAAAAGTTTCCTGTGCTCCCCCGAGTGCTGGGAACTTTGGAGACCCTGCCTGGGCTGTCTGTAAAAACTGTGAAGCACTTGGGAAAGTGTTGTGGGTAACTGTATCCAGCCTAAAATGATGAGCTGGCGACTACAAAATCATTCCTGTTTTTTGGTAACATTAGTGTGTGAGTGTTGAATCCTTTCCACTCAAAGGCAAAGAAAAGGTGGGGGTGGGGGAGTTCTTTTCATATAGGCAGCACTTGAGGACCTTGGAACCAATCCCTCTGAACAGGAAGACCGATAGAGGAAAGTGAGATGAGTGATGAGTATGAGCGCAGTCAAGGAGAGAAAACCAATTCTCACTAAAGTGATGAAGGAAGATTTCACAGAGGAGATAGAACTTGAAATGGGCAGTGTAGGGTTGGTGAGATTTGAGCAGGCAAGGAGGGCGAAACATTCCCAGCACAAGTAATAACTTGAGCCAAGATCTAGGGGCTGAAATGAAAATCGTACGGGGCTGGAAGAGCAAGAGGTCAAGCAGGCCTTTCTGCACTGGCAAGTGTGGGTTTGGGGTGGGGTGGAACTAAGGTTGGCTGTGGGAGAGAGAGCCTTGGTTTTTCACTTTTGACAATTAAGTATTGTAGACCTTTTGCCAGGGGGATAGTCTTGAGAGAAGTAGTTTTATAGGAATGCTGTAGTGATGTAAAAGAGGAAAGAGTGGATAGGGGAGAGGCCAGAGGCAAGAAGAAAATTAGAAAGCTATTGCATTAGTCCAGGCAATAAAAAACTTTTGTCTGGCTAAGGTGGTGACATTAGAAATGGAGAAGAAGGTATATATCCTCAAAATATCAAGAGAGGAGAATGAATTGATCTTGGTAACTACAAATGTAATAATATTATAGGAAGAAATAGTCCACCTGGTCCAAACCCATCCAACACTGAAAAGGGTGGTGGCACCAGGGCCGAAACTGAGGAAACACAGAAGGGGGTTAGTTTGGAAGTGAGGATGCTGAATTTGAGACTAAATATGAGATGAAAAGAAAGAAAAAAGAGGGGAGGAAAATTGAGGAATTAAAATACTCAGGGAGAGAACATTCTGCTTCTAAGAAGAACTCTGTCTGCTTCATGAATGAGGTCTTTGCAAGTCTGAAAAGTAAAAGGCAGACCCCAAAGCCTTTATAATGACTGCTGGAATCATGGTATCTGTTAACTTGGGACCCCTCTATTAGCTGTGTGACCTTTAACAGGCCATTCAACCTCTCTGTGTCTCTCAGTTCCCTCATTCTTAAGAGAGCACTGATAGCAGTGTCTACCTTAGGTGTTATTATAAGGATTCAATTCAATAATCCATGAAAAGTCCTTAACATATTTCCTAGAACTCAGTATGTGTTAACTTATTGTCACTGATATTTTAGTATTTCTCAAATGCATCCTTTCTCTGACTCAGGGAATTTTGGAGTCTTATAATAAAAACAATGGAGATGGGATCAACAGAACTTGCCAGAGAAAGGTAGATGCTAGGATGATGACTCTAAAGTTTAGTGACTGAGGAAATGCACAGTCCTCTAAAAAGAATGTTGTTTCCCAGATAGTTGTTTCTCTGGTTGATGGGTCCCAAAAAGGAAATATATATATATTGGACACCAGATTTGGGAAAGTTATTTATAGTAATCATAATCATAATAGTTTTATATATGCCAATGTAAACTCACGCATTCATTCTTTCACTGACCAAATCTTTTGGGAGCCCATATGAATGGCATGCTTGCCAGACCAATGGTCCCATCCAGCCAGTGTAATGATGCTAACAGCATCCACAGGTATTTTGTGGGTGAGCAACTCACCCTAAGGACCTCCTCCAAATGTTTTCTGGAGGAACCACTCATAGCTCTTCCCTGTGCTGAAGGAGGAAGGGGCCGAGCAGGGAGCAGGTTGACAGTCTTCACAAATGTTTTTGCTATGTACAAAGAATGCCACAGGGCAGAGCTGGGGGATAATGGCTTAATTCTTTGTCCATTCCCCCAACATCAGACAACTTACTTAACTGTGATTTATGTACACTTTTCTGACTATAAGGTGAGGATAAGAATGCTTAGATAAGAATCAGAAGTTCTCTAAAGATGCTTGTTGAAGGGAACAGTGTGGGCACAAAATGCTGTTATTAACAGTTAGTGAAAGATTATTCCAGGAACACTTCTGCTTCAGAAAACTGCATTAGAGGCCTGGGGGAGACAAGTGATTCTCAGCTCACTTCAAAACACTCATCTCTTCCTCCCCTAACTCCTTCTGCACTTACTTGTCTGTCTCGCACAACTAATACCCTGTCTCTGTACAGTTTAGGTCTCTAATTTGTCACCTTTGGTCACCTTGTCTCTTTAAATATAGCTCATCGTTCTTTGCTGTGCCCCTGGTGAGGTATTTGATGACAATCTCTTCACAAATGAATTCATCCAAAACTCAACAAGTGCAAATATAAACTAAGCCCACTTTCTGAATCTGATTTCTTGACATGCTAAGAGTTTTTAACTTCCTTCCTCAGAATTCATGCCACGGACCAAATGGGAGATGGTGTCAGGTATTGTTAGGTGTTTTCTCTATCAGAAATTCATTCATTCATTCAACACAGTTTCAGGCATTTTTTAAAAATATATTTTATTGATTTTTTACAGGGAGGAAGAGAGAGGATAGAGAGCTAGAAACATCGATGAGAGAGAAACATCGATCAGTTGCCTCTTGCACACCCCTACTGGAGATGTGCCCGCAACCCAGGTACATGCCCTTGACCGGAATTGAACCTGGGACCTTTCAGTCCACAGGCTGACGCTCTATCCACTGAGCCAAACCGGTTTCGGAAGTTTCAGGCATTATTGTGAGTATAAGAGGAACAGTATGAATAGTGCATACAAATTCCCATCCACTTAGACTTTTTTTTTTTTTTTTTAATGCTTTTGTTGATTTTTAGAGAGAGGGGAAGGGAGAGGAAGAGAGAAGTGGAAATATCTATAAGAGAGAAACATTGATCTGCTGCCTTCTGCACGCCCCCTACTGGTAATCGAACCGCAACCTCTTGGTGCATGGGATGATGCTCAGCCAACTGAGCCACACTGGGCACCATCCTCTTAGACTTCATGTTTTTTTCAAGGGGCTAGGGGAGGGCCAGATGTAAACCAGAGTAAATTACCTACAATATTAGAAGGAGATAAGAGTTATGCAGAACAATGAGATAGGGATGAGGATTAAAGAGGGGGAAAGGAAGATGCAATTATGCCATTTGGGTGGGGAAGGCCTCACTGAAAAAGTGACATTTGAGGAAAAAGCTGGAGGAGGAAGTGAGCCAAGCAGATGTCTGGGGAAGGGCCGTTCAGGTAGAGGGACTAGCAAATGCAAAGGCCCTGTGGTGGGACCGTGTCTGGGGAGCTCAGGGGACAGCAAGGAGCCTGGAACAGAGTGGGTGGGAGGGAGTAGTAGGAAAGGAGATCAGAAAGATAATTGCGGGGAGGAGGAAGGGAACCAGTTCATGTAGGACCTTACAAGCTGTTGTAAAGATATTGGCCTTTATGGGGAGTCTTTAAAGGATTTTAGGCGGAGAAGTAGCATGATCTGATGCGCTTTTTCAATCATTATGCTGAGACTAGACTGTGTGGGGCAGTGGAAGCAGAAAGACAGTAGTATAGCTATTGCATTAATCCAGGTGAAAGATGATAGTAGTTCAGACCAGGGTGGTAGCAGTAGAGATGATAAGAAGTGGGCAGTGTCTAGACATGACAGCTTTAACATGAGGTGTGAGGTGGGGGAGGAATTAAATGACTTCAAGGTTAGTGGCCAAGCAATGGGAAGACAGAATTGTCATTCAGTGAGATGGCAGAACTGCAGGTGGAACAGGACTGAGGGGAGTGCTAGGAGTTCAGGGAGGGGCATCCTAACATTATTTCCCTGAGATGTCCAAGGGAAGCTGTTGAAGAGGCAGTTGCAGACCAGAGTCTGGGGTCGGGTCCTGGTTGGAAGTATACCAGGAAACAGGAGAGATGCTGAACTTGAGAATTCTCATTCCCTGGACGCAGGGAGGCTCTAACCACGAGTCAGTCTACTCCTTATTAAACCCAAACTTTTTTTTTTAAGCTCTTTAAAAAAAAAATTAAATCAATTAACTGAATTGTGAGCCTTTGGTGCCAGAGATTTTCTTACTTTTATTTAAATACTAGAGGCCCAGTGCACAAAATTCATGCACTGGGCGGGGGTGTCCCTCAGCCCAGCCTGACCCTCATCAATCTGGGACCATTCGGACATCCCTTTCACAATCCGGGACTGCTGGCTCCCAACTGCTCACCAGCCTGCCTGTCTGATTGTCCCTAATCGCTTTTGCCTGCCAGCCTGACCACCCCCTAACCACTCCCCTGCCAGCCCAATTGCCCCCAACTGCCCTCCCCTACCTGCCTGGTTGCCCCCAACTACCCTCCCCTGCCTGCCTGGTCACTCCCAACTGCCCTCCCCTTCAGGCCTGGTCCCCCACAACTGCCCTCCCCTGCAGGCCTGGTCACCCCCAACTGCCCTTCCCTGCTGGCCATCTTGTGGTAGCCATCTTGTGACCACATGGGACAGCCATCTTGTGTGAGGGAATGATCATCAATTTGCATATTATCTCTTTATTATATAGGATATTTTTATTGATTTCAGAGAGGAAGGGAGAGGGAGAGAGAGATAGAAACATCAATGAGAGAGAATCATTGATTGGCTGCCTCCTGCAACCCCTCTCCCCTAACACCACCACTGGGGATCAAATCCACAACCAGGGCCTGTGCCCTGACCGGGAATTGAACTGTGACCTCTGGTTCATAGGTCAATGCTCAACCACTGGTCACACCAGCCAGGCTGTCCTATCTTTATAAGCACAGGGTCCAGCTTATGAAGTGTTTGCTGATGAATAAATAAATGTTTCTAAATCAGTCAGAAGTATCTTGGAAAGGAATTCAAAGGAAACCTTTCACAAAATAAGCAACATATAAGTCAATATAACATGCTCAGTGCCTGTTCTGGGCAGTGTGGGTGCATCTGTGGGTGAGGAGGAGGAGCAACAGCCCCTATGGAATGTATTGGCTAGTGGGAGGGAAAAGACAAATCCTCAAATATGTCCGACACAATGAAAAGGATAATAGGATCTTAGGAGAAGTAAGAATAAAACATCCAGTGGGCGATCAGAAAAGGTTTCAAGAAGGAGGCGCATTTGAGCCATGCCTGGAAGGATGGGCAGGATTTTAGAAGCAAGGGCTGGAGCAGGGAAGAAGGCAGTTGAATGGCAGATGTTTCATTTTAACTGTAGCATGATACAAGTAGACATAAAAATACCTGAAAAGTCAGCCCTGCCCATGTGGCTAGTTGGTCCCATACACCGAAAGCTCACGGGTTTGATTCCTGGTTAGGGCACATAGCCAGGTTACAGGCTTGATCCTGGTCAAGTGCGTATGGGATGCAGGAGGCAACCAATTGATGTTTCTCTCTCTCCCTCTTCCTTCCACTCTCTCCAAAATCAATAAAAGCATGTACTCAAGCGAGGATTTTTAAGAAAATGTCTGAAAAGTCTTTGCCTCCATTCTTGAAATTTATTTTGATTTTAGAATTGGAATTGTTTCCAGAAATGCCCCTAAGATTTCCCCTTTATTATGATAAGCCTTAGCATCATTTTCTTCAGTTTCTTTGTGTGTGTGTGTGTGTGTGTGTGTGTGTGTGTGTGTGTGCGCGCGTGCACTTGCTTAGGTTTTATGGATCTTGTTGGAGATACAGGTTTATGGTTTTCATTAAATTATGAAAAGATGCCTAGCTGGTGTTGCTCAGTGGTTGAGTATTGACCCAGGAACCAAGAGGTCCCCAGATCAATCAATTCCCCATCAAGACACATGCTTGGGTGGGCCCGATTCCCAGTGGGGGGCATTCAGGAGGCAGCTGACCAATGATATTTCTCCCTCATCAATGTTTCTATCTTTCTATCTCTCTCCCTTCCTCTCTCTCTAAAAATAATTTTTTGGAGAAAATTTGTATTGGGCCTCTTGAAGTTGTCCCACAGCTCACTGATAATCTGTGTTCTTTTTAATCTTTTTTCTCCATGTGTTTCGTTTTGGCTTAATGGCTGCAGTACAGCTCGCTAATCTGCAGAACCCAAACTGTTTTTAGTCCCATTCAGTATCTTCTTCACCTCAGACACTGTAATCTTCATCTCTAGAGATTTAAATTCAGTGTTTTTATATTTTTGATGTTTCTATTTAACATATTCAGTCTTGCCTCTAGATTCTTGAACATGCAGTTTGAATAGCTATTTTATTGTCTCTGCCCACAAATTCCTTTATATAGGTCATTTCTAGGTGGGTTTCAATTGACTGACTTTTCCCCCCCTCGCATTATGGGTTGTGTTTTCCTGCATTTTTGCAGGCCTGGTAATTTTCTATTGGGTGCTAGACAGTGTGAATTTTACTTTGTCAGGTGCTATTGCTCATTTGAACACCTAATTGCCATGGGGAGGAGACACAGCCTTGGGTAAGTTCCATGTGGCTGACGAACCTATAAATTGCACATTCCAACCTCGTACCAAAAAGGTCCAACTGTCTAACACTGGAGTAATAAATAAAAGGAAATAAAAAAAGAACAGAAGATAAATACAGGGGATAGTAGCCATTTTTTTCTGCCTGTCGACAGATGAGGAATTTACTCATTTACAACTTATTTTGTGGAAGGCTCTGGGCTATTTGATGCAGTTATAAAAATAACTAAATTGTATTCTTCCCTTGTCTTAAATCTTAGGTTAGTGAGGAATAAACAAGTAATCAGGCAATGGCAGAAGTGCCCCAATGGGGGAGGCCCACATAGGACACCCCTAACCCAGGACAGGAGGAAACACTTCTGGGAAGTGACACGAGGATGACACATGATGTGAGAGAATGGCTAGGTGTTTTATAACTTTTTTTCTGATTGTGAGAGTGTCCTTTATAGTAAGTTAGAAAATACAGAAAAGTATAAACATTATGATTTTTAAAACATTTTGCAAATTAATAAGCCGATGTAGCATGGTAACTTATGGAGAAGCTTGGTATTTTAAACTTATAAAAAAATCATCAGGGAAAGGACATAAGGATCCCCATCTCTTTAGTCAGGGCTCAGTTCTCAACCTCTGAGCTTACAGGAAATTTTATGGGAAAGAAGGGGAAGGGCTGAGAGAGAAAATGCAGAACTGGGAAGATGGCACAGGTAGAACTTGTCAAAATGTGGGTAGGACCATGTACATTAAGAAGACCTGGGAGAAACTGTTTTAAAAGCTGGTGTCTGGGCTCCACCCTGGGTCTCTTACAACAGAACTGATGGGGCTGAGCCTGGGAAACTATGTAAATTGCTCCCTAGGTGATTATAATACACCCTAACTTGAGAATCACAAGCCTGGAATTTAGCCAGATTGGGTGGGAGAAGGGATTAGAGCAATTATGTCAAACTCACGGTCTGCAGGCCACATGCCTCGTTTATTTGGCCCATGGTAGCCTTTGAGTTAGACATGCTTGGGTCAGAGGGTTGGTAGTTCGAAGTTTAAAAAAGGAGGGCTGGGAACCCTGACAGTTGGATCCCTCACAGCAGAGAGGGGGCTGCAGGTGTTTGATTACGGCAAAGGTAAATTTCTTTTCAAATTTATTGGTGATTTGGAATTTTTCATTGTGTAAGTTTGGTTCATTCATGTCTTAGCTTATTTTTTAATTTTTAAAAATATTTTCTTACTAATTTATAAATAATCTTTTATAGGCAAGTTATTAGCTTTTCTTGTGTATTACACATGTAGTCTTATTTTCCCCTTAATGAAGTTTATAACATTTATTGAGAACTTGCAACTCACCAGGTGCTATGCTAAGACCTTTAGATATGTATGTCAAAACTGGCTTTACCTCTGATGTGGGCACTATTATCATCATTATTGTCATTCCCATTTTACAGACAGGTCACTGAGGCTTAGAGAGGTTAAGAATGCTGTTCAAGGTCCCAGCGCCAGTGAGTGAAGGAATTAGAAATCAGAGCAGATGGAGCGCATCTGACTCCAAAGCCCATGTTCCTTGGCCTTGGGTGTTATCTCCCTTTTACTTTTGTTTCTAAGCCTTTTCATGTTTATACATTTTCATGTCATCAAATCTATAAAGTCTTTCCTCTATGGATTCTTCTTTTGCTTCTTTGCTTAGAACACATGTGTCAAACACAAGGCCCGCGGGCCAAATCCAGCCCGCCAGGCCTTGCAATGTGGCCTGCACCGCGCTGTCATCACTGCACTCCGCTGTCAGTTTATGACATTGTCAGTTTATGACTGTTCAGTAAACCATTCGGCCCGCGATTTAGGCTGGATTTTAGATTTTGGCCCCTTCTCTGATTGAGTTCGACACCCCTAGCTTAGAATGTTCTTTCCTATCTCAAGATCCAATAGTCACCTCTATTGTCGCATGATTGCACATCATTTCATTTGAAAGCTATTCCATTGCATTAGTATGTGTTTAAAATATATATACACATACTAGTACTTTCCCCTTTAAGAAGCAATTGGCCAGAATAAGTTGTAAAATTGCTGGACTCAAAAATGGGCAATTTGCAACATAACAACTTCTTAAAAGTAAAGTGAGACAAGGATTTGAGATTAGTAATTTGATATTTGGCTGCTATTTTTCTTTTTTATGACGGGGGAGAATTGTCTCAGATGGACGCAGCATGACCAGATAAAATACCGCGCTGTCTCCATGTTGTCTTCTGGAGGGAGGACAACCCCAGCACCAGAGGTGGTGGAGGCTGAGTCCCACGCCTCCTCGGAGAGCGGCCCCAGAGTGGCCCCGTGGGGCTGGTGCCTGAGCTGGGTCAGTCACTTGGTGCCAGCAGGAGTCCTTGCTGCACGTGACTCTCATCAGGAGGAGCAGCAAAAAAAAGGACTGGCCATTCCTGAGGTGCAGCCAGAAGTAGCTGCCTGCTCTGCAGATGGAACAAGGCTAAGACTCTGGGGCGTATTGGCACTTGAGGAGCTCCTGGTGGGCGAAGGGGAAGGTTAGGAAGGAGGTTACAGTGACCAACGGCAGTTTGTATTTAGTGGGTTAGGACACTTACTGGTTTGTATCTGGTTATTTCTACAAATCCTACTCTGTGTTACATTTTTAATTCAGTTGATAACCTGATCTGGTAATTGGACTTTGGCTAAATGTCTTTATAAAGTAGTGTGAATTGGTTTTCAAAGAGCAAGATTAGCTGATTTATATTCAAAACATGAAGCAACATACGAAATGGTTTTCATAAGGACTCCCTCCTTTACACCTCACACTGGTTGCTGGGGTATTGCCATGGGTCTTATTTTGTCAAGGGCTGGGGTGCTCGTGCAGGGTCCTGGGCAGTGCAGGCACCTGCCTCCCCTGTTTGCCCCAGGTCAGGCCTGAAGCACATCTAGGGGAGAACATACTCCTTCGGGGACTTCTGTACTGCGTTGTTGGATGTCCCCAGTGTTAATAAATGCCAGGCTGGGCAGTTCCTAATGCCAGCTGTAAGTAATTTTGCCGGAGACCTTGGGTGAGGGCATTTGCTGGAACTGCCCCCCTGCATCTGTGATTGTTGAGGAGTCCTGAGCCCAGACAGACCGGCTGCCTCAGTGTCTGTAACTCTCCAACTTTTGCGTGCAAGGCTCATGGGTGGACTCCAAACCAACCGTCATTAATTATTTGCTCAGCACTTCATTAGTGAACCCAGGCATGGCTGAGGCGGGTGAGAGGGAGCGCTCTGCAGGCTGCACTCAGCTCCAGCAATTCAGCTCCGCCCATGGAACATAATCAGCCAACCCTGTGCCTTAGGGATGAATAGTCTGACCCCTGCTCCTTGCAGGGCAGGTTGTCCTCCACCCCTATCCTAACCCATTTAGCAGAGCAAGAGGAACTGGTGAATGCCATGTTTCCCCCATGGCATGGCTTTTTCAGTGATGTGTGAGTCTCCTTTAGCCAGACTTGGCCTGGCTGACCTAACCTGGCCAGTCCTGGGTGCAGAACTCCTGCAGGTGCCTCTCAAGAGAGCGTGGAAGGTGTGTGTGATTCCCCCACAGGCCAGGGGCAATCCATGGTTCTGGTTTTACATTCATGTTGATGTGGGGCAGGAGGAGGACAGCCCTATGTCAGGCCCTAATAGGAGAACCCTAGCATCTCCAAGCTCCTGTTTTCTAGGGACTAGTGGAGTGTCTGCCAAAGTGAAACTTTCGTAAACAAACAGGCACAGAGAGAAACAGGCAACCAACCACCTGCTAGATACTCAGCTCCCACACACGTTACTGCCGATCAGAAGGGAACGTCCTTGATCGAGGAGCACGTCTCCCACCCAATGGAGTGAGTACTCAGTAGTGAAGTATTTATTGAGTACCTACTGTGTGCTTGATGACATTCTAATGGGGGGAAAGGGGCAAACAGAAGAAGGATAAAACAGTCCCTACCGATAAAAGCCTATCTATCTGGTTAGAAGCCAAAGTAATGCACTAGATGTGTGCCAACCCCAGCCACACAGGGATGCAGCTGGGCCCAGGAGGGGGCGGTCAGTGGGAATCAGGATCTTTGGGGAAGGCTGGGCAGGACTCAGCTGGGCTCTGAGCATCCCCAGAAGGATGAACCCACAAGAGCATTCAGCCGCAGGCTGCTGATGTGGGGTGACCAGGGCTGGCTCATTGAGCTGACAAATGCCTGGACCTTGGCTGATCTTCCTGTCGGGCCCCAGAACTTCACTAACATACAAGACCATCCCCATTTCCTGTTGGGGTTTGCAGATTGTTGTCACCATATCTAGGCCCCAGTGTGAATTCCTGCTTTTCCAAGGGATGAGCTGACCCCAGCCAGCTTCAGACCCTCGTGAGGAACTCCTCTAACAACTGTAGTCTAACCATCAGGTACAGGATGCGGGGCCACCACATCTGCAGGCCCATCTCTGCAGTACAAGGAATCTCAGTCAATGGCAGGCTGATTATCAGCTCCCTAGGGCTGTTCCTAAAAGATCATTTGCGTGCACATAATATCAATTTGCATAATTAAGGAGAGTCATCAAGACTATTCAACTGTCTCAGAAAAATGGCATTGAAGTTACAAAATAGGTCAGATCTGAAAGGTAACTTAGAATTGAAAGTGTCCCGGCTAGCAGACAGCAGAAGCCCATGCTTGGGAGATTCAGAGGAGCCTGCCGGGGCTGTTTTAGCTGGCCATAGCAGGCAGGTTCACTCCCTTACTTTCTCATGAATCAGCCCTGAGAGTAAAATGCTACAGGAAGGAAGGTCTAGAGGGCAAGCAGCCTGTTACCAAAAGGTTTTATGTTCAAGTGGACAGTGGCAGCTCACTGCCCTTAGCTCTGTTCATTCTGATGAGAAAGAAATACGTTTGATTAAACCTTTCACTTTTGCATGGAAAAGATTTCTCAAAACTGATGCATTTTCAATTAGTAAAAATCTAATATTCCATTCATATTCAAATTAAACTAAAGCAAACATTAGTATCTCACATTGAATTCAGGCTATTTGTTTTGCAGAGGCTAGACAGAATGGAAAAGTAGATGTGGAGGAACGTAATACTCAGCTCTGGCAGCTGGGGATGAGCCCAGGCGAGCTGCTCCACTCGCTTTCTCTGGACCTCAGTTTTCTCATCCCTCTTTTTCCCCAACTGTAAGTCTCTGAGCGTTTGTCCCCATCTCCTCCCTCTATCCCCAGGGGAGCAGTGTTTGAAATCATCTGTCTAGTCTAACCTTCTCACTTTACAGATAAGTAAGTAAGGCCAAACCCCACCCCACCCCAGCTCACCCAGAGTAGCTCCATTTTTGTGTTTTATATTTTTGAGTTTGGCCATTTATGTGGGAAAAAGAAAACTTCATGACTAATAATGAACAATTTGAAAATCACTGGACTAGACAACTGTTCTAGTTCTTTCCATATTTATTTTCCTAGAAGCAACAGAGATCTAAGTTATTCTCAGTGATGGGGTAGTTGTGAAGGCAAGATATGTGGGTTCCCATGGAAAGCTGGGTCATTAGATTCACATAATGTTGTCACTCTGAATTACTCAAAACACCGCAAAGGAAAAATTACCAAAGTAAAACCCTAACCCCTCTATTAAAACTATATAAACTAAGAAGCAAAAATCTTCTTTGTATCCTTAGTCTCAGTCTTCATTAGAAAAAAATCTCAGTGGAATCAGGCCTAAACCAGCAGTTAGACATACCTCTCACAATCTGGGACTGCTGGCTCCCAACTGCTCACCTGCCTGCCAGCCTGATAACCCTCTAAACACTTCCCTGCCAGCCTGATCAATGCTTAACTGGCCCGATCACCCCCTGCTGGCCTGGTCCCCCCCAACTGCCCTCCCCTGAAGGCCTGTTCCCCCCCCTCCCCCCCCCAACTGGCCTCCCCTGCTGGCCTGATCACCCACAACTACCTTCCCCTGCAGGCCATCTTAATGGTGGCCATCTTTGACCACATGGGGGGGTCCATCTTGTGCAAGGGCATGAGGGTCAATTTGCATATTACCTCTTTATTATATAGGATGTTGCCATGAGCATTCTTGTCCAGATATCTTTATATACTCTTCCTACAAAGGAAATTCCTAATTCATAGCATTTTCTTTCTAATAGAAACTGCCAAATAATGTCCAATGTCTTTTTAGTTGGATTTAAAGTCATCTTGTGCCATCTGATGACAGATTAGCAGGAAGTTAATTATTTTTCTCCAGGGGCCCCTTCCTTGCCTGTGAATTGTCCATGAATCCCATGAGAGCCGCTATTCCAGAGACCAGCGAGGAATCAGGAAGGTCTGGTCAGGCCACTGGCAGGACCTATTCTGGCTCTTTTCTCCCATCACTAGCAGGCATTGTCGATGCTGACAAGTCCCCTTCAGTTTGGTGTGTCCTTGTCCACTGCTGCATTGACCTTTTCATTGGGAAGATGACCCTTACCCGCCACAGCCTTCCTTCCGAGCAGACAATTCCAGCTCCTCTGTGACATGCTGACCAAGGGTGCGTTAAGCCTGAGCTCTCAGGGATGCTGTTTGTTCTGTGGCCCTCAGGGGACAGCTGGTGTTCCCATAGAATGTGTCCTCCAAGCTCCTGTAGCTGGGTTGGGAGGGCTTCCCACCAGAGCCATGGACCTTTCCTATGCCTCACCTACCCTCTTCCCAACACTGTCAGATTCTCATATCAGAGACCCTGGTTAACAATTGGTCATCGCCTCCTCTCAAGGTAAGCTCTCCCTGGGAGACCACTAATGTGCTTTCTGACTTGAACCCTGTCTGCCCCATGAAGTCCTGGGCCTGGAATCAGGCACTGTCCTCTGCACAGGGGATACAGACAGAAGTTCTCCTGCTCTCTGAAGGCTTCCATTCTTTGGAGAGCAGGGGCAGGTAATAAATGAATGTATATATGGGCAAGACAATATGGGATAATGGTAATGCCACAAAGAGAAAAATTGGGTGAGGTGATAGGGCTACTTTCAGTTGGGTGTCAGGAACAGCCTCCTGGAGAGCTGGCATTTACTTTAACTGAGGCCTCAGTGAAGGTGTGAGCATAGCATACTGGGCACAGCAAACACTGTCCCAAGGGGATGACCAAGGTAACTTGTGGGGGGCAGGGGGGTGGCCTCCCAGCAGGGCCACCCTACAAATGGATCATGCCAACACCCCCAGACAATGAGCTCCAAAGCCTCTCCCAGCTTGCCCTCTTCTCCAATTCTAAATCAAGATTCCTCTGTGCCAACTGTGACTCCTTAATTTGACGGTGTAGATTTTGTAACTTTCAATTTGGATTTTTTTATTTTCATCCCAATTCTTAATCACTATTATCAGGAAAATAAATATTTCTGACTTTCTTACATTCACCTCTTCATACCCTATGTTTCCCCTTGATACAATCTTATACAGCCCACATTTGTTAAAAGAATATTCCCAAGTAATATTCCCCAGTGAAGAATAACACAATTTCCTGGTAAATATTTAAATTGACATTCATCGTATAAATGAAGTCAAAAGATCAGGAAATGAAATCCTCATCTTTTTTAACAGAACCTGGGCCTACACCAGACCCATTTGAATATAAAAGAGAAAGACTAATTTCCCCTATTGATTTTCCATTGTCTGACATCTCTGCTTCTGCTGTAATCCCCAAGGCAACAAATGAAGCATTGTAAAGTCTTTAATGGTCTTCTCAATGGGCAATTATACATTTTTTTTATAATAAATTTTGTCAGTTGTGCAGCTGATTACATTTATTTATGAAAATGACTAAAAACAATGAATCAAAATTTTTTCTGTCTGGTTCCTTTGAGATACTCATCAGAGCCATAATAAGAAGTGTAGTAGACCTGGAGCTGAGCCCAGCTCTTCTGTGAGCCAGCCTGTGACCTTGAGTAAATGAGGCGACCTCTCTGAGCCTCCGTGTCCTCATCTGTGTGAAAGGGAAAGTAGCAGGCCCACTCCGCTCCAGCTGGGGTTGAGGGAGTGGGGGGTGTGTTCTGTGAAGGGGCACTCGCTTGTTCCCAGTCCTTAAGCTGGGGGCAGTACGTGCGCATGCATTTATTACTCATCTTTAAATTGTTCTCGCACATTCTATACATCTGTGATGTGTGTGATATATTCCACAGTAGATTTCTAAGGCAGTCAACAAATACTGTTGACAGACTACAAAAAGTTAATGCAGACCGAGTTTTCCTCTGGACCTCCTACCAACCAGAATAAACCCAGACAGAAGACAAAACAAATTTCCCCTCAAATCAAAACATGTTCTTTCTAAAGAGTTTAATTGAAAAAGTGAAGATTTCGAATAAAACAACAGGGTGTGTCATGCTCAGGGCAGCTCCCTCTCACCTGGCCCTCCCTTCCTCCTCACTCGAGGTTTCTATATTTCTCCCCAGAAATAGCCTGGAAAGCCAAAGATAAAGAGAGAATCTTGAAAGCGGCAAGGAGCAGGAAGCATATAGAAATAAAATGACTAACAGAGCACATGTCACCCGAGGATCTGTGCTTAGTGATTCTGAGAGAGAGAGAGAGAAACATCAATATGAGAGAGAAACATTGATTGGTTGCCTCCCGTATGAGTGTAACTGGGAATCAAACCCACAAACTAGGTCTGTGCCCTGATTGGGAATCAAACCCACAACCTTTTGATGTACAGGACAACTCTCCAACCAACTGAACTACCTGGCCAGGGCTGCATGGCTTTTTTTTTTTTTTTTTATATAAATGGAAGTACATTTCATATGCTGCTCTGTACTTTGCATTTTTAAATTTATCTTGAAGAGCTCACAATATCAGTCTTACGGATTGAAATTCTCTTCTCCCCACCCCGGCAGTATTTCTTTGTGCAGCTATGCTACATGTTAACTAGAGCTCACTGATAAATATTTAGGTTGTTTTCAGTCTCTGCTCTTGCTCACATTTCTGCAACAACCATCTTTATGTTTACGTCTTACACATATATGTGTGCATCTGTAGAGAAAATCTCAGAGTATATGGATGGATCAAAAGGTAGATTCATGTACATTTTGATAGCTATTGCCCAAATCCCTCCAAAGAGGCAGAGTATCCCTTTAAACTTCCATGAGCAGGACACGGGAGTGCTGCCTTCCTGACAAGCCTGTGACATGTGATCTCTTCCTCTTTACTTACAAACCTAACAGGCGAAAATAGAATTCCATCGCTTGGATTTATTTCCTTAGCTCTAAGAGAAAATGAAGCTCTTTACCTTTTCTGAGCTTCAAGTTTGGGCCCATTTTTCTTTTGGTTTCTTGTTCCTTTATGTGTTTCTTCAAAACAGCTCTTTATATAGAAGCATTTTGCAAGTATTTTTCTAGGTTTGTGTTTCTCCTTTGTTATTGCTTGTAGTGTTTTACCTCTGGTAAATTTTTTTAAGTATTAGGTAGTCAAATGTATCAATTCAATCTCTCTCTATATGTAGTATGGGAGTTGTTTTGTTCTTAGAAAAGTCTTTCCCCTTCTAATGCTATTTTAAATATTTTCCCCAGGTTTCCTCTAGTACCTTTACTAGTTTCTTTTTTACTTTTACATTTTTTATCAGTATCATTTAATTAACTTATTTAATGTAAGGAGTGATGTAGGGATTCAATTTCTATTTTCTCCTGGAATGTCTATCCAGCTGTGTCAACTTTATTTCTTAACTAATAAGTTTTCTCCCCACAGCTTGAAAAGCCACATGATTTGGATCTAAAAAAATGCTGTATCTAGATATTGAAAATTGTTGGGTGATAAATTAACGAAGTTCTTAATACATTCAATGAATTGTCAAAACAACAGAATAAAGAGTGGGCTTATCATGTGTTGGGTCTGTTCTAAATGAGTTGCATCTATTTGTTCATTTAATCCATGTAGCCACGCAATAAGGTAGGGCTGTGAGCTTTATGTACAGACAATGACACTGAAGCACAAAGAGGTTAAGTACCTTGTCTAAAGTCACACTGCTATGAGTGGCAAAGTCATGCTTTGAACACAGGCAGTTTAAATTTAGAATCCATGCTTCTCTCCACATATTCTGCTGCCTTCGTGAAATGGAAAATACTTTTATACATACTTCCTACATACTAGGCTCTGTTCTAAGAACTTCACACATAACACTTTTAGTTAATCATCACAACAATCCTAAGAAGTAAGCACTAATGCTCTCCCCATTTTACAGACAAGCAAACTGAGGCAGAGTGTAACTGGAGGACAGACAAAAAGGGAGGGGGGGCAGCATGTGGTGAGCCCACAGAAGGAGGAATTTTTCTCTATCTTTAGAGCAGCAAGGAATCACAGACCTGTTTGAATCAGGACGGACCTCATCAGACTGGGTTTTTGTGAAGTTCATTAGGAGCATGGGAGAATGGATGAGGGAAGGGGCTGCACAGTAGGTGTGGGAGACCCAATATCAGGCTAACACCTCGCTGGAATGACACCCCCAACCCCAGGTGCCATCCGGTGGTGAGTAGATAGCATCCACATTCCCTGAGATAACTGCCCTCTAGGGCTTATATTGTTTACATTTTCAGAGAAAACAAGAGTGTCCCTGCTCACCCAGCTATCAGTGCTTGCTCCTAACCACTGAGCATGCCGACCCTCTGTATTCAGGCCGGCAGATTGAGACCTTTAGACACTGGGTGCTGGCTTAGGATAGCCTTGAAAATTGAATTTGACAATCCCTTCACCATCCTCTCTCTCTCCAATAGAAATCAAGAAAATTCTGACATCGTTGATAGATGAGCTTCCAATATCAAATATCTTCAAATCTTTTAAAGATCTCTTTTGTGTCTTAGGTTAACTTTTCCTTGGACATCTATATATTCTCCCCGAGTTACTCTGTGAATTTTTATAACTCCTTTCTTCTTGTGTGAATAAAGGGCAAGCTCACGGCCCCCTGCCTGCTGTGCTGCTACTAATCACAGCCTCTCTCCCCGCAGATCCGTGTGATGGTAGACCTGTGCAACAGCACCAAGGGCATCTGCCTGACAGGTAGGCCGGCCGTGCTCACCCCCAGCTGCCTCGGCGCACAGGCATGCTAGCCAAGGGCCGGGCGGAGGGAGCACCTAGTAACACTGTAGGTTATAAAAATACATGTTGGTTTACTTTTAGCAGATGTTTTTAATGGCATGAAAATCAATTGTCACGTAATTATGAAAAATAATATTTTCAGTATTGCCATAGAAATATAGCCATGAAAAATAATGAGGTCTCGGTAATTAGAAAAGTGTGGTACCTTGAACCAAAGCCATGGATGTTTTCCTGTTCCCGTTAGTTTTTTAAAAGGAAGAGAAATAAAAAGACCTCGCTAAGTGGTAGAGTTCTCTTACCAGAAATCATTATTTCCCTACATCATACACATATGATACATATAACATGCATGGGAAGCTCTAGAAGCAAACTGTTAATTAGTGGAGAAAGCACTTTTTCTGAAGTGTGGTCTGTGTGGTGCCTACCGTGTGCTGGGTGGGACTGGCAGGGTCACACGCTGGCCCCCTGCACTCAGTGATTCAAGGACGAATAGACAGGAGAGGGAAAGAACCTCTGGGCACAGCAAACCTTGCGACAAGGAGTGTCTGATGGATGGGGCGGAGGAGGAGGGTGGTTTTGATATGCTTGTCTACACCTGAGTCAGACAGAGTCCTGCATCTCACCTGGGAGGGGGGGGGGGGTGCCTGACTCCTGCCTTCAGAAGCTGGGAGCAAGTTCATGCACACCCCCACCCCAGGATGGGCCATAGAGCCGGATTTCAGACCTTGCATTTCCAAAGGGAATACACTACACTCTGAGGAAACAGGAAGAATCCTTTTCACATGAAAAGTCTGTTTTGGACTAAATGCATGCTCCCATGGACCTTACAGTATAACCAAGACTTTGTAGCGCTCTGAAGCTTTGCTGGGCCCCTCAGCCCAGGGCCCAGGCTCTGGGGAGATCCCATCTACACTTCACTTGTGCCCAGGGCTGCGCTGTGCCTACTGAGGAGTAAGAAACTTCACCCTTTTCGGCAGTATTCTCCCCAGAACCCACATTGCCTGTGCGGGAGGCGCTCACTGGGAGTTTGCCGAATGACCTGGGGTTTCTGTGAGTGTTGAATGGGGTGTTGGGCTGCTAAGAAAGACACTTCCCCAAGGATCCGCGGTCAGTCTGACTCTCATTTGCTTGGTTTGGGCTCAGAGAGAAAAGCTGTAATCCTGTGGCTTCTTGGGAAATTTTAATTGAATTACTCAAGTCACATCTCAGCCCTCACAGAAAGTTAAATATCTTCAGAACACCTTGGTCCTTTATTCTGAAGCTCTTGTAGCTTAAGCACCTTTCTTCCCTCTCCGGAAGTGCCTTCTCAGAGTTCCCTCGTGTGACCGTAATGAGTGCTGGGGAAATGGGGAAATGCTCGGAGGGATGGAATTACAGGCACAAAAGCCTTGTCGAGAGGCACAGGAGGGAACTGTGCAGCCCATTCCCTCTTTCTTTCTTATTTTTATGGTGACAGGAGGGCCATACTGTGCAGTGAATGTGTGAGGGGCTATTGAGACCACTTAGGGGAGATTGGCGCGGAGGGAGAGCACATCCGTGCCTCCCCACAGCAGTGGTGCGGGGGTTCTTTGGCGCCTCAGAATGCTTTTCGAAGGCCACACCTTCCCCTTTCACACCAGCTTGAAATTGGGCCTCCTTTTACACAGAAAGCTCCTCTATTAAAACTTCGGTGTAAAAGGCACAAGTTTCAACGTGAGGCGGTGCGTTGGCAGAGGCCAGGCTGCCTGGGTTGGGGTGGGAAGGCCACAGCACACAGGACTGAATTGGCAACTTCAGGGGGAGGGGGAAGAGCCTTGGTGCCCTGGGGAGATGTGGGCAGGCAGACCCTGGGCTCAGAGCCCGGGAGCAAGATCTAGCTTTACCCTGGGCTCTTCTTTGAAAAAGCAGGCCCATGTGAGGTGGGGTTCATCCGCTGTGACCATGGACCGCTTTCCCCATTGCTTCTTCGGTGCCCCAGCTCCAGGCTCACCCTCTCTGGAGGCCTCTCAGACGGCCGTGTGCCCAGGCTGCCCCAGCACCCCTTTGGAGTTTTGCTTCTCTGCAGCTCCCTCACATTTCATTGTGATGGCAAAGTACCTACCTTCCCCTGGTAGGTTGTCCATACAATAGACACAGGGGCCACGTTTGCTGCTGCTTAGTGAATTTTGGTGCACATAGTAGGTGCTTAGTAAATGGTGACCTTTCCGGAAGGCCACAGCTTGGGTTTGTGGAAGACCTTTCCCCTGTAGTGCTGGCGATCACATGCAGCCTGGAGAACGGAAGGACCTCAGCTGCCCCCGCTACAGCCTCACCAGCTTGTCTGAGTGCTCACATAGAATAACTGATAAGAAGACTCTTGTATTTGGAAAAGCAAAATTCTTTTGTTAGATTATGTGTAAATGATCCATCTGAACACCCTTAGATTTTCTGGGTAATTTCACTACAAGGAAACTATTTGCTACCTGATCTGGGCCCTCAATTCGTCCTGGGCTATTTTGTGCAACAAAATAGAGACCTGGGAGGTGAACCAGCTTCTGCTGTCAGCCCCCCTCCGTGGCCTGGCGGAGACACACTGGCTGGCTGGGAGCCCTTGGGACTGCTCTCGGGACAGCCAGACCTCAGCCCTGCAATGCCGGCTCTTACGTGTGCCAGGGCTGTAGTGCCTACCTGTATTGTCACCCAGCCTCATGGAGTTAAGTTGATTGCTTGAGAGATGACTGATTTCTGAATCAATACAATTATTCTAGGTCCACTGACACTTAAACAGAAGTGGTTTTGGTTGACAAATGTGTCTGTGCTGACTTGATTTTAAGAATCTTTTGTGTAATAATATGAACAATAAAGATGGATTTAAAAAAAAAAAAGAATCTTTTGGGTAAATATACTGAATTAAAAGGCATGGGCAGTTCCTCGCCAGTACATTCTAAGAGGGGGAAAATTTTTGGGGGGTGGAGCTGGCTTTGCTTTCACCATTTAAATTTTTTTTTCTATTCTAGGCCCACCTGGCCCACCAGGTAAGAGCCGAGGGCTTTTCCTAGTTCATGGGGGGAATTTGGGTAGCTAACCCCCCAGGATCACTCAGAAGGGGCTAAGGTGGGGAAGGCAGAGATTCTAGAGCCAAACCTCACTATCACTGTGTCCCCGCTCCTCTCTGCCCCAATCTTGAACCCTCCTGCCCCTCCCACTTGAGAACCCGCCTTCACCACCCCCACCTGTCACTGCCCCAGGCCAGGGGAAGGAAGGGGGGAAGCGGGAAGGGATCCAGGAAAGGTGTGGATGCTGCCCAGGTTCACTGGCTTCAGGGAATGACCTGAACTTCAGCAAAGAGATGTTTTTAATGTCTGTTTCCGTGTTTGATGCAGGACCGCCAGGACTCAGTGGGCTACCAGGACACAACGGGTCGGATGGACAGCCTGGTCCCCAGGGCCCGAAGGGCGAAAAAGGAGCAAATGGGAAAAGAGGAAAAATTGGTATTTTGGCAACTCTTTCCTTATTTACCTTGTCGCTCATTTCTGTTACTGCACTTTGAATGGGCTATGTGTGCGCAGTGGCTAGAAGTTGTGTCTTTGCAGGCAAGGCTGGTTCGACTCTTGCCTGGATTGCTGTGTTTGGGGGCCAAGGGCATTCTTGTTGGTACTGACCATGGTTTATCTCCCTGGGAACCGCTTGCTCTGGTGCAGACTGACGGACGGAAGGGGCGGGAGTCGGAGCCCAGGGCGGGGCACGCATGGGCTGTGTGCCGGCTGCATGTGTCACGCCCCAAGTCTTTCCAGGGTCAGTTCCTGCCTTGCCCTCTGCTGCCTTCTTCTGCCCAGAAACGTCGTGTTTGATTGAAAATCAGTTGTGTGATGTGAGCCTCTGAGTTTTTCTAGTAGAGGAACAGCTGGAATGATGTGAATGGACTGGTGGCATCCGGCCTCCCTGAGCCTGCGCTCGGGCTGTGGGGTCCCAGCTGTCAGGGCCTCCTGTCCGGGCCCACAGGGTGGTTACAGAGAGGTGGTGGCCTCTCCGAGAGGCTGCCTCTGCCTCTGGGAGCAGCAGTGCTGCCGTCACCTGAGCCGAGGGCCCAAAGCAGAGGTGTCAGGTATGTCCAGGGGTCAGTGAGAGGCAGGGCTCCTGCGGGGTCTGGGAGGAGGCAGGGGGTGGGCAGGCGGGTTCTGAGGGGCTCTGAGTACCAATCTGGGGACCGGGGTAAGGCCTGCCGGGCGGATTCACTGAAGAAAGCTGTTGTGTGGCATGTGGAAGCTCGAGTGCAGGGGTAGGGTGCTCAGGAGGCCTCTAAGAGGCCTGGCTCTCAGCCTCTGGCGGGTGGAGGCTCCATCACACCCTCTGGTTTATTTCCAACTTCGGGCTCTGCTACTCCCTCTCACGCGGATCTGGCCTAGAAGAACTACTGGGAGATTCTTCCGGACAGCACAGCCCCCCTCCCAGCACTCTGCTCCTAACAATGTAAGTGAGAGCCCGTGGAGAGAGAGTCGTGGAGAGACTTTGCCGCTTGGCCAAACCCGCATGCTCACGTTCCCAGGGGGCAGCCCTGTGGCGATGGGCAACACAGACCCCACAAGGCCAGTAATTACAGCCCGTGCTGTAGCAGTAATGGATTGTTCCATGTTGGATAATAATTAGAAAGGAACATCAGCATTGAATAATGATGACCGGCAGCGTACAGACATCTGGTTTATCCTGGGAAGCCCCCAGCAATGGGACCCAGTCCTAAGGATTCAGCAACGAGTGTATGAGGGGCGGCCGAGGGGAGGCAGCCACTGTGCTGGCATGGACGTGGGCAGGGGGCAGGGTGTGGGTATCCAGAAGGGCTCTGGCTTTGCAGAGGTGAGCTTAGCAGGCGGCCTACAACCCAGTGAGGGCAAAGCAAAGGTCCATCCACTCAGGTAACTGCATGTTTATGTCGCAGGCACTGTTGCAGGTGCTGGAGATCCAGAAATGAAAACGCTCACAATATCCCTGCCCTTATAATACAAATTCTAAGCTGGGAGAAGAAACAGTGGACAAGATCAACAAGTAGAGTAGATTGTTACACGGTGGTAAGGGGAAATAAAGAGCCAGGAGCGGGAGGGGGGCGTATGGGGGTGACTGTGGAGTGGGAAGCCACGTAAGACCCCTGGGAAGGGAGCTTTGAGCAAACACCTGGAGGAGGTGAGAGCGGGGCCTGGGGAGAGGGTTCCAGCAGAACCTGGGAGGGCAGCTTGTTCCCTTGCCCCCCTTCTTCCCCCCGCCCCGTGAGTCTGAGAAGCCACAAGGAAGCCAGGGTGGCCGGACAGAGAAGGAGAGGTAACTGTGGTCAAGTTAAGACCAGAAAGGAAAGAGGACAAATCAGGTTGGCCCTGGTCATTTAAAGAACTGTGGTTTGTGCTTAAAGCGAGATGGGCAAGATTGACAGCAGAGCCCCTTGAGTATGGCTCTTCCACAAAATACCACGACTTGGACAAGTCTATTTTGAAGAAGTGGCATTAGAAGAAGTTTAAGTTTAAAAAATTTGGCTCTCAAAAGAAATTTCAATCGTTGTGCTGTTGATACTTGGCTCTGTTGACCAATGAGTTTGCTGACCCCTGGCTTAGGTTGAATTCTGGCTCTTCCATTTGGTAGCTGTGTGCCCTGGGGCAAATTACTCAATCACTCTGTGCCATGGTTTCCTCATCTGTATAATGGGGACAATAACAGTATCAACCTCATAGCGTTGTTAGGAAGAGTAAGTGATATTTATATTAGTGTTAGCTGTTGTTACCAAAAATGGGAAGGAGAAACCTGGTTTTATACCTAAAGGAAATCTAAGTGCAAATGCCTGTATTCATTTGAAAATACTGACTTAGATTTGGAGATAAGAATTGAACTAAAAGAGACTTAAATGTTGTCATTTTGCAACTAGCATCTTCTATGAAGTTTGACATTCTGTTGCCTCAAAACCAAACATTTTCTTTCTCTCTCCATGTGTCTTACTGACTCACTTAAGAGTTAACGCTGCAGTGTCTTCTCTAAAAAAATCAAATCCTCATAAAAACAGAAATAAACACCCTCCTCCTTATTCATCCCCGTCTTGGGACTGGGCATTGTGCACACCCTCCGGGACCCTTCCCCCCACCCTCAGTCTGTGACAGATGGTCCTGCCAAAAATAAGCCATCCTCCCTCACCCCCTGCGGAGAAGAGGTTGGAGTTGACCCCTGCAGCGTTACACAACCCCCAGCTCTAATGCTGGTGAGACGGTTTGTTTTGAGTGGGCGCCACGGAGGAAGAAAAATAGCAGAGAACCCCATGTAGCACAGGACCCAGGCAAGCAGATCCAGCCTTTCCTCCTGGCAGAATGTGCTGACTCGGAACCTGCTGGAGCCCAGGCGACACGGCGATGGTATCACCGAGTACATCTGAGTGGGGCGGGGGAGAGTGTCCCCACGGGCCTTCTGGTGGTGCGTGTGATTAGGCGCAGGGTGCTTCTGCCACCAGCACACGGCCAGCGCGCGGACAAGGAGATCTTATCTACAGACAAAGGGAACTGCGTCACAGGCAATAGTCACAAGAGGGCAAAGACAAAACATTTTGTATGTTGTTGACAAAATGTCCATGACCCTTTCTTTTTTCTTTTTTCTTTTTATTGAATGTATTGGGATGACATTGGTTAAATAAAATATATGGGTTTCAGGTGCAAAGGCTATAATACATCATCTGTGGATTCTATTGTGTGTTCACCACCCAAAGTCCTTCTGTCAGCACTTACGCAGCCTGTACCCTCTTCTTCCTCTCCCAACCCCCTTTCCCTTTGGAAATCACCATACTGCTGTCTGTGTCTATGAGGGTTTTGGTGTGGGTTTGTGGGTTTGTTTTTTCCTTTGGTAGATTACTTCATCTTTTTCACCCAGCTCCTTACCCACCTCCCCTCTAACATCTGTCAGTTTGTTCTCTGTATCTATGAGTCTGTTTCTATTTTATTAGTTTATTTTTTCCCCATTAGATTCCACATATAAGTGAAATTATATGGTACTCATCTTTCTCTAACTGGCTTATTTCACTTAGCATAATACCCTTCAGGTCCATCCATGCTGTCGCAGAGGTAAGGTTTCCTTCTTTTTTACAGCCGAGTAGTATTCCACTGTGTAAATGAACCAGGTTTTTTTTTTTGTTTTTTTTTAATATTTTATTGATTTTTTACAGAGAGGAAGAGAGAGGGATAGAGAGTTAGAAACATCCATGAGCGAGAATCATCAATCAGTTGCCTCTTGCACACCCCCTACTGGGGATATGCCCGCAACCAAGGTACATGCCTTTGACCAGAATCGAACCTGGGACCTTTCAGTTCGCAGGCCGATGCTCTATCCACTGAGCCAAACCAGTTTCGGCTGTACCAGTTTTTTTTATCCACTCACCTATTGATGGGCACTTGGGCTGCTTCCAAGTCTTAGCTACTATAAACGACACTATGGTGAAATAGGGATTGGGCCTAAATCCGCAGTCAGACATCTCCCAAGAGCATAGGCTGGGCAGAAGGACACCCCACCACCACCTCTGTGCATGAATTTTGTGCACTGGGCCTCTAGTTGACTATAAAGGCATGGGTGTATTTCTGGGCTCTCTATTCTGTCCCATTGATCTATATGTTTTTTATGCCAGTACTATGCTATTTTTATTAATATGACCTTGTAGTGTACTCTGATATCAGGTAACATGATTCCTCCAGTGTTGCTCTTTCTTGAGATTACTGAGGCTATTTGCAGTTCCATATAAATTTTTGAAATATTTGTTCTAGTTCTGTGGAATACGACATTGGTATCTTAATAGGAATTGTGGTTGAATCTACATATTGCTTTGGGTGGTATGGACATTTTAATGATGTTACTTCTTCCTATCTGAACACATATTTGCTTCCACTTATTTGCATCTTCTTCAATTTTTTTTTTTTTCAGTGTCTTATGATTTTTCTGAGTATAGGACTTTTACATCCTTGGTTCAATTTATTCCTGGGTATTTTATTTCTTTTTGACATATTTGTAAATGGCATTATTTCTTAGTTTTCATTTATGATAGTTCATTATTGGTGTATAAAAGGAAACTGATTTCTGGATATTTATTTTGTATCCTGCTACTTTACTGAATTCATTTATCAGTTCTAGTAATCTTTTGATTGAATCTTTAGGATTCTCTCTATATTATCATGTCATCTGCAAATAGTGACAATTTTACTTCTTCCTTTCCAATTTGAATGCCTTTTATTTTTTCTTTTTGTCTGATTGCTGTGGCTAGTACTTCCAGTACTACCCTATGTAATAAAAGCCTAATATGCTAAGTGTCTGGTCGTCTGATTGTTCAACTAATCAAAGCATAATATGCTAATGATATGCTAAGGCCACTCAACTGATCACTATGATGTGCACTGACCACCAGGGGGCAGATGCTTAATGCAGGAGCCAGGCTCATGGCTGGAGTTAGGCTGATGGCTGGAGAGTGCAGCAGTGGTGGTGGGCCTAAGCTGTCAGTCAGACATCCCCTGAGGGCTCCTGGACTGTGAAAGGGTGCAGACTGGGCTGATGGACTCACCTTGAGTGCATGAATTTCATGCACCAGGCCTCTAATACTGAATGAGAGTAGAAAAGGTGGGCATCCCTGCATTGTTGCTAATCTTAAGAGAAATGCTTTTAGTTTTTGCCCATTGAATATCATGGTGGCTGTGGTTTTGTCATATATGGCCTTTATTATGTTGAGATATGATCCCTCTATTCCCACTTTGCTGAGCTTTTTTAAATTGTAAATGGGGACTGGATTTTATCAAATGTTTTTTTCTGCATCTTTTGATATCATCATGTGATTTTTATATTAATTTGTTTACTAGTATGTGGTGTATCATGTTTATTGATTTGTGGATTTTGTACCAACCTTGCATCCCTGGAGTAAATCCCACTGAGCATAGTGTATTATCTTTTAAATGTATTGCTGGATCTGGTTTGCTAATATTTTGTTGATGATTTTAGCATTTATATTCATCAAAGATATTGGCCTATAATTTTCTTTGCTTCTAGTGTCTTTATCTATCTGGTTTTAAAATTATGATAACCTGGCTTTGAAAAATGTACTTAGTAGTCTTCCCTCCTTTTGAATTTTTTGGAATAATTTGAGAAGGATAGGTATTATAGTTCTTCTTTGATTATTTGGTAAAGTTCATCTGTGAAGCCATCTGATCTAGGACTTTTGTTTGTTGGAGTCCATGGGTTTTTTTTTTTGGGGGGGGGGGTAATGGTTATTTATTTATTTATTTATTTTTATTACTGCTTCCATTTCATTAGTTGTAATCTGTCTATTCAGATTTTCTGATACTTTATGATTCAGTTTTGGAAGATTGTGTGTTTCTAAGAATTTATCTAATTTGTCCATATTGTCCTATTTGTTGGCATATAGTTGTTTATAATATTTTCTTACAATCCTTTGTATTTCTTTGGTGTCAGTTGTTACTTCTCTTATATTTTATATTTTATTCATTTGGGTCCTCCCTCTTTTTAAAAAAAATGTTTTATTAATTTTAGAGAGAGAAATAGAGAGTTAGAAACATCAATGATGAAAGAATCGTCGATCAGCTGCCTCCTGCATTCCCCACACTGGGGATCAAGACTGCCACCTGGGCATATGCCCTGACCAGGAATCAAACCATGACCTCCTGGTTCACAGGTCAGTGCTCAACCATTGAGCCACTCTGGCTGGGCAGGGGTCCTTCTTTTTTTCTTAATGAATCTGGCTAAAGGTTTCTTAATCTTATTTATCTTTTAAAAGAACCAGTTCTTCATGTCTTGATATTTTATATTGCTTTTTAGACTGTTTTATTTAGTCCTGGTCCTATATTTATTATTTTGTTCATTCTACTCACTTTGAGCTTTGTTTGTTATTCTTTCTCTATTTTGTTTAAGTGTAAAGTTAGATTTTTTTATTTGAAGTTTTCTTATTTCTTAATGTAAGCCTTAATGCTAAGAATTTCCCTCTTGGAACTACTTTTGCCATGTCTCGTACATTATTGTGTTCTCATTTTCATTTGTTTAAAGATATCTTTTGATTGCTTCCTTGATGTTATTGTTAACTCATTTATTGCTTAGTAACATGTTACTTACCTTCCAGGTCTTTGTATGTTTTTCAGTGTTTTCTTCTTCTTGTGATTGATTTCTAATTTCATACCATAATAGCCAAAGAAGATGCATGATATTGAAATGCATGGAGATGCATTTCAATCTTCTTAAAACTATTGAGACTTGTTTTGCGTCCTAACTTGTGGATTGTCCTAGAAAATGTTCCATGTGCATTTGAAAAGAATGTATATGCTGCTTTGGGATGGAATTACTCTGAAGATAACTATTATATCCTTGTGATATAGTGTGTCATTTAAGGCCACCATTTTCTTATTGATTTTCTGTCTGGATGATCTACCCATTGATGTCCATGTGGTGTTTTAATCCTCTATTATGACCTTAGTACTATCAGTCTCTCCCTTTATGTCCATTAAGATTTACTTTACATATTTAGTGTGCCTATGTTGGATGCATAAATGTTTACAAGGGTGACATCTTCTTGTTGGATCGATCCCTTCAGCATTATGTAATGTCCTTCTTTGACTCTTGTTATGGTCTTTGTTTTGAAGTCTACATTGTCTGATATAAGTTTTTCTACCCCAACTTTTTTTCCATTTCCATTTGCATGAAATATCTTTTTCCATCTGTTTACTTTTAGTCCATGTGTATCCTCTTTTTTACTAAGTTGGTTCTCTTGTAGACAACATATATGTAAGTCTTGTTTTATTTTCCATTCTGCTATCCTATGTCTTTTTATTGAAGTATTTAAGCCATTTACATTTAAAAGGATTATTGATAGGTACATATAAATTCCCATTTTATTCTTTAAGAACTATGTTCTTCATTTCTCATAATATTGGTTTGGTGGTGATGAACTCTTTTAGCTTCTTCTTATCTGAAAAGCTCTTTCTTTCTTCTTCAATTTTAACTGATAGCCTTGCTGGAAAAAATAGTCTTTGTTATAAAAGTTTCTTGCTTTTCATCTCTTGGAATATTTCATACCAATATTTTTTGGCTGAAAATGTTTCTGTTGAGAAATCATCTGACAGTCTTATGTAGCTATCTTTCTCTTGCTTTTAAGATTCTCTCTTTGTCTTTAACCATTGCCATTTTAATTATGATGTATCTTGTTGTGGGCCTCTTTAAGTTCATCTTATTTGGGATTCTTTGTGCTTCCTGAATTTGTGTGACTTTTTTCTTCACCAGATTAGGGAAGTTTTCAGTCATTATTTCTTCAAATAGGTTCTTGATCCCTGCTGTCCGTCTGCTTCTTATGGTACCCATATGATTACAATTCATGTTTCCCCAAAGGTCTCTTAAACTATTCTCATTTTTTAAAAATTATTTTTGCTGTTTTCATTGGGTGTTTTCTGCTACCATGTCTTCCAAATTGCTGGTTCAGTTATCTGCTTTATCTAACCTACTGTTTATTCTTTCTAGTGTAGTATTCATTTCAGGTATTGTATTCTTCATTTCTGATTTTTTTTTTTGTTCGTTTTTTTATTGTTTCTATGTCCTTTGACTGCTTGATAACTCTTGATTGAAGTTTTTACTAAGTTCCTTGAGCAACCTTCTAACCATTTTTTGAACTCTATATTTAGTTAATTGTTCGCCTCCATTTCAGTTAGCTCTTTTTCTGGAGATTTCCCTTGCCTTCTATTTGGGGTATGTTTCTTTGTCTCCCTATTTTTACTACTTCTTTATGTTTGTTTCTATGTATTAGGTGGATTTGCTATGACTCCCAGACTTGGTAGGGTGACCTTATGTAGTTGGTGTCCTGTGGTGACCCAATGGTGCAGTCTCCTTAATCACCTGAGCTGGGTGCTCCAGGAATGTCCTCTGTGTCCCCACACTTTCTTAACAAATGCTTAAAAATGATAATGTATGCCATGGCTGGTGTTGTTCAGTGTTTAGAACATTGGCCTGTGCACAAGATTACAGGTTGAATTTCTGGCCAAGGGCATGAACCTGGATTGCAGGTTCAACCCCTGGCCCTGGTCTGGGTGAGTGTGGGAAGCAATCAATCAATGTGTCTCTTTCTCTCTCTTTTTATTTCTCTCTCTCTCTCCCATCCCTCCCCCCCACTCTATCTAAAAAAGCAAAGGGAAAAATATCCTCAGGGGAGGATTAACAATAACAAAAAGAAAGATCATGCACACCCAGATAAGTATCAAAATACACCTTTAAGCAAAGGTCTTTAATATCTTTAGCTTTAAACACCTGCCCCTGTAGGAGCTGCCTTACAACAGCTGCATTACAGCATGAATATATTCCTCTTCACACATGACCTATTTGGAAAGAAAATAAAAGGCATATGAGGAAAGAATAAAAGAAAAGAAGGGAAAATAGAATGATGGTGCAGAAAGGCTTTTTGTAACTAGAAAAAATGCCTGAAAAAGAAAACTCTGAGGTACCAAGAAGATACCATTTCCCTGAGCTTTGCTAAATCTGGGCATGTGAAACCTTCAGACGATATCAGTTATACTTGGTGCATTGTGCTGACTGGACTCTATGGCAACGGACTCATCTTTTGTGTCCTGCAGATAATGTGCCAAATTGCCTATTTAAAACACTGACAAAAGAAAGTCTTCTCATGAAGAGATTCCCGATTAAGGGCTTCTTTAAGTGAGCAAACCACTTTCCAGCAAGATGTCCTGATGACCTGGGCAGGGATGACCCAGACTGACGGATTTCCAGTGCTGTTGTGAGAGATGTATCATGCGCCATGAGCCACCCAAGAGGCATGATTTGCCTCATTCTGAATCTATGGCAGAGCAAATGCTGAAAATGGGGAGGGGTAAGGTGGGGGGCTTCCGCTCTTCTTCACATCCTCTCTGTTGTGTAACAGCTCCCCCTTCAGCACATGGCACCTGCCTGGGATCACTGCTGACAGGGAACCAACCCAAGGCCTCCGACTCCCAGCTACAGCTGAATGTCATGGTTTTCACTGAGGTTTTTTGTTTGTTTGTTTGTTTGTTTGTTTGTTTTTTATGGTTGGCTGAAATGTAGCAAATGTTTCTTTGTTCACTACATTTACTAATAGTGATCAACATCTTAAGGTTCTTTTATATTCCGTCTTCTTTGGGATGGTTTGTGTATGCATTACTCATCCGTCATCAAGGAAAAGGTGTTGAGAGATTCAGATTTATGTTTCAGAGAATAACTGCCTTCCATGGTTGTGCAGTGTATTTAGGTACGATCTGTGATGTGATGTAAATGCAGTTATCTCCCCGTTGCTGAGAAGATGTGAGGAGAGGCTTTCAGAACTTGGGAGGTTGATCTAATTGACCTTGTAGGTGCCTTCAAATCTGGAATTCTATAATTCCCTTGGAACAGTTATATTGAATCCTGTGGTGCTAGCAGGCAGTGCGGGTGAGGTCAGCCCAGATTTGATTTTCCATCTGGAGAGAGGATAATTGTGATGCCAGAGGATAACCATTAGAAAGTGGGGATTGTGGGATTGTCCCAGTTTACAGGGCATAGGAGAGGGGTGAAAGGGCAATCACTTGGCCAGAGCCTATAAAAAGGGGAATAGAGACTGACAGGGTAGTTAGAAAAGATCCTCAGCCCTCTTGGTTATAGACTTTGAGAGTAATCAAAGTTTTTCCTGCAGTAAGACATGCCTCCAGGTCTTTCCTGTAGCCTGAAATCTCTACCACTCTGAATAATATCTCTATTGAGCAATACCTCTAGGAGGCTGTCATCAAAATGAACAGGGGGCTCCCTGCAATAGTAGATCATGTAAATGTGTCCATACCTGGCAATATCTTTGCACAATATTAGGCAATTCCTCCCCACCTCGGGACCCCAGTGTCCCTGGGTGCTGGTGAGGTTGAGTAGCTCTTTTATAGATTTCATGAAAATTTCTACATAAACAATCATGTCATCTGAATTAAAAAATTTTTCAATTCATCCTTTCAATCTGCTTGCCTTTTATTTCTTTTTGCTCGCTTTTTTTGCACTAGCTAGAACCTCCAGCAGAGTGTGAAATAAAAGTGATAAACGTAGATACCTTGTCTTATTCCTGATCTTAGGGGAAAGCATTTAGTCTTCCACCATTAAGGATGATGGCAGCTGTAGGTGTTTCATAGGTGCCCTTTTCCGTATTGAGAAAGTTTCCTCTGTTCCTAGTTTGATGAGAGTTTTATTAAGAATAGGTGTTGAATTTTATGAAATTCCTTTTCTGTATCCACTGAGATGATCATATGATTTTCTCGTAAATTGTTAAGTTGCTGCATCACCTTGACTGAATGATATAAATTTTGGACTCTATTCAGGCATGCAGTTAAACTATTTGCAGATTAGTGTAATCATTTCAAAGCTTCTTTTAAAGCATTGTTCTGATGGACCCATGGCAGCCTTGTCTCTCATGCTTATTTAGCCCCATTACTAAGACAAGACTTTTCCAAGGACTCTACCCAGTATCCTGTCATTGTCTGAGATCTCTCCGCCTTGACTGGTGGGAATGAGAACTTTCCCTGTGCAAGCTCTGAGAGTTCTGCAGTGATGTGCTTTCTGTCCATTCTTTCCCCACTTAGCATCCTGCACAGATCTTTTCTCAGCCAAAGACTCCACGTTCTGAAGTTCTCCAGCTCTTTCTACACAATGACCTCCTCTCTCATATTCTATCCCACAAGTTCTAGCCACCTCTATCCCTAAATTCTTGTTTTTGTTTCTTCACTATAGCAAAATTGCCAGGCTCTATGGACAAATAGCTTCCCGTGCTGCTGTGTGGAAACTACCCACCAGCAGTGACTGGAACAGTCGTATGAACCTATTTGCTTCCTTTCTCTCAGGGGTCAAATACTGTGCTGAGAGGCCATGGCACACATCTTGACTGTTGCTGTGTGTGGCGGGGCTGCAGTTCCTGGAGTGATGGCTCCTCAGGAGGGGAGGCAGACGTTTCACCCACTGCATTTTGTTCACACTGAAACCACCCGTCTTAATGCCTGTCCTACAGCAGCTACACTTGGTTTGCTATTTTGAATAAAAAGCATTTTGCATTGGAATACCACAGAGGGGGCCTTGGTGATAGAATTAGATCTCTCTCTCTGCTACTCTCTTGGCAGCATCAGTTATAACCACTGTAGTGCTTAGTTCCAATTTCTAAAAATGAAAGTATGGGTAAGTGCCTAGCCTCCACTCCAATATATTGTGAGGCATCAAGCAAATAATGCAGATTAGATCTCCACTGTTATAGCACCAAGTCAGGCCCGCACAGTGCTCCGTCCAACCCGTGTGGAGGATCAGACTTCTGAGCAGGCCTCGCCTTCTTTCTACTCTTCCTGAGACTTCCCTCTTATGGTCCAGTACTCTGTTCAGCCTGTTGTTCCAATCAAATGTCTCTAAAAATATCCCATCAGAGCCACCTGCAAATACTATTCTTCAGCGATGGCCACGCTGCTGTCCTAAAGTGGCTGTGTGTGTTGGGTATTTGGTGTTTGAAGCTGCTTCACCTTGAAAGTGCACAGTAAAATATCACAATGCAGCATGTCAGGATTTCTTGCACAACGGGCTAATATATCTTTTTTTCCCCTCAGGGCTGCCTGGAGCCACAGGAATCCCAGGGGAAAAGGGAGACCCTGGTGAACTGGGCTTGACTGGAAATGAGGGCCCGGCAGGGCAGAAAGGTGAAAAGGGAGACAAAGGGGACGTGTCCAATGACGTGCTCACTGCAGGTGAGAGGCTGCGCTCGAGCCCTCTGCCAGGGGGAACAGGCCCGAGACCTGTCTGGAATTCAATGCAAGGGCTGCTCTGGGTCTTCTCTCCTCATCTGCCTCATGAGGCCATCTGTTCTCCGCTTTCAAAAAGGAGAATACTGTGCATGTTACCCCACTGTTGGCAAGACCAAATCTGGGATCTAAGCAGAAGTAGGCTAAATAATTCAGGTCTAAACATCAAGGCTGGATTAAATTAAAATGAATGAAACTTCTTTTTTCCAAATATCCATTAAATCCAACACAATCCAGAATAATACATGTCAGCAAGCGTGTTTCAGATGCCTCAGAGAACAACTGCAGGAAGTGCAGACGTTTCCTTTGCAATAAAGATAGGGCCATCCTCAGGCCTTTGTTCTAAGCCTTGGACATAGAGAATGGGGGCAACTATGGTTGCTGGTCTTCTTTTTCCAGTTTTCAGCCCAGATTAAAAGCAGATAATTGGTGTCTATGGGGAGGTGCGGGAGGTGCAGGAAGCCACAGGAAGACAATCACCTGGTAGAAAAAGTAGGTGACAGTGGTCATGGAGGAGGAGGAGGCAGAAGAATTTTAAAAGCAGAGGACTTTATAACATAAAACATAACTATCCTATTAATGTATTCAGTAAACATCTATTGAATATCAGAGAGTAGTATTTATGAATTGGACATTTTGCAAAGAGCTGAGACTATGAATGTGAAAATGAGCAAGATATGGCATCTGTCCTCCAGAAGCTAAGATGATAGATATTCAAAATAATGACCCTAATCATTCATTTGCCCATTTATCCACTGAAAACTAACTGAACACTGCTATTTGCCAGAAACTGTGCTAAGACCAAAGCATCAAGGAAAGATCAAGTTATATTTAGCATGCTTTGTTTCATAAATGGGAGGGTGCTATGCAAAACGCATACAATTTAAGAAGTGTTTTCACAGGGTGATATACATGAATGTACTTTTAAAATTTAAGACCATGTTACACTTCCATTATATGGGAAGTCTATACATCCAGAATACTGCATGGTCCCTATACTGCTGAACAAGTGAAGAGTGATGACACACCATGCTGAGTGCACCCCAATTCAGGAGCCCAGGCCAGAGCGGAGGGGGTCCCCTGGTCAGAGAGCAGAGGTGGTGCAGTAGGGTTGGATATTGCCTGCCCTGCCCTGGGCACAGACCCGCCTCTGGCCTCTGTGACCCCTGCTTGCCCACCCTAAAGAGACTGAGTTGGAAGAGGCAGCTAAAGAGACCTTAGAATGGGATTGGCCAGGTGAGTGGAACTGAAGGGCTGAGCGGCCTGGCCTACTGGCACCTTTATGAGAGCTCCAGAACCAGCCCTTGCAGAGCGCTCCACCCATATTGGCACCTGAGGCTACAGGACTGGCTGCCTACAGGTGTGTAGGGGCCCCAGTGACCTCAGGCATTCTCAAGAGGAAGGGTCGGGAGTAAGAGATTGATTGGGAGATGAAACAGGCTCAGCAGGGTTGAGTTGCTCCTCAAGGTGACAGAGCTGACAGGCGCACCTCATGTCTACCACACAGAGCAGTGCTGCTTGTGGCTGGCTGCAGAGTAGGAAACTTAAAAAAATACAGATGAATAAAAATAGTCACAGGGATATAAAGTACAGCATAGGGAATATAGCCAATAATATTTTAATAACTGTGGATGGTGTCTGATGGGTCCTCAACTTACCAGGGTGATGACTTAGTAAGTTCCATACTTATCTAATACTCTGTTGTACTTCTGAAACTAATATGTCAACTGTAATTGAAATTTTAAAAAAATACATTTTTTAAGAAGTACAGATGACCCACCTTCCCACATTTCTGATCTAATTGGTCTAGGAGGGAGCCCAAGATTAGAATTGTATTAAAGCTCCTTGCACAATTCTGATGAACAGTCAAGTCTGGGACCCACCAACATGGCCAGTGACAAAAGGATGAGCTTTGAAGTGAGACACCCCTGGGCCTGAGTTCCAGCCGATTCACGATACCTCTGGCAAAGCACTGGACTCCCTGAGACTGAAGCCGTTTAGAGCCTGCTTCATGGAGTGGTTGGGTGGAGCCGTGAGGAGATTTATAAATTCCAGTGCCGTCCCTGGCTCCAGTGGGAGCTCAGCCTGGCTATGGGAGCTTCCTCAGCTCCATGCGGACAAGTCCATGGGCCCCTGTGGCGAGCCCCCGGGCGGTACTCATTCTCTCTACCTTCTGGGTGAAACCTAACTCTAATTATGGCTCCTTAACCCATCTCCCCCCACCTTCTTTCCCTCTCTCTCTCCAGGTGCCAAAGGTGACCCTGGCCCACCAGGCCCTCCTGGCCCACCTGGGCCCCCAGGCCCTCCAGGGCCCCCGGGAAGCAGAAGATCCAAAGGCCCAAGGCAGCCAAACATGTTCAACGGCCAGTGCCCAGGTCACCAGCCTTGCCCCAGGGAACCTGCCTCTTCCACTTCCGGTCCCAACTCTGGCTTCCTCTAGGCTTTGTGCCCGGGTTTTGTAAAGAGAGGGAGGAGATCTTATCCAAGGAGTTCCCCCTCGTAACATGTTTGTGGGGGGCCTGAGCAGCCTATCCCGGGGTGGGGACTGGTGGCAAGTTTAGAATTGCGCCTCCCTCCACCTTTCCTCATCTCCCTCCCTTTGCTTGTCACTGGACTATTTTTCTGCCAAATTCACCATCACTCTCCCCAGAATAGTCTGGAAGATTAATCCCCACTGACACTACAACACTACCGCTGCCACCATCAAGCTTTGAGTGCTAAAAGTGTGCAGGCATGGTGCCAACTGCTAAGTTCATTTCATTCTCACAGCAGTCCTAGGACATAGGAATTGTTATTGCCACCAACTTACAGACACACAGCTGAAGCACTCAGTAGTAAGTGGCAGAACTTGGATTCAAACCCAGCTCTGTAGGGTTTGAATCCTGAAGTTAACTGTAAGGCCCCAACTCTCAGAGCATCTTCCATCGGAGGTGGAAATTCATGCTTTTTAAAAAAATATATATTTTATTGATTTTGTGCAGAGAGAAAGGGAGAGAGATAAAGAGTTAGAAACATCGATGAGAGAGAGTCATCGATCAGCTGCCTCTTGCACACCCCCCACTGGGGATATGCCCTCAACCAAGGTACATGCCCTTGACCGGAATCGAACCCGGGACCCTTCAGTCCCCAAGCCGACGCTCTATCCATTGAGCCAAACCGGTTTCGGCCATGCTTTAAGACTAAGCCGATCAAGGGCGAGAAGGCCAAGAGGCCTTGTTCTGTGGCCATTTTGTGATAGGTGTGGCCACAGGACTGACAGCTGCTTAAAACAAGATCCACACTAACGGAGAACACTTGTAGGGTGATGCTAGGACTTCTTCCCCAAACTGAGACCTGGGATCTGCCCGCCTACTTAGCCACAGGGAGGCTCGGCTTGCTGCTGTTGCCTCAGTGGGGGACAGGAGGCCCTGCCCTGAGTGTCCTCCTCACTCCCTGGACTGCACAGCCGCCTTCCTGAGCAGTCTGAAGTTCTCTCTGGTGAACTGCTTTTTCTGGAGGGTGTTTGGGGCCGTGCACACTGTTATCAGAGCGAGCAAATCTGTGCTTTCAAAGATGTCACACGTGATATCCCCCTACCCCATAAATGGAGCCCAATTAGGATTCTCCCTGGAAGTTTGGTTCCATCATTGGCATTCCGCACCGCCCTCTCCATTAGCATGAGCCCTTTGTTCAGCTTCCCTTGGGGAGTGAGCTGAAGGGGACCTTTGAACTTCATCTGAGAGGAGGGGAGGTCTGACCTGAGCCTGTGGAACTCTGACTTGCCAAGGCTCTGCCAGCCAGTGACAGCAGTGAAGCACTCAGAGCATCCTGCTGAGAGGCAGGGCTAGGCCCCAGAGCTGTGAAGACTGAGCTGTGAGGGTTTCAGTGAGAGGCCATTGCCTCCCACGCCGCCCCCTAGAGGCCCCCTAGAGCTGAGTCCTCAGCCGCCAGGCTTCCTGCGCCTGAACGTGGCCCTCTCCCTGCTCCAGTTCCATTTCTCTCCCTCCCGCCCCACAGCATGGGAAGCAGGTTGGTGCTGAGGAACTAATGAGAGCCTTTTCTCCAGCGGAGAAGAGGGGGCCTCCCTGTCCCTTTCTTGTACAAAGCCCAGGCTCCTGAGGGGAACTGCCTGTGGGGGAGTCAGCACAGAGCCCGGACAGGGGGACTTCATTTCGCTGGCGAGGAGCTTGGAGATCATGGAGGGCCCCGCCCCCTGGTAGCCGCTAAGGAAACCGCTCCACATTGCTCTCAGCTTCCCCACTGAGCACACAGCTGCTTCTTTGAGTCTAGCAGCCGGGGATGGTGCGAGCCCATCAGGATGGCCTGGCCTTTCCCAGAAAATCCTATTTGCCCCAGCTTGCCCCAGACCGGGGCCCTTACTGCCAATCCACTTCCTCCGGTCTTCACAGTCTCAGGTCCCTCCCCTTCTCCTGCCCTGCTTCTGCTGCCCTGAGCCACCTCGCCACCAAAGGTCTGAGGGAAGCCCATTTGATACAGGAACAGTGACAGGCTGAGGAGGGTGGATTCCAGCTCAGGCGCAGCCTCTAACCGGCTGTGAATCAGGTGCCCATCAGGGACCTGAGTGTGGAGGCCTCCGAGCAGGGGCAGTGGGAGATGGCCGTGAGGGCTCAGATGGTCTGGGCCAGGCTGCCTCCTCTTCCTCTGTGATCCCTGCCCTGGGCGGTTCAGTCCCTCCTGAGGCTGCTGCCTCCCACCTCTCCATCGGCCCCCTGAGGCTGAAAACCCTCCCAGGAAGTTGCAATCTCAGTAGGTAATCCTCCTGCCCCTGGAGGCCAGGAGAGAGCCAGCAAGCCTCTTCCCCAAGGATTGCTGAGGGCCGGACCACCCCGGCTCAGGCCTCCGTTTCCCCTCTTAGTGACATCTCTGGGGAGGGTTCCATCCGCAGCTGGGCCACGGAAAGCTTGCTGGGAACTCACCCATGAGGGGAGGGGGCGGGAATTTGGAAGTGGATGACTTGGTGGTGCTTAGCAGCAAGCAGCCAGAGCACTTGCTGGGCCTGTTGTGAGGGTGCCTGTGGGCCTAGAGTCCGGACTGAGGCGGGGAGGGGTGCGCTCACCGTGCCGCCTGCGCCTGCCCTGATCACTGTTTATTGTTTCAGGTGAGACATGTGCTGTCCCCAATGACGACACCTTGGTGGGAAAAGCCGACGAGAAAGTCAGTGCACACCATTCCCCACAAGCGGGTACAGAAACAAAGCATCCTATTTCGAAATTCAGAAATTGGATGCCTTAAAGTCATAATTGAGAGGTGAGCAACTTTTTTCTCTCCTCCTTTGGTAGAATCCATGATCGCTTCCATTGGAAACGCAACGCAAGTGCTGAAGGTCACGGAGACGTTTGGGACTTGGATACGAGAGTCTGCGAACAAGAGTGACGAGCGGGTCTGGGTGACTGAACATTTCTCAGGTACCTTCCCGGGCAGGCGATCTGTCCCTGTGTTGTTGTGTCTTCCACCTGCTGCCCGCCGGCAGGCTGGTCCTCTGCTCTGTGTCTGTCTGAAATCCCTGCTATTTGGTGTAAAACAGTGACCCTTTGTTTTAGGAAACACAAATGAGTGGGCAGAATACCGTACTTTCCTCCTTTGAGGACACTTGCTGCTCAGGTCACAGGGACATCATGAGCAGGGCACCCCCAGGGTAGCTTTAGGGAAAGTATCCACAGGAAACCTTATAGCGTTATGACTGATGGCCTCAGAAAGCACAATGGGGAAGAATGTCAGCGCTGAAGGCTTCTGCACTGTCCACCTGTCTGAGGTTGGCTCCGCCCATGGCAGAGCACTCTTGGCCATCGGTCTCGGGGTCTGTCGGACAGAGCCCCCAGGAGAAGGTGAAGCACCTCCTCCAGGGACACGGCTCCTGCCTGTGACCCTCGTCACGCTGCCTCGAAGGGACGTGGTCAAAAATGCCGGTCGTGGTAGCGGTGCCCTCATTCCAGAAGGGGTCTAGCCACGCTCACCGGTCGGAGCAATAGCTGAGATGTGCAGCTTCATTTCATCCAGGCTAACTGTCCAGCTGGTGGCTACTGCCCAGATGACCAGCCAAGAAGCATTCTGGGCTCAAAAGGAAAGAGCAATAACGTGAAAGAGCAGTAGCTACTGTGGAGGGCAGGAGGAGGCAGGAGGGGACTGAACAACTGTTCCTGGATGAGGCCTATGTCCATCTGATAGAAAAGTTTATATAAAGAATTGAGAGTGGGGTTGGGGAGGGTGAGAGTTTTCCTGGAGCAAAGCTGACTCTGTGCAGTCTGCATTCAAAAGACAAATCAGAATGCTAAAGAGAACTGGCCTTTGAGTCTGGTCAGGTCACAGGGACATGACCAGGGCACCCTGAGTGTAGCTTATCCAATTTTAGGCAAAGTATCCAGAAGTAAACCTTAGCATTGTGAGTTTGAGAGTCTGAGACTTTTCAAGCTGGACAAGGACCCTCCTTACGGGACACCTCCCTCCATTTACCTCCCCGCCCCCTTGTGCTAGACTCCCTCTCCAGCTGCAATTGCCAGGCCAAAGGGCCAGTAACAGCTGTCCTGGGCTTCTCTCCTGCAGGCATCAGGGTGAAGGAGTTCAAAGACCAGCCCTCCCTGCTGAATGGCAGTTACTCGCTCATCCACCTCCCGTATTATTTCCACGGCTGTGGGCATGCCGTTTACAACAACTCTCTCTACTACCACAAAGGAGGGTCCAACACCATAGTGAGGTGAGTCATGTGGGCCCGCAGCCCCTTCTCCCGCATCCCAGACAGCACCTACTATGTGCTTTAGTTACCTGCTCCCATCACTTTGTGCCCTTGGGGCCTGGCACACACTCAGAGGTCAGTCAGGACACAAGTGTGAGCCCCTGGCCCAGCCCCTGCCTGGGTCTGCATTCATTGCTGGTCCGGACCCCGGGAGTGAGGCTGGAGCCCGAGAAGAGGAGGCCGGAGTGGTCAGAGGGGCAGCTTTCTCACCCTCTGAGACAGGAAGCAGCCAGAACCCAGGGCTCCCTCTGGCAGGAAGGTGCCACACCCCGAAGTGGGTCCCTGCCAGGACCAGACAGGGACCAAAAGGCGTTCCAGGCGTTCGGAGGAAGCTGAGGTGGGCAGCCAGGCCTCTCAAGTCCCCTTCTCTCTGGTTCTTTCCAAACTCCGGTATTCCTTCCCTGGGATCAGGTTTGTTAGGCTCAGTGCACATCCCACACTCACAGGCGCACATTTCTTCTGCTGCTCAATGGCACCCTCTGGTGGTGGTCTTTTCCTGTAACAATGTCCCAACTTTCATTCCTGCAGGCAGGTGCCTCTGGGATCCTAGATTCCCTTTATGATTCAGTCTAGATTTGGAGCTGGTCACGTCAGACAGCCTCCAGGAGCTGAGGGCGCGGGTCGCCACGCACAGCTCCCTCTGTCCAGTCACCCACCAGCCATGACTTTGCTGCATCTCTTTCAGCTGGTGACCTTCTTAACTTAGCCTGCTGTGAAAATTTTTAAAATATATTTTTATTGATTTCAGAGAGGAAGGGAGAGAGATAGAAACATCTATGATCAGCTGCCTCCTGAATACACTTCCCCCACACACACCCCCACCCCACCACCGCCACTGAGGAGCGATCCTGTAACCCAGGCATGCGCCCTGACTGGGAATCCATCCTTGGTCTCCTGGTTCGTAGGTCGATGCTCAACCACTGAGCCACGCCAGCAGGGCTGCTGTGAAATCTTTTGCTTAAAATGTCAGCATGGGGTGGAAGGAGAACCTACCTGTGCAGATATCCCAGTAAAACAGCCCAAACTTGGAGTTGGCTCTGTGAGTTACTTGTATCCTGGGCCTGTCGCTTCTCCTTTTTCACTTGCAAAACGAAAGGACGGAACTAGATCAGCTTTGGAGCCCCCGTAGCTCCAGGGATGTGTGAGAAGGCATTTCAGTAGGTCAGCCAGCACCAGCACTCTGGGGTGGAGGACTTTCCTGGGCTCACGCGGCTGGGAGGGGACACTCAGAGGCCCCCACTGTCCTCCACAGCCCCCTGCTCACAGCGCTGGGATGGACCAGTAGGATGAGCATGACCGGGGCGCTTACTGGGAATACGGAGGCTCAGGCCCCGCCCCAGTTTCATAGGGGCGCGGGGAAAACCACCCTTGTGGGGAAAAGTGGCGACTCATATCTACTTTTTTTAAAACACATTTCAGATTTGAATTTGGCAAAGAAACATCCCGCACTCTGAAGCTTGAAAATGCCTTGTATTTTGATCGAAAATACCTCTTTGCCAATTCCAAGACTTACTTCAATTTAGCTGTGGATGAGAAGGGCCTTTGGGTTATCTACGCTTCCAGCGTGGATGGCTCGAGCATCCTGGTGGCCCAGATGGATGAGAGGACCTTCTCGGTGGTGCAGCACATCAACACCACGTACCCCAAGTCCAAGGCCGGCAACGCCTTCATCGCCCGGGGGATCCTCTACGTCACCGACACCAAAGACATGAGGATAACATTTGCCTTTGATTTGTTAGCAGGGAAACAGATCAATGCAAACTTTGATTTAAGAACTACTCAGTCTGTTCTTGCCATGCTATCATACAATATGAGGGACCAGCATTTATATTCGTGGGAAGATGGCCACTTAATGCTTTATCCTGTGCGGTTTTTGTCCGCTGCATTGAACCAGTGACGCAATGCAGTCTGCTCCTCTCCATAAACGGCCGATGTCCTCAGGCACCATCTCTATCCCAACAGAAAGCTGTCTTTAAGGGGGGCCAGGGGCTTCGCTGTCATAATCTCATGACATGAGTCCTTATCTGGTTGGTAAATGCCCTTTAAATTCAGACTCTTTAGAGGAAGATAACAGATTGGAAACCAAACGGCTGAGATTGGTGATTCCTCCACAAACCAGCTGGGCCGGTGACCTCTCCCTTCCAGGGAACATGAGAGAGCTGGCTAACACGATGGGTGAGGTTTTCTCCACGTGTAGGGAATTCAGTGTTTCTTAGCTATTGCTGCTGTACAACTTTTATATATTTGGCTGTTGTTGTTTGTGTTTGTTTTTAGCCATGTGCTGAGCAAATTGACCTCTGAGTTTATCGGCCCAATTGCTTGAGCAATGAATTCCTTAGTGCCGACTTCTATTTGGCACCTTGAAGCTGCCCTGGCCCTTTAAGGCTGCTGAAGTAGCACATTTCCCACAGCTTATTACCTTTCTCTGCCTCTGCACCTGCACCACAGCACCAGAACGGCCAGTGTCCTCTGCTCCTGGTCACTGATCCAAGGTTAGCAAAAAGCAGCACAGCCACGTGTGCAGGTTTCCAGTAAAACAGCCACGGGCCCCTCCAGGTTCTTATCAGCTCTGATCCCGCTGGTTGGCAGCAGTGGGTCATAAACGGAATCCTCGGGTCTCGGGCTCCTGCCACAGCTGTGTCTCCGCTGTCAGAGTGCTGAATATTGTGTGGCATTAACTGGCTTACAACTACGGGAAGCACTCCGCAGTTTTCAGAACAGAAGCACCATCTGTGGTTAACTGGAACAGGGGCAGGCAAACGATGGCCCTTGGGCCAAAGCCATCCCTTCAACTGTGTTTGTAAATAAAGTTTTATTGTAACACAGTTAGTTACATGCATTATTATAATCGTCTGTGGCTACTTTTGCTCTATAATGATGGAGTTGAGTCACGGTAAGAAAGTTGAGTAGTGGCCACAAAGCCTAAAACATGGACCGTCTGGCCCTTTGCCCTCCTTTGATTTAGAATAGAAAGAGAGCCTGTTTGGGGAAGGGCATATTCACAAGAGCTGTGTGTTATGTTTTGGTTTATCCCAGACCAAGAAGTGGTCATTTATATGGTGTGAGTTTTTGATAGAGGGAAAGGGTGAGGCCAGCGTAAAGCTAAGTGGCCTTCCAAAAAGCAGTAGTGAACTGTCCCTTCTCTCACATCGTCCTAAAGGATGTGCTCTGGTCCTCTTGAAAGCAGGAGAAAATCCATTTTAACTTACTCCTAATGCCCTTGAATTCTGCCAGCTTGGTTTTTCAAACGTGCTTCAGCCAGGCCGGGCCACTGAGAGCGGAGAGGAATCTAGACAGGGACTAGGGTCCTGCAGCCAGGAGGGCACCTGAGGAAAATCTGACGTAGACATTTTCCAGCAAGTTGTTCTCATCGAATACATGTGTCTGTTTGGGGGAAAACTTCTGCAGCTTTTTGATTGGGGCTAAATCCATCCTCTTTGACTCTGAGTCCTGGTTTTATACCTTACTAATAGAAGCATTTTCAAACTCAGGGGGTGTACAGATTTAGATTTTAAATCTCTCCACACCTGAAAATACCCAGGCAGTTATGAGGGAATTTTTTTGTTGTGTTTTCAAAATAAGAGTTTCTACAACTCCCCCCCCACCCCCTGCTGACACACACACACACACACACACACACACACACACACACACACTTATTAATTACATTGGTTATGTTGTGTCATCACAGCTTTTAAAAATACTCTTTTCAGATTCATGTTTTTAGAAAAGTAAGTAGAGTTTCATGTTCAAGATCAATGTGTCTAATGAATGCCAATCTGCTTTTAAAGTATTTAAATACGTATGTGGCTGTTTCTGGATGCAGGGGGCCTGGATATGAACATAATTTCATAGTAACAGCCATGTTAGTAATAATAGTAATTAATCGTATGTGTGGTAGCAACCAAAATGGTTAGTTGTTAAACTAGCATATATTCCTTTTAGGAAAAAGTTTCAGAAACCCCAGTCTTGCTTGACATCTGAGCTACCTTGGTTCCCTGAATTGTGGGTAAGGAATTATATATTCACTACCAGAGAAGGCTGTACTGAAATGTGTGTTTTGTTTTTGCTATGGCAGAGTAATATGAGGACAGCTGAGTTTGATCAAGGTTTAATGGGTAATTTTATATGGCTGATAGTTTGTTGTTACAGAGGGAAAAGAATAAAGATTTGACTCATTCTTTTCTGCAAGCAGCACTTGATTAAAGACAAAAAGGTGTGGGCTTACTGCTAAAATAGAACGGACAACCGAATGCTTTTAAGTCAAGATATCATTTTGGCAGTTATCACTCTCACTCATTACCAGGTGGCTTTAAAGCACTTCCCAAATATCTGCCTTTCTGATATCAGAATCAAACCCGATAATCCTCTAGCTCCTCTTTAATCTGTAGGAGATAGCTTCCCGGGGGAAAGTAAATAAAACCGCCCGTCCCGACCTCAGAGGCAGGTTGGACCCTATTTCAAAGCATTTTCTTTCAACTGATAACGTGCCCTCCTGAAGCCACGCAGGTGGCTACAGTCTCAGCGTATCGCGCAGCACAGGTGTTCTGACAGAAAGGATTCTGGCGTGAACGTGTTAAGATGAGGAGTTCTGATCGTAGGCATTTTGACAATCTTATTCCCCTTGAGGTCACAAGGTGAAAAGTCAAGTGAGAGGCCACAACTCTGCAGGAGCCAGCTGCACATTCTGGCCTGTTTGATGCCAGAGCGTCCGAAGGAGAAGTGTGTGATAGGGCTTTTCCCCTCTCATCCAGCTTCTGTGACCTTGGGGATCATATCATCCAAAGCCACGGTTTCCCATCTGTATCCACTGAACAACAAAAGAGTAACTGGGACTGTCTCTTTTTTTGTTGTAATTTATTTAACTTTAATCTACCTAGTCAATAAAATAATCACTGCTGAACACAAGCACATATTGGAACAAGTGTATTTTATTTTGACCTCTTGCTAATTTAGATGCAACATTTAAAAGAAAAAACAACAACCCAAAACACTACTGTGGTGGGATTTTATTGGGTTGTTCCTCTGTCAAAACTTGTGCAGTTTACTAGCTCCTCTGAATACTGAAGACTCATTGAGGTGGGCTGTTTTCTCTGGAGAAAGACATCGTAACTAGAACTAGACACACACAGCCGCAAATGCAATGGAGATTTGCTCATTTATTGGCTTAGGCAAAGCACCTGAAGAGAGCATAACATTTGGGGCTAAATATGAAAAGAGACAAATGTTAAAAAACTGGATTTGTGTGAATTTGGACAAGTCTCTTAATCCTCAGAACGTGTTTCTTTTGAAAAATGTTGCTAACAGCATTACTTAACCTTCTTTGATTTTTCTATAGGAAATGAGAAATGCTCTGAAATTATACAAGTCTTAATAAATGATAGCTGTTACTTTTATATTCATTCCTACGGGAAACCAGAATGACCCTGTTGTTCTTATGGCTTTATTCAGGGGCTGGTTAGGAACACAGCATCAACTATTTCTTTTTTTTCTTTTTTTCCTTTTACTGATTTTTTACAGAGAGGAAGAGAGAGGGATAGAGGGTTAGAAACATCGATAAGAGAGAGTCATCAATCAGCTGCCTCCTGCACACCCCCCACTGGGGACGTGCCGGAAACCAAGGTACATGCCCTTGACCAGAATTGAACCTGGGACCTTTCAGCCCCCAGGCCGACGCTCTATCCACTGAGCCAAACCGGTTTTGGCAGCATCAACTATTTCTGTCTGCTGGCCTGTTTGATTAGCTAGTTAACACTTTACTCCACCAAAAAATAGGCCCCTTAGATATACAACAAATTTACAATAAAACTGCCCCAAATTAAAAAAAAAAAAAAAGTTTAAGAATATGCTGCTTTGTTCTATAGAACTTCTTTATAAGCTCCTCTAGTAGTGTCTCTGTTAGTGGGTGGCCCAAGGCAGGCACTGCTGATGGCTTTCGTCATTAAAATATAAAGCAAAGAGAGAAAACCCACCAAGAAAATAGTAGTCTTGCCCTTTCAGACTTTGCATGTGATGTTAAGATATCCGTTCTTACATTCGCTGCAAGACATAAAATAAGGATGAAATTCATCTGCCTCACTACTTTCCATCCAAGCAATCTGCTATGACCAGGCCCCAAAGCAGAGCAATTTAAGAAACTGTGGTTAAAGTACTTCTAACACCTATTAAAAACGTAATTCTATAATTGCTAGGTTCTTGTGTCCAGCCGTCTGGCATTGTCAGTGTCCCAAACTGGTTGCTGAGGCCACATGCGTCATCACAGGATGACAAGAGGCCAACACTAGAGGGGTCTTCACAGAACAGCCAACCCAACCCTCTCCCTTGGCGTCTGAGAATGGAAGCCACAGAAGGTGGCACCACAGCTTCAGCGTCTGCGTGCGTCCACAGGAGACACTGTATCAGGACCTTGTGATCATGTGTTCCACCACCTTCTGCCGCTTCCAGAGTAAGGATCTGGTCCTTGTAATTGGAAAATGAAAATAATTAACTTTGAATATTTAAAACAAAACAAAAAAACCCCCAAAAAACCCGACTTAGAGGAATAAGCCAAACCAGCCCAGTCAAGCAGAGACACTCCCTGCCAAGATGCAGCCGTCCCCCTGGGAGGTAGACGCACGAGCCCCAGGCCAGGACCTGGTCATTCCCAAACTGTCACCCCCACTGGATGACCCTCCCGGAGTTCTAGAGAAGACACCAAAGTAGCCACTACTTGGTGCTCACATCTGCCATGTCTCTCCTAGGCACCTTCCCTTTGTACATGCTCCTTCATTTACTCATAGATGCGCAAATGGGGACTGTCCCTAAATGTCATCTATTCTCTCATTCTGTCTACAAAGGCAGTGGGCACTGTGCCGCAGCCGCTGCTCCTTGAATTCCTCATCAGCAAAGACCTTTTGGCCCTGGTGCTGGGAGTGCCCACCGCATACAGCTCTCAGCTGTCTGCCCCTTCGGAACTGCCTGGGCTGCAGAGACCTCTTTCTTCCTCACAGCACGTCCCCTCAGCCAGTGGCTGCTCTGTGCATGAGTATGAAGGCCTGGAAGCTCAGCACAACTCAGAATGACTCTACAGTGACCGCAGTGCCAGAGCCCCCATGGGCCAGCCGTGTGTCACTGAGTCTTCCCTCCACCCGTCTGGCTTCTGTTCCACCTTCCACAGGTGCTGAACGAAAGCCTCCTGAGTGACACCCGCTGGCTAACGTCCACCCGACACCTGCTTCCTGGGGAACCCAACCCGTTGTAGGCTTGCCCAGCTAAATTTTAATGTCAGATCAACAACAGCAACATTATGTCCCAGCCATAATATTTCTACTAAAAATTACATATTTGAAATCCATTTTTAACCATGAGACCTGTATTTATATTTGTTAAACTTGATAACCATAACCAGCTAGAGTCCCAGAAAGAAGCCCGGGAGATGAGGGTTTGTGGTTGGACCATTCACCACCCTGTTTGCAGTGAGGACCCATCCCGGGAGTAGATGGGCCACAAATAACCCCTGGGACAAGGCGGTGGTCCCACGTTACAATGCCCACCGGTGGTCATCTGGAATGGAATATGTTAGCGCAGTGGTTAGCAAACTCATTAGTCAACGGAGCCAAATATCAATACGATTGAAATTTCTTTTGAGAGACAAAATTTTTCAACTTAAACTCTATAGGTAGGTACATTGTTGTTAACTTAATTAGAGTACTCCTAAGCTGGCCTTTGCTAAAAACTCAAGGTGCCAAAGAGCTGCAGTTTGCCTACCACTGTGCTTTAGTGAATGTGATGCATCAAGTGATGGAGATTCACGGACTAAAAGCATAATGGAATCAGGTGGATATTGCTAAGCCTGATTGACCCTCTGGAAAAACATAGGAGAAAGCTGAGAGTAATTAATTTCTAATTGAAAGCTACAAGGGCAGGGAAGGCCCAGGGCGTCTCTAGCAGCACGCAAAGAGGTTCTCTGCTCCAGCAGCCGAGGGAAGACCAGACGCTGGACTTAAAGTTGCTCCCAGGAAGGTTAACTGTCCAGCAAAAGGCCGCTAAGCCAAGGTGAGGACCCGGACAAGGTGAGGAGGCGGGGAGTGGGGATATCAGGATTGCCTGCTTCCAAGGTGTAGTTTGTATGTTGTTTGTGGTCATTTGGAAATAAGGGGAAGTTTAAGGGTTGGTTAAATCAAGCTTGTTGGCAATGTTTTTTCTCTAAAAGGCCTGATAATAAATATTTTAGCCACCGGGTTCCTGTTGCAACTACTTAACTCTGTTGTTGTAGCTGGAAACAATATATAAACATGTGAGCATGGCCATATTCCAATGAAACTTTTGGACACTGAAATTTGAATTTTATAATTTTCATGGGTCACACAATGTTTTTATTTTGACTTTTTTTAATTGTATAAAACTGTAAAAACTACTTTTAGCTTGCAGACTGTACAAAAACAGGTGGTGGGCCCAATTTGACCTACAGGCCGGTTGGCCAAGCTGTGGTGTGAGAGTGATTTGTAAGACCAGTACCTTTGGCCTTCGTCCCAGTTCTGACCCAGAACTCCTAAACCCTAAGAATGTCCTGTGAGGAGAGTTATAAAGGTGTCTTTTCTTACGTTAATGAGGTGGCTTTTGGAAAATCTCTAGGCATCAACCACGTGATTGGATCTCTGGAAGAAAGGGAGGCTGGAGGTTGAAGAGTTTGCCAATGGCCAATGATTTAGTCAGTTATGCCAGGGCAATGAAGTCTCCATAAAAACACACACAAAAGGACGGGGTTCAGAGAGCTTCCGGGTTGGCGAGCGTGTGGAGATGCAGGGAGAGGGGTGCCCAGGGAGAGGGCAAGAAAGCTCCCCGCTCTCCCTGCACCTCACCTCACGTACCTCTGCCACCTGGCTGTCCCTGGGTTACATCCCGTTTCTCTGCGTTCTGTGAGCTGCTCTAACAAATTAATTGAACCTGAGAAGGAGGTTGTGGGAACCTCTGATCTATAGCAGGCTGGTCAGCAGCACCGGTGATAACCAGGACTTGTGGTTGTCATCTGAAGTGGGACTGAGCCCTGAACCTGGGGGATCTCATGCTGCCTGTAGGTAGAGCGGCAGTCAGATAGAGATGAATTATTGGTCACCCCGCTGGTGGTGTAGGGCAGTGTTTCCCAACCTTCTCTCATGATGAGAATCACCTGGTGGAGTTGTTAAAACACAGATTCCTGAATCCCAACTAAGAAGTGCTAAACTAGAATTTTTGGGAACATATAGGTAAAATTGTATACTTAACTAGTGCTCTAAGACAGATTTTATATACAGAGCACTAAGTTAGGTATGCAATTTTACCTATATGTTCCCAAAAATTCTAGTTTAGCACTTCCTAGTTGGGATTCAGGAATCTGTGGTTTAACAACTCCACCAGGTGATTCTCATCATGAGAGAAAGTTGGGAAACACTGGTGTAGGGAAATACCTGCACACAGCTGGTGTTGGAGTTACTGTGAGTGTGGCTATGTTGTGAGGGCCAAGGAGACACACCTGTGGCAAGCTGAATCTGTTCTTACCTGGGTTAAGCACATGCTACTTCTCACGGTGCTTATATTTAAGAACATTTCATTGGCCCCTCCTTGAGGATGGGGGTCATTGTGTCAACTTAAAGACTGCTGTGCACATAGGGTGAGATACCTTTTTTTATTTTCTCCCAAGCTTAGAAAAGGAATACCACAGTGGTGGCAACTTCAAGGCCATCAGCATAGTTCACAAGTATCGAGTGCTTACTGGGTGCCAGGTGCTGTACTAAGTGCTTCCAATTGATGAACTCATGTGATCCCCCTGGAAAGCCCTTAAAGTGTAAACTTGATCAAACCCATTTTCCAAACTAAAAGACATTAAGAAACTCACCGACTGTCCCTCAGCTTGGAAATGGTGAAATTAGGATTCGAATTTAGGAAGTCTGACACCAGAGACCACACTGTTGGCAACTATTCCTTCCCGCCGCTCAGACAGAATTCCAAAGGTTTCTCCATTCTTTCTGGCTCCTTTGGCCTTTTCCAGGGCAGTAAGGGCTAAAGTCACACCCGCGTGCTGGAGGTTGAGCTAGCCAGTGTCTGTCTTTGTCAGACTGGGTCTTGCTTGGTCCTAGTTGTCTGGCAATTAAATACTGGCAACCTGATTTGCTTGGGCATTTTTCTATTTGCTCTCTCTTTTTTAAATATGTTTTTATTGATTTTTTTAGAGAGGAAGGGGGAGGGATAGAGAGAAACATCACCCATCAGCTGTCTCCTGCACACAGTCCCACAGGGTACTGAGCCCATAACCCGGGCATGTGCCCTGACCAGGAATCAAATTGGCAGCCTCTTGGTTCTTGGGTCAATGCCAACCAGTGAGCCACACTGGCTGGGCCTTGCTCTCTCTTTCTTTCTCCAACCTACCCCTCTTTCTGCCCTAGAATGGCCAATATGAACATATACACTCCAGCTTTCTTTTGGTTTATCTGAGTAAGGCATATCTTTTTCCATTCTTTTACTTTGAATCTATCCATGTCATTAAAGTTCTTTTGCAGGCAGCACGTATTTGGCTCTTGCTTCCCCCCCACCCCCACCCCCATCCCCAGTCTGCCTATGCCTTTTAAATTTAGGCACTTAAGGCACTAGTCAAGTATAGCCTGGTGGGCTGCCTGCTTTTGTAAATAATATTTTATTGAAATGCATCACATTCATTCAATTCTGTATTATCTATCTACTAGTGGCCCAGTGCATAAATTAGTGCACATTGGAAGGAAATTAATTAGAAGAAATATTTTAATATCACTATTTGCCCTTTATAACAGAAGTGTTAACCAAATTCACAATCAACAATGACAGATCGAAACACACGCATGCATTGGTGCCAGTGATGAAGCCAGGGCTGTAGGGAAGCCGGGTTCCAGATCCAGAGGGAGGCCGGTGTAGGTCGCTGGGGAAAGAAAGGCCTACTCTTGCACACATTTCATACATCAGGCCTCGAGCATAGGATAAACCTGCTTAATTAGACCTGCTTTTTGATTTAGCGAAACTTTTCCATCCCAGTGAAGCACCCAACTTCTCTTTCAGGTAATTGTGAGCAACACAGCAGTAAATATCAACACGAAGCAGATTATTATTGTAGGTTTAGACCATTTACCTCAAATGTAATTACTGATATGGTTGGTTTGAATCTATAATTTTACTCTGTTTCCTTTTTTCTCTTTTTCTGTTGTCTTTTGCACTGGATATTTTTTTATAATTTCACTGTATTTTCTTTCTTGGCTCATTAGTTATAACTTGTGTTATTTTACAGTAGAGCTTAGGGTATATATCTTTATCGCAGAGTGCCACTTCACCTACGTGAAAACCTTACTACAATACACTTCCATTCTCCTCTCCTGGCCTTTGGCTGGCATTGTCATGCATACACCCAGCATTTGTATGTTCACTAAAGGCCCAGTGCACAAAATTCATGCATAGGGGAGGGGATGTCCCTCAGCCCAGCTTGCACCCTCTCCAATCTGAGACCCCTACTGGGATTGGGCCTACATGGGCAGTTGGATATCCCTCTCACAATCCAGGACTGCTAGCCTCTTGTTTGGATTGTTCCCTTCATTATTATGTAGTGTACTTTTTTTTGTCTCTTACTATAGTCTTTATTTTAAAGTCTGTTGTGTCAGGTATAAAAATTGCTACCCTTGCTTTCTTTTCATCTACATTTGCATGAAATACCTCTTTCCATCTCTTTTAATCTCTGTGTATCTTTTGTTCTGAGATGGGTCTCTTGTATACAGCATATACCTGGGTCTTGGTTTCTTATCCATTCTGCAACCCTATGTCTTTTGATTGGAGCATTTAAGCCATTTGCATTTAAAAATCAATATTAATAGGTACATACTTATTGCCATTTTCATCTTTATTATTATGTTCCTCTGTTTTCCCTCTCCCCCTCTTCATCCTTCTTATTCACCCTTTAATGTTTCTTCTGCTACTAGTTTGGTGGCAATGAAGTTCTTTAGCTTTTTCTCATCTGAGAAGCTCTTTATTTCTCCTTCAGTTTTAAGCAATAGCTTTCCTGGGTAAAATAGCCTGGTTGTAGATCCTTGCTTTTCATCACTGAATATTTCATGCCAATTTCTCTGGTCTGAAAAGTTTCTGTTGAGAAATCAGGTGATAGTGTATGGAAGCTCCCTTGCTGATTCTATACACGGCTTCATCCAAACTACTGCCTGTTCCTTCTAGAGGAGTCTTCATTTCAGATATTGTATTCATTTTTTACTGGCTCTTCTCTTCCTCTTCTTTTTTTCAATTTCTCCTGTTCTTTCACTTGGGGCATATTTATTTGTCTCCCATTTTGGTTGCCTCTTTGTGTTTGTTTCTGTGTATTAGGTGGATCTGCTATGACTCCCAATCTTCATAGGATGGCCTTACATAGAAGGTGTCCTGTGGGATCCAGTGGTGCAGTCTCTTGATCACCTGAACTTGGTGCTCTAGGAACCTCACTTGTGTGAGTAATGAGAGCCTGCCTGTTGTAATTGAGACTTGATTATTATTAGTCCATTTGTGCATGTTATTGAGCCTCAGGCTAGCTGACTATGAGGAGAAACCCTAACAACAGTGTACAAGCTACTTCACTAGTAGTAGAATTTACACCAGGAATGTCTGGTGCCTGCTGCAGTCTCCTTTGCATTTTCTATTGGATCCTGCTCTGATGTCTAAAACTGGCCATTGGGTGTGTTGGTTTGGGGGCCTCTTGTGTGGGACTCTAGTGTGGACCAATGTCAGATGCTGCCTGGGACTGGCCCTGGGTAACCTGCTTGGAGCTACAAAGTGATCCACAATTTGTGGCTGCCTCTGATGGGCCTGGGTGTGCACAGGAAGAGCCAACCTGGGCACCAAGGCTGGCTTTTACCAGCACTAGGCCCAGGGGCAGGTCAGTTAAAGTTCCAGGCACCCCAAGTGCTGCCTCTGCCTGGCAGCTGCCTGTAGACTCAGTCACTGAGACAGCACTCAAGCCACATGAGATAGATTCTCAGTGCGTCACCAGGTAGGAGTGTGTGGTATACACCAGATTGATAAGGTTCCAACTTGATGCCAGTGCTGCGTCAGAGGCCATTCAGCAAATATCCCAGGGTACACCAAGTCTAGTGTCACTGCTGGAGGCTAATTTCAGCATGTCATAACCGCAAGAAGTTTCATCAAAAGGTTGATGGAACTTGGGGCTTATTCAGCAGGGCTGAATACATGTTATTACCTACTGGAATGGCTGAAGGACATTTCCCCACACTTAAAGATTTGCATATATTATTGCCTCTTACCAGACAACTGAGGGCATTTTAATCTACATGGTATTGCCTCCTGCTGGCCTAATACCTGAAACAGCTGAAGGCAGTTCCCTCAGAACTGACAATGAATGCCTCTGTATACTAAACCTTAACCTTTGACAATTTGTGTTCATAAAGAGGGAGGGGTTCTGAGACAGAGAGAACTTGGTTCCTACAGCTAAGCACCCCTGACTCTTTATTTTCAAAACAGAAGACAGAGTGGCTGAGTGAATTAAAGAAAAAAGACCTGTCTACATGCTGCCTCTAAGAAGCTCACTTCAGAGATCCAAGACGGCGATGGAGTAGTGGAAACAACTGGGGCCAGGGACTGCACCTGCAACTCAGGTAGGTGCCCTTGACCAGGAATTGAACCCATGACCCTTAGGTCTATGGGCCAATGCTCTAACCATGAGCAATACTGACCAGGGCAGTGATTTAATGATTTTTAATAGTATTATTAAATTTCCTTCTCTTTATCTTTTATGTGTTTAATATAGATAATTGCTTTGTGGTTACCATGAGGCTTACATACAACAATTTATATAATCATCTGTTTTACATTGATAACAACTTAATTATAAATTAATTTTAAAGCTCTACATTTTCACTCTTCCACTCCCATGTTCGGTGTTTTTGATGTCACTCTTTATATCCTTTTATCTTGCATATCCCTTATTGTAGTTGTATTTTAACAATGTTTGTCTTTTAACTTTCATACTAGCTTTATAAGTAATTAATCGACCACTTTTATAACACTAGATTATTCTGATGTATAATTGCCAGGTAGAGTATTCTAGGTTCAAAGTTATTTCCTTCAGAGCAAAGAATATATCGTGCCACTTCCCCACTGCCTCCCTGCCTCTCTGCCTCCCCCTTGCCTTGCTCCTGTCAGCACATATCATAGCAAGCGATAAAACTCCCGTTCTCCCGGTCGAACTCCTGTGGGGACACTTCGCATATTAGCTTTTTATATATATAATTATTTATTAATTATTATGTTATTTTCCATATGAACAACTGTAAATGTACTTTACCCCGCCCTGTGTATATATAGTGTTGTGAGAACATAAGCACATGTCCCACAGGCCATCAGAACTAGGTGATTTAGAAGTGTCCCTGGGCAGCAGTTGCAAAAGTCCAGGTATCAGACCCGGGATGAGGCAGAGGGATATCAGTAAGATGGCATCCACTGGCCTCCATCACTGGCGTGGATCTAAGTAGGCCCCTAGGTGTGTGAAAAACCAGATGCCTGTCCTCAGGCCAAAGCTCCATGACAAGCAAACAGGCCTTTCACAGAAACACTGCGGGTGTGTTTCCGTCTGCTCCTGTGCAGTGCCTCCAGGGTGCTAGCCAGTCAAGAACTACTGGTTTGTTACTAAACCCACGGGACCCAGAAATGCAAGCCCTGTTGGCCATTAAAGCAAGGCTGCCGAGGGATGCCCCTGGTCACACTGTAAAAGTTGGAGAGCCATAGGAGGACACAGCTCCTTGTTGGTAGATACCAGTGAGCTGGAAAGAGTCAGAGGGAGAGTGCAAAGATGTCCCCAGAGGAAGAACCGATCAGACCTTCAGATGTGTGTTAAATGCCTGCCCCCAGGCCGATGTTTTAAGCTAAAAGGCCCCTTTCACTTACAGTCTGGGTGTCACTCACCTGGCTGGCTGTGCTGGGTCAGTGTGGAGGCCATTAAGAGCCATGTGTCATTTGTTGAGCTTTGTGGGTCTTGTGGACATGAGCTCCACTGGATTTCATAGCTAGATGTTTTGGGGTCTTGTCTCTCACAGGCAGATCTTAAAAGTTGGAGTGCCTGATACGTGATCCAAGCCCTTTGCCCCTTAGGGAGAAGCTCTAAATTTAGGATTCTCTTATGTTACCATTTGAACCAGAACTCACCATGGGAATTTTGATAGGGATTGTATTGGGTAGCATGGACATTTTAACTGTGTCAATTATTTTAAGCCATAAACACGGAATATCTTTTCATTTATTTGTGTCATCAATGTCATACTTGTCATTTTTCAGATCTTTCACCTCAATGGTTAAATTTATTTCTTAGGTATTTTATTCTTTTTGATGAAACTATAAATTGTTAGTATCTCTTTGATAATTCAATGTTGCTTCAAAGAAACAATGGTTTTTGTGCATTAATTTTGTAACTGCAACTTAACTGAATTCATTTATTAGTTAAAAATTTCATTGGAAAAAAAGGTGTTTCTTTTTTTCCAATGAAATTTTTAGAATTTACTATATATAATATCATGTCACCTGCAAAGAAAGACAGTTTTACTTTTTCCTTTCCAATTTAGATAACCTTTTATTTCTTTTTGTTGGTTGATTATTCTGGCTAGAATTTCCAGTATGAAGAGTGGACACTTGTCTTGTTCCTGATCATAGTGGAAATGTGTTTGTTTTTCATCATAGAGTATGATGTTACCAGTGAGCTTGTAATACACGGCCTTTATTATGTTGAGGTACATAAAATACATGTGATTTTTTATCACAAATGGATATTGAATTCTGTCCAATGCTGCTTCTGCATTTGTTGTGACAATCATGTGACTTTAATCCTTCATTTGTTAATGTGGAATATCATATTGATTTGCAGATGTTGAACCATCCTTGCACCCCTAGAATAAATCCCATTTTATCATGGTGGGTAATCCTTTTAATGTGCAGTTGAATATGGTTTGCTAATATTTTGTAAATGATTTTTACAACTGTGTTCATCAGGGATATTGACTTGTGATTCTATATTCTGTGGCATCTTGGTCTGGTTTTGATATCAGGGTAATGCTGGCCTCGTGAAATGATTTTGGAAGTGTTCCTCTTCTTCTTTTTTTATGAAGAGTTTGAGAAGGATATTTCACCTTTATTTTTAAAAATTATTTTCACTGTGTTAAGAATTTTACTTTCTAGGGGATGATATATAATGATGGGAAAATATATACTAGTATATTTGAAAAAATAATATTGTGAGTTTTTTGTTTTTTAGGGAAAAAACTGCTTCTATATTTTTGCCTTTGCTCATTAGTATAAAATGTGTCTATTTTTCTCTTGCTGCACTTAAGATTTTTCTTTTTACCACTGGCTTTAAACAATTTTATTATGATGTAACAATGTGATTTCTTCCATGTTTCCTATGCCTAAATTTCATTCAACTTCTTGGATCTATTTTTAAAATTTATCTTTATTGTTGAAAAATTACAGATGTCCCCTCTCCCCCCCTTTTTTCCTCATTGACCCTCTCCACCCCACACCCTCCCTCCCAGGCCTCCACCACACTCTGTGTGTCCATGAGCTTTGCATATATGTATATAGGTTCCCAAGTTACTCTCTTCCCCACCCTCCCCCCCCCCTTTTTTTTTTTTATCAAAACTGGAAGATAGCCGAAACCGGTTTGGCTCAATGGATAGAGTGTCGGCTTGGGGACTGAAGGGACCCGAGTTCGATTCCGGTCAAGGGCATGTACCTTGGTTGCGGGCATGTCCCCCGTAGGGGGTGTGCAAGAGGCAGCTGATCGATGTTTCTCTCTCATCAATGTTTCTAGCTCTCTATCTCTCTCCCTTCCTCTCTGTTCAAAATCAATAAAATATATTAAAAAAAAAAACAAAACTGGAAGATATCTGTACTTCTCTTCTGTTTTTTGTTTTTCCAATCTTTATTGTTGTAAATATTACATGTCTCCCTTTGTCTCCCATTGACCCCGATATCCACCCCCTACAGGCCTTTACCACCCTATTGTTTGTAACTATGCATACAAGTTCTCTGATTGATCTCTTTCCACTCACCCACTCACTCCAACTTCCCTCTGAGATTCGACAGACTGTTCCATGCTTCTATGTCTCTGAATTTATTTTGTTCATCAGTTTATTTTGTTCATTAGATTCCATATATAAGTGAGATCATGTGATATTTGTCTTCCTCTGATTGGCTTATTTTGCTTAGCATAATACTCTCCAGGTCCTTCCAAGCTGTCTTTAAGGGTAACAGATATTTCTTTTTTACTACTGCATAGTATTCCATGGTGTAAATGTACCACAGCTTTTTTGGACTTCATTTCAATTATATTTTTTTATTCTTCTCTTCCAGTGACCCCAATTACACCATGTCAGGCTGCCTAAAGTTATCCCCTAGCTTACTGATGCTGTGCTCATTTTATTCCAGTGTTTGTTTCATTTTGTATAGTGTCTATTGCCATGTCTTCATATTCACTAAACTTTCCTTCTGCAATGTCTAATCTGTGAATCTCTATCATTGTATTTTTCATGTTGGACACTGTAGTTTTTATTGCTAGACATGTGATTTTTTAAAATGTCTTTTATGTCTCCAGTTAACATGTTTAATCTCTTCTCTCGCTTCTTGTACATAAAAATATAGTTGTAACTATTTTGATATCCTTTCTAATAACTTCATCACCTGTGTTATTTAGGGATCATTTTTTGAGAGGTTGATTTTTCTCTTCATGGACATATTTTCCATGCCTGGTAATTTTTTAAATTTATTAAATTATTATCTGTGTACATATCTTACCATTGCCCCCCCCCCCCCTCCCAGAGATGCCCTCCCTCCCCAGAGTTTTGTGTCCATTGGTTGTACTTATATGCAGGTATACAAGTCCTTCGGTTGATCTCTTATCTCCCCTAGATCTCCCTCCCCTGCCCGCTGTAATTTGACAGTCTGCTTGTTGCTTTACTGTCTATATCTATCTTTTGGTTCATCGGTTTATAATGTTCTTTATTATCCATAAATGAGTGAGGTCATGTGGTGTTTCTCTTTCATTGACTGGCTTATTTCACTCAGCATGATGTTCTCCAATTCTATCCAGATTGCTGCAAATGATAAGAATTCCTTCTTTTTTATGGCAGCATAGTATTCCATTGTGTGGATGTACTATGGTTTTTTGATCCAATCATCTGCTGACGGGTACCTAGGCTGTTTCCAAATCCTAGCTATTATAAATTATGCTGCTATGAACATAGGGGTGCATATATCTTTTCTAATTGGTATTTCTAGTTTCTTGGGATATATTCCAAGGAGTTGGATTACTGGGTCAAATGGGAATTCCATTTTCAGTTTTTTGAGGAAACTCCATACTGTTCTCCACAGTGGTTGCACCATATGCCTGGTAATTTTAATTGAATGTCAGACATTGTGAATTTTACCTTGTTGAGTGCTGGATATTTTTGTATTTCTATAATTATTCTGGAGCTTTGCTATGAGATGCAATTTAGCAATTTGAAAATAGTTTGGTCTTTTTCTTTTTTAGCACTCTTGGGTGAAACCAGAGTAGTGTTTTGTCTAGGATTCATTCTGTCTGATTACTGTAGCAAAACTGAGTACTATACCTCATACTCCATGGATTACAAGGTTTTCCAGTTTTGTTGGTGAAAATACAATATAAACTATTCCAAGCTTTCTGTGTTTAGACCGTAGTGCTTTAGATGTTCTTTGGCCACTGGTTTTTTACGCATGTGCACTAATTCATATTCAGCTGAACAACGGAAGTAGGTCTCTATGCAGCTCTTGTCTGACCTCAAGCTAACATGCCTCCCGACTCCCAGTTCTCTTTGGCACCTCAGAGAGGCTGCCAGGCAGAGAGACCCTGCCTGGTCTCCCCTCTCTACATGGTAAGTTGGGACAATAACAATGCTAATAGTGTCTCAGGGATCACTATCCTCCACTGCCTCATGTCCAGTGTCTTGAGGACCATTTTTAAATATAGTTTACTTTTGTTTTGTTTTAAGCAAGAGGGCAAATCTAGTCTCTTATTGCTCTTACCTGACAGAGGAACTGCTCTCCATCCTTTTGGAAGCTCTCCTCAACGCATTTAGGCTTAAAGTACCCTGCCTGGCGGGGTAGTTTGGGCCAGTTTTTGTTTGTTTGTTTTGTTTTATATACTGGTACATGGATTTCAGAGAGGAAGGGTAAGAGACATAGAAACATCAATGATGAGAACCACTGATCAGCTGCCTCCTGCACGCCCCACACTGGGGATTGAGTCTGCAATTCGGGCATGTGCCCTTGGACTATGGTGCATGGAATCGAACCCGGGACCCTTCAGTCCATAGGCCGATGCTCTGTCCACTGAGCCAAACTGGCTAGAGTGCTTGGACCAGTTTTGCTTTAGGGACTGGGATCATAAAGTTTCTCTCAAGTTTTTTCCCTCTGGGTCCTCTTGTTAGTGTGCATACTCTGACCTCCCTTACTTTGGAGCAACATTGGAACCCAGACTCAGATTTTGAGTTTTGGGTAGAAAGCAGATCAAAAAGGGTTTGATGGTCTGCGTCAGGTGCTATGTCCTTGTGTCTACATACAAAAACCCACCTGGTAATATATGCCTAGCTTCTCTCTGAGTTCATGGGGATCTGTGAGCAGGATTCACACATCTGCAGAACAAAGTTACAATATAATATAGGCTAAGTGGGTGTGAACTCCGTTCAAACTAAATTAGAATCTTTATGCCTCTGAGTTATATTAATTTCTCAAAGTCTTAACCTTTTCACCTATAAGTTAGGGTTTAAAAAGTATATTGTCTCCAACAAAAAGATAGTATCTGATAGGTTGTTTTGTAAGTTAAGTAAGATAATCTATAAGTTGCTTAACTCAGGGCTGAATGCAGTAAGAACTCAATAAATGATCACCATTATCATAATTTCCCTAGGGAAAAAAATGCCATTATAATCCATTTCAATCTAAGAGCTAAACAGTTTTACCATACAGTCCGGCAATCTCACTGTTACGTATTTTGCCAAATGAGTTGAAAACTTATGTCCACACAAAAACCTGCTCACAAATGTTTACAGCAGCTTTACTCTAATTATAAAGAATTAGAAGCAACCAATTTCCTTCTAAAGGTGAATAGACAAACTGCAGTACATAGAATATTATTACTTATATGAAGAAGTCTTAATACATATTGCTAAGTGAAGGATGCTAATCTAAAGCGGCTGCATAGTATGTGATTCCAACTCTATGACATTCTGGTAAAAGCAAATTATGGAGACAGGAAAAAGATCAGTGGTTGCTAAACATTAGGGGTAAGTGGAGAGAAATGAATAGGTGAACTCGGGCGTTTAAGGGCAGTGAGACTATTCTGTATGATTCTGTAATACTGGATACGTGATATTATGACTTTTTTGAAACAGAACTGTAAACACAAAGGGTGAATGAAGCCTTATGTAATCCATGGACTTTAAAATGCAACAATACCGGTTAGTTAGTTATAACAAATGTATCACACTAATGCAAAATGTTATTAATGAGGGAAACTGTTGAGGAGAGTAGATGGAAGCTCTCTGTGGTATTGGCTCAATTTATTATTGTTGTTATCGTTGTTGTGTTAATCCTCACCTAAGAATATTGATTTTGGGGAGAGTGGAAGAGAGAGGGAAAGACAGAAAGAATCATCGATGTGACAGAAGCACATCCATTGGTTGCCGCCTGCACAAGTCCCACCCAGGACCCGAAATGGGGAGGAGCCTGCAACTATGGTACGTGCCCTTGACCACAATGGAACTGGGACCCTTTGATCCACAGGCTGACGCTTTATCCATTGAGCCAAACTGCCTAGGGCAGCTCATTTTATATATATACCTAAATCTTCTAAATTTTTAATTAAAAAAACACACCAATTAGTAACATGGTGGATTACTATAAAGCAATAGCTTAAAGAAAGTGGCAGCTACCAATAGTTTTAAAATTTCAGTTTGAAAATTCTATTACCTTACAGATTCCAAATGAATTAGCTGGGACTATTCCAGTGTAATATACACAGTGACAGAGAGGATGCAGCGTATGCAGGCTTTTGTATACAAAACTGAGGGAAGTGTACGCACACGTTTTCATTTTTTTTTCAAATTTGTGTTCCCATGCATTCAAGCATGTCTCCTCCTTTCCTCGCTGCTCCACATTCCACATGAGCACCATTCCCAGCTCAGCGTCAGCACCAACGTCTGCATTTCAGTAAATGAGGTTAGTTCTTACCCAGCTACATCCCCACCCCTGAGCACCCTGCCCTCTCCATTTGGGTTGCCACTGTATCCCATTTCCTAGAATGGCTTCTGATGAAGGTTCATAGTAAATATTCGTGAATGAATGAACTTCTTAACAGCTTGAAAGTTCTCTAAAAGTTAAACATTTTATCACATGTAAAATGATCCCAACAGTTTATTATCCAAAAATGCTAGACCAAACTAAGGTAAAACTCAAACAAATTACATTTATTTTTCCTTTACATACATATTGCACAGCCTGAACATCACATTGCCTTCAGAGAAAAGTGCTTTTATGCCTTTATATTTTACTATTTACCGCACAGGCATTAAGCATTCTTATTAAAATGATGAGACAATTTGCTGGTAAACATTTAAACACACAGACATTGGTTTCAATAGCTTAACATATTTTGGTCATAACCAAGGAGGTACAGCAAAATATAACAACACTGGCTAATATTTTACAAGCAAATAATATTTAATCCTGCATAGTTTATACAATAGGCTGTGGTAATAAATAATATCACCAATGTCGTCAACTATTAACTGGCCACAAAAAGCCTAACATTCATTGTAAGTAGGATATGGAATGTTCTATTGGTGTAGTTTCAACATAACCTTAAAATGTTCTGGGTGTTAAATCATGAATACATGAAAAAGTACTACACTGGTATGTTTTGGTTAATTACAAATGTGTCATGTTCACATTATTACATTCTAACATGAAGGCAAATGTTTAAATAGAAAAACTAGCAGTCCAAACAATATGAATGTGCAAATCGTAAGGAAAACATTGCATTTAAATTTGCACTCATTTGCAAGTTACAGTAGTAGCTCAGTTTGAACACTAACAGGACACCTAGTCAGCAAGAAAGCATGGGCACGACCTCGCTGGTCACTGCACACTCCGGTGATCAAGAGCTTAATACCTCGTGACTGTCCTCATTCAGCAGAGGAGACTGCAGGCATGCCTCGGCCAGTGGTAAGAATAGGAAGAAAAACCTGAACCAGCAACATTTTCTCCCTTAATTTGGTACAAAGGTACTTCTCATTATTAAACTTTATAATGTGTTCTGAATCAGGTTTAATAAATGCTGTAATGAACAGTACCCTTCATATGATACTAGGTTTGATTTTTTTTTTTTTTAAGAACGTCAGCATGATAAAAGGTACATGCACAGTCATTCTAACAACCTGTATAGGCAACACTCAGCACAACACTCAGTTTGAATCTTTCAATTTCTACAGAGATTCTCTGTATTGTTTTCAGTATGTTAACTGCTTAGAAAGCAGAAATGCCTAATAACTACTGCAGTGTGTTTTTTAATTGAAATGTTTATAAAAATAAAGCTCCAATATTGAGTCTATAGAATGTCGAGAAGCCTGGTAGGGATGTTAAACGCATTGGGCAAGACCCTGGTTTTCAGAGTGCCGTCTGCCCCGCAGGAGAAGAACCGGTTGCCTTGGATGATGTCGATATGCATGACTCCTGCCCCAAGGTTTCTGAATATGGACTGTTTAGCATGCTCATTTTTAAAGGAATGAATCAGACCATGGCCTGTCAATCTCCAAACCTGGTTTAAAAGAGGGAGAGTGAAAACAAAGTATAAGTCACCAAAAAAAGGAGAGAAAGAACCAAAAGCAAAAACCTGATCTTTACTTCCGGTCTGCTGGCCCAGTTTTCACTCACTGACTCTTCCTAATAGCTCAGCTACCTGAAAATCACTCAGATGGTTAACTACTGTCCTACCCTTTGCTGTCCCTGCTTTCAAATTTCTCTTCACATCCTCTTATAATTTCATACTAACCACATATACCCCAATTCTAATTCAATTGCATATATACTTTCTCCTGGAGTTCGCCTGTCTCTTAGCTTGCTAACAAACACTCCTAGCGCGACCCTCAGCTGCTCTCTCTTTCTGCTTCGGGACAAGGCTCAGAACCCATCCATCTATTCTTCTGCCATTTTGCGTCCTCTCTCAATTGCATATTTAACTTGATTAAACATGTTCCCAATGCTAAGCTAGGCCCTCGCAACATAAAAGAACAGTGCCATCTCATCCACAAACCTCACCTCAACTACACACAGAGTAAGGACTGAGAGCAGAGGTAGGAGAGAGGAGGCGCTGAACTAATGTCACCAAAAAAATCCAGGGCCTAATTAAACTACATTTGACCCAAAATGCCTTAGAGAACTCTATCTGGTTTTCCCCAACCACAACAGTGTAGGAAGAACCACCTGGAAGGAAGGAAGAAGGGTGTCAGGAGATAGTATCTCTACAAAGCTTCCCTTTATGCCCTTGTTTGCAAGAACAGGTGGGGGTTTGAGTGTTTTCTTCCCAAGCAGCCTTGACAGCAGATAAAGACAACCTTCTACAGAAATCCCAACCTCTGCTACCAGCTCACCTTTATGTTCCCTTCTGCCGACCCTGTGGTGAAATACTCCTCACAGGGGTCCAGAGCCAGCGCCTTAATGGCCGAGTCGTGCGCCTGGAAGGTGTGGATGAGCTGTCTCTGCCTGATGTCAAAAAGGCAGATGCAGCCCTTCCGACCTCCCGATATCAGGAGCTGGTGCTTTGGCGCATACTGCAGTACCGTGGCGCCATGCTCATGGCATGTGAAGCCTGAAGAAAAACAAGAGCCTTTTCTTAAATTCTATCTTGGCAATTCTGACATGTAAATGTGCATTAAATAACAAATTAATACAGAGATTAGACACATTTTTCATTCTAATAAAAGCCCAGTGACCAAAACGGCGGAATGACCTTTATGACTAGAACGCCAATGGCCTCTTGCCCCTGCTGATCCCAATCCCCATCAGGGACCTCCACCCAATGGGGGGGTCCCCATCAGGGCAGGCTGGCCGGCTCCCTCCTGTGTACTGGGCCTCTATCCTATATATTGGGTCGGCAACTAAGTAATTGCGGATTTTTTAAAGAAAATCAAAGAATTTTTTCATGGAACTAAATAACTTTATTCTGTAATGTATTGCCCATTTTGATCAATGACCTTTTGCCATCTTTCAGGCAGCATCATAATCCCACGTTCAAAAAACTTCTGGTTTTTATTAGCAAAAAACTGAATCAGGTACGATTTGACATCATCATCATTATTTAAATTTTTACCATTCAAGGAGTTTTGTAAAGATCGAAACAAAAAGTAATCAGATGGTGCAAGGTCAGGACTATATGGTGGATGTGGCAAAACATCCCAACCAAGCTCCATTAATTTTTGCCGAGTGACCAAAGATGTGTGTGGCCTTGCATTGTCATGATGGAATACAACACCTTTTCGATTTGTCAATTCGGGCCGCTTTTCTTCAACTGCATTGTTTAATTTTGTTAGTTGTTCAATGTAGACATCAGAATTGATCGTTCGGTTGGGTGGTAAGAGTTCAAAGTAGACAATTCCTTTGTAATCCTACCAAACTGATAACAAAACCTTCTTTTGATGAATATCAGCTTTTGATGTTGTTTGAGTTGGTTCACCTGGCCTGCTCCACGATCTTTTCCGCTTGATATTGTTGTAAACAACCCATTTTTCATCGCCAGTTATCAGTCATTTTAAAAATGGATCATTTTCATTACGTTTCTTTAGCAAATCGCAGCTGCTAATGCGTTGCGTTAACTGTGATTCTTTCAGTTCGTGAGGAACCCATGTATCGAGTTTTTGAACATAGCCAAGTTGTTTTAAGTGATTTTCAATGCATATATGTGATACATGAGCTTCTCTGCAATCTCACGTGTTGTACTGTGACAGTCCGAATTGATTATTGCTTTGATTAGGGCGTCATCAACTTCAACTGGACAACCAGAGCGTTTTTCATCTTTGAGTGAAAAATCACCAGAACGAAATTTGGCAAACCAATTTTGACACTGCCGTTCTTTTAAGGCTTCGTCACCATAAACAGCACATAACTTTTTATGAGCTTGTGATGCGTTTTTCCCTTTGAGGAAATAAAAAAGCAAAATATGACGAAAATGTTCCTTTTGATTTTCCATTTTTCAACGAACGCCAAACGAAAACTACAAAACAGATCAAAAAACTTTTTTTACTGATTAACAGCTGAATAGCCAACTATCAAATAACAAAATGTGTTTTACATTTGTACTACGTCTGCAAACCTAAAAATTCAACTGAAGCCATATATGTGTGAAACCCGCAATTACTTAGCTGCCGACCCAATAGTAAAAGACTAATATGCAAATTGACCCAACAGTGGAATGACTGGTCTCTATGACACGCACTGACCACCAGGGAGTAGATGTTCAATGCAGGATCTGCCCCCTGGTGGTCAGTGTGCTCCCACAGGGGGAGCGCCACTCAAACGTGCCACCTCACTGAGAGCCATCACTGACAAGTATTACCCTCTCCCAGTTCCTGCCCGGACGGACGCCTGGTAAAGTCTTCTCAGGTAAGTAGCTGAAACTCAAGTAGCACAATGTGAAAAGACCAGCTTCCCGTTAGGGAGTTAGTCTTCCCAGGTTCTCTGCATTTTAAAGATTAAAGACACACACCACTAAATGACAAATCTTGAAAAGATGTTAAATAAAATTGTGAAACAACTACACTTTTCAAAATCCACAAAAGCATAGTAAAAGACTGAGAAATCTTTTGGTTAAAAATAAAAACCCAGCCGTAGCTGATTTGGTTCAGTGGAGAGAGTGGCCTGTGGACTGAAAGGTCCCAGATTTGATTCTGGTCAAGGCCACATGCCAGGGTTGTGGGCTCAATACCCAGTGGAGGGTGTGCAGAAGGCAACCAATTCTCTCTCATCATTGATGCTTCATTCAAATAAAAATATAAAAATAAATAAAACTAAAAATATAAAAACCTACCAAGCTTTAACCAGTCTCATTGGCTAAAGCATTCTTTCAGCAGCATCATGAGGAAGAGAGAGCATTAGGCCACCAATTTGGAAAATACTGTCTTAAAGTAATATTTAAATGGTATTGCTCCTATTTCCAGCTCCTATTGTAAGGTTGACTTAGGTTATGTTTAATTCTTTAAAATAAGATCTTATTTCTGTTGAGATCAGTGAACAGTGTAACTAATTCCTTACACAGTGTTAGTAACACTGCCCTCCATGCCACATTTTCTGACGAGAATACAACTCAAGGCCACTCTAGGCTAGCTGGTTTTCTATGCCCACACATCTTTACCTCGGCAACGTAGCCAGATATTCTATTTAACTTATAAATACTTCTCCATCATCAACCCATGTAATTAAACACTGACTAGATCCCCTGGTGAGAGAAAACCAGGGAAGCATTCCTTCAGAGGGCATTACAAGCCATAGGCCTCACTCACCATGAATGAGGCTGTTTCCAGGCGGTATCAAAGTGTCCCAGAGGCATACATTTCTTATAAAGAAACAAAGAATAACAAAATTACATCATGAATAATAGTTCTGAGGCATCAGTAGGGGCAAACTGTCTTCAAGTCAAATATCTTATTGAATCTTATCTTTTTTTGTACACTGCATTTATAAAGTAGTGATTCTCAACTAGAAGGATATCTCCTCTAAGATTTTGTCTTTTTACACTGCACAGTTCTGTCCATGGTCCTCCTGCCTCTGCCCTGTCTCATCCCCAGCCCCTCCCCTTTTCCAGGACCGCTGCCAGGAAACAGCCATGGTGTCCTGAGTACAAGGGGCGTTCCTATAGCCGCAGGGGGAACCTCTGCAGGGATGTGAAGTTATTCACAGACGTGCACTGTCAATGAAAACTGTGAGGTCAAAGACGATGTTGAGAATGATGGCTAGAGTGTCAAATGCTTTTTAATCCTCAAGAACATGACAGTACTAACAGCAATGCAAAGAAATGACTGGGTAATAATTATACATGCTTATTGATAACTAAATTAGGAGTAATTTTTGTTTTTCTCTTGGTAAGGAAAAGTAATCTAAGAATTATGACAAAGTTTTTATATTCCTAGGGTGGAAAAAGCCTCCAAGAATACCTGTCTGGAAAAAAAAAACCCTACTTATTTTGCTTTTCTGTCAACCTACCTGTTGTCATTGGATTGTCCAGATGTGGCAACTAGACTTGAAGAGGTAATAAATGCAAAGTCACTTGTGGCTTTACTGTGGCACTGCCAACTCTACGGAAAACAAAGTGCAGTGGATGTTATCTAAACATCCCATAAAATTTGGTACAGTAAAAACACAGTTCTGCTAATGTAATACTATATGCATGAGCTAAGAATCGTTTTTTAAAAGTCTAGAATAAAGAAAAAGCGATAGTAAGAGAATTAGCAGTCATTCGCATATTATTTGACTAATACCAATAATTTTTTTAAAACTGTAAAGGGATAATAAAAATGAGGAATTAAAAGTTATATTTTCAGAATACATAGCAAAGGTACCAAGCTCATGAACTTCATATAATTAAATGGCTTAGTTAGCCGAAACCGGTTTGGCTCAGTGGATAGAGCGTCGGTCTGCAGACTGAAGGGTCCCAGGTTCAATTCCGGTCAAGGGCATGTACATTGGTTGCGGGCACATCCCCAGTGGGGGATGTGCAAGAGGCAGCTGATCGATGATTCTCTCTAATCGATGTTTCTAACTCTCTATCCCTCTCTTCCTCTCTGTAAAAAATCAAAGTATATTTAAAAAAAAAAATCAAAATATATGAAGTGGAAGCTCTGCATAGAAGAGCACCATTTTCCATCTCTCCTCCTACCTCATCCCACCCAGTGAAAATATGCTTGTCTGTATCACAAGTGGTGTAGTCTGATTTGGATTCATGAATAAAGCAGCCTATTGTTATTTTATAATATACTAAACAAAGTTCTGGAGAAAACTGGAATACAGTTGGCCCTCTATATCTGCAGGTCAAAAATATGTATTTTTTAAAAGTTACACTGTTGCCGAAACCGGTTTGGCTCAATGGATAGAGCGTCGGCTTGGGGACTGAAAGGTCCTGGGTTCGATTCCAGTCAAGGGCATGTACATTGGTTGCGGGCACATCCCCAGTGGGATACATAGCAAAGGTACCAAGCTCATGAACTTCATATAATTAAATGGCTTGGTTAGCCGAAACCGGTTTGGCTCAGTGGATAGAGCGTCGGTAAGGGGTGTGCAAGAGGCAGCTGATCGATGACTCTCTCATCGATGTTTCTAACTCTCTATCTCTCTCCCTTCCTCACTGTACAAAATCAATAAAATATATTTTTTAAAAAATAAAATAAAATAAATAAAAGTTACACTGTTGTTAGTGTGTATCTACAGTTAGGTAGGCCAGAGATGGCTACATCAGTACTGAATTGTACAGACTTTTTTTTCTTGTGATTATTACTTACACAATATAGTATAACAACTATTTATATAAAACTTAGATTGTATTAGTTATTATAAGTAATTTAAAATATACAGGAAAATGTATGTTATATGCAAAGACTACAGCCATTTTACAGAAGGAATTCCAGCAACCACAGAAGTCCAGAACCAATCCCCCACAGATACTAAGCGATGACTGTACCTGCAACCTGTTTGATTCTTAACATAGGTATCACTTCAAAATTCTATCATTAAAAATAGAATTTTCAAAATGGATAAAAGTGTAATGAAAATGTATCCTGTGTAGGACTATGCAAATGGAAAGCTTGTGAAAGTTTTCTAATATAATGGTTGCCCTTCAGTTGCAAAAAGCAAGGTTTCTGTTTTACAGGTCATTTCAGTCTTAAACCAGAGCAATGGTGGCTTCTGGGCTGTTGTTGCTGGACAGACTGTCTCTGTCCAACCAGACCTGCCAATGAGATTCACTGTCTGAACCAGACACTTCATAAACAAGTGGCCTCCACATGCTCTGGGAATGCTGAGTGATACTCACCATGTAAGGTTTGGGATTCGCAGCAGTTTGGTTTACTTGCCAGATACTCAGAAAACCTTCTCCATCTGCAACACCACACTGTAAAAAAGGTGTAAATATTAAATACAGCTTCTTAGCATCCATCTCACAGGTAAGAACATTTATGGAAACTAGAGGCCCTTATTCTCCCCACAGGTATGTTTCTGTTGCTGTAGGTCCCAAGAAGGTCCAAATACTATAATTACCTTTCCACCTTTAAAAAAAAAATCCTCACTTGAGGATATGTTTACTGATTTGAAAGAGAGAGTAATCTATTGGTTGCTTCCCATAGGCACCCCAACTGAGGATCAAACCCACCACCTTCTGGTGGAGGAACATGCTCCAAATAACTGAGCCACCCAGTCATGGCCCACTACCTTTTAAATACTTTCCCACACCTATTTTACTGTTTTCCTCCAATATTCTGTAGTTCAATTCAGTAAGAAACTGGAAGGTTTCTCTCAGGTGCTTGAATGTGCTTATAAGACCACCAACACACTCAGCAGAGTTCTTCACTCACTCAGAATACTTAGTATCTTTAAGAAGATAACTAAGCCATACAAAATTCTGTGAATTAATGCTGTTATTGGGAGACAAGGGGGAAAAGAGACACCAACAAACTACCTGCTCGGCTAAACACAGGGTCACTGAATTTGCTTTCAGGTGTAGTTTTGCTAACCATATCCTCATGAACATCCACAATTATTTTCAGATGAGTTTAGCAGTAATCCCCCAAACTAACCTTGTTGCCTTGAGAATTAAAATATAGTCTGGTTACTCTTGCATTGCCGGCTTGGCGGAAACAGACAAGTTGCTGAGGTCGTGTCCATTCAAACATGCGTACACTGCCATCCTGAGCACCTGTAAGATCTGAAACAGGAGAGAAAAGGCAAAAGGTAAGAAATAAAGAAGCTGAAGAAAGAGGTCCAATATTTTCCATTCTATAAAATATTTTTCAAAATGAAAGAGCCTGTTTACAGTCTTTGGACCATAAATAAAATACTTACAGTATTGATGGACAGGGTGTGAGGTCATTCTTTTAACATTATGTAGATTCCTTTTCATAAGCTTTAAAAGGAAATAAAAATGAATTTATTTTTGCATAACAGAAGAGGTGAGGAGGGATATGATTCATGCCAACTCTAATTCTGATAACATTTATTCTTTTTTTTTTTTTTAAATATATTTTATTGATTTTGTACAGAGAGGAAGGGAGAGAGATAGAGAGTTAGAAATATCGATGAGAGAGAGTCATCGATCAGCTGCCTCTTGCACACCCCCTACTGGGGATATGCCCGCAACCAAGGTACATGCCCTTGACCGGAATCGAACCCGGGACCCTTCAGTCCCCAAGCCGACGCTCTATCCATTGAGCCAAACCGGTCTCGGCTGATAACATTTATTCTTTACAACTGGCTAATTACTGAAATAAAGCCTGTTGTGGATTTTCTGAACCACTAATGTATGATGCTTGTCTGAACAGCTGTGGAAGCAAGTCACTTCCTGGCAGAACCCTGGCCCATGTGCACAGTAAGGACACCAGGCACTTTATCTAGTGATAAAGGGAATTCTCCAAGTGCCCCTCTCTGAAGACAATGAGTATCTCCAGGGTCTTCACAGAACATGAGAATGGGACCCCTTCAACTACAGTGACTAGCAATGCTACTGATGCACTTTCACACACTTAGAGTAGACATGAACTCCTGTTGACTCTGCTTTTTCACTCTGTGCCTCTGTTTGCTCATCTAGAAAATGGGGGATAATAACAGCACCTCCCACCTAGGGTCGTTGTGAGAAAAAGCATGCACCTGACACAGAAACTCACAGTATGTTAGATTTTTTTATTATACTAGAGGCCCGATGCATGAAATTTGTGCACTGGAGGGGTATCCCTCAGCCCAGCCTGCACCCTCTCTAATCTGAAACCTCTTGGGGGATGTCTGACTGCCAGTTTAGGCCGATCTCTATGGGATCGAGCCTAAACCGGCAGTCGGACATTCTTCTCACAATCCAGGATTGTTGGCTCCCAACCACTCACCTGCCTGCCAGCCTGATCACCCCCTGACCATTCCCTACCAGCCTGATCGATGCCAAACTGCTCCCCTGCAGGCCTGGCTTCCCCCAACTGTCCTCCCTGCCAGCCTGGTTGCCACCAACTGCCCTCCCTTGCAGGTCTGTTCACCCCCAACTGCCCTCCCTTGCAGGCCTAGTTGCCCCTAACTGTCCTCTGCTGCTGACCTGGTCACCCTTAACTGCCCTCCTCTTCCAACCCAGCTGTCCCCAACTGCCCTCCTCTGCAGGCCTGTTCATTCCTAATTGCCCTCCCCTGCAAGCCTAGTCACCCCCAACTACCCCCCTCCTTTCTGGCCTGATTGTTCACAACTACCCTCCCCTGCCAGCCAGCTTGTGGCGGCCACCTTTGACCACATGGGGACGGCCATCTTGTGCGAGGGCATGAGGGTCAATTTGCATATTACCTCTTTATTATATAGGACGGTCTAACTGGTCACTGCTCTAATCTTTTGGATCATTCCTAGGTCAAAGTGATTTCAACTTATTTTGAGGAAGTCCATATCCAGAAACTATACCTAATATTAAATGACATACCACACTAGCTCCAGTGCTAGTCTGTCCACTGCCCAGCCAGGGCAGAGATGAAAGTGGATGCGTAGGATTTGCTGATGTACTGGGTTGATGAAGAGTTGTAGTGGAACCACGATAATCAATATCATCTGAACTGTGAAAAACAAATATGTGTTATTGTGAAAATTCCTTTCTCTCTTAACACATTCCAATTAGAGAACTTATGTACACATAGGACGGTCTTTATTTAAAAATAAACATCCATGAGGAAAACTTAAGTATATGTCCTAATCATAACCAATTTTCTTTCTGGTTAACTATTTCCATTTGCCAAATATACATTAGTCAAATGTTCAGGTATAAATTTATTATTATACAAGTTGGAACAAATGTTTGTTTTGAAATATTTAATAGAGATCTCCTTTTTAGAAAAAGAGTATATGTTCTCTTCAAGTACAGTAATCCCATGTATCAAATTCATACATTTTAAATGTATGAATTAAAGAAATTTGAGTTTAAAGATTTCTTAAGAGTAAGATACTAATTATCACATAAAAATGTTAAAAGTAATTTTTATGATGAACTATATTACATGGTTATATCTACCAAGAAGCGTGATAGTGAAATCTAGTTATATTATATATTGATAAAATAGAAAACTCAACAGAACAGGAGAAAGGTTATGATGGTACCATTCTCAAGCATATAAAATTTTCAAGAATCTGGAAAAAAGCAAGAGGAAGGGCAAACGTGGAGGAGAAACCCCAAAAGGAAAGTGCTACAAAACGTTTGGTGCAATGTCCACATTTTTATCTGCAAAAAAGGTATGCTTATAAGGAGATAAGAAGAAACACTGGAAATTACTCAGGGAATATACTTCATCAGATGAATACATTTGTGTATACAGCCTTTTGCTTTAATTATCCAGATCAGCTGAATTTACTGAATATTATGTAATTCCTGGCATTTCTTTGGGGTTAAATGTCTAAGTAGCAATTGTCAACATTAGACTTTGGTGTTGGGGATTATTCTGACTCAATGAATACTTCAGGGTCTAATGGAACAAGTATGAATGATTTGCTTATATTTGTTTCCTACCCAAATGAAGGTAGATAAAAATATACTTTTTTAATCTAGATAATTCAAATCATGTGCAAAAGCATTTAACCTTTTGAAGAAAACTACATTTAAAATTGACTACGTAACACAATCCAACCTTTTGGATTCTCTGTCATATTCTTCTCCAATCCACATGTATGACTGACAGGCTAGTAGAGAAGTAACATCTAGTTCTTGTACATCATGTGTTGAAGCCAAAACAATTTCATTATAGTTTGCCTGTAAAGCAAAGGCAGAGTCAATAATTCAGTCAATTTCACTAAAAAGAACAACATTCTTTATAATGACTAAAGCTTTTACCTTGTTAATAGAAAATGCCATAATCATATCTGATTCCTTATGAATTATTTTTGCCTTTCCACCTGGATAACCCAGATCAGCTTCAACCTGCAAAACAGTTGTTGGCAAATTATAGTTGTTGCAGCACAGCTCTGTGTAGAGATCTGCACTCCCCACAACATTAAAAAAGCAAGGAGAAAATGCAGAAGCAGCAAGTAAAAAGGGGTTAGTAATTTTACTGTGTTGAAAATTAGCTTTGGAATTAGCTTAAATTTGCTGATGCCCTGTAATCATCCAATTACAAGTATTTCCATCTAATTATAGGATATTGATTAACTGTCATAGAAGATAGCTAGCATAATTTTCACGAGTATTTATAGTAGTAATATGTCTCTCTTACCTCTTCCAAAAGAGTGCAAAGATACTGTAATAAGAATGTGTATACATAAGAGGCACGAGTGAAGGAAAAAAGACAAAGACAAAGGAGTCACATAAGATATGAAACGTTAGATAAAGGTGATGAGACAGGACTAAGGAGAAGTTGGAAAGAAAAATAGAAAGGAATGAAGGAAATTGACAGAGGAAAGTGCAGTGGCTTAAGGTGACAGGATGGAAAGAAGAGGCAGAAATCAAGAAGAAAGAGTCAGCTGGTGTGGCTCAGTGGTTGAGGATTGACCCAAGAGCTAGGAGGTCACGGTTCATTTCTCACTCAGGACGTATGCCTGGGTTGTGGGCTTAAACCCCAGTAGGGGACGTGCAGGAGGCAGCCAATCAATGATTCTCATCATTAATATTTCTATTTCTCTCTCCCTCTCTCTGAAATCAATAGTAAATTATAAAAAGAAGATGGATAGACAATCATGTTTAAGAACAGCCTGGAAAAAGTGACCTAAGTATAGGTGGAACAGGAAGCAGGAAAGAGAAGAACCAGTGGCAGGGAGAGCCAGACCTAGTGCAGCTTTTCCTACCGTGTGTCACTGAGGTGTGCAATGAGTGCTCTGACCAACGGGGCAGCTCATGGTTAGTATTAGAGATCAGGCGTTAGTTCCTTGCACTTGAAAGAATGAGCTAAATACAAGAGCTTGGAATACTACCTTGTTGTGGCAATCTTCTGCTACGGAGTTTTGTTTGACATGCTCCACCACATGTTCTTCTACAGACTAAATAACACCACACCGTCACAAACACAAAGCCATGCATGAAACAAAATTATAAAGAGAATGAAAAATTTCAAACTGAAATGGTTACTCCATCACTTAAAGATGATAAGATGAATTTGCAAGGTTTCTTTTTCAAAGCAAAATGTCATGAAAGAAATTAAACCGAGAAAATGTGATGTTATCAGAAAAACACAACACAAAGCAAACCAGGCAAAATTAAAGTTAATGTAACTATTATATATATAAAACTATTTCAAAATAAAAATTAGTTATTTGTATATCAGTTATTTAACTTAAAGTTCTAGCTTAAACTGTAATCTTTAAAAATAACACCTACTTATACAAACAGATGCATTCTATAATACTTAGGTTACTATCCTATAGGGTTCTTTCAAATTAAAAATTAAAATTAACTTCTAAACACAGATCGAAAGTACTGATAATTATTTTACTCTCACTTATAAGGAATATATCCATGAAGAGAGAGGGATTAGAATAAACATCAACCATTTACTTAAGAACTTTTCTCCTCAGAAGTAAACGTTTCATAAAATGAGGCATCGGAAAGAATCACACAAAATACTTGCTGCTGGTTGATGACAGGATCATTAGGAATGGCTACAGTTAGAAGTAATACTTCTGCTCTGTTGTGTTTGATCAGAGCAATACACTCCTAAAGTGGCTGTTTCACTTAAAGCCGAAAGGGCCAAATTCTCTGCCCCTGCCACCAGCGGCTGCTCTGGGGCTGCTGCACCTGACAGTGAAGGAGGAACAGGTGCCGGGTGCCGGGGCCAGACTGCAGAGCAAACTATTTGCCTGTATCACGTAGCTGAGTCTGTCACATTGAACAATTTCACCAACACCTGTTTTGTGAAATATTCTTAATATAGCCAATGAGTAAAATTTCTATGTGAATTCATCTAAAATTTTAGCATTTCTAAGAAGAATTTTATTATTGGGTCTTTTTTTTAATTAACACTTTAAAAGTGTTAGCACTTTTAGGATTAGTTTGCTAATTTTATTAGTCCACTAAATTTACCAAATTTATTGATTACCAAGATCCTATTTAATGATTTAAAAAGATAAAACTCTCTTAGTAATGGGTAATTTGTTTTTAATACTCCACCAAGAACATATTTTCACTGATTTTTTTAGAGAAACATGGATGTGAGTGAGAGCATCCATCATTCCCTCTCCCTCTCCACTGCCACCGCTACTGGCCTCGACCTGACTCAGGATTGAACCCATAACCTTTCAGTGCATGGAACACTCCAACCAAAGGAGCCACACCAGCCAGGGCAAGTAGGTGGGTAGTTTTAATAATGCTGCACATTTCTGAAATTAGTGACTAGTTTATATTTTATCTTAACAGCTTTAACATTTTTTTTCCCCTCATGCAAACAGGTTTTCGGCAGATCTATGAGATTCCATACAGTGGCCACTGAATATATGTGGCTACTTAAATTTGAATTAAATACAATTAAAATTTCAGTTCCTCAGTCACACCAGCCACATTTTAACTGCTCAATAACCATTTGTGGCTAGTGACAGAAGAGACAAATTTCCATTGTCTCAGAAAATTCTATTTGACAGCACTAGACAGAATTTCATTCAACAATTGAAAATTCAAGTTACAAAAGAGGCCCTTGCCAGTGATTCCATGGTTAGAGCACCAGCTTGCACACAGAAGGGTTGCAGGCCCGATTCCCAGTCAAGGGTGCGTACCTGGGTTGAGGGTCCCACAATACTCTTACAGGTTCAATCCCCAGCCCATAAAGAAGCACGTGAGAGGCAACCAATCGATGTGTTTCTCTCCCTCCCTTCTACTCTCTCTGAACATTGGTGGAGAAAATAACCTCCGATGAGGATTACCAACAACAAACAAACAAAAAGGTACAAAAGGGCACACGATAAAAATTCTTCTCCCATCCAAACTTCCAGCTATGTACTTCCCTTCCATAGAGCCAACCAATGCTTACATAGCATTTTAAGAAATGTTCTATTTATCTCTGTCCTACCTCCCTGTCCATGGAGACCCTAGGCTAGTACAAAAATAGCAGGTAACACACATTTGGCTGTTGATCCCAAGAGCACAGAGACTGAGGGGGCATAAAGGATGGGGGAAGTTTATTTAAGGAAGAGGGAAAGAACAGAGCCTGAAGGGCAAGGGCAAGACAAGAGTCTGGGAGTCCAAACAAACTCCCCACAGTAATCTGAGGCTCTGATAATCCAACCCAATCAAACTGCTACAAACCTTATGAATAATTAAAGCATATCTTTAATAAGTCATTATGTTTAGTAATTTGAAGAACTAAATACACAGAAAACAGATCCTTCAATGAACTAGTTTTCTGTGAATAAGAAACCCCTAATTAAATAAGTATCTATTTTTTTAAATCTATTTCTTAGATTTCTGTATCTTATTTTTATGGCATTTGGACTCAGCATCACTATAGAACATGGTGTAAACAGTGGAAAGGAATTTGGCTCTGATCCTCTAATAATCATCAATAATTTCAATACCACCAGGGTTTATTGTATATTATCAAAAAAGACTTTTAAAAAAATCTCTGTAGTTCAATTCCCCAATTCCTACATAAGCACACATTTTAAATCCACAGAGAAAATAAAAGTCTTCACGAGGGCTGACCACCGTTACCATCTACGTGAGTGAGTGCCGAGCTCGGTAGGTTCTGCTGCCCTAGGTATGGGGAAAACTGAGAAGCAATTTTCTAATTCACCTTGGGAAACAAAATCCTGTGCACTGTCCCTCTCGGTTTTCACTTTCCTAAGTGAAATATAATTCATCTTTTCTTATAAAGTCTGTTTGCCAAATTTTTAATCATACCTGACACTCTATCCTGAGAACACAATCCAAATTGCCCATTATGTCATTAAGTGACAAAATAAACTGAAATTGCTCAAATAAAAGATATATGGACCCCTCCTTATATAAGAGATCATTTTAAGTTTCACAGTGCCAGTCTCCCAAGCTCCTGAGTCTTCTTACATCCTGAATGGTATCACATTATTAATTTACCTTTTGTAATTTCATTTTTTAATTTTTCTAAAAATCTAGCAATTAATTATCTAATTACAGGTTCTCTGAGAGTTTTTTAACCATGCAATGTAGAACCTCTCCTCTGTCCAACATTGTAAAAGCCACCTTTCTTCATTTTGAATTTGTTATTTCTGTAATATATTCTCTGAATTTGTTGCTTCTAAAACTTATCCTGTTCATTTTTAAATGCTAAGTAAATAAAATGCTTTTAAAGGGCTACGTTGCATTTTTCAATTAAATGATATTCAGAGAATCATAATACAGAGCACACTCATTTATATATTAAACTCTCTAAACAATCCATCAAAATCTTTATTGAATGGAAAAGCCCAATGGCAAATACTATAAAAGAAGTACTAAATTTCACTTGAGTATACATGACTTATCAAGGAACCTATTTTGTTTCATTGCTATGAAATGAAAATTATATGTTTTTAACCTAAATATAATTTATTATAGTTTGGTAAGCTATTACCTATGATGTATGGAAGATAGAAAGTTCCAACCAAATCAAGCACTCACTCCATTAGAAATATTAAAGAAAACTAAACAAAAATTACAACAGGAAAAAAAAAATTTTTTTTCAAAATACCTCACTCTGCTTTCTTTTCTTAGTGAAAATATATCTAATGAATGTCTCTTGAAGGACTTCTTGTTTAACAAGGAAATGCCAAAGTCGTTTGACTGGAAGTGCAGAGGAATCCCGGGATCTAGTAAAACAATCAACACATCACTCTTTCAGTCTACAGAAAATGTTTCACATTTACAGGTACTTAAAAAGTTTTTTTTTTTTTTAATCTATAGCAAAGAAGTTACAGCATTAAAATTAACAAAATTTTGTAATTTCATTTTTAATTTTTCTAAAAATCTAGCAATTATCTAATTACAGGTTCTCTGAGTGAACAGATTGAGCTGAGAGTCAAATGAATCTCCTAGTTTTTTAAAATTATACATTAGTTTGGTTCTGTTGGTTAAAAGCATATCCCCAATAAAGATAGTCATAAATTTTATTTCTAACCTCCTCACAAGCTAAAGAGCCCTGCTCTTTAAGCGTATGAGCAATACTCTTAATTAGGGCCAGCGGCTTCGAGAGAAAAAGCATGCCGTTTAAGTTAGGAACCCAAATGAACATTTCAGGGATCACAGCATCTATGAAGAACAATGTGCTTACTATTAAATTACTGACAAAAGGTCAGTACAGTAGCATCGTGTTTGCATATGTAGATTACCTCAAAGAATTTCTGTAAGAGTTCTTAAAATAAAGATAGTAATAAAGGTTTTCCCCTAAATATAAAAGTAATGCTTACTGAATTATAGGTAATCCTGGGAAAAATAATCTTCTAACAAGATTTCTTATGTTTCCTTAGTGTATTTTGCTAGAAATAGAATTGCAGGTTCAAAGTTATGAATGTTTTGAGACTACTGACATATTTTGCCACACTGTTTTGCAGGAAGACATATAAAAAGCATTCTTACTTGAAAGGAGTATTTTCAGGATCTAGCATTGCTTTATTTCGAAGAATAGCTGGTCCAGCTCCTGCTGATTGGTCAGTTGGATATGTGTTGATATAATTAGGGGGTGGACCTTCAAATTGATCCATTTTCTCTTGTAAGATGTGTTCCCAATTCTCCAAGTTTTTAATCACAGCAATACCTAATGGTGATGTTACAGGCAACTCTACAAAGTGATAGAATATATCATTTCATTTTGATAAAAAAATGTTGGTCATCATCATTTTTATCAAACCTGAATTTATAGGCAAAACTTCTGAAAATACTAGTATAAGTAGCTCTAAAAATGTTAATCTACAGTAATACCATTTAGATTTTAAAAAAATACTTTTTCTTTTTTTGAGAGAGAGGAAGAGAATGGGAAAAGAGAGAGAAACTTCAATGTGAGAGTGATACATCAATTGGCTGCTTCCTGCACACTTCTTACCAGGGATCAAGTCCACAACCTAGGTATGTGCCCTGACCCAAAATCCTGTGACTTTTTGGTGCACAGGATGACTGAAGCTCAACCAACTGAGCCACACCGGTCAGGGTATCATTTGGATTCTTAATGCTTTCAACAAAGCAAAAGCCAGCTCTCTAAATGAACCAAGGCAATGTCTAGTTTCTCCAGTCTAATTTTTTTGCTTTATATTTCAACCTTCTAGGAAGATAGCAATTCTTTCTACATATTAAAACCATAGACTGGAGTGTAAAATAAACAAGACCTCTTGTAGTATTTTTTTTTTAGCACCAAATGCCCTTTCATATGGATTTCTAAAGATGGTAATTTGTTATATTTATGAACATTAATTTTCAAATTCCAGACTTACCAGAGAATTCCAATCCAGCAAAGGGGAAAAAATTCTTGACATTGTGAAGTATTAGCTTAACCATTGCCAAATGCAGAAGAACCCAGCTGTTCACGGGGGACAAAAGAAAATCACCCTCAATTGTATTATCCTTATATTACACTTGAAATATCTGGAAATTACCATAGTCATATCAATCTAATAGCACATCAATAAATTACGTACTTTCCCCTCACTAAAAATGTTTGTGCTTGTGCTCTGTATATAAGCTACTATTTAAAAGTGGTTGTGAAACCACCTCCTTAACGCAGTAGGCAGCGTGTCAGTCTCATAATCTAAAAGTGGTTGTGAAAGAAATACTGTACTGTCTGGAAATTAACTTCAAAGGTACAGAATTCTTTACCTAAAAACATAAATCAGTTCTTGTATAAGTTCATGATAGTGTTACTTAAAATTAGTACTATAAGGATTTCCTATAAAAGAAAAGGCAATTTACCTATAGGAATTTGGGTCTTGATGCTCCTGTATTCGTGTGCCTGAAAAAAATTCATCACCATCATCATCTTCTTCTTCTTCACTATGAATGCTTTCATCAGAATCATAAATAACACCACTATCAGATAAAGGGAGAAATGGCTGAAATAAAAGGTAAAGTTATTTTAAAACATATAATTGGGTTATCTTTGTCCTAACAACATTGGGAGGAGGGACAATGCGGGATGTATTCTCTCTTGCGTATTTAGAGCAAGGTGACCACAGTGTTAACATATATAAAGAAGGAAATATTAATAAAGGGTGATGAGCTGATAAAAGCAAAATGCCAAAGAGCAAGTGATGCACCCAACATGATAGTGATGGGACTGTAATGGACCTAGTCCCCATAAGGATTCTGAGCCCCTGAGACATTTCCTCTGCTTGGAGAACCAGAGATGTATCATGGGGCCTGCTAATGTAACAGGTGAAATGCACAGTCTTTCTGTCACCATCTTGTTTGAGCCTGCTATCCCAGGGCCTTTAGGCTAATAGCTCCTCTTTAGACAAGCTAATCATTAGAGAAATTCTGCTGGAGGCTTGAGATTTTACAAAAATAGCCCCTCCCATTCTCCCTTTCCTTGACATAAAAGAAAACTGAACTCTCTACTTTCTTAAGAAGGATTTGAGGATTGGCACCTTCTTTTTTTTTTTTTTTCTGAATAAGGATTTTTTGTTTTTAAAATAATCAATCTTATTTTACATAAATCATGATAACTTCAAATATTCAAATAGTATCACTGTTCAATTTTTAAAATAATTTTAAAATCTTTATTATAGCATATATAGAATAAAGATTATCTATTTTACACATACAATTAATTGATTTTTTAACAAATATATACACTTATGTAACCACTACCCAAGTCAAAATATAGAATATTTTCTTCAACCCCAAAGATTCCTATTGCTCTTTCTCAATTTTCCAACTCAACCCCAGCTTTAGAAAACCACCAATCTGTTTTCTGTCATGATAACTATTATTTTCTATTTTATTTCTGCTTATATATGTAATATTTTCTACCTTTTATTTTAGGTTTTCTTTAATATGTCTAGCTTATGGTAAGTCTTTTGATATCTGATTTTAACCTTTTTTTCCTAATATAAGAACTCAAAACTATAAAATTTCCTGTAACCACTGCTTTATTGCATTCCATAAAATTTGGTACATTGCTTTTCATTTTTATTCTGTACAAAATATTTTCTCATTTGGATTGGCAACTTCTTGATCAATAAATCTTTCCTTACTCTAAACTTTGACATTTTGAGTTTTGATCTTTGGACTTGTAACAATGAAACCCCTAAATTTCCCTGTAACCACTGCTTCATTTGCATTCCATAAACTTCGTTACATTGCTTTTCATTTTTATTTTGTACAAAATACTTTCTCATTTGGATTGGCACCTTCTTGGTCAATAACCTTATGTTACTCTATATTCTGACATTTTGAGTATCCTCTTGGGACTGGTAACAATAAAACCCCTAAATATCTCCTGCTCTAGTTCTATGCTAACCAGGGAAACAAGGACAATCAGATGAAGGGAACCTAAGTATCTGGTTTATACCTAAATCCCATATAGTGTGTCTCATCCACATATAGTATCTAATCATTCTAACATATCCGATGCTCAATGAATGAATATCCAGTTTCTGGACGTGAGAGATTACATGTCTAAGCTATGGTGGTTCAGTCCAGAAGCTGTCCCTCAGTCCTGCGTGATGCACTGACAAGAGTTCATAAAACAGACACACTAAAAAACTGCATTCCTCACATCCCTTACCTTGGCAACAAAATAATCCCACATACTAAGTTCAGGAGGAATAAATTTTTCTTTGTAAGATGGTCTTTCTGCAGGCACTGGTGGTGGAGTAGCATCTTTTACAGGCCTTCCAGGGACCAGCATTCGCATGTTAAATCTTCTCCGGTGTTTATCTATGTCTTCAGGAGGAACAGAGGGTGCTGAATAAAAATGAGGGAAAAAGCAAGCATTTATTTTCCATTATTAAGCCAGAAAGTTAACCTTTCTTTTCACCTCACTTTTGCCATGTTTTTAGTTCAGACTAAATTACCTACTTGTGTCTAAAGAGTTTAGTGCTCCTAAAGTCTCCTAGTTCCAGCCATCAGTGTTCTAGCCAGCAGGGCAGAGATAAGGACAGAGCATAGAGAATATCTTGGTCCTAACTGGTTTGGCTCAGTGGATAGTATAAAGTCAGAGGGGCAGGAAATGGAGTTGAAGACCAAGACATATTAAAGAAGAGGTTTATTCCACACAAACGAGGGAAATCATTACTGAGGAGGTAGAGAAACCAGGATTAGAGGAGGGAGATGAGAAGAAGAAGGAACCCAATCGGGCTGACTTGCAGATGGAGAGAGAAAAGCAACATGTGGAGCAGTGAAGACACCTTTTTGAGGGGAAGAACGGAAGGGGTGGGCCCCAGGGCAATTGGCATGCTCTGATAGTTCAATGTCTTGGGGATGTCCCAGTGGCAGATGCAAATTATGTCATACTCCGCCCACCAGTTGGGGGGAGGGAGGATCTATCATTCCAGGTTTTTGGTAATATTAAAAAATTGAGTCTGGGCAAGGTCAGGGAGTGAAAGTCTGTTTTCCATAGCTACTTCCTGCTGAGAGGGGGCATCGTTAGGGGGCGTCTACACGGGGTCTCAAGGATTCTGGTGCTAGGTTCTGAATTCAGGGCCAGATAGATCTCTCCCACCTTCTGGTTGTTGAATGCCTGCATTCTCTTCTGCAAAAAACTAGTGAAACAGCACATAAGCAGGGGCCAAAGAGCAAAATTAAAGAAATAGATACCCATGGGCCTAATGATGGGAGGAGCCATGGGGTAAGTGAGTGAAAAACGGGGTATTTTCCGTGCTGGACGAGGGGTGCAGCAGCATAATTTCTCCAAGGGACTGGTTGGTTAAGTCTTGAGAGCGATCCTGTTGAGTCACTTGGGAGGTAAGAGCTGGTCCTGAGGCCTCTACCCAACCTGTCAGGGTGTCTACCATGGTAAGCAGATATTTGGTCTTCTTGTGGGGAGGCATATGGGTGAAGTCCACCTGCCAGTCCTGCTCTGAGAGGTGTCCCCTCATTTGATGGGTAGGAAGGTTGGGGCGCATTCCTCCCCGGTATGAAACAGCTGCACATGTGGAGCAGGAGGAGCAGGCACTCGTGACTGCCTCTCACAGTGTGGGCGAGGTAAAGAGGGGTTTGAGGAACCTCCAAAGAGCCAGTGGTCCAATGTGCAATGACTGGTAGACCTGTTGGGCAATGGTCCCTACCTGAGCCTGGGGAAGGACGATCTTGTTATTTATGAAGATCCATTCCTCAGGACCAAAAGAGCCTCCCCACTGTAGGAGTTTATTTTTTTCTTCCTCTGTATACTGAGGGGTAATGAAGGGAAGAGAAAGGAACAGGACAGGGGCTGGGGACCCTTCACCCTGAGTTAAGACTCTGGCCACTCTGTCTGCTCGGGCATTTCCCCACATAACCATCGAGGTGTCAGTCTGATGGCCTCGGCAGTGCATGATGGCTACCTGGGAGGGAAGCTGTAAGGTATCAAGTAAGCGGGTTATGAGTCTAGCGTTGATAATAGGTGAGCATTTAGTGGAGAGAAAGCCCCTCTCCCTCCAAATAACCACGTGGTAATGGGCTATCAGAAAGGAATATCTGGAGTCTGTATATATGTTTACCCTCCTCCCTTTGGCCAGATGCAGGGCCCTGGTCAGTGCAATGAGCTCAGCCTTTTGAGAGGTGGTACCCTCTGGAGCTCTAGGCACGAGCTTCCATCCACAGAGTTAAGTCAGGATTACAGAGAGGAAGATCTGAGAGTCCCACCCGAGGTTGAGTGAGGGCCTCGACAACCTCGGGGCAGGAGGGCATTGCCACAGGTTGGGTGGAGGCAGTGGGAAGGAGAGTGGCCGAGTTCAGGGCTGGGGATTGAGTTAGGGAGATGTCAGGACTCTTGAGGAACAGGAGATGTGGAGTTCCTGCATGCGAGAGGGTGCAAGGAGAGAAGGATCGGTATGATAGAAGATCCTGTGGTCTATGGGTGGAGAAGACCTGTAAGGGTTGCTGGAGGCAGATCTTCTGGGCCTCCTTGGTGAGAGCAGCAGCTGCAGCTAAAGCCCAGAGGCAGGGCTGACATCCCCAAACTGTGGGATCAAGCTCTCTAGACAGGCAGGCTACGGGGGTGGATTGGCCCTAGGGCTGGGTGATGACCCCCATAGCTATTCCTTGTCTTCCATCAGTAAATAGTTGGAAAGGCCTAGAGATGAGAGATGAGAGATGAGAGATGAGAGAGAGAGAGAGAGAGAGAGAGAGAGAGAGAGAGAGAGAGAGAGAGAGAGATATGCCAGAAGGGTATCCCAGAGTTTAGAAAAAGCCTGGCGAACTAGGGAGGATGAGGAGAGGGGGCCAACTGGTGTTTCTTTAGCAGCCTAGTATAGTGGGTCCTTTTACAATTCTTGTCAACAGTTAAATTTAGAACTTCTTTCTTTCAACATACCCTCCATTATATATTTCTGAACATGTCTTGCAATTAATGTCTCAGTATTGTATGCTATTTAAAATATTTAGAAAAGGCAGGGGGAGGAGGGAACAGGCCCTGAAGCCTGTTCCCAGTCCTCTAACTGCTTGAATTTTTAAAACTGCCACTTTTCCCTAGAGATAAAGATCTAAGTTTCTGATAAGCCTGTGCCAGCAAGAAAAATGTTTTCTAGGAAGAGTGGAGTGGGGGAGAGGGCAGGGTGAGAAGGCATTGAGGCCACAGCAGTTTTCAGAACATTAAAGGGAAGTTGGGGGCAATCAGGCTGGCAGGGGAGCAGTTAGGCATCACTAAGGCTGGCAGGAGAGTGGTTAGGGGTGATCAGGCTGGCAGGCAGAAGTGGTTAGGGGCAATCGGGAAGGCAGGCAGTTAAGCATTTGGGAGCCAGCAGTCCTGGACTGTGAGAGGGATCGGGCCTAAATGGGCAGTCGGACATCTCTCCAGGGGTCCCAGATTGGAGAGGGTACAAGCTGGGCTGAGGGATACACACCCCCGTGCACGAATTTCGTGTACTGGGCCTATAGTAAATTTAGAACCCCTCGCCACTCTGGCTTCGTGTGTTCCTCCTTAGGCGACCTAACAATATACATATATAGTGAAATGATAAAATCCATTCATTCTGGATGGTAACTCACTATTACCTGTTCTCTCTCTCTCTCTCTCTTAATCCTTACACAAGGATATTTTTTCCACTGATTTTTGGAGAGAGTGGAAAGGATGGAGGAGGGGAGGAAAGAGCGAGGGAGAAAGTGAGAGAAGGAAGGAGGAAGGGTCAGGGTGGGGGACGTCAATTGGTTGCTTCCTGCACGTGCCTTGATTGGGGCCAGAGATTGAACCTGCAACCCAGGTATGTGTCCTTGACTGGGAATAGAGTGCACAGGCCAAAAGCTCTCACCACTTAGCAACACCAGCGGGGAGCCACTATTATCTTTTAAGTGGACTAAACAATAGTAGGGAACCCAGGTTCCCTACTTTTATTCTTGTTGCATAGCCTATTCACATGGCACCTAGAATGGATCTTCTGAAAACCTAGATTCTGTCACGCCTATGCTTAAAAACCTCTGGTAGTTTCCTATCTTTCTTAGAAAAACAACTAAAGTCCATACAATGATCCATGAAACCCTAATGACCTTGCCCCAGCTACTGACCTTACTTTATCTCTAAACATTCCTCCACCCTCACCCCTTGACAGCAATTCTGGCTTTCTTTATAGTTCCTAGAAAAGGCTAAATCCAGTTCTATCTCATAAACTTTGTCCTCGCTGCTCCATCTTCCTAGAATGCTCAGCATGGTGTGATTACTAACTTCTCTAAATATGAATGCATACTCAGAGGAACTACTCCATAAGACTGCTCAAATGCTACCTAATCAGAAATGTGCCTTCTGACTACCCTAACTAAAATGTCCTTATCCCTATCCCCTCATCACTCTCCATATACTCTGTTTTATTTTTATCAGCGTTCTTATCAGACCTGAGATATTTATTTGTTAATTTTACCTCCACTAGATGTAAGTTTCATGAAGGTAAGGGAATTGTCTGTTTTGTTCACTCCATACCTCCAGATTCTTGAACACTGCCTACCAGATAGTAGGTGTTAAATGAATGTAAATATGAATGCATAGTCAGAGGTTTTAAGTGTGGATAACTTGGTGGTCAATGAATTACCATAAAAAATAACAGAAAATTCAGGAAATAATTTTGGGGGAAATCTTTAAGTTTAAGGTAGACTACAACTAGGTAGAAAGATAAAGAGTCACTACATATAATGGGAGTAGAAGCAATTGGAGTGGATGAGATCTCCTCCCTTACCTTGACTTACAGAGCAACCTATTTATTTAAATCTACCTTGGGCACTAAGGACACAGGTTAGAACCTGTGGCATTTAAACTGCCACTGATTGCTCATCTGTAATACGACCATTTCTAAAGATGAATTAAGATGATTTCTATGTTTCGGCACCAAGATAGAAACCTTTCCCATGGCATTAGTCTACATCTCACCATATCCTACCGTTTTAAAAAGTGAGATGAAATGTATTCTAGACCATGAGGAAACACACACACACACACACACACATACACACACGGAATAAATCAGGTGAATGAGTGGAACTCATAACCCAAGTATGTGTCTTTGACTGGAAATCAAACCCAAGACCTTCAGTGAAGGGCTAATGCTCTAACCACTTAACACTGACCAGGGTGAAAAAAAAAAAAAATTAAATATCCTTTCTCTAAAAACTATCCCCCCCTCCCCCGCCTCCCATGGCTTCATTCCTTAACTTTGTCTCCTCACTTACCTTTACCTTTCCTCTCCTTTTTATCATCCTTAAATTTGTCCTGCTATCCAAAAATTCTCCTTGTACATTTCTTATTCTAATATGAGTTTAGTTATTTACTATCATAACAACAGTGATTAAACTTCAACAATCACTAATTTTCAAAATAGAATTCTTAAAGTGCTAAAATAATCTTTTACTTTAACAATGGTAATTATTTATATTTACATATATTACTCTTACCTGAAATACTTTCTGATTGTCTTCGAGGCTTCACAATAAGTCTTACACCCCCTCCAAAAACAGCAGCCCACATTCGATTATTTAACGGGTGGGCTGCAAGTCGAAACAATTCATTGGAGGAATTTGTGGCAAGAGCATGTATCAACAAACTTAAGTAAACAGCAACAACAGCTTCACACAACAGAATGTTCAGTTTCGGCTGGTCTTCATCTTGTGCTGAACTCAAGAGATTAATAAGTGAGCTCACACCTGTAGGGATATATAATATCATAAAAAGTGTATCAGCATAAAGCTCAAGAAGGAAAAAATTCTAAATTTGCAATTTAACTATAATTATGGAACTATATTACATGATATTATATGAAATACATCTATACATATAAAAAGGTAATATGCTAATTGTCCGTTACAGTGTCCCAGTAATGACCAATTTGCATACTGACAGACCAGCAGGAGGCTGTACAAGCAGCCGGAACCAAGTTCCCAGGGGTCTGAGGAGAGTGCAGAGCCCGGACTGCAAAGAAGGAAGAGGAAGTGGCCATGGGAGCTCTTCCAATCCCCCTGCGGGAACAGAGGGACACCCTACTCCAGTCCCCGCAATCCCAGAGGGACAGGGAGGCTGACTGGATGGGGAGAAGACCCAGCCTTGGGGGAAGCTGTGGCCCACACCTCCAAATTCTGATCTCTTCCCCTGCCACCTAGCCAGGGGCACCCACAACAATAGCACACTGGTGACTACCTGTCAGCACCCCCAAGGCACCCGGTGCCCATGGTCTGCCACTGACAGGGCCCCTTCTGCATGCCTCTCCCTACAACTCCAGACCTGGGTGGAGGCAGGCCTGAGCAGCCCCCAGGGTCAGACCCTCCCCCCCCCACCCCCCACCCCCCACCCACAGGAGCAGCGCCATCTCCACAGCAGAAGCACACTGAACCTCACTGGGGGTGTGGCTAAACCCGCCCTGCTAGCCCACTTGGCTCTGCCCTGGCCCAGCCCCACCCGGCTCCAGGAGATTGGAGCCCCGCCCTGAGCAGGTACAGCTGTGAAACAGCCACATACAATTTAAAGAATGGCACCAAGAAGGAAGGTTTGACAGTTACTACTCTTTCGGCCTTGCTGCCCCTTTAGCGCCCCCTAAGACCCTGCCCCGCCCCCCCCCAGCGCCTCCAGGAAGGACCACGGCTACAGGGCTGCTGGCCAGAGCCCGCCCCTCTGAGGCCTGCGGAACCCTCTGCAAAGCTTCCATAGCTACAGTCCCAGAAAACAATCATGCCCTCCTCCCCTAATCAGCACCTGCTACCTGCGAGGGTACCCATGAGCTTAACAATAACAATGCTTCCCATGTAGACATCACTAACTTGCTGAAACATTTCTAGGTTTATTAGCTCAGAACCTCTCATGTCAACCCAGTGAGGTAGATGGAGAAGAGATCACAATTCCCATGGTATATGCTTATGTATTCAGAAATGAAGCTCAGAGAGGAAAAGTATCAATCCCAGTGGTTCTCAAGGTACAGGACATGCCCCAAGGTGGGGGGAGCAATTTGATTTTAAGTGGGGGCAATTCTAAAATGAGTTAACAGTGAATTTTTTGCATTTATTATTGTTCTAAGGGGCCTCATCTACAGCATATCCTATATAAGAAAAAGTTAATATGCAAACAACTGAATGATGGAATGACCGGTCACTGTGATGCACACTGACCACCACGGGGCAGATACTCAATACAGGAGCTGCCCCCTGGTGGTCAGTGTGTTCCCACAGGAGAGCACAGCTCAGCCAGAAGCTGGGCTCACAGCTGGTGAGCAAAGCGGCAGTGGTGGGAGTCTCTTTCGCCTCCGTGGCAATGCTAAGGATGTTCAACTGGCGGCTTAGGCCCACCAAGCCATCAGCCGGACATCCCCCCCATGGCTCCCGGACTGCAAGAGGGCGCAGGCCAGGCTGAGGGACCCCCTGGAAGTGCACGAATTTCGTGCTCTGGGCCACTAGTATTTCCATAACTTGAAAAACAAAATAATGATAGAAATGGATTATAACCTATAAAACAAAATAAGATTACATTATTCTATACTGGTATAAGAAATGAGCAAGTAAATAACTTAAAAGGGTAGAAGGGAAAGTTCTTCCTTACCAAACCATTTCAGTATAATTTCAAGTAAAAGAAATGACAGAATTATAAAATCACCATCTTATAACCCCACACTAATATCTGATTCAGCCAAAAATCATCACTAAATGCTAGAATGAGTGGGTAAAAGTATGATATTTTACAGTCTTAAACTGTCTCTTTAAAAAATACTTACTCACTGCAAAGGGAAAAAAGTAACTTAACAAAGGAGAAACCTGGAAGAAGCCATCTCACCAAGAGATCAAGGGCATGCCGAAACCGGTTTGGCTCAGTGGTAGAGCGTCGGTCTGCGGACTGAAAGGTCCCAGGTTCGATTCCGGTCAAGCGCATGTACATTGGTTGCGGGCACATCCCCAGTAGGGGTGTGCAAGAGGCAGCTGGTTGATGTTTCTCTCTCATCGATGTTTCTAGCTCTCTAGGTCCCTTCCTCTCTGTAAAAAAATCAATAAAATATATTTAATTAAAAAAAAAAGAGATCAAGGGCAGTAATCCCAGTAATGGGACCTACTGGCATTGTATACTCCTTAATATTTTGCATTGATAAAGGCACAATATCTCTTTCGTGGTATCCCTGCCAAAATTACATAACATGAATCTAATATTAAGAAAATATTTTTAAAAATTGAGGAGCATTCTAAAAAGATAATTGACTAGTTCTTTTCAAAAGTGTCAAAGAAAAAATGAGGAACTACACCATATAAAAGAAAAAAATGAGGAACTACTCCATATTAGAGGAAACTCATGAGAAATTATAACTAAAATGTTACATGGACATTTAGTGGGACAAAAAGTGAAATGTGGGGAAAAAAATCTATAGGTTATATATAGTACTACATCAATGTTAAGATGCTGAATTTGATAATTGTGCAAATGTTATAGGCTGTTAGACATGAGCAGAGCAAGGACGATGAGCCAGGTACAGAAACTCACCGAGGCAGAAAGCCCTGGGTGTCTAGCAAGGGGCACAACTGGGAAAACAAGAACCTCGCCTCAGAATGACCTCTCCTCCCCTAACATATAACTGGTCATGTGGTTTGGACCCCCAATCTTTCATATTACTGGTCATGTGGTTTGAAGCCCTTGACCTTTTCCTCCCTAAAGATAACATCTAGTTGCATTTCAACTCCAGGCCCAAAAAAGCACAAAAATCACATAAGTAAAGCTATGGCTGCCTCAGGACCAGCTACCTTAACTAATGACCTCTACCCTGGCACCAGTGGAGACCATGACCCTGAAAGAGCACACCTGGAAAAGCTGATGAGTATTCTATTAAGACGCTTGTATGAGACCTCCCTTAAGATTTCCATCAGCCAGAGAGATAAATGCCATTGGGAAAAAGGACCCCGTGCACACTCTCCCCACAGGGAACACTCTCCCTTTCCCCTTCTTCCCTCCAAGTCCCCATGAGACTTGCAACTAGGGGAGCAATGGGCAGTTGCAGCTCATCCCAGGCTAACCCCCTGAGCCTGTCTCCAGTGAGCCAAAGAAGCCCAGCCTAGGCTCTCCTGTTGCTTCTTCTATGCCTTCCTTGTCTCGCTGTCCTAAATGTGTTTTTGCTTTGGCCAATAAATTCTTGCTTGCTTTGCTGCACTTTGTCTCTTGATTAAAATATTTCCTTCAAGAAGATAAGAACTGAGGTCTGTTGTTTCACCGGTAACACTAGGATTATGCAAGAAAATGTCTGTTTTTAGGAAAGATTGATAAATTTAGATTTAAAAGGGTATTATATTTGCAACTTACAAATATTTCAGAATATATATATATATATATATATATATATATATATATAAAATATACACACACAAAGTGAGTGACTAGAAAAAGAGAAGGAATGAATGATAAAGCAGTATGGTATAATGTTAACATTTGGGGAATTATTTGTGAAGGTTAGAGAGAAATCCTTTGTATTATTTTTGTAATTTTTTATAAAATCTGAAATTATTTCAATATAAAGCTAAAACAACAACAGTGTTTCTACAAACTTATGTAAAAATGTATTTTAAATATACACTTTGAGTTTGTCACCTCATTCTCCTGCCACTCTTCACAATGATCATTAACATGTAAACTCAGAGCTATAAAGCAAATAGAGAAAAAATTAAATGACATGGCAAACCAGAAAAGGCTATTAAGATAGTGAGGAAGGTTTGAAATGTGGAGAATGAGAGCTAACCGGAGAAAAAAAAGGACCGGCAGATAGCATGGTATATATGCTACAAAATGATCACTCCTGTCCTAATACATAAACATATACTTGAGAACAATTGTATTCTCTCTAATATATCTGTGAGAACGCCTTTGTGATTATTGCCCTCTATGCCTCTAATTCAGAATTTCCAAGCATATGGAAGATAATGTGGCTCACCCTTATGAAAAATGTAAAACTTGCTTTTGATGCTGGTCAACAGAGCTGCTTTTGAAGCCTCAACTTCTGGAGTATTTAGACATTACAGTATTTAAGTACTTACTCCATGGCAAAAAATATCATCAAAAATAAAAAATCACCAAATCCACACACACAAAAAACAACATTTAGAAAACCAGTTGGTAGCTTTTTTAAAAGAATTGCCAAATAGATTTTTAAAAAAGAAAGAAAACACTGAAATTCTCACCAGGCCACTGAGCAGGGGAAGAATTTGGTGTTGCATGCTCTTCAATGCTTTCTGTCCTTAGTCTTCGACGATCACTTAACAGAAGTCCTTGATATGCCATTCCTGTAAACTGATTTCCTTCCGTTTGACTGCCAAAGTAAACATAAGGGTCCAATTATTTATCATCCTATTAGAGATAATAAGCAATTTCACTTTATACATATTTATTTTAGATAATTATAATTTAAAAATTCTTAAACTCCATTCACTGTTCTAGTAAGAATTTATTTTAGAAAGTTCTCAAAATTAGTTACAAATATTTATTGATTTTTTAAAACAAAATACCAAATTTTACTATGTTGGGCAGATGACAATCTTTTACAGATGTCCCTAATACTTTAATATATTTTCTCTACTCATTCATTTTTATTTTTATAAAAGTTTGAGGTAAGGAGACTGCTGTTGGTAGTAGGATATATTAGGAAGTTTCAGGGTACTATTCTGGTGCATTTCTTAACTCTGCAAGGTTGTGATAGCTTAACCATGAATTAAAATATGAACTAAAATCTGAAGAATCATATTTTAGAAATACCTAATTCTAAAGCCAAAATGTGCCTAAATATTTACTTCCCTCATCTTTGTAGAGTTGAAGAAAATACAAAAGCAAAAGTAAAGCTGACACTCTTGAGAGTTAATCATAGCTTAATCATAGAAAATGCACACTTAAAAAAATTATATGAATTTTCATTTGGTGCCATTTTAACCAGGGATTCATAACAAGCAAATTGTCTTGAGCATTAAAATGATCACAGTCAACTAAATAAATTTTTTTTCCTAATTTACATTTTTAAGTTGTTGGAATACTTAGGCCTCCTAAGGCTAAAATCAAACAGGCCATTTTGAGAGAGTAATTCCTAATGCAAATCAAATCTTTCCATAAAAGGCTGCTGAATTTACAAGAAAAAAAAATCTAGACATTGTTTAATATGAATTTAATGTAATCTTATGTAGAGTTCAAGCTTTTCATTTATTAATATAATTTATTTATATTTGGGTCACCTTTCCAAGTGATTCAATTTCTTACTACCTACACAGTCCTAGTCATTAAAATGCAAAGTACACACTGATGAAGGCAACTTAACATTTTAAAAAATTCAAACTATTATAGAATTTCTAATCAGTGTCACTTTCAAAGACTTTCATATTATATGTAAATTAGCAAATAACATTGATTTTAACAATTCAATGTTAGGAATGTACCTTTTCATATTTCAAAAGTACTTTCTCTTTCTGGTTAAAACCAACTACATAAACAGAAGTTAATCCAATGCTAAAAGAAGAATTTCCTAAGGAAAAAAATTAGAAAACTTAACTTAATTTTATAAATTATTTTGGATAGTGAACACTTCTTTCCTTGAAACAAAAAGATGGTGATGCCCTAACCGGTTTGGCTCAGTGGATAGAGCGTCGGCCTGTGAACTCAAAGGTCCCAGGTTCGATTCCAGTCAAGGGCATGTACCTTGTTTGCGGGCAAATACCCAGTAGGGAGTGTGCAGGAGGCAGCTAATCAATGTTTCTACCTCTCTATCCCTCTCCCTTCCTCTCTGTAAAAAATCAATAAAATGTATTAAAAAAAAAAAAAGATGGTGATGATGATAATTTCTATTTACTATTTGTTATTTTGTATATGTCTCTATTGTTACTAAATGACAACTAAACAGATGTGTGTTTTTTTCATTCTCTCTCATTTATGGGAGTAAACATGGCAGTCCTACTGAGGATTTTTCAGTCCCTAGGAAATAGAACCTTAATATAATTCTGGAACAGTTTAATATTTTTGCTGTATTAATACTATTTTCAGTGTTGTTTTTTTTTTACCTGTAGCTATGACTGTCACATAATGCTTGGTAAATTGATGCAGAAAGTGATGCTGCTAATGAATGAAGTGTATGCACCTAAAACCAAAACAGCCACAATTACATTTTGTACTAACATTTCTACACAATAGTAATATCTTAATAATCAGAAAATACCCAGGAAACTAGCAATATCATAAGACTAAATCCTCCTATATAAGACTACTAACTGTACTTTAAAACTTCTATAAGATTCACCCAACTTTATATGCATGTCCACAACAAAGCTAATTAATTCAGCTTGCTAACAATTAGCTTAAAATGTAATATGCCAAAAAATCAGAATCAAAATAAGTACAGACTTTTCAGAGCTTTTATTTAAGCTTGCCTTGTGAGATTCCTCTTGATGAAAATAAAGACTTATTCTTATCAATAAGAATGAATTAAATGTTTAGAAAATATATCAATCACTCTGTGAAAGGGCTGATTTTCCAGAAGCAAATAATTTAGAAAGTTTAAAAATTATCAACATAATATAAAAACCACATTCTAAAATGCCATGTTGAAATAACATCTTCAGACTTATAAAGTATTAAAATTTTGAAGGGACTTCAGAAATAGTTTCATACTCTTATAACTAGACTTTATATGTATTCATGCATTTCTATATGTCCATATTAACCTAAGAAATAATTTACGTAATCTCTGCTAGAATACTGACATGGATTCATTTGTGCTATAGATTAGAAGTCTCTAAAAGGTTGATGTGACCAATAAAATCTTGGGTCCTTCAGAAGAAGATACAACCAGAAATCAAATACACCTTTCAAACAAGAGAAATAAAAAATAAAAATGTTGAGGACCTGAAGTGGCACTGGCCACTGGAACTGGAGAAATCACAGCACAGATACACTCAGACTCACACAGTGGAAGTCTGACAACTCTCCAGAGCCTCCAAGTTCCCTAGAGTTTCTTAAAATCTATATAATTTTTAAGTTTTTAAAAACAAGGGATGGATTTAATTTTGTGTAATAACTCTGCCAAAACTCCGATTACCCCTAAATACTGCAGAGCAAACAAAATCATTAGGGAAATAGTTACAAGAAATCTTTCTCTCGAACTATTTCTGATTAATCATGGTTCTCTCAAAATACTTCTTTGAATTTGCATTTTCATAACATGTTGGTTCATTTAAGGGGAATGGAGGATAAAGGAACGTTAAGTGGCAAGAATACTATCTAGAGAATTAATTTTTATTATCAAAGAGTATTTGCCTGTCTTAAAGGAAGACACCTTCTCCAGAAGTAAGAATACTTAATTTTAAATTACATTCACTGGACAAATAGTCTTTTTCTTTTAAAATCTTTATTGTTGAAAATATTATGTATGTCTTCCTTTTTCTCCCATTCACCCCTTCTGGCCCTGCCCTTGTCAAAGGCCTTTATCACCCTATTGTCTCTTGAACCTATCAGGAGTAAATAGGTAGCATATAAGAGCACTTTAAAATATTTCCTCTGAGTTCAAATTGTAAGACAAGTATAACATATTTACCTTCTCAGTGTGTGCAATATCAAACGATCATAAAATTTACATTACCTTCACATCTGCAACACTGGGATGAGGTGGTGTTTTCATCTGAGCAATAGTATAAAGTATATCATGGATGTGATTATTTAAGTACAATACAGGATTAGCTATGACTGTTTTTGTTGATGCAATACTTGCTGAAAGCAGAGGTAGGGTGGTAGGTAATGGTAGTGGAGACTGGAGCTGCTTCACTGTAGTTTCCTGTGGGCAACAGATTATTTTTTCAAAGTAGTTAGAGGAGAAAAAAACAATTTATAGTTACCTGATAAAAATATTGGTGATTAATACTGGAATATAAGAAGTATAAGCATGTATCTGTTGTCCAGTCTACAAAAATTTATTGAGCATACATTATGTACCAGGTACTATGTTAGATACAGAAGATAAAGATGAGTATGACATAGATGTCATTTAAGTCTTTTAAGTCTACTCCTAATTCCCAAAACTTTAGTCTAAAAAGATCCATGTAGATAATAAATATCTGCCTCCCATAGAGGAATTGAACATATTTATATTAACTAGAAAAAGGAGCTTTATGGCTATAACTGGAAGAACTACTGAAATTGTTAAAATAACCAAGATTGAAAACAAATCTTATTTCGTACCTGCTGTGATTCTTGTAGCAAAAATTTGAGTTCCATCCTTACTGAGGCCAGACCACCACCTTGGGCCCCATGAAGGCTACAGTAACTAAGAAACACTCTCAGGAGATCTTGGTTTTTCTGCAACCACAATTTTCGTCTTTCAGCATGCTCTCGTTTGGCCTGCAATCTTCGTCTTTCTATTTGGTGACGCTCATAGGGATCAATATCTGGTTTGTCTACCATTTCTTCCTGATCCAGGAGATCACTTTCTACTTTAGAATATATTCTACTGGCATATTCTTTAATAACTGTTTCATGATTACATATCTCATGCAAGGCAGCAATTTCCTTTTCAAGCCAGTTATAGAGTTGAAATCTGAGTTTTCCTCCATCTACTTCATAACCTGTAGCCAGTGTTCTCAGTTCAGTCATAAGGATCTTTAAACAAGCTCTGAATTTTAGTTGTTCAGCAATCACATCAACTTCAGTATCACCTTCAGGACAACCCTCTTCATGAGGAGTCAGTAACATATTAGGGTCTAAGGCTTTCTGATCTTCTTTTCTATCTTTTCCCTTAACATCTTTACTTTTCATTACTAAACCAACTGCATCTTCTTCCTCTTCTTCTAAGGCACTATCATGATCTTCACCCCAATCAAGAGTAAGAGGTTCCTCACCAACTTTTACTACTGGTTGACTCCAATCAAATTGTGATGAAGTCACATTTGACCAATCAATGCCGGAACTGCTTTTGCCACCACTCAGAGTTTTTGATTCTGAAGGTATATCAATCATTTTCTTAGAAATAGAATCAGGTTGATCTTTTTTTGTAGGTAAAGCAGGTATTTTGGTAACTTTGGGAATTTTGGAGAGTACCTCCAAGGCTAAAACAGGACATCCAACTTTAAAGTGAGCATTTGCAGTGGTAAAAAATAATTTTCTTTCTATGAGGTTAATTTTATCAACAAAGTTTTTCTCAGTTTTGAGACCTACGGGTGCCAAAGATCCTTCAGGAGAGGCAAGGTTTCTTCGAATTATCAAAGGATGAGTTCGAAGGTAGTTGTAGAAACTAAACACCACTGGATTACAAGATTTGATGATAACTATAGAAATCAAGCAGATACAATTACAAAGTACGATTAATTTGTATTTATATTAAAAGGAATAAAATATGTCAGCATTTCCTCAAAATAAATATTAACCTAGGATAAGTTAAACTATGGTACATCCACATAATCAATAAAACTACACAGCTGAAATGAAAATAATTTCCCTATGTGTTGCTATGAGTTATGTCCAGGATATTCTACATAAATGAATGTACAAAAAGCAAAACATTGTAAACTACCTTTTATCTGAGAAAGTGGAGAGGCCATATGAACACACACACATGCAGGCACTTATACTTTTTAAACAGAAGGAAAACACACACACAAAATTGCTTAATTGGTTCTCTAAAAGGGGAAGGAAGAACAGGATAGAGAGGTTAGGAAAGCAGCAGCTAGATTTCTCTAAAAATACCTTGGCTTTATATATTTTATTTTACAACCATGTCAATATCCTATATAATAAAAGGCTAATATCCAAATAGACCAAATGGTGGAATAACGAAATAACCAGGTCGCTATGACATGTGCTGACCACCAGGGTGTGTGTGCAGAACATGGAGGACATCAGTAGAAGGCGGCAGAGCACAAAACATGGAGGGCATCAGCCACGATGGGATGGTAGAGCAGGTGAGCAGGGGTGCAAACCAAGGTGGGAGCCAATTGTCATCAGGGTGAGCCTCTGGTGGCTACTGAAAATTCTTTGCTCCTGTGCACCACAATCCTATCCAACACTCACTCCTGCTGCTGGTGCTGGCCCAATCACACCGGCTGACAGTGCCAGCCCCGCTTGCACCCACTGCTGGACCTGATCACCCCTCAGGGCTTCTCCACCTCCCCCTGCTCCTGAGGGGTAATCAGGGCCAGCAGCTGCCTCTTGCATTCGCTGATGGCACTGATGCCGCTCACACCCGCTCCTGGCGCCAGCTCCAACTACTCCAAACTGTCAGCAGGAGCAAGCAGGGCCAGCCCCATAGCACAGGAGAGTGGCAGGAGCGGGGCTGCTGACAGACAAGGGACCGGGGGCTGTGGTGGGAGGGGGCAGGTGGGGGCACAGATTATGGGCCAAGATCCGCCCCTGTGCCCACTGCAGTCTTGCAGCCCACAGTTCCTTTCAAGGTGCGTGAATTCGTGCACTGGGCCCCTAGTTTTATATAACACTATAAACCCGATGCACGAAGATTCGTGCAAGAATAGGCCTTCCTTCCCCTGGCTGCGGCATGCGGCAGGCTCGCTCCAGCAGCCTGTGCAGCTGCGGCAGCGATGGCAAGCCCTGCGCATTCAGTGCTGCTTCCTCTTCACCCTCCTTCTCCAGAGAGTTCCTCTGCTGGCACTCCCGGGAAGGCACAGAGGGTAAAAGGTGGAGGGAGTGAGGCAGGTGGGGAGGATTGCAGAGGGTGGGTGTGCTAGTGCATTTCACTTTCCCATTGTGAAAGTGGGATGCAACTGGCCCACTTCCTCATCCTCTTCCTCCTCCACCCTCTGCCTCCTGCCCACCACCCTCCCTCCATGCCCATCGCCCCTACCCCTCTTGATTTGGTGAGATAGAGAGGAGGGAGATCTGATAATTTGGGTTACTGTGTAGGTGGCCTCTTTCATCTATTCAAAACAAAGCTGAGCCATCTGCCACAGCCATTACCATTGCTCCTTGGCAGCCCAAGGCTTCCAGGGTGTGCTAACTGTGCACCGAGTGAGCTCCTGAGTGCGTCCAGACCCACGGGGCTGCTCTAATGCTAGAGTTTTATTTAACAGAACAGCGGGGCAGGGGTGGGGTAGAGGGAGATGCCAGACACTGGGAGCTATGACCTTAGGCACCAGAGGGTTGCCTCTGAGGCTTGAGGCTGGACCACAGGGAGGCTGCAAGGATGGTTGACAGGTGTGGAGCGCAGCAGGGAGGCCCTGAGGAGGCATGCTGCTCAGAGACCAAGAGCAGCCGGGGGTAGGGCCACCACCATCTTTGTTGGGTTAATTTGCATACTCACTCCTGATTGGCTGTGGGCGTCATGAAATGATGGTGAATGTACATATTTCTCTTTTATTAATAAGATTAAATGAAAATCAATTCTTAAAAAAATTCACACAAAAACAAGAGAAATGATTTTGAGTATCAAGTTGGTAGCATCAATCACACTGAGAGGAACTATAAGGTGACTTTAAAACAAGTAATTTAACCATACATACTTAGTAGTACAGATCATAAAAACAAAAAAACAAAAAAAAAATGAAAAAGCTTTAACTGTTCTCAGTAATGTTATTATGAAAAATATTTACATAATCATTCTAAAACTATAACATGCATATTAAGTAGCAGGTAATTATATTAATGCCATTAGAATCCAAGCTTTTTATTATAAGACACAAATTTTAAATCCAAAAAGGAAAAAAACACTATAATCCATATTTCAATTTGAAATTTCAGTATGAACTCATGAATTCTTAGGGAAAATAATTTCCTAACTCTCTTCATTGAAATGGTGTAGAAATGATGCCCAAATCAATAGCAATGGGAATGCCTGTGCTCAGGATGTGGTCTCTACATATAATTCCACTAGAGGCCCAGTACATGAAATTCATGCATGGGGACACACACACACACACACACACACACACACACGTCCCTCAGCCCAATCTGCACCCTCTCCCATCAGGGACCCTTAGGGGGATGTTTGACTGCCAGCAGTCAGATACCCTTCTTGAAATGTGGGACCAATGGCTCCTAACTGCTCACTTGCCTGCCTGTCTGATCGCCCCTAACTGCCTCTGCCTGCCTGCATGATTGCCCCTAATTGCCCTCCCCTGCTGACTTGGTCTCACCCCCAACTGCCCCTGCCTGCCTGATCTTGCCCTCAATTGCCCTCCCTTGTCAGGCTGATCTTGCCTCCAAATGCCTACCCCTGCAGGCCTGATCTTGCCCCAACTGCCCTTCTCTGCCAGCCAATTTGGTTCTGATTAATTGGTTCCTATGCCAGTCAGCATCAAAAGCTCCGCCTCCTAGGCAACCATTGGCTCCTCACAGTTCACCCAGATTTGGTTCTGATTGGTTGGTTTCTATGCCAGTCAGCATCAAAAGCTCTGCCTCCTAGGCAGCCATGGCTCCTCATACTTGATGCAGATATAGTTCTGATTGGTTGGTTTCTATGCCAGTCAATGTGTCTGGGTCTATCAACAGGGCCTGATCAAAAAGGCGGGACTGATCAGCAACCCGGTGGAGGCCTAGAGAGAAATAAAGGCACAGCTGCTGGCCAAACTGGAAGAAAAAGAGAGAAGCAAGTGCTGATCAAAAGCTGCCATAGAAACAACAGATCAGTCCCTGCTTCTCTCTTCAGGCCTCTCTCTGGCCCTGAATCGCAGCCCCCTTAACAGTTAGTGCTGGGACACCATGCCTGCAGTGGAAGCAGTCATTACTGGGTTGTGACTGCAGGACTAACTTCTGCTTGCTCGAGCCCCGGTTGTTACTGGTTGTTATGACCCAGGGTTTTTCTATATTAGAATGATAGACTCAATTACAAACAGTAAGTGACTAATTCTTTAGCACACAAAAAATTGTGATAATTTCTCAATGTTGAGAAGAAAATCTGGTAACAATGAGTTTTCTGTTGTTATTGGTTTTGTTTTGATTTAAGTGAACACTAGCTCAGAAACTGTCTTTTTTTAAAAAGAAAAAGAGAAAAATATCCTACCTTGATGATGATCATCCTCCTTTGGTGTTTGTTCCAATAACGTGTCCAAGGCTCGGGTATAATCTTTCATTACCCAATAGGCAAGACTACGCAGGAAAGGATCAGGATGCAATCTTTTGCAATCGAATCCTGAGCCATCCTTTTGGCAACCTAAAACCTTCTGATTTAGGATGGATATGTAAGTGGATGAAGTTTCAAATTCAGATTCATATAAACGGGCAATAACCATGGCCAGTTGAATATCTTCCATTTTTTCAAGACACACCTGTAAATTTTAATATTAAGAAATATTTATTTAATGATAATTATTTATATCCCAACAATATCCTTAAATTATTGACCACTTATATTTCACATTGGAAGGAGAGAGACCTGAGATTAAAGGACAGTTAAATGATTGCCCGATAGAAGATAAAAGAATAGCAAGAAGAGTAAGAAATCTTAACTTAGTAGCTTTCAGCCTAAAAAAAACACCACTTATAAAATAAGCATAAAACAGCCCTAGACAGTTGCTCAGTGGTTAGAGCACTGACCTACAGACTGATGGTTTACAGTTTCAACCACGGTCAAGGGCATGTACCGTGATTGTAGGCTAAATCCACAGCACCAGTTGGGGTGCATATGGGAGATAACTAATCAATATGTCTCTCTCACATCTATGTTTCCCTCTCCCTGTCTCTCCCTGCTTCCTCTATAAAAATCAGTGAAAAAAATATCCTCAGGTTAGGATTAACAAACAAAAGTATAAAAGTATAAAACAAAGTATAAAAGTATAAAAAACACACACAAAAGTATAAAAGTATATAACAAAGTATACCAACATCACCTCAGACTTGGATCAATTTAAATTAGTAACATTTATTTTTAAATTAAATGCCTATTATGACATTTGAATTTATACACATCAGTTCTTAACTTCCAAATGTATTTCCATCCTATATAATAAAAGCCTAATTTGCTAAGTGTTCGGTCATCCGGTCTTCCATTCAACTAATCCAAGCATAGTATGCTAATGATATGCTAAGGCCACTCAACCGCTCACTATGTTGTGCACTGACCCCAGGGGGCAGAGTGTCGACCAGCTGACTAATTGCTATGACGTGCACAGACTCTCCGACTGGTAGGTTAGTTGCTGCTGGGGTCCTGCTTATTGTGACTGAGCGAGAAGGGCCAGACACACCCTGGGGCCCTCTCGTGGTCCCTTTCCACCTCCCACATCCCTCCTTGGCCCTGGCTGTGCACTGGTAGGGTCCCTCGGCCTGGCCTGCAGCCTCTTGCAATCCAGGACCCCTTGGGGGAAGTCAGAGAGCCGGTTTCAGCCCGATGGCAGAACAACCGGTTGCTATGACATGCACTGACCACCAGGGGGAAGACGCTCAATTCAGGACCTGTCCCCTGGTGGTCAGTGGGCTCCCACAGGGGGAGCACTGCTCAGCCAGAAGCTGGGCTCATGGCTGGCGAGCACAGTGGCAGTGGTGGGAGCGCTTCCACGGCAGCGCTAAGGATGTCTGACTGACAGCTTAAGCATGCTCCCTTTGTGGGGTGCAGGCCTAAGTCGTCAGTGGAACATTCCCCAGGGGCTCCCGGACTGTGAGAGGGGGTAGACTGGGATGAGACACTTCCCTTCCGAGTGCACAAATTTCGTTCACTCTAGTATACACATAATTATTACTATTTTAAAAGAACCTTCTATTTATATATCAAGTAATGCATGAAATGAAGCCACATATCCTATCTTACTCTCTATGAGTTTATTTATATTCTAATGTAACAACACATCTTGAGATTTTGAGGTCATTCAGACAATATGAGTCAATTGACACGTGTCTTCTTTACCTGAATATCTTCTAGGCTAAACTTTCCATTAAAAATTATAAACATTTAATCATATTTTTTCTTTTCTTTTAAATAATTCTTTATTGTAAGCATATTTTTTCCATTGATTATTTTAGAGCGAGTAGACAGGAGGAAGGGAGGGGGGGAAGAGAAAGGTGGGGAAGAGGGAGAAAGAGAGAGAAGATGGGGGGAGAAAGAAAGAAACATCAATGTGAGAGAGATAACTGGTTGACTTCTGCACGTGCTCCAACTAAGACTGGGATCAAACCTGCAACCCAGGTATGTGCCCTTGACTGGGAATCAAACCTGAGACCCTTTGGTGATTGGGCTGACACTCGAACCACCTAACAACACTGGCCAGGGCTAAGTGTTTATTTTTTAAAAATCATACCCTGAGATAAGTTAGAAAATATGACTAATTCTAATTATGAAGTACTTTCACTTTGCTGGATATTTCCTATTTCTTCTATCATGTATTATTTCCAGTTCTATTTTTCCTTCATCCATTTGGATTGTTCATAACAATAGTAAGAGGAAGCCATCATAAATAAACAGGACCATCTGTAATTACTCTCTTAAGTAGTTGCCAGGGTTCTATATATTAAAAGTTTGCCCAGCTAGCATGGCTCAGTGGTTGAGCATCGACCTATAAGCCAGGAAGTTATGGTTCGATTTCCGGTCAGGGCACATGCCCAAGTTGCAAGTTTGATCCTTAGTGTAGGTAGGGCATAAAGGAGGCAGCAGATCAATGCTTTTCTCTCATTATTGATATTTCTGTCTATCCTTCTCCCCCTCTCTGAAATCAATAAAAAATATACTTAACTTAGTATTCCAAGTTTTAGCTATACTCATTTCTTTTTCAATATCTATAGAAGAGTTATACTATAAAGCATTACAAATTTCAATTTTGGTTCCATACCTATGACTTACATTTAGAAGAAAAAAAGAACTCAGATGTATCTGCCTTTCTATACCAGATAAGGAAGTTGTGACTATTTATATACTTTAAATAGTTCAGAATCACAAGATGGTAAGAACGAAGATATTTATAAGCCATTTTTGCCATATTTCATACATTTATATTTGAAATGCATGTATTCTTAAAATGAAATATTCCCTATGTAAAATTTATTTGTGTTTCTCACTTGAATTTATTTATAATTTTATTTTTCACAGTATGTACCACTATTTAAGTTCAGTAACTTCTGTAGTTATTCTTTGTCCTTACAAATTATGACAAAAATTACTATCTCTTCTACAACCTTAATAGGTTTTAAATCTCTTGCAAGTATTGCATAGTATATTTTCTTATTTATACCTCTATGGCATCTTTCAATGAACCAGCTAACAAGAAAAAAGCAGCAGACTGTTCAAAGCGTTGTTTTCCAAGTAAAGAGAAAGCATTTTTCAAAGCAGCTTTACGCCATCTATCTTCATTAAAGTTGTGACTGAAAAACGTTGTCATTTTTTCCTCATGCTGTGACCTGGGAACCAGAACACAAACATTAGTGGTTGAACCAATTTTAAATATTTTTAATCCTTTACAGAATGTGTAAAAATGAAAAATAAAAACCACAAAAATCAATCTAAAAGAGAACAATAACTTCAGTGATAAGTGTTTATTATCAGCTTCTCTTTTCCATGTAAAACCTAAGTAGGAAGCAAGAGCATTTCTTTAGTTTACAAAGTACTTTCACCAAAGTTTTTTTTAAAACAACATCACATTCTTTATACCCATCTTTTGCAGATAAAGAAACCAAAGCCCAAAGAAGTAAGCTGATTTGATCAAGCTGATATATATAAATACTTTCAAAAGTATTAAGTTTCTGATTCAAAACACAATCTTCATTCAACTAAATTATGTTAAGTGCTGAGACAACTTACCTAAACAGACCCCACACTACTGCTTTCTTCTTCATTGCAAGGTAGAATAATGCAGCATCCAAGGCATCATTGTTCCTTTGAAAAGAAGCTTTGGCAACCTAAATGGTAGATAAAATATTATATTAAATTAACCATTTAATTAAAATTTATAAACTAATTAAACAACGATTAATGCTTCCCTAATATTTTCATGGCTGATAGAAACTATGGAGACAAGAAAACTTGGCTTCATCGTACAATCTCCAGTATCTTATAATACATGCTCTTTACAATACACTAGAGGCCCAGTGCATGAAATCCATGCTTAGATAGGGTCCCTTCTAGCTGCCGGCTGCTGGCTGGGGCCTTCCTTTGTTCTGTGCTGCCCTTGGTGGTCAGTGCATGTCTAACTCCAGGTAGGTCAACCTCCCACCCATGGGGACAATTTGCATATTAACCTTTTATTATATAGGATGGGACAACCATTTGATATCAGTAATAATAAAAGTAATAAAAATAAACACCTTTTATTTATCTTATTGAATCACCACAATCTCTGAGGTATTATTATTTCCATTTTAGATATGAGACACAGAGAGGTTAAGTGAATTGCCTAAAGTCACACAGTAAGGGATAGAAAACGGGTTAGAATCCTGGTAGTAATAAAATTGTCTAACACAGGAAACAATAAAAAAAGCAGAATGAATATTCAATAGATGTGACTTTTTCTTGAAAATCAAACATATTACATCTCTGAATTTTTTATAAAAGTTAAAATGGTAACTTCTATGGTATTATATATATGATTTCACAATTTAAAGCTTTCAACTAATACTGATGCAATCATCTGTGAATAAGAATTAATTACATATACACACATTTATAAATTAAAGACAAAAATAAAAGTTCTAGGGTTTTTTAAAAGCTAGTATTCTTTAATAAAATTTTGACCATTCTGAAGGGTTAATACATTCTCTCTAACAAGTAATTAAAATACAGAAGGTTGAAAGTCTGTTATTTGAAGAGCTTACAAATATTAGTTCTCAGAAATTTCATGAGAAAAAGACTTAATGAGCATGTAATTCTCCTTGTATTGTAAGTGATAACTTCACCAAGACCAGTTTGGCTCAGTGGATAGAGTGTCGGTCTGTGGACTGAAGGGTCCCAGGTTCAATTCTGGTCAACGGCATGTACATTGGTTGCGGGCACATCCCCGGTGGGGGGGGGGGTGCAGGAGGCAGCTGGTCAGTGTTTCTCTCTCATCAATGTTTCTAGCTCTCTATCCCTCTCCCTTCCTCTCTGTGAAAAATCAATAAAATGCATTTTTTTTAATTAAAAAAAATAAGTGATAACTTTGAGCCATAAAACGAAAGTGGCTGATTATATATAGAACCAATCAATGTGGTATTAAGCTTATTGATATTAGAGAGAAGAAAAGAGAAATATAAAGAGAAAACATCGATGTGAGAGAGAAACATTAACCAGCTGCCTTGAGCACTGGCTCAGACCAGGATAGAACCCACAACCTGGCATGTGCCCTGATTGGGAATTGAACTTGCCACCTTTTGGTACATGGGACAACACTCCAACCAACTGAGCCACATGGGCCAGGGCAAGTTGGTGTAAATTTAAAAATTAAGTAACATTATTGTGTATTATTATATTGTTTTGAATAATAAACCATCTCTTACTGCTCTAAGATACTGAGATAACCTGTGCAAATCACTAAGTTGAGAGGCATAATAATAAAAAACAATGGATGTTTTATTAGCTTACATTGACCGATAGTGAAGCAGTGAGCTACTGAAGCATGGAAAAGACATCTAAAACTGCAACACAAAAACGCTTTACTATCAATTCTCTTTTATATCTCTTTCCCGTTTTTAGTATTTTCTCAGCCTTTAATCACTCAACTTAGTATTCCAATATTTAATAATTTTTAGAAGAATTTTTATTCATCTTCAGTTAAGGATTTAGAATACACATCTCAAGGCAAAACAATTTATATATCCTTTCTGATTTAATTTTAAACAATACATTACTTGTGAAGATGGGTAGGTAGGTAGGTAGGTAGATAGACAGACAGACAGACAGACAGACAGATAGATAGATGGATGGAAATATCCTATATAATATAAGCATAGTATGCAAATTGTCTCCACAACCGGGAGTTCTTCTGGGAGTTCGACCAGGGGGCGGGGCCAGCTGGGGGAAGGAAGGGAGGCGCTGGCCAGAGGCAGGTGGGTGGCCGGGGGAAGGGAAGGAGGGTCCCAGCAGCTGCCAGGGACCCTCCCGGTGCACACATTTCATGTACTGGGCCTCTAGTTTAATTATAACACAACACATCACTGACAGGAAATTAGAGTTTTTTTGTAAGCAATATCTGAAACATTTCAGATAAAATATGTCTTCTTTTTCTTTGGGACATAAAAATTTCACGCAGATACTTACTGTGTTATTTATATAACTATTAACTTTTCCTATATACAAGAAACTAGATTTCTTGGTTGGTGTGAAAAAAATTCCTTCTGACATTTGTGCCTATTTTGAGAGGAGAAATGCGAATATCTTATTGGCTGCCTTTCATGTAGCAGGAAAATGACACTTTTATACTCACTTCAAACTGAAAACCATGAACACAAGAATCACAGGACACTAATTAAGAGGAAGAAGTCACAGACCTACCAAATGAAATGGGAGTGGAACTGGGGCGTTGGGGATATGCATTTTAAATAAGCTTGTCAGGTGATTCTTTGACACTAAAATTTGAGAACTACTATTGTAGAAAATAAATTCCTCTTGGGAGAAATACATTTATACTTCTCAAATGTAGTATCATTAACTGTATTTATGGAATTTTGATGGCCTCCTGAAAGTAAACAATGAATAAGATTCCTAACCCTGACAGAGTAGAAAGGGCACCTCTGATATTTATAATTGATGAGGAGTTTGGCTGATTACCTAGCTTCTCTGAATCTTGGTTCCATCAGGTGAAAAATGGGGCTGGGGCTGAGGAGATGATGAAATAATTTATGAAAAGCAACTAGCACCAAACCTAGAAAACAGTAGATACTCAACAACAGTTAATTTCTGTAACACTAAAAGAACTTGCAGCTTCCACTAACAAATTTTTAACAATTTTTTTTCCTAAAAAAGTCTACCAGAAAACTGGTTCCAAAAACCTCTTAGCCGAAACCGGTTTGTTTCAGTGGATAGAGCATCGGCCTGCGGACTAAAAGATCCCGGGTTCGATTCCAGACAAGGGCATGTACCTTGGTTGCAGGCACATCCCCAATGGGGGGTGTGTAGGAGGCAGCTGATAGATGACTCTCTCTCATCGATGTTTCTAACTCTCTATCCCTCTACCTTCCTCTTTGTAAAAAATCAATAAAATATATTAAAAAACAAAACAAAACACCTGTTTTAAAAAATGTACAGCATGTTTCATTTGCTGACATAGATATGTCCTTTAAGTGTACACAAATAAAATTGAATGTTATTTTAAGTGTGAACAGGAAGTTTAGTGTTTATTATACAAGCCATGCAGAATCCTTTACATAAAAAGAATGGTTTTTCTGTGTAACGTATATAACTGACAAGAACTTTACTTTCTAAATTTAGATTTTTTTAGTTTCTTAAATTAGAACACACCTTAACAGATAGCAGAAAATATTGCTATTCCATAGTATTATAAACTAAGTATATATGGAAAAAGACAACTGACATATTTCATGACATTTTATAAAAATCAAGTTCTAGAATCTCCAAAAAGTATTCTTTAAGAAATTTCAAGTCACCCTGCAGACTGAAAGGTCCCAGGTTTGATTCCGGTCAAGAGCATGTACATTGGTTGTGGTCACATCCCCGGTAGGGGTGTGCAGGAGGCAGCTGGTCGATGTTTCTCTTTAATTGATGTTCCTAGCTCTCTATCCCTCTCCCTTCTTCTCTGTAAAAAATCAATAAAATATATATTTTTAAAATAATAAAATAAAATAAAAATAATAAAAGAAATTTCAAGATCTCAAGATATACGAAGTAATTCCTCACTACAGGTTTTTCTTGAAGATAATATATTTTATCCTTCAAGAAAATACATTTTTAAAGTTCAAAATCCACTAAAGTAAAGTTACCTTTTCAATGCATCTTCGGAGAGTGTTAATATTCCTGACCCACCAACCAATTCCCATTGCTCTTAACTCAGACCACTGAGGGTCTCCTCTCTGAATTGCAGGAATCATATTAATCAGTTCTTCCTCAGCCTCCGAATGAAAAGCCCAGGCAAAATGGCAAGTAGACACACCTAAATTAGAAATATAAATAATAACCTTCAGAACTTTATTAAAAAAAGAACAAAACAACTTTTCATATAGCTATGTGTTCATTCATTCTGAAAGGAATGAAAGGAAGAAAGGAAGTCTTTCATCATTCAGGATTTTTATACTATAAGCTTCTATATATAAGATCAGTAACAGGATAAAAAAATAATAATCTCTACCTTTTTCCCAAACATACTTGCTTTTGTTCCCCTACAAAAATAGAGACACTATCTCTGGATCTGTTTTTGTTCATCAGCAGAGAGAAGGTAGGGGAGGGTGGAGGTTAAGGGGGAGAGATCAACCAAAAGACTTGTATGCATGCATGTAAGACTAACCAATGGACACAGACACCAGGTGGGTGAGGGCATGAGTGGGTTGGGTTGGGGTGGGGGTCAATGGGGAGATAAGGACACATATGTAATACCTTAATCAATAAAGAAAAAAAATTTCCCCCAAAAAATAGAGACACTAAAACTTACTCATTGGAAAGAAAGATATCTGAATATCAAGCCATTCATATGTACACATACCAAACTTATCAAGAGTGAAAGCTTTGGTGGAGTCAAAGCATCTTAGCCCATGTGCTTGGGTTGGAGTTTCCCAGTTCCTCTTGCTTGCAGAACATATCCTTTAGTATTAAATACCGTAAACTGCCCCATTCATCCCTCTGGCCAAAGAGCTAAATATCATTTTAAAGGAAGCTCTGAATTTCATGAGGGCTCCAGGGACTAAAAGTCAGGAGGTACATTCCTCTGTGTTTAGCACTTCAGTTGAAAGCGGTTTAAAGCTGCCTAGTATTGATGGGATATGGCTAATTCTTTTTTTGCCCTGATAGAAGGCTGACAGGGATCTAGGTAATAAAATGGGTTTAGTGACACCATCACTTGGAAGTACAAATAAGTTTACCAATAGTTTAACTACTGATAACACTTTACTACTCCACTTACAGCAGGTAAAGAGGAAACATGAGGAGAGTGGACCCTACTTGGTTAACAGGTAGTGAGAATGCTGGGAAGAACCCTGAGAAGCCTAGGAAAGAAGCCAGATGGGCCAAAGTAGCCATCTATGTGAACCCATTTTGTAAACAGAAATATCCGGGGTCAATGATAGTCACATTACAACACAGGCCTCTCAATGCTATAAAGCCATCAAAATTAATACATAAAAGTTTTTTCATTAACAACTATGAACTATAGAAATCTTACATGTAGCTTAAAGCTTTGCTAATAGTTACTGCTTTAAAATAATTATTTTAAAAAGCATAAAAGGAAAAAACTAATATGACCATTTTATCTTTTTTTTAATATATATTTTTATTGATTTCAGAGAGGAAGGGAGAGAGAGAGAGAGAGAGAGAGAGATGAAAACATCAATGATGAGAATCATTGATCGGCTGCCTTCCGCATGTCCCCTACTGGGGATTGAGCCCACAACCCAGGCATGTACCCTTGTCCAGAATCGAACCTGGGACCCTTCAGTCCACAGGCTGATGCTCTATCCACAATGCCAAACTGGCTAGGGCTTAATATGACTATATACACTAATAATAGAGTAAGATGCAAAATGATCATACCTTTGAGACAACCATTAGGAGTATGAAAATTAACCTAACAAAGATGGCAGGTTAATTTGCATACACAGGTACCGAGCGGCTGGGGGCGGGGTGGGATGCTTGTATCATTGCTGTGGCAAAGACACAGGTGTTCAGCACCACCCCAGCCACTCCGGGCCTCTGGGCAGCATGGGAAAGTGGAAAGGCAGCTCCAGCCAGAGCAAAGATGGTGCCGGCAGCCAGGGGAAGGAAGGCCCATTCTTGCACAAATCTTTGTGCATCGGGCCTCTAGATTTGAATAATAATCTTGTCTTTTAAAATTTCCATTGCTAGTATTCATATACAACCGTTCTGAAATTATATAACAAAATTAGTGCAGTAAGCCTTGACTGCCACTATAAATTCAGAGGGGTGGAGGGGAATGGACAAAATTAAATAACATCAACTTGTAATTTTTCAGAATCTAAAAGGCAGATTAATTTTCTCACTATTTAAATCTTTGTCTGATTTAAGAGATAATTACTACATGAAATAACTGATACTTTGCTTTGGAAATTGTTATTAGATAGCAATGCAAAAGCATACTTTGCTGATAAAAAAATGTCTAAGATAAAAGAATAATACACAATATATTATATTCTATACCCTTAAATGAAATTTGATTAATGAAATTTTTGAAAATGCAAAGTCATGTTGAGGGAATTAAACTCAGAGGGCAAGATTAAAAACAGTGAATGTATTTGGAAACCTAACTATTAGAGGTGAAAAAAGGTATTCAAAAGGAAGAACAAAGGCACCAACAGGCAATTTTTTGTTTCAGTTTTTTTTTTTATTTTATTGGTATCTCTTATATGTGCCCTGACCAGGAGGTAAAACCTGCAACTTTGGCATATGAGGACGACACTCTAACCAACTGAGCTACCTGGCCAGGACACTGGCACTCATTTCTATTTTCCTAGCAATAACAGGTTATTCCTTGCAATTTATCTCTGTTCCTCTTAACTTTTCTATTGAAATACTGGCCATTTCTCTTTTTCCCTGAAAACTGTCCCCAGGACCATCACCTACAACACCAGTCCCTTCTCATCTCCAATTTTAGCTGTATTAAAGGAAAAATGGAATTTGACTAAGTTTTAGAAATTGAAGGTTATTTTAAATCTCCCTAGCCAATGCACACGATTGCCATTAAGTGAGTCAGTACCATTTGGTTACCATTTTAAACTAAAATTTAAAAGAACATCAAGAGTTAAATAAAGGAATCTTTTCTATAAATTTGACTTGCGATCCTTTTTCATTTTTTGCCCAAATGATTTTCCGTTGGCTTGTTTTGACACCATGTATGTTTTACATGGGTGTCTTTCTGTTAGCATTACAAATGAAAGTTAATTTTCTAAAGTAAAAATTTTCTAGATGTAATTTACTTAGAGGGTATTTTTCCTTACATGATTTCTTCTACCATCCCCCCTTTTTTGATTTAAATATTAGGAGGCTTTTGGAAATTTTATAATGTAGTCTTGATAGCTTTTAAATTTTAATTTTTTACACTAAAATATGACTGCTTTAGGCCATCAAGACATTTTTAAAACCTATCTGAAAGGCATAGATTGTTTAAAATAATAATAAAGTATTGGCAGTGGTTATGTTTGGCATCATCAAGCATTGCTTTCAGGAAAGTAAATTAACAGTCTTTCAGACTACGGCAATAATTAACAAGAACTAAGAATTTTTAAGCCCTGTGATTCAGTAATTCCACCAATAGAAAACTAACATGAGTAAATAATCATTAATTCCAATTCCATTAATGAATACCCCTACATTTTGGGCAGGTCACTTTGAACTCTAGTCTCAAGTTTTTAATCTATAAGAAAAATTATATAAATCCTGGGTCTCCTAGTAGCATGTGGTGCAGTATGCTTGAGTTATGCTGGATTACTATATGGAAATATTCCTGAAATATCAGTTTTACTTGTGAGTAAATAACTTAGAACATAATGCTTATATTAAAATAAACATACATAATAACGTATATGGCAAAATTTACAGAATTTTTAAAGAAAATACAACAGATGTCAAAGAAATTCAGGACCACATTGGGTTACAATGTCAGGTTTACTGCTGGGCTACTATACTCTTTATTGAGTAAAGTCTGAAAAACTGAAATATGTGAACAAAAGTCATGGAATAGAGCTGAAAGATACACAGAAAAATGTAAGTGGATATTATGTGACAGGAAGATATTAAGTCTAAGTTTGCATATGATTTTCCTAATGCTTATACACAAGTATGAATACACCAACCACTTCTATACTGAATAAAAGTTGTGCAAAGGTTCAAACAAGTAGTTAAATACCTTGATGAAGAAGCTGTACTCGGTATAAAGGAGGCAGTGATGTCAAAAGGCATGTGTGCAAGCGCATAGCTAATAGGTATCTCAAACCACACTCATCTAATGTGTCTCTTCCTATAAAGAGAAAATATATTTAAGAAAAAAAAGGAATGCAACAGGTCACAAATCAATAAAAAGTTAGAAAATAAACAATAAATTTAATTAGTGATAATTTATACAAAATATATAAGATAATTTTGATTGTATCCCTTCATGAATACTTTGATATCTTTATAAAAAATATCATTACAGCCCTGGCTGGTGTTGCTCAGTTGGTTGGGCACTGTCCTTTGCACTGAAAGGTTGCTGGTTCGATTACTGGTCAGAGCATATACCTCGGTTGCAAGATCCATCCCCAAAAGGGGGGCTTGCAGAAGGCAGCAGATCCTTGGTTTCACTTTCACATCTATCATTTTTTCTCTCTCTAAAAATCAATTTTAAAATCTTTAAAAAAATGTTTTTGATTCCCCAGGATAGTGTTACAAACTCAAAGTTGAACCATAATTTTAATTCCAGAAATTTACTTTTGTTAAAAGTTGAACAAAAGTATGCAAGTGAAGTAAGTTTAATGAAAACAATAACGACTATTGGAAGAATGCAATGCAGAAGTATTAACAGCATAGTGACTGCTACTTAGGAAGTACTTCAGAGTGTTGAATCAAATAACGTTTTCTAAAAGAAAAGAAACTGTTTTGAATTGTAAAAGTTCAAGTTCCTGCTCTACTTCCCATTAGCTATATTCATTCATCCATTCATTTATTTACTCAACATTTATTTTGCATTTACTACATGCAAAGAAAGGTTTAGGCACTAGAGATTTGCACTGAATAAGACAAAGTGCTGATTCTCATGAGGCTTACATTTTAGGAGACAAAAATAAAAAACAAATAATGTGTCTAGAGGAAATTAATGCTAGGAGAGAAATAAAGCAGGACTGAGAAAATGGGAATAGTGGAGTTAATTCTATTTTATATAGTCTGACCAGGAAAGAACACCAGTAAGATGACATTTCAGCAGAAATCTGAGGAAGTAAAGGAATGAAAACACATATAAATCTGAAAGAAGAGGATTCAATCAAAGGAAACAATATGTGCAAAGACTGTGAGACAGCAATGTACTTAGTGTGTCTGTGGGACAGCAAGGAGGCCAATGTAGGAGAGCAGAAGTAAGCACAAATCATAGAGAGCCTTTTAGACCACTGTAAAGATCTGGCTTTTATTCCAAAGTGAGGTAAGCAGCCAAAACTGGTTTGGCTCAGTGGATAGAGCATCAGCCTTAGGACTGAAAGGTCCCAGGTTAGATTCCAGTCAAGGGCATGTACCTTGGTTGTGGGCACACCCCCAGTAGGGGGTGTTCAAGAGGCAGCTGATCGATGTTTCTCTCTCATCGATGTTTCTAATTCTCTATCCCTCTCTCTTCCTCTCTGTAAAAAATCAATAAAATATATTTTTTAAAAATAAATAAAGTGAGGTAAGCAGTCACTAGTGTGTGTGCTGAGCAGAGGAACTGATATCATTTGCCAGTGAACTGGATATAGGGTGAGAGAAAGCAGAGTCAAGAATGCCTCTAAGTTGTCTCATCTGAACAAATGGAAGAAATTCATTTACTTATAATCCATTTACTGAGGTGTGCAATTTACTTAATCTCTGAGCTTCAGTTTCCCACCTGTGAAATGGAGACATTAATTCCTGCCTTCTCATTAAGTTCACTGTGACCAAGATGAGCCATTTTATATCGCCTAGCCAATGATACAGTTTAGAATCAGGAAGTTTAAACTACTTTTCTTGGATTGTGGCATGCCTACTTTCTTAATGTTCCAGAGTAAATATATATGAAATGCTTAAGGCTATTCTGGGAAGAATATTGCTCTATTGTACATAAATTCAAAATGATTAGGATTTTCTAAATTAGCATGGTTGGAAAATAGGTCACAAGGCAAAACCGTCAAAGGTCTCTAGTTATTTTAATCTACATAGGGGAAAACTTTGGGATATATTATAAGGGTACAAACCTCTATAAATATATAATCCGGTGGCTTTGAGGAACAGTCTTTTTTCCTCAAATTTAGAAATCTTGTGAAATAGTTAAGAGCACAAACTTGAAGGCAATGAACCACATATGAAACCCAGTTTTGTCACTTACTACCTGTGGGATCTTAAGTCATTTAATTTCCCTAAGGATCAGTGTCTTCATCTGTAAAATTAAATATAGTAATAGCTACCTATTAGAAGATTATTATGATAAATAAATATGATAAAGTACATAAAATGCCTGGCATATCGTAATTGTTCACTCCTCCACAATATTTATTGAATAAATGATCAACCATTTTTGGTGTGCTTTGCTAATGCTATCATTTACAATCAAAACTATTACCTTCAAACTATCTGCATAAAAGAGAATGGAATCTAGTTTCAAGAGGCAGCTAAAACTCTTCTGATTAGAGAATGAATTAAGCAAGATACACATTATATTAAAATATGTAAAAACCTCCTTATGAAAAGACTTTGTGGAGGAAAGTAGGTAACTGTAAATAAAATGAACAAGTTGAGCCAGTGCCTATAAGTCTCATGGCTCAATAGCAAAATTAACAAATTTTATTATGACTAAAAGTAGGTAAATAAATAAACAAACAAATCATAGAAATCAATCTGAAAAAGAAAAAGACTATCTCCAAAATCACACAAAGGTTTCAGTGTCAAACTCATATAGGAATGCACATAGATAACATGAATCCATGAAGTCATGACCTATCCCAATTGTCTTCTTTCACAACCAATCATGTTATAGAACAGTAATTGTCTATTAGAGAGGTCTTTTCCCAGCAAGTTTAAAAGAAAGACTGAAATTTAATATGTGAGTCACCACTTAGATGACACAAATAGTTCTATTAATGATAACTTTACAAATTTTCAGTAAGAATATTTACCTGAGTAACTCTTATCTCTGTTTTCATCGAGCTCAGTACTGGTGGTAGCCACTGTATCAGCCAGAGCTACAAGGAACATCTGCTCTAAACGAGTAAGTCCGGGCAGACTTGAGTGCATAAGATGACTTGAAAGTACCCTAGCATGTTCTTGGCCAAAATAAGATGGTCCATATTGAGAAAGATTTATTACTTTTGATTTGCTTTCTCTCTTTTCTGGCTCTAAATCAATATCATCTATTATTAGATCCTGTATTTGGAACAGCTGTGAATACTGGTCCTCTGGTTGACTTTTTGTATGATCTTCATATCTCTGTGGTATTTTTGTACTTTCTTCTGAAATTCTGTAGGTTGTATCTTGATCTGCAGCAAGCAGTGCATATAATGGTAGGGGAGGAATAGAATCGATCTCAGTATAATCTCGAGTACCATCTTTTCCTATGGTGACCGTATCCTTTGCTGTACTGCCACTTACACTAATGGTTCGAGAAAAATGTCGCTTAGTTCCTTCTCCAGCATCAGCATCTCTAACTATTGCAACTTCACCTGCAATACATTTTACTAAATGAGAGAGAATAGCTTTAGCCCTGCGAACTTTCCCTAAATCCATCAATTCTAATAGTTGAGTTGGATGATATTGTGGGAGAGTAGGGGAGAGTACATGTGCAGCTTCAAATAGGCCACCATCTTGCACTGCAGTTGGTGAACAAAAAACATCATCAGTAACAGCAGCTCCTTCAGCAATACTTTTTCTTGACAACATGTGAGATTTAAAGGCAGAATGATCTTGTATTGCCGTCTCTTCTGCATCAGGACTATCAGCTTCAGTGTCTCCAAATTTGACAGCATGCTTCCACTGTGCATATACCTGCATTTCACAATCCATCCCTACCACTAATATTCCATCTCTTACCCAAGAGAGAGACACAGGCAGTGAAGGTGTACCATCAACAGAAGACACTAAGTCTATAGATCTAAGAAGAACCCATCTTGACCTAACTCCTTGCTTGATACTACCACCTAGTGGTAAAGTAATGACAGCCACTCCATCCTTACAGTTCGTTTGTTCAGTCACAATTCCTGAAAGCCGCCCATACATGAAGATATTAGCACCAACCCCCACAGTGAGAATGTGGGAGCCATCTTCTTTTGATACCCAATCCAAATGTACTAAATGCTTGATATTTGGAATAAGATATCTATCCTTGTTCAAAAGGGCATCTGATTTGCTGTATACAAACAGATTACTGTCAACACTGATTCTTGAATCAATTACACTCCCAACCTTGACCAAGTCATCAAGATGAATTGTTTGTTCTAAAACCCATTCTGATCCTCCCGTAGATTCACATTCAAATATGCAAACATGCATGGAAAATTCTTTGGAAACAAAACCATTGTGTTGGATAGGTTGTTTGTAAGCCACTGCAAGGCGACCTGTGTATGAACAACTAACAGCAACGGGTCTTCCCACAATGCTCACTGTACTGCTATTATCTTCTCCTTCATCATTCATCAAGGGCCATCTCCTCCAGTGGTAGGTTTCCTTCTCATCACTTTTACATTGTACATTGGTTTCCATACTACATTTCCAGAAGCGTACTTGGTTGTCAGAACAAGCTGTAACCACTAAGTAAGGTGCAAGGCACACTGGATAAATTGACGAAGAACTCAGATGGCCTTAAAAAAGAAAAAATATAGTCATAATAATAGAACAACAAAATAATATGCTCATAATCAAATTCTGGAATGTGATCAATCCAAAGTCTCTATGACTTCCTCAAAATAACTCTGCATTTCCCCACCCCATAACTAGAGTCTGACACTAAATGTCCATTGGCCAAAGGTATTTATTAAAGTATTAAACAGCTCATTGGTAAAATCAAAATATGCAATAATCATCACTTAATTTGTTTTTAGGTCATTAAGCTTAAATGAGGCAAATATTTTATTAAAAATTCAGTTCAATCTTCAATAAATAAATCTGTTATCTGCTGTAATTTTAAAGGCTTTTGCCGCAACCTGCCTCACTGGATTTTCATTCTCTTACCTTTTTTCACTTTCATCATAGGTGCTTAAGTAATCTTTATAATTTGCCCTTCAAATGTCCCTAACCTGCCCAGAAATAATCTAGACCTTAGACCTGTTCCCACCATCAAATTGTTTTCAAACAGCTAAACAGACCTCTAAATCTCACTCTTTTTACCAGATTTAACTAATGTTCTCTTAATACTAAACCAGACCCTCATATTTATTTCTGACTGCCAAAGTCTAACACTGTCCATCTATCATCCTACTGTTGAAATGTAATCTATATACATAAAAGCCTAAGCAACCGTTAAGACCGAATGACCAGCCGAAGCCGGTTTGGCTCAGTGGTAGAGCGTCTGCGGACTCAAAGGTCCCAGGTTCGACTCCAGTCAAGGGCATGTACATTGGTTGTGGGCACATCCCCAGTAGGCGGTGTGCAAGAGGCAGCTGGTCAATGTTTCTCTCTCATCGACGTTTCTAGCTCTCTATCTTCCTTCCTCTCTGTAAAAAATCAATAAAATATATTTAAAAAAAAAAAAAAAGACAGAATGACCAGAACAACTGGTCACTATGACATGCACTGACCACCAGGGGGCAGGTACTCAATGTAGGAGCTGCCTCCTGGTGGTCAGTGCACTCCCACTGTGGGAGCACAGTCTAGCCAGAAGCCGGGCTCATGGCTGGTGAGCGCCCCTGTGGTGTTGGAAGCCTCTCCTGCCTTTGTGGCAGGGCTACCAAGTGGCAGAAGCAGCAGGCACAGCAGGGCCAGGATGAGCAGCAGTGGACAATGTTACATCCTTGCGGGGGGAGGGAGGATATCGGACTGCCAATTTTGGCTAGCCTGAAGAGATCAGGCCGAAACCGGCAGTCCGACATCCCCCCAAGGGGTCCAGGATTTCGAGAGGGCACAGGCCAGCCTGAGGGACCCCCCCCCATGCATGAATCCATGCACCGGGCCTCTAGTAGCGATACAATAGTGTAGATATAATAGTATAGGTAGGTGTAATAGCAATTAAGATTGGGGTCAGAAGACCTATATTCAAGTTCCAGTCCACTGATACCTTAGTAACAGTGGAAAAACTACTTAAAACATCTAAGCCTGTTCCATCTAAATAATAGGAATCATGTTACTACTTCTTTCAGAGTTTTACTGTCAAATAACATATCTGAAAGTATTTTATAAAGCTCCAGAAAAATATAATTTATTATCAATGGCAACAAACTTAAATGTATCCCAAATTTATCAAATATTTTTAAAGATTGAAAAATTGGTCTAGATCTGCACTCGGCACAAAAACCCAGAGTAAACTCTTAATGTGATCTTTCCAACTCTGAATTCAGGGATGAATAAGAGAACCCTCATCTCAAAGCCATTCACCAGTTATTGAGTAGTCTTGAACCTCTAATTTTAGTTCCCCCAAAATACTATTCTAGGAACTCTTCCATTACAATTCCACATGTGACAGATCATTTTAAATTTGTCTTCCAATTCTGCCCTCCAAACTATCTTATCTACCTTGCTAAAGTCAATATCATTTTAGGCTAGCCAAACTACAGTTGTATAGCCTACATTTTTTCACCACTAGTATCTGCCAACTCTTGTTCAATGTAATTAATAAAAGTGAGACATGATTAGTATGATGTGGCTGAAAAATCTTAATTTAAAAAAAATAAGATTTAATGATGTGCAAATGAATATATTAATTCTTTACAATTTTGCTGTCACAATATTCCTATTTACAGAAAATCATAGGGCAGCAAGAAACCTCACTTTAAAATATTTATTCCATTTTCTGTCAATCTGATTACATTTATCACAGATTATTACTTATAAAGAATGTTTCTAAACAGATAAACCATTACTAGAAAATAAATCTTTATTTCAATGTCAACATAGCACATTTCAAAAGAGTTCAGGCATTTTAGCTATTGAAGATCGCTTTGAGCTACAATTGCCTGGTCTTAAAGTTACCTTACCTGCTGAAGGGGTTGCTCTTATTACTTCAACTCCTTCTGGGAGATCAAGAGGTTGGCTGTATACCAGTCTAGAACTCAGAATAAGTTTACTGGCAGTTTGAAGATTGGCAATTGATGAAGAATGTGGCATGGGGCTCATCCTGGGTGAGGTTTCTGGAGAAGAGTCTACTTTCTTCTGTCCAGGAACTGAAAGTAGACTCTCCGATGAAACGCCTTCTGAAGCTTTAGCTTTAAATAAATTACAAAATTATGAACTATATTACTATCATCACTATACAAATGTAGTACTAGAATAAATTTTGTTATTTAAGAAACACGGTTTCTTAAAAGTACTTAAGCAAGAGTATTTTTTCAGACTTTGCTCAGTTACCTTGATAATTTAGAAACAAATAAATTTATTTTTTTTTTACCCTTTTACTCTTTCTTAGCATCCCCATCACATGGAGACTGTCAGTAAAGAATTACAAAATGTATAAGCTTTCTAGTCCAATGTTCTCAATCTTTAAAACATACAAAAAGCTTGAAGAACTTGTAAACATCAAGTTTCCTGGGGCTAACCATAGAGACACTGATACAGTTATTTTGGGGTAGGTCCCAGAAATCTGCATTAATAAACCCACATGTTGCTGAAATATATGAGTCGTGAATCAAACTTTGAGAAATAATAAGGTTCCGCCTCACTTAATAGATAAAGAAATTTAAACCTGGAGAACTTAATGATTTTCCTAAGGTCATTATAATTAACTGTGGCAAAGAAGATACTAAAATACGAGCCTCTTAAATATTATGTGCAAAATAATGATTTCAAGCACAAATACAATAAAAAAGTTCCAATCAAATTTAAGATAGTATAAGTTGACTGGCTTTGTAAGGCACACTGACCTTGATTCAAAGGCTTTAGAGCCAGAAACCTAATTTGAAAATAGTTTTTGTGACATGTGGGACTTAGTCAAGTTATTTAATATTATTCCATTGGTAAAGTGGGATAGTATCTATCTCACATATAATGAACCTATTTCAGTATCTGAAACCTAGAAGTTACTCAACATGTTCCTTCCACATCTAAATGTAAGCCTATCATTTCAAACTCTGCCAAGATTTTCAATACACTGATAAACTCAAGTAGGTAGCTGTGAATGGCAATATACACTATCGTAAAGCAGATGCAAATATTATCAATAGAACTGAAAGACAGGTGCTTTCTGTCAGAGTGGAAAAGAACATATTATTTATTAGACTCTACTGCAATTTTACTGTTTGTGATCACATGCTATTGTCACAAACAAAGTAAACAAGCAACTCTATACAAGATCTGGCTTCGGAGAACAGCAGTGGGACACTGCTCATAAGCAATGAGAACAGAAGGCGTCACGTGATTCCTGTCCCACCACAGGGCTCTGTTACCGCCTCTGTTAATCCCTTTAGAAACACTCCTCGCTCTGTGTTTCTATAAAATACTGTATTCTCTAGTGAGTTAAGAATTCTCTGCCTGATGAGATGGTTTTAGATTCCTCTACTCTAAACAGCATGGAATGCCAAGTATTAAAACTCCAAAGGCTTTGAAATAAATTTTGGATTAACTGCTAACTCAAGAAGATTAGACTTTACGAGCCACAAGTAAAAGATTCTATCAAATCATTTGGCTTTTCTAATGCCAGTTCATGGCCCAGTTAGAACTGCTACTTACATAGTTATATGATAATATAGATTACAAAGAGAAAGAAAAAAAATACACACACACACACACACACACACACACACACACACACACACACATATATTTACAACCAGTTCATTGTAATAAATATTTAATGTGTATAAAATCAGTTAATTATATAATTACTAGAGGCCCAGTGCATGAAATTCTTGCCTGGGGTGTTGGGGGGGTTCCTCAGCCCAGCCTACACCCTCTCAAATCTGGGACCCCTCAAGGGATGTCCAAATGCCCATTTAGGCCCAATCCTGACTGCACACAATCCAGGACTGCTGGCTCCCAGTTGCTCGCCTGCCTGCCTTCCTGATTGCCCCTAACTGCTTCTGCCTGCTAACCTGATCACCCTTTAAACACTCCCCTGCCAGCCTGATGCCTAACTGCTCCCCTGCCAGTCTGATTGCCCCCAACTGCTCTCCCCTGCAGGCCTGGTCCCCCACAGCTACTCTTCCTTTCAGGCCTGGGTCCCCCCCAACTGCCTTTCCCTGCAGGCCCAGTTGCCCCCAACTTCCCTCCTCTGCCAGCCTGGTCACCCCTAACTGCCCTCCCTTGCTGGCCTGGTCCCTTCCAACTGCCCTCCCCTGCTGGCCATCTTGTGGTGGCCATCTTGTGTCTATATGGGGGCAGCCATCTTGTGTATTGAAGTGATGGTCAATTTGCATATTACTCTTTTGTTAGATAGAAGTCTGGTGCATGGGTGGGGGCTGGCTGGTTTGCCCTGAAGGGTGTGCTGGATCAGGGTGAGAGTTCCTCTGGGGCATAGGGTCACCTGGGCGAGGGGCCTGTGGTGGTTTGCAGGCCAGCCACACCCCCCCGCAACCCAAGCAGAGGCCCTGGTATCTGGGATTTATTTATCTTATATAATTGAAACTTTGTAGCCTTGAGAGGAGGCCAGGGCCAGCCAGGGCGGGCAGGAAGCTTGGCTTCCTCCATCACTGGGGGCAACCCAAGCCTCCTTCTTGCTCCAGCTCTGTGGCTGCCTCCATATTTGTTGGGTTAATTTGGATACTTGCTACTGATTGGCTGGTAGATGTGGCTTGTGGGCATAGCAAATGTATGGTCAATTTGTATGTTTCTCTTTTATTGGATAAGATAAGAAAGAATAAAATCTTTTAATAATTCAAATATTTGAGTTAAGTAGTTTAAAGGAGGTTCAGTTTGATATGGCTAACTTACAGTTCTTCATTTTAAAAATTCTCTCAGTAAGTTTTGCTTTAAAAAGAAAGATTTTTGTTCAATTCCTTTGATTCATACCATAGATTTTCATTTTTGCTAAAAAATTACTATAAATGTACCTAGCAAAAGCATGGCTGAAAAAATTTGTTATCAATGGCGCTTTTCCTAATGTACTACCAAAACAGTGGTACTTATGAGCTATGGTTCAGATGTTCCTATGGTTCAGATGTTCCACCATATTTTTCTAAATAGCAAATCTACTTCTCTTAGTGATACTAAGCTAATGTACACTGTATCAGAAGGCACTATGCATTAATCAACAGAAAAGTACAACATTAATTCTACAGAAAACTGGCTTATAGAGACATAGTCATAATAAACATTAAGTATTGATGGGAAAAATAAATCAGTCAAGCTTTTGGGGTTCTTTTTAAATGTCTAATGTATCTATAATGTTTTTAGATCACTGGTTTCATTAATGATTTATGATGAAATGAAAAGTCTGACACATATATACTTCAATTCACCAACTCAATTTACAGTTCATTTTATTTCCATTTTAAAGAATTAAGTAATCTAAAGCATATTCAAAAAAAATAAAATTTCATTTCATCTCTACATAAAAATTATAATATAACTACTTACCTAAACAAGGCTGTACAGATTTAAGATGAAGGTGCCACATATGGAGAATAGAGTAATTATTGCTGTCCTTTTCAATGACCACTAGAAAGAACTTTTCTGAAAAGGGTGGTGGGCGGTACCCTATTGTTCAAAGAAAAAGGATATTTAAGTTAATATGTCTCTACAGGGTTAAAAAAAAAAAAGACACTTTTTTAAAAACATCTCCTATATATATATAGAAGTTTGGAGGGAGAAGGAAGATTATTTAGGGGTATAATTTTTATACCAAAAGTTAGATAGCTAACAAAGACTAATGAGACTATGTCAACAGTACACAAAAGCCAACACAAAGGGATACCTACTAGTCAAAGATGGGACAATATGAGCATTAGACAATAAAAATGAATACCATTTATTTTTTAAAAAATGACTATATACTTTTTAAAAACACTAATTCATAAAAATACCTAAAGAGAAAGAGAGGGCACACAGGAAAAGAATAAGAAGAAATGGAAGGAGGAGAGAAAGGAAGAGAAAGGCAGGAAAAGAGGGAAGGAGAGTTCAAGAGCTAAAGCCAGTCTCACTGGACACCCCTCAAATTATCTGCGTCACTAACTCCCTATTTGAAAAATTGGCAATTAAAAGGAAAAAAAATAAAATAAGCATTTATCTTTTATTGGGAAAATTGGGCAGATACATTCACACAAAAAATGAACTAGGCCACCAACTTATACCATACACAAAAATAAACTCAAAATGCATAAAGGACTTAAACATTACGACAGGAAACCTTAAAAATCTTAGAAGAATCCATAGGCAGCAAAATGTAAGATATATGTTGTAGCAATATCTTTATCAATACAGCTCCTAGGAAAATGGTAACTAAGGAGAAGATAAACAAGTGGGGCTAAATCAAAATAAAAAGCTTGGCACAGCAAAAGAAACCATCAACAAAACAAGAGAGGCAACTGCATGGGAGAACATTTTTGCCAATGTTTTATCCAATAAGGGTTTAATATACAAAATTTATGGGAACTCATACAACTTAACAAAAGGAAGATAAAAAATCCAATCAAAAAATGAGCAAAGGACCTAAATAGACACTTTCCTAAAGAGGGCATACAGAAAGCCAAGAGACATATGAAAACATGCTAAAAGTCACAAATCAGCCAGGAGATGCAAATCAAAACAACAATGAGGTACCATCTCACACCTGTTAGAATGGCTATCATTCAGCACAAACAAGTGCTGGTGAGGACACAGAGCAAGAGGAACTCCCATGCACTGCTGGTGGGAATGCAAACTGGTGTAGCCACTGTGGAAAACAGTATGGCGGTTCCTCAAAAACTAAAAATGGAACTCTCATTTGACCCAGTAATCCCACTTTTAGGAATATATTTCAAGAAATCAGAAACACCAATCAGAAAGGATATATGCACCCCTATGTTCATAGCAGCACAATTTGCAATAGCCAAGATTTGGGAACAGCCTAAGTGCCCATCAGGGATGAGTAGATTAAAAAACTGTGATACACAATAGAAAACTGCTGCTGTTAAAAAAGAAGGAACTCTTACCATTTGCAATAGTATGGATGGACCTGGAGAGCATTATGCTAAGTGAAATAAGCCAGTAAGAGAAAGATAAATATCACATGATCTCATTCATTTGTGGAATATAATGAACAACATAAACTGATGAACAAAAATAGATCCAGAGACAAAGAAGCATCGAACATACCGTCCAACCTTAGAGGGAAGGCAGGGGTGGAGGGTGGAGTAAGAGATCACCAAACAACTTGTATGCATGCATATGAGCATAACCAATGGACACAGACAGTAGCAGGGAGAGCATGTTCTTAGGCGGGGGGTGAGGGGGTGGAGACAGCTAGAGAGAGGTCAATGGAGGGTGAGACATGTGTAATACTTTAAGCAATAGAGAATTTAAATTTTAAAAAATATATATATATATTGCCGAAACCGGTTTGGCTCAGTGGTAGAGCGTCGGTCTGCGGACTGAAAGGTCCCAGGTTCGATTCCGGTCAGGGGCATGTACATTGGTTGCGGGCACATCCCCGGTAGGGGGTGTGCAGGAGGCAGCTGGTCGATGTTTCTCTCTCATCGACGTTTCTAGCTCTCTATCTCTCTCCCTTCCTCTCTGTAAAAAATGAATAAAATATATTTAAAAAATAAATAAATAAATAAATAAATAATATATATATATATATATATATATATATATATATATATTAAGAATTTACGTTTAACTTTTAAAAAAAAGCATTTATCATATATTTCCTATATGAAAAAAGTAATTTTTAAAAGGCATGGAGAGAGGGGGTCCTGGTCGTGATACAGAAGAGACTTTTTAGAAATTTTATGTATTTTTTATGAAAAGACATTATTTAGAGGTATAATTTTCCCTATTCTTCATAAATATAAATTGTGTTCTTCATATATAGAAATGAGATCTAAAAAAAGAAAAGAAAAAAGAAATGAGATCTATACACAGGACAACAAACACTTTCCTTAAAAAAATAAAAATCCATGACAACTCAGGAGGAATGGGCAGTGCCTGGACCCAGACAGTGGTCTCTAAGGCCCATTCCCCATTAAAAGAATCAGTTTGGAGCAATGACTCCATTCTTGTAAAGGACAGTGACAAGATAAACCTGGAACATCTAGTTGTGCCGGAATGAAAGTCAACTACCAAGACTCGTGAGGTTGTGTCAAAAGGACTCAGAGGACCAACTTGAAGGGCTCCTCACTAGCTTAATATCAGATGATGTGAGCAATAAAAAGAATAATGACTTCAAACTGACTGAAATAGGCTAAGAACATAAATATCCACGAGAAATGAGTACTTTTCTGTATATATTAGAGGGCCGGGTGCATGAAATTCTGTGCATGGTAGGGTCCCTAAGCCTGGCCGGTGATCAGGGCCAATCAGGGTCTTCCTTTCCCCAGCTGTCAGCTGGGGGCCTTCCTTCATTCCGCACATCATAGCAAGCAGTCGAACTCCCAAGGGGACAATTGGCATATTAGCCTTTTATTATATAGGGTATTATTCTCCAATAAAGGGATGTGTGTTTTTTTCTTAATAGGTTCATATGATACCAAAAAGAAAGAGAAAACTAAACACCAAATTCCTCAGTAACTCTTGGTGGTAATTTGGGCGCACACTACTTCCTCCGAGACGGTCAATGGGAAAGAACTAAGCATTTACCTTTCCTAAAATAACTCTATTCCAAAGTAGCCTAATAGCTCCAGTTCATAAGGGCAAGTTTTTCTTTAAAAATGCTTTCTAGCTAATAAATGAGAACCAACAGAATTAGAAAATAAATTTGTAATTCTTCATGAAATAATTAAATCAAAAGCAACATTAACAATGGAAGAAACCATGATATAAAAACATTGCTGGCAATCTTTACATTGAAGCCACTACCTGAAGCATCTGACTCTTAGCATCACTAAAAATGAGACATTCTAACATGTTATTTTTGGTGTAATACAGATGAAACACACAGCATTGCCTAAGAAGTTGACAATCTGTATCTAATCAAGCCTATAGAGCTAATTTGCACTTTTTAAGAAAAAGTTTAAATGACATCAAAAGTTACTAGTTAGAGAAATTTTGATAAAATAACTTTCTCTAAAACAACTTAGTGGCATAATGAGAGCATTAACAGGGGATCACTCAAGATTAAAGCACTCTTAATGAACAATGAAACACAAAATGTGAAGTTTGTTTGTATATGGATCCAAAAAATTAAAAACAAAAATCCCCAACATATTTGGCACTATTAAATGAAGTCAATATGGATTAGTTATTAGATAATTCTGAGGAATTTTGTTGTTTTATAGTGTGCTAATAGCAAACATGTACAGAGGAGCAAAACAACATGATGGCTGGATTTTCTTCAAAATATTTCAGAATAAAAGGAAAATAGGGTAAAGTAAGTGTGACAAAATCTTAACATCTTTAATCTAAGTTATGGGTATAGAGAGATTAACTCAACTCTGCGCTCTATTTTTGTGACATTTTTAAAAATAAGAGTAATTACTGTAATTTTATACAAAATTACACATCATTTTATTCATGTCAAGTATTTTAAGAAAATAGCTCTAAAATCAGAAATAATATTGGGGAAACTCTGCATAAAAACTAAAGCAAAATTGAGAGAAAAAAATAGGAATATTTTTTGGCCTAATTTTGCATTGACAAAGAAACAACAAAAGCGAAAATAAAATATATTTTTAAACGTAAGTCTTTCAATTAAAAATACTATAAATAAAAATACCAACTTTATATAAGCACTGTGTTATAGTATGTTAGTATGTGTTCACTATTATTATTATGTGTTAGAAATAGTAAGATAAATGCTAAGAAAAAACAAATTTTAAATCTATAAAGTAGTAGTTATCCTATCTAATAAAAGAATAATATGCAAATTAACTGTCAATTCGTGATAAAGATGACAGTGCCCACAGCCAATAAGAAGGGAATATGCAAATTGATTCAACAAAGATGGTGGCACTGGCCGGAGCCATGGAGCCAGCCAGAGAGTGGGCAGGAGCCAAGCTGGCCAGAGAGTGGGCAGGAGCCAAGCTGGCCAGAGAGTGGGCAGGAGGCTTGGCTTCCTTGGTTGACCAGCTGTCTCCATGGCTGTCACTCAAACAAAGCCATAGTGGCAGGGCCAAGGCAGAGGCAGTTAGGGGTGATCAGGACAGGAGGGGAGGGCAGTTGGGGGTGATGAGGCCAGTAGTGAAGGGCAGGTGAGCAGGCCAACAGGGGGGGGCAGTTGGGGGCAAGCAGGCTGGCAGGGAGCAAGTTGGGGACAAGCAGGTCAGCAGTGGGGAGCAGTTGGGCGTGATCAGGCTGGCAGGAGGGGCAGTTTGGGGCAAGCATGCTGGGAGGGGGGGTAGTTGGAGGCGAGCAGGCTGGCAGGGGGGCAGTTTGGGCTGAGCAGGCTGGCAAAGGGGGGTAGTTGGGGTGAGAAGGCTGGTGGAGGGGCAATTGGGGGCAAGCAGACTGGCAGGCAGAGTGGTTAGGGGCAATCAGGCAGGCAGGCAGGTGAGCAGTTAGGAGCCAGTGGTCCCAGATTTTAAGAAGGATGTCCAACTGCAGTGAGATTGGGCCTAAACCAGCAGTCAAACATCCCCCAATGGGTCCCAGATTGGAGAGGGTGCAGGCTGGGCTGAGGGACACCTCCTCCCCCGCCCCCCATGCATGAATTTTGTGCATGGGCCACTAGTTCTATAATGATAGTAAAAAACAAAAACTGAACATGACAGTGGCATAAGTTATAAAGAAGAAAAGTTCTGGTACATGAAGAAAGATACATGAGAGGAAAAAAATTACTAGTCTGAAGGATGAAAATATAATTGAGATAAACCTCATAGAAGAACTCATTCTTATTTTCCACAAAATGAAAGAAAATGATCTGCATGAGTTTATCATAAATACTTTCCTTAAATGTCTATACATAATTCTGTGACAAAAGCTTTACAAGAAAATTAAATATGTCCATCTAGAGACTTACAATCCATAACCAAGTCAGAAAAAGTATCTGGAAATACTAAAAAGTATTTATCAAATAAAATTAATTATTAAACTAGAATACGTTTTCCTACTTTCAAGTAGAACATTATATTCAATTTGTTCTATGTTCAAATGGAACATGGCAGTTTTATAATTACAAAGTTATATCTTCTAAAGGGAACATTTTAAGCTCAAGTTTAAACTAAACATTATATAGCCAGGCCGGCATGGCTCAGGGGTTAAACATCGACTTATGAATCAGGAGGTCACGGTGCAATTCCCAGTCAGGGCTCATGCCTGGGTTGCAGGCTTGATCCCCAGTGTGGGACGTACAGGAGACGGCAAACCAATGATTTTTCTCTCTTTCCCTCTCTAAAACCAATAAAAATATATATTAAAAGATAAATAATTTTTCCTAGCTAGTTTGGCTCAGTAGATAGAGCATCAGCCTGCGGATTAAAGGGTCCCAGGTTCAATTCCGGTCAAGGGCAATTGACCAGGTTGCAGGTTGGGTCCCCGATAGGGGACGTGCAGAGGGCAACTGATGGATGGTTCTCTCCGTCACTGATGTTTCTCTCTCTCCCTCTCCCTTGCTCTCTGAAATCAATAAAAATATATTTAAATAAATAAGTAAACAAACTAAACATCATATGGTTTGTTCTTAATAATCTTATGAAAAACTACTTTTCATAAAAAGAAAACGGAAATGTTATACTTCAAAGTATCTTACATTCTATATTCAATAAGTTTGTAGCAATTTAATATTATGTTTTGAACTTATTCTAATTAATTGGTTTAAGATGCCACAAGGAACTTACTACCATTCAGAACAACTTAATTGTAAACAATTAAAATTAATTTTTAAAATAATTGAAATAGATCATAAATAACATTTTTTTTTTACTTTTTATTGAATTTACTGGGGTGACGTTGGTTAATAAAATTATATAGGTTTCAGGTGTTCAATTCTACAATACATCATCTGTATGTTGTACTGTGTATTCACTGCCACAAGTCTCCTTCCATCACCATTTATCCCCCATGCCTTTTCCTTCCCCATTCCACTTTCCATTGACAATAGCCACTGCTGTATGTGCCCTTGAGTTTGTATCTGTGTTGTTAATCCCTTCATCTTTTACACTGAGTCTGTTTCTATATTGTTTGTTAGTTTATTTTGTTCATTAGAGTCCACATATGAGTGAAATCATATTGTACTTGTCTTTCTCTGACTGACTTATTTCATTTAGCATAATACTCTCCAGGCCCATCCATGCTGCTACAAATGGTAAAATTTTCTTCTTTCTTATGGCTGAGTAGTATTTTATAAATAACATTTCTTGAAAGAAGTCTATGTTGCCAATGAAACTGTCTTTCAAAATGTAACTTCAGCCACATACCTTCTAAATTTATAAACAAGCAATTCTGATTGAACTGGTATATTTGCTTAAAATTATGAGTGATTACTTGGTATGTTATAAAGATCTATACTTGAAAAACTTTTTGGAGGCTTCTTTTTTTAGGTTAAAGTAAGTAAATTCATGGCATTTAAAAATTACCTTGTGATGGCTGAAAAAATACTTCTGTTTCCTTTTTCTCCGAATCTTCCTTATGTGGTTTATATCCCATAATGAAATCTTCTTGAAACACATGAAGCAATTGTGTATTTGCACCACACTACAAATATGAAAAAAAAGTTTTTAATTTTTGAAATTCTTTATCTCCAACACACCACTGCCCCAAGAACACTAAGGTAGAAGAAATAAATCTCTCCCATGATTTCTTTATTTATTAATTAACTGGAGAGAGAAAAAGCTACAGGAAAAAAAGTCATTAAAACTATCTGGGCAGAGAAAAATACTTTCAAAGATGCTATAGTCAATAGCAGAAATGAGGAGCTCTAATGAAAACAAATCAACAAATTTGCTTCTCAAAAAAGAATTAAAAAAGCAAAACATAGTTAAGTGATCTATACCACTCTGAGCTCAAAAGTATCAGGCCTCATGCCTGGCTGGAAAAGACAAAGCTCATTATGTAAGGCACATTAGCACAGGACTCCTTTGCTTTTCCTAATTCCACTTCAAGAAAACAAAAGCCAGAAAGGTTCTCCAAATACAGGGTACTCCCAATAAATCTGTCTGGTGGGAATTAAGAGGAATCCTGAAACAGCCAGTGAGGATGACACACCTCTGGAGCAATGGACTTAATACGTAACGAGGATTTCTAGGACAGCTGAAGCATCACTGTCAGCTGCTATGCTACATAATCATGTTTTTGGACCAGAGAAGAGTAAAGACAATCACAAATGGCAACTTAGAATCATAAAAATGAACAGAAATTCAAGGAAAGACTAAAACCAAACAAAAGCCTAGTATGGAAGTGTGAAAGGAAAATTTAGTTACCCCACAGATTTCAAGGTATAAATATGGAAAAAAAAATTTTTTCCCCACAGTCATAGTATAGAAGATCCCTCGCCAGAGAGAAAGAATAAGTGAAATAAAAGGTGAGGGTGCTGTCTTCACAGATACAGAAATCATACAACACACTGGGCACAAACCTAGAACAAGTTTGAAACTTTATCATTTATATAAAGCCTGCCATTTTTCAGTGCTGTTTATCAATCCTTGTACTAAATATAGCCAAGCAATGGCCATTGTGGCTCAGTTGAGTGGGCATCTCCCATGCACCAAAAGATTGCCAGCTGGTCAGGGCACATGCCCGGGTTTCAGGCTCAATCCCCAGTGGGTGGCATGCAGGAAGCAGACAATCAATGTCTTATTCTCACATCAATGTTTCTCTCCTTCCCTCTCCCTCCTTCTCCTTTCCTCTCGCTCTTAAAAAAAAATCAATAAAAGATTGGCACAACTAGGAGGGGAAAAATTGTGAGCAAATATGAAGTAAAAAACAGAATGCTAGTGAATATTAGCAATTCACAATATGTAATATACTATTAGGTCTAGTAATAATTAATGTCGTTTTCTAATACTTTTTTAAATCGAATTTATTTAAACAATACAACAAAATTTAATCAACAATATAGTTGCCGTTGTTTTCTACTACTTGTGCCCAACGCTCAGGAAGCATTTTAATCCCTCTGTTGTAAAATTCTTGTGATTTTGATGCAAAAAATTCGGTCAATGCATTTTTGAGGCATTCTTCATTATTAAATTTTTTTCCAAGAAGAAAGTTTTGCAAAGAACGAAACAAATGGTAATCGGAAGGGGCAATATCAGGAGAATATGCAGGTTGAGGGAGAACTTCCCATTCCAACTAGCGCAGTTTTTCAGCAGTGATTCTTGTAGTATGCGGTCGTGCGTTATTGTGGTGAAGAATTACGCCCTTCCGATTAATCAGCGCGGGTTCTTTTTCTCTTAAAGCTTGGGCTAACCTTTCCAATTGGGCACTATACACTGCACTTGTAATGGTTTGGTTAGATGGTAAAAGTTCATAATGAAGAATTCCTTTAAAATTCCACCAAACACACAACATCACTTTTTTCGCATGCAAGTCAGGTTTTGGCGTGGGCTGAGGAGCCTCATTTTTGTCCAACCATTGAGGCCGCCTTTTCAAATTAACATACAGCACCCACTCTTCATCTCCGGTAACAATTTGCTCTAAAAACGGCAAACGGTTTTGACGAGAGAGGAGCGAACTGCAAATTGTGACTCTTTGATTACGGTTGTTGTCGGTCAACTCATGAGGAACCCATTTTCCAAACTTTTGGACTTTGCCAAGTGCACGCAATTGATTGGAAATTGTTTTTTGTGAACAATTTAAAGTTGTCGCAAGCTCTTGTTGGGTAATTTGAGGATTTTGCACCAAAAGAGCTTGAAGAGCTTCTTGATCAAAATTGGACACACGGCCTCGACCACTCTTGTCATCTAACAAAAAATTTCCCTCGCGAAATTTCTCAAACCAACGCTGGCATTTTCTGGCGCTAACTGCATCTTGACCAAGAGCACTACAGATGTTTTTTGCAGCCTCACTTGCTTTTCTTCCTAATTGGAACTCGTAAAGCATGCAGTGCCGAATATGCTCTTCATCCGCCATCTTCTTAGCCCTAGTTTTGCAACAAAAACCAAACCAAACACAAACTTTTTCAAGCAAAACTTGTTAATTGCACTTCACACGTTCTGTAGATACTACGTGTTTGAAGGTTATGTCAATACAAGTCAACGCCAAGCAAGATTTTAAACGAATGTTTAAAAACGACATTAATTATTACTAGACCCGATATATTAATATCCTACAGTAAAGAGTAAACAATGGGCTAAGGTGGGGGCAGGGGTGAATTTCATACCCACGCCATTAAAAGCTAAGATATTTATGGGAATGAAGCCAATCCACTCTTCTACCATATCCCTATGTAACAGGAGGAGGAAATCACAGAGTGAATGTGTAAGAAAAGCATGAATAGAAAAGTTAATTTCCTACGAGGTATTAGTGATTCGAGTCTGGCATCCAGAGTTCTCTTGCCAAGAACTGATGTGGTAATTTCTCTATAATTGGTGAAAATTATTAATGTTTTCAAAAAACAATCATGAAAGGCACCATGGGGAAATAATGATGTAACTCTGTAGCTGTTTCTAAGTATGGTGGGCTCTTCCTTGTTTGAAAATATTGGTAGCTTCTTCACCAAACTAATCTTTTTTTAAAGTTTAGAATGAATATATTAGTTCTATCTCTTAGCCCATAAATATTATTCTAAAGAAACAAATATCCTGAGAGCTAGAATTAATTTACAAACTCCCTAAGGGAGAAGGTTCTCATTTCCTCACTAGTAGCTGGGGAAGAACGCTGGCTGCATAAAAGACCTACGATTAGAAAAATTTATATTTTTATTCTATTTTTGTCTGCATTTTAATGGACCTCATAGAAATACCTAATGTTTAGCCTAAGAAGGCAAACACTCTGAAGATGAAGTCACCCTCTACTGAGTTGAAATGAGTAATAATGTAAGAGAAACCGCAAACCAAGTATCTATGCAGCTGTACTATATTTTTCCCTCATGGCTTCCTCAATTACATCAAATGATCTTTTTAAACAAGAAAATACGGCTATAGATACAATTCAAGTGGAGGAAAATAATTCCTAAATCATTAGGTTTTCCACTATAAGAATCAAGAGAAGTTGGCTGTATTTAGTGTTAAATAAGAGAATGATTTTGGAAAATGAAATGTATTATATGGCATATGAAACACTGGGATAAAGTATATTAATATCACCAATTCACAAGCATGTTTTTACTTGATTGGTTATTGCATCGAGTTCAATAATGCAGCCAGGTCGAGCAGTAGATTGTTGGCTCACAATATTAAACACTTCTCCAATAAGTTTCTGTAAATAAAAAGCACAAAATCAATAATTTATGAATCTATCTCAATATGACATAGCATCTCAGACATTAGAGGCCCCTCTAACTTAACTGACAATGACAATTCAAACATTCAAAGAAATATTTCAATTTGTTATACTCAGTTTGATTCTCATTTTTTTAAACTAAATAAGCAGTTAAAAAAATCAAGTGTTTACATAAATACTAAATAACTTCAAGGCATCTTTTAACATGTCTTCTTCATGTTGCAACCTTAAAGCTCCATACAGACATTTTGATAATATTCCTGAAAAGTTGGCTTATATTAGTGCCAGAAAAATAAAAATTATAATTAATTCTGGTTTTAGTATAAGTACTTAAACTTAAAATAAGTGTTGTGTTTTAATATACTGATGATTATAGAGTAAATAATCTTCTTTTTGCTTCAGGGTCCGATATGGTTCACCATGGTACTGTTAGATCCTGCCTTTATTTAAAATGTTTAACATTTAGTTCATCATGGAGCTTTTGCTTTAATTTTGATTGTTTAAAATATTGCATTAAATAGTGATTATCTTGATTATTGTTTTTTAGCACTCCCTGCCTCAATGACCCTAATTCCAGCCCATCTGGAAGAAATATGGTACCAAGTCTAATTCCACAAAACTTGCTGGGGCTTTACCAAGTGGCTCTCCACCTGAGAGCAGCTGGTTTAACAGCACAGCAGAATGCCAACTGAAATTCAGCACCAGCTGGGGGAATCCCCTATGTGGTGGGGGCTGCCTCCATGCTACAGTATATGCCCAACTGATGATTAGTAAAATGCCATTTCCTCCACAGCGAGGTCTGCAAACTAAAGGGGGAGGGAGAAGAAAACCCCTCTCCCTATTACACCCTGTCCCCACAATCTTGATGTTTCTGTCTGTCTCTACCTCTCCCCTCCTCTCTGAAATCAATAAAAATAATTAGAAAAGAAAACAAAAACTGATGAAGAAACAGATCAGAGAAGACTAAAGAGACATTATAATTCAACATAATGTTTTTTTCTGGATTAGATATTGGAACACATTAGTGGAAATATCAGTTAAGTCTTACTAAAGTCTGGAGTTTAATTAATTTTATCATACCAACAATGGTTTATTAGTTGTGACCAATGTATACTGGTAATGTAAGAGAAGCTGCCTGTGGGGTATTCTGGCAACTCTACTATATTTGCTACTTTCCTGTAAATCTAAAACTACTATACAATTAAAAGTTTATTTAAAAAATAACTATGGCAATGAATAAATTAATATTTTCAGAGTATAGAGTAAAAGGAAAAAATAAGATCATTAACAGAGGCTGGTGGTTTAATGTTAATAAAGTCCAGAGAATAAAGAACTGTGATTCCTACTTTGTCTCTAATTTGTTATTTCAATAATTTAGCTTGCAAAAGTAGAAAGAACCAAAAATTTTCTACAATGAGTAAGTAATACTTCTAAATTTTTTTAATGGAAGGTTTAAGAAAAGAAGTGCATTGGTAATGTGGAAGTAGGACGCCAAGATAAATAAAGAAATTCCAAGAATGTGTCTAATTGCTCTAAATGAATTTATATTTTGTGGAAAAATAATGCCCAGGTTAGGGAAATTTTACAAATGAGATCAATGAACAACAGGATGTTTCCTGAGAAATCATGGGGAATGTCATATCCAAAAGACTAAAAACAGGCAAATGTTACCATTTTTAAAAAAGGAAAACAGAAAGTGCTTGATGTCAACTTAGTACTATATTGTCATCAGGAAAGAACAAGTTATATACAGTCAATCTATTATCTATTAAAACAATCATAGCATATATTATATATTTCACTTCCTTTTTTCACTTAAGAATATTTGGCAGACATTGTATATTTCATTTCAGCAAAGTATATAACAAGCTGCCTCATGGAAATCTTTGGGACAGCTGAAGAAATATTCCAGACAATAAAAATGAAAAAGGAATTCAAATGTACACTACTAAACTCTTTCTTTATACCTATCCCATTTAAAATTGTAATAAATGACTTAGATGAAGATGTAGATACAACATTCATCAAATAGGCTGATCCTGTAAGTCAGACAATAATAGCATTAGAATCTGAATTCAAAAATATACTAAAAAGTTGTATTGCTAAGTTGAGCCTAACAAAATGAAATGTAACAGGAAAAAAACAGGCCAACACTTGGGCCCAATTCAAATGCACAAATATAGAATGGCTTACTAGCCAAAAAACAAAATAACTTTGGGATATTTAACTAAGAGTCAGCTCAATATGAATCAATTACATATACAAAGAATGTGGTGTGATTGCCAAAACATAATAGTATCTAATGAAAGAGGCCATAAGACTGCTATATAAGAAACCTGACCAGGGTCAGATATAAAATAGAAATTCAAGGTTACAAGATAGTTGTGATCAAATATCTATGGTGAAATATAAGAAAGGAATACTAGACTTATTCTAAATGGAGCTAGGACTAATGAATAAAATTTAAGAAATACAAATGTAATTCTGATAGAACAGTGAGGGTAATTCAAAAACAGAATGAGCTGCCTTTAGAGTTAAGTTTTCCCTTTGTGGAAGCCAGATGACAAATTGTCAGAGTGTGGTAGAGAGGTATAAAGCATCAGATGGCTGGTTAAACTAAGTGGCCTTTAAAGTATCTTCTGACTCGATAATTTTTAGATGCTAAACCTTTGGCTCCACCCAGTCCAAGTTATTTTCTCACTGTTTCTGGAACAAACCTTATTTATACATGTACTTCCCTATATCCACACTTACTATCAGGCCATTCTCTCACTCAGGCAAAAACAAAGAATTTGTCTTTCAAAACATTATCCAGCCATCACAAATAAATCCAAATACTGTCCTTAATAAAGACTTCTATGCCTACCCTAAACTGATATATCTATCCTCTGAATTATAAAATACTGTGGTGCCATCTGTTAAACAATTAGTTACAAACAGTCCTCGGATACTTTTTCTGCCTTAAACTGTTATTTAACCTTTTATTAATAATTTCTATCCTCAACTAAATTAAAAGATTTTAAAAGTAGACAATGAAGCTTATTACACATTTAGAGTCACAAAGTAGACACTCAAAAAATCTTTGTTTTTAAATATTGGGAAAAATGTTATTAGAACAGTTGTTTTATAAAGAGGCATGTTTTTATAGGTAAATAAACAATCCACTATTCAAATCTGAATATTATCTAATAGACATAATTTCTAGTTCATATGCTGAACTACCATAGATACTGACTCCCACTGATAATATATTCCAACCGTAGCATTTTCTAAAATAATGAATCAAGCTCAAAAAAGTCAAATGTTCTAAAAAATTGTAATAAATGACTTAGATGAAGATGTAAATACAACATTCATCAAATAGGCTGATCCTGTAAGTCAGATAATAATAACATATTAGAATCTGGATTCAAAAATATACTAAAAAGCTATATTGCTAAGTTAGCCTAACAAAATGAAAAAAACCTTAACACAGACATTAGTAAAACTGCCTTAGAAAGAAAGACTAACAGAACCAAACTAAAAAGTAAAAAATGTCAAAAATAAATTGTCATATTTTAGAAAAAGAAAAATGTATTTCTTTAAATGTAAAATGTATTGATGTGTGATGTGTAGATTGTAATTTTGTTTCATGTACCTCAGAACACAAATTTTAAAAAATGAACTTGTGATACAGAGCCCAGAACATATGCTCACTTCCTAACCTCCAACAAATAAAGATCCTAGACAAAGTAAAAAATTATTCTTATCAGCTTAGCTATATTAATAAAGTATAGTAAATACTTACTGAAGATTCTGGATCTGACAGTTCATCTAATAATTTCCTTGCATCTACCACAGCTTGGTAGAGTCTGAGATTTTTGCCATCAGAAGCAACAAAGCAAGCACTTGCAGAATTGCAGTATGTGCCTGAAAAAGTAAACACTTGGCATTATAATATAGATTATTATTAGCTAAATTATGAGAAACAATATTCACACTTTTCTTTTTAGGCATAATCATGGTTGAGAAACCAAGATGGCGGGCATAGGTAAACGCCTAACTGCAGCCTTGCACAACAATTTCAAAAATACAACTAAAATACAAAATGGGCCGGGACCGGTTTGGCTCAGTGGATAGAGCGTCGGCCTGCAGACTGAAAGGTCCCGGGTTCGATTCCGGTTGAGGGCATGTACCTTGGTTGCAGGCACATCCCCAGTAGGGGGTGTGAAAGAGGCAGCTGATCAATGATTCTCTCTCATTGATGTTTCTAACTCTCTATCCCTCTCTCTTCCTCTGTGAAAAATCAATAAAATATATTTTAATAAATAAATAAATAAATAAATAAATAAATAAATAAATAAAAATAAAATACAAAATGGACATTATCCAGAACTACAGAAAGTTGACTGACTGGAAATTCTACAACTAGAAGGAAAGAGAAGACCAGAAGGAAAATCAGAGGAGCTGTAAAAGCCTAAGGTACAGAGACACGGTGCACGCATGGGAAGAGGACGGAGTCGAAGAGGAGGAGCGGCTGAGTGCCTGGTTGGCATTCCCTAGCGACAAGGAGATAAAAGCTCTGGGCTGCACTGAACCCCAGTTCCAACTGCACTGACCCCCAGTTCTTGGCCAGATGCTGGGGACCCAGGCTAATTACGGAGAGAATCTGGGCTGTAAGATGGAAATTCAAGGGAGCAGCAAAAGGCAGAGCTCTGGAGGCGTGCACATGAAGGCACGCAGAGGACAGACTGTTGACTGTGCCACTGGATTGCCCTAGCGAAAAGGAGACAAAAGCTCCAGACTGCACTGAACCCCACTTCCAACTGCATTGAACCCCAGTTCCAGGATCATTGGGGGAGAGACTAGACTGTAGCGGGTGAAATTCGAGGGCACCTTTTTCTCTGAGGTGCTTGCAGCGAGTACCAAAGGACACTGAGGAACACTGAGACTTAGGAACCTCATAGGGTGGAACTGACGGGAAGCCAAGGCTGTAGGCTCCCCCTGAAACTCCGCCCCATCCAAGCTGAGCACAGAGGCTTTTGCAATTTTCCAAGTCTAGTCGAATAACGCTGTCTCCTGGCATAGACGCAGCTGATCCTCACAGCCAACTGGCCTGGAGGTCAATTCCTCCCAGTGATACCAACAACAAGCAAGACTTAGCTACAACAAGGCTGTACACACAGTCCACAAAGGGGTGCACCAAGAGTGTCCACCTCAGATAACTGGGAGGCTGACCCACTGAATCATATAGGACACCTTAGCACACAAAGCCACCCTACCAACTCAGGGAAGCAGTGAAAATGCCTTGACAAGGAAACAGATCACAAACGAATGAAATGGAGGACAAGCAACTGGATATAGAGTTCAAAACCACGCTTATAAGGTTTTTCAAGAATTTCCTAGTAAAGGCCGATAAAATAAATGAGACCTATCAGGATATGAAAAGGGATCAACTAGAAATAAAGAATACATTGTCTGAAATAAAAAATATTATACAGAGTCCTAAAAACAGAATGGAAGATCGCAAGAATCAAGTCAAAGATTTGGAACATAAAGAGCCAGGAGACACTCCTCCACAGAAGCAAGAAGACAAGAGAATCCAGAAAGTTGAAGATAGTGTAAGAAACCTCTGGGACAACTTCAAGCGAACCAACATCAGAATTATGGGGTCCCAGAAGAAGAGAGAGAGCAAGATACCTATTGGAAGAAACAGTGACAGAAAACTTCCCCCACCTGGTGAAAGAAATAGACTTACAAGTCCAGGAAGCACACAAACAAATTCTAAACAAAAGGAATCCAAAGAGGACCACACCAAGACAAATCATAATTAAAATTCCAAGAGCAAAAGACAAAGAGAGAATATTGAAGGCAGCAAGAGAAAAGCAGGTAGTTACCTATAAAGGAGCACCCATACGACTGTCAGCTGATTTCTCAACAGAAACCATGCAGGCCAGATGGGAATGGCAAGAAATATTCAAGGTGATGAATAACAAGAACCTACAGCCAAAAATACTCTACCCAGCAAAGCTATCACCCAGAATCGAAGGCCAGTTAAAGAGCTTCACAAATAAAAAAAAAGCTAAAGGAGTTCAAATATGAATTGCTGAAGGGGCTTCTTTAGGAAGAGGAAGAAAATAAAGATAAAAATTATGAACAACAAATACATAACTATCAATAAGTGAATCTAAAAACCAAGGGAATTAAAAATTTGATAAACAATATTAACTGGTAAATATAATAGAATCAGAGGTATGGAAGGGGAGTGGACTGACGATTCTTGGGGAAAGGGGGAATGGGGGTGCAGGAAGAGACTGAACATAAACTGCACCTATGGATGAGGACAATGAGGGGTGGGAAAAGCACAGAGGGTGGGGGTGGGAACCTGGTGGAGGGGAGCAATGAGGGGGGGGGGATGAACATTTATAATAATATAAACAATAAAGATTTATTTTTTTAAAAAGAATCATATTTAAGCACATATAATGGATAAAAAATTATTAGCAAAAAATTTCAAGAGAAACTACATTATGAGAGGGAAAAGATTAAAAACAAATGTCTAGAAATTCTAAACATAAGTCTGATCCCTACATTCTGAATACTTATTTAAAATCCCCCTAATAATGACAAGTATAAACCATTTGGTAGATAACCAATAACAATTTAATGCTTTTATTAAGTTCACAATTAAAATGAACTTACCAAGACAATAGCTGGGAATCAGAGTTGGAAGCCAAGCTACATTAGAGAAGGCTGAAGTATGTAAAGAGTTAATTCGAGCCAATTCTGATACTCCTCCAGTGTATGACAAAGGTCCTATTGGGTCTACACGCCAAAGAATGAGTTCACTGTAGATTGCATTTGGGTCGTGAAATGTACGTGTGGCTGCATTTCTAAGAGGTTGTTTCGAAGAACCTTTTATATGTTTTACAGGATCCATTATCCTACTTAATTTATTGACTGGGTCCCATTGACAATCTGATTCAGGAGTCAACAAAGCATTATGATGTGATGATGTCAATAACAGTGGTAAAACTGAATGACATGCCAGGTCATTGAGGTGAAATCGATGACCACAATATCTAAATTTGTGAGAGACCGTTAGAACAGTGGTAAAGGCAGACTTATCAGCAAAAGTGACTGCCCACTGATTTAAAGAACCATCTATGTGCTTAGAGACCATCATTACTGTGGGAGCTAGAATGTTCATATTTGTACCATGTGATCTATAGTGTGACTGTGATCTGTGAGGACTACCTACAGCAATCATGTCTTGGGATAGCAGAGTGGGATGAGACTCTTTTGTAGCATTTATACAAGCATACATCATGATATTTTTACTAAGAGAGCTTGCATCACCAGAAGGAAATGCAACAGGAATCCGAGAAGAAAAAGAAACCTGAAAAACACAAGTATATGATTAAGTGTAAGTAGTCTGTCTCCTCTCAAAGTCTCCCAAAAATACTTCTCTTTTCAAAATTCCAAATCTAAGCTTCCTAACAAAAACTATTATTTCAACTTTTTATGGTCTAATCCTTTTCCTTTATTTAAGTAATATCTCACTATTCATAGTATAAGAGAAGACTAAAGGAAAAGAAGGTTCAAGTGCCTTGCTTACACAAATAAATGACCACAAACACATATAAACTTCACAAAGGTAACAGATAAATCTAGCTAGATTTAGTTAATATACTGGGGGGGGGGGGGGGGGGGGGGCGGGAGAAATGGGGGGATGAGAGAAAGGAGCTCAACCTAAATCACATTTTTAGGATAGTTTCATTTCAAAGCCCAATTCACTTTGAACTATTCAAACTTGCAATATAAGTATTCTTTTCTTAGTTGCTTATCAAAAACAAAATCTTTGCCCTAGCTAGTTTAGTTCAATGGATAGAGCATCCACCTCGGACTGAAGGGTCCCAGTTTCAATTCTGATCAAGGGCACATGCCCAGGTTGCAGGCTTGATCCCCAGTCAGAGGCATGTAGGGGGCAACCAATCAATGATTCTCTCTCATCATTGATGTTTCTCTCTCTCTCCCTCTCCCTTCCTCTCTGAAATCAACAAAAATATATTTTTTTAAATCTTTGAGTAATTCTGAAAACTTGCTAAATCTGCATATAATCTCTTCCTTTTATAATTATATAAAACTAGAGGCCTGGTGCATGAAAATTCATGCACTGGAGGGGGGTCCCTCAGTCCAGCCTGCTCCCTCTCACAGTCCAGGACCCTCAGGGGAGGGTGGTGACCTGGTAATCAGGGGAAGGTGATGCCCCCATTATACCTCTGCTGTTGCCACTGCCGGCAGTGCAAGCCTCAGCGGGCCCTGGTTGCCTGTGCCTCAGGGGGCCCTGGGGGGCTGGGCATCTGCCATCCAAGGCTTGCCTGTGCCTCAGGCCAGCCCAGGGTGGTTAGAAGGCTGAGGGCAGGTCTGGCCGCATCATGCACCTGCCAACCCCTAGAGGGGCTGAAAGAACAGGTGACTCCAGCAGGGCTGAAGGGACTGGATGCTGACATCTTTTGTGACAGTGTGATGGTCAACTTGCATATTCCCTCTTTATTAGATAGATGTATGAATTGTTTTGTCAATAAAATATACCTGGACTTGTCTAAATATTCCAGGATTATATTCATCCAAATACTTTATGTGCCACACTAGAAAGGTGCCATCTACAGGGTGTATAGTAAAAAGCATGTCCGGATTCTTATTCCATTCACTTAGCAGCATTTCAATCTTCCGATCAAGCAGCACAGTAGGTAGAGGCATTGGTGCACTAGACCATGAATAGGTTCTAGGACTGCCCTCTCGTTCTCCATCTTCATGTTCTGATGATCCTGTACCTGCCTCAGATTCTCTGTCCAGGGATAACTCTGAATCAGAAAATAATTTTATCAATACATACAAGTTTATTAGTACACACTACTAATACTATAAAAATTCATTTATATACTGGACTGCAAATAAATAGCATACCATCTTTAGAAACTCTAAGTTCCTTTAACAAAAAGGAACTTATTTGCTAAATTATGATCAAGAAAAAAAGCAAAGAAGGAAACTATTTTCTGGTCTAAACGGAAAATTACTATACTTCTTACTCTGGATAAAATCAAAACTTAATTCAGACTACCATTATTACCATTAGCAAAATCTATTCCCCAAAAAGTGATATATTTAGTTTCCAAAATAACACAGTATTCAAGTATTCAAAGCAATAGATTATTTAAAAATATATATATAGATTGTCAATAAATATTTGTGGAATGAATGGAAAAGTAAAAAGGAAGGAGAGCAGAAAGAAAGCATTACAAACTAAAAGTGGTACACAAAAAGAAAAACCTGAATATAGGATACTAACCATGGTCTAGTTTCATATGTAAACCCCTCTCTCTTTCCTCCTGTGAATGCTCCTCATCTTCTCTATCTGCATCACTTTCATGATCTACCTGCTTTTCAGAAAGTTTTCGTAACTCCTGCATAAATATTTCAGTAGATGATGTAAAATGAAATTCCTTGTTGTTTAACCAATGAACTACAAAGCCCCCATTTCCATCATCGATGTTAAATACAGTGCCAACCAAGGCACTTGGAATATCTGTGAAAACAAAAAAGATTTCAATATGAATTATTATCTTTAAAAATATTACAAGTGCTGATAAAGATCAATTCCATACCTACACAGAAAAAAGGTGCTAAGTAAGTCAAAATAACTCTAGTAGGATTTGTAAAGAATTTAACTGAATTTAATGATAAATGTAAATGTTAAGAACTAATGACATAGACTTATATGGAATTAAATTACTAATTAAATACCAAATACGCCAAATGTACTAACTTTTATTGAATCCTGGTTTGGGGACAGAAGAACAAAAAGCTAAACAGAAAAGCTACTATAAAAGACATTGCTGAGATATCTAGAGTAATTTAAATTTAAATATTAACTGAATATTAGAGGTTATGGAATTACCTCTCATTTTCTTGAGTATAATAATGATATTATGATTATGTGAGAGAATTTCCTTATTCTTAGAAGACACTTGCTAAAGTATACTAGCATATTGGTGATGTACCATGATATGTGTCACTTATGTTGAAAAGATTAAGAAAAAAATTTACACAGGGGGCAGGGGCAGGCTAGAGAGGGTCAATACAAGAAAAAATGGACTATGTAATACTTTCAACAATAAAAATTTTTTTAAAAAGAGAAAGAAAAAATTTTACATACACATGCCCACATAGATTAGTTGAGTACACACCCATGTGCTCACACACATATAAACATATATGTGTGTGTATATACAGACAGAATAAAGCAACTGTGGCAAAATGGTAGCAATTATTGAATCACAATAGAAGAACTGAGTGTTCACTGTAATATTCTTCCAACTTTTCTGAATATTTGAAACTTTCCTAAAATTTTGGGAGAATATAGGAAGGCAGGCAAAATTCTAAGTATATCAGGTTTTCTCCAAAATTCATGAGGTAACCAAAATTCATGATACAAATTAGTTCATATAAAATATATAACTCAAAAAAATTAATCTCTTTAATCCCAATATACATTACAAATAATCTATTTAAAAGAAAGAAAACAAAACAAAACAAAACATTGTCCTCTATTTAAAGAGAAAATCTAAAGATAAGAGGACAGAATATCTATTGATAGTAGTGTTCTATTAATAAATATCTTTGTTAAATACATTCCAGGTTATTCTTTATTGCCAATTTCTGGATGGCAGTCCTGGTTTTCTGAGTAAAATAAAACAAATCATGTGAAAGAGGACTTGTAAATTAATCCCATAAATCAGTATATCCCATATATACCTATGCAGTATTCTTGCTAAAAATGTTTAACCTAACTCTTATCATGAACAAATACCCAAAGAACTGCAAGACATTTTAAAAAGTAACTGAGAGGTAAATTTTTTGAGACTGACACACTATTTATGACAACTGAGACAGAAGGACTAGATTAGGGATGAAGGATAATGTCAGTGACAACTTTACTTTTAAGCAGGTCAGCCAAAAATGAGGGATGAGGGAGCAAAGACATATATATGGGCAAAAGAGGGAGAATAAAAGCATACATGAAAGATGTAAACTGATGAATTTGGGTAAAGAGTATATGGGTATTTGTTGTACTATGCTTTCAGCTTTACTATGGGGTTCAAAATTTTTCCTGGAAGAAAAAAAAAAAAAAGGTAGAGAAGAAGAGTCATATAGTACAAAGTATTTGCACTTAGCAATCAACTTGGTCAACCTAAATGCTATATTTACATACACTAACTACAAATGCATAATGTTAAATATTTTTCTTCAAAATGATGAACATACGCAGTCCTTAGACTCAAATGACATGACAAAACATCTATCCACAGGGACTAATCCTTCTATCCTATTCCACTTCATTAGAATAGTGTGTACAGTTTAAAAGCCAAGCTTTCTAATATGTGTTGAATTTATTGCATACTATCACTAATTGCATTTTGCTTAAAGTTACATCCTCATGTCAGTTATTCAAGGTTCTTTTTAAAAGGTTAAAAATTTAGCCTGTCTGGGTGTGGCTCAATGGTTAAGCATCAACCAATGAACCAGGAGGTCATGGTTCAATTCCCAGGCAGGGCACATGCCCAGGTTGCAGGCTCCATCCAGGTAGAGGGCATGCAGGAGGCAACTGATCAATGATTATCTCTCAGAATTAATGTTTCTATCTCTCTCTTCCTCTCACTTCCTCTGTGATATTAATAAAAATATTTTTTAAAATTACAACTTTATATAGCTATAGTTGTAATCTGCAATGTAATGAAATTTATAGGCCTTCTAATATGTTTTTCAGGCAGAAAGAAAACAATGCCCTTAAAGAAAAGCTTTCAAATACACTTTTTCCAACACTGGACCTGCGTCGAAATACTTGTCAACCACTTGGGACAAAAAAGCAAAAAGAAAATATTAAGGTTAAAAGAAAAAATATCTTTCCCTCAGTGTAAGACAAGAAAGTCTATGAGAGTAGAAAACAAGACATGCTGAGACATAAGGAAAACTATGTAAAAATATATTTAGATAGTTATAAAGAAGAGTTGAGAAGAATAACAGTGAAAGTATAAAAAGGAGATAAATCACAGTAATTAACCAGGCTGCCACCACTTATGCTCCCAAGTTCAAATAAAGTTCACTTTAGTTAGAACCCTTGTTATATTCTAGACAAAAAAAAGGTGCTCAAAATATTTATCTGAAGTTATTCCCTGAGAATCACATAATCTATATTTAAGACAAAATGGAATCCTATATAATAAAGGGCTAATAGGCAAATTGACAAAACAGCGGAATGACCGGTTGCTATGAGGTGCACTGACCACCAGGGGGCAGATGCTGAATGCAGATGCTGCCCCCTGAGCAGTGCACTCCCACAGGGAAAGCACCACTCAACCAGAAGCCCTGCGCTGGGCTCACAGCTGGAGAGCACAGCGGCTGTGGTGGGAGCCTCTCCCGCCTCTGCAACAGCGCTAAGGGTATCCAACTTTCTTGTCTTACACTAAGGGAAGATATTTTTTCTTTTAACCTGCAAGAGAGCGCAGGCCAGGCACAAATTTCGTGCACTAGGCCTCTAGCATTAACATAAAGAACAGGTTATAGAAATAAAAGAACAGGTTATAAAAAGTCTCACTTTTTTATTTATTTACCTTATTTCAGCATATTTATAAGAAAGAAAACTTTTATTATCCTTTACCTGTGGCAGGATTGATGCTTGCTGCAATGTGAAAATGGCATAGTGCATTTGCATGATGGGAAATGTGTCTTTGTACTTCATGCGTAGTCATCTGATCAGGCATTAATTCCGTGTGAGTTACAAGAACAGAAGACCTCCTTTGTCCTTTTCTTAAATTTTTCAAATGGTGTATTGTCTAAAATAGAAAAATAATTGTGAAATACCACTTTCAGAAGTCTAATCAGTGCCGAGCTAAGAACTTTTAAGGATTTTATGATTTTCTTCCCTGTAAAACCTGATCTTTTAAAGGAAACTCTCTTCACTACAGTAGAACAATTCAAAATGTAGTCTCCATACTTCTTGCATATTTTATAGTTCAAGGCAGAAGTAGCTGCTCAAAGGTACTTAATATTATCTATAAAAACCCCTATTAAGATTTGGAGTACAGAGTGTAGTTTTCTTCAGGATATCCCAGTATTAACATGAAATTTACTGTTCATAAGAGAGAGAAAACTTTTCCAAGACTTGCCCTAACTAGTTTGGCTCCATGGATAGTGTGTCAGCCTGTGGAATGAAGGCTCCCAGATTCGATTCTGGTCAAGGGCACATGACCAGTTTGTGGGCTCGATCTCCAGTAGAGGACATGCAGGAGGCAGTTGATCAATGATTCTCTCTTATCATTAATGATTCTATCACTCCCTCTCCCTTCCTCTCTGAAATAAACAAAAATATATTTTTAAAAATATTTTTTCCAAGTCTTCCTACCAGGAAAAACATTTCTCCCCAAAGACTCACTTAGAATTAAACAGTTGGCCAAACAGTCTACTTTATAATCTCTATTATAAAGAAGAGGGTACAAAAACACAGAATAACAAGGAACCTAGCCAGGAAAGACCTTGTGATAGTGACCAATGAGTTCTGTTTAAATTGTGATATGTCTATATGAAAAAACTCTCTACTAACATATGGGATCATATTAACTATTTTGACATGGGTCCCTATCATTCATCCTCTGCATGATTTTTTCTCCATACCATAACCCACCCTCACAGTACTTCCTTATTGTCCATTGTTATGCTTTATAATAATTTCCCCTTCTTTTCCACTATTCCTCACATTCAATCAAATAAAATGAAGCATCATCTCAAGTCTTTCTCCATTAAAGTAACACATCTTGTCCTTTCTTTCAATTTCCACAGCCCTTCTCTCTTTTCATATGGAAAACAGTATCAGTTCCAATGTGTGTCCTCCTCCTCTGGTCTCCCTGCTATGGAGTTGTTTATTTCTTTGACAATAGGGTAAATGTGGGTATTAGAGACTTCCTGCTCCACAGTGCTTGGGCTCCAGCCAGCCTGGCTCCAATCAGGGCAGATCAGGGCTGGACATGTTGCGGGTAGGAGGAGACAGTACAAGGTTGGCCAGCCAGCCCTCCCCAATAAGACGATCAGGGCCATGCCAGCTGGGGGGAGGGGCCTCGGGCAATTGGCCCCACCCCTGATTGATGGGAACAGATTAGGGCTGGGATGGGCCATGGGGAGGGGATGTGGTCCGATTAGCCCTGCCCACAAATGGAGTGAGAGGGGCTGATCAGGGACCAGCAGCCTGGGGGAGGGGCTGCAGGTGATTAGCCAGCCAGCCCTGACTCTGATCAGGGTGGGAGGGCTGATCTGGGATGGGGCCAGGCAGGGGGAGAGACTGAAGGAGGTTGGCCGGCCAGCCCTGCCCCCTATTGGGATTGGGAGGTAATCAAGGGCAGGGCATTCCACCCCACCCTTGATCAGGGTGGGAGAGGCCAATCAGGGGCAGGGCCAGCTGGGGGGAGGGGCAGCAGGAGGCTGGCTGCAGTGGGCTTCATAGTGACCCGTCATTCTGGTTGTTATGGTGTTCCGGTCACTGGCTTTTTACATATATAGATAACAGTTAGTAATTCAATTTAACAAACACAAAACAATATATTAAGTACAAAGAAATCTAAAACCTCTTAGTCTCTAAAAGCTCATATATAATTAAAAGATAAAAAATATGTTACATCAGTATAAATTACTGTAACTGTGTAGTAAATTAAGCACTTTTCCTACTACATGAAAATCAATTATCAAAACAAATATAACTTTAACTGTTCTGACTTTTGCTCTTAATTTCACTTATGCTTTAAATGTTGAGAAAAATATGTAAAAATAGCACCCAATCACAGCTCATTTCAGAGCAGGCCTACGTTATATAAAACTTGTACCTACAACATCCTTAGCCAAACTCAAGTAATAGTTCAGCTTGCTGAAACAACAAAGCCATTTTGTCTGTGCAACCACTAGAGTGTTAATATAAATGTAAAACTATAATAATAAAAGCATAATATGCTAATTAGACTAGACGTTGTTCAGAGGAAGCTGAGGCTACAGCCATGGGATCGAGGGATCCAGGCAGCCGGTGTGGCTGTGGAGGCCTACTCTTGCACGAATTTTGTTTTGGTTTTTTTGTTGTTTGTTTGTTTGTTTTGTTTTTTTAATTTTGTTTATTTTTTTTTATTAAATTATTATCTGTGTACATAATTTAACATTGCCCCCCCATACATACCCTCCCTCCCCAGAGTTTTATGTCCATTGGTTGTACTTATATGCATGTATACAAGTCCTTCAGTTGATCTCTTATCTCCCCCAGATCTCCCTACTCTCCCCGTTGTAATTTTACAGTCTGCTTGTTGCTTTACTGTCTCTATATCTATCTTTTGGTTTGTCAGTTTATAATGTTTTTTAATATCCATAAATGAGTGAGGCCATGTGGCATTTCTCTTTCATTGACAGGCTTATTTCACTCAGCATGATGTTCTCTAGTTCTATCCAGGTTGCTGCAAATGATGAGAATTCCTTCTTTTTTATGGCAGCATAGTATTCCATTGTGTAGATGTACCAAAGTTTTTTGATCCAATCATCTGCTGACAGGCACCTAGGCTGTTTCCAGATTCTAGCTATTGTAGATTGTCTTGCACGAATTTTGTGCACCAGGCCTCCAGTTTATGTATAATCAGCAATGTAGAGAGGTAAGACATTAAGTTTAAAAAGCAAGTTATAAAACTATTTTAAAATAGGTCTCAATCTTATAAATAAAGAAAAGTACACATATGCACATAACTGGACGAGGGGCATCATTATAAATTTCATATTTTTCTTTTTTCTAACCTAATTATAGAATAAGCACATATTCTTTATGTAATAAAAACAGTCACATGAAAAAATAAGAAAATCAGTAATTAAGTTTACTAAAATAAATTTCTGGTAATTTCTAATAATGCATTTTTCTCATTTTATTCTCTAATCGCAATGGATACAACAGTTTACACTATATTATAAATAACTTAATTTCTTAAAAGCACATCTATTTCATATGTATTACATTTAAATATTGAAAAAATATTTCACTTTCAAAATAGTAAACCATGGAGATTGTAAAGCAATTATTTAACTTCACTTACATCTAATATCTTAACATCTTTATTATTAACAATCAAAAGTCATTTTTAAAATTAAAACAATAAAAGTAAAATTTAATCCTCATGAAACAAGCAAAATATTTTTAATTATGACTAATTTCAAGAAAAAGTAAAGATACATTTACGTTTAACTAATCAAAGCTGCTTACTCCAATAGATTTTCACATTTGACACTAAAAATGAAGGAATTAAAATTATATTATTTACCTAGATTATATGTCTGATCATTACTATCTGTATTTGGCTTCTAAATGGTATAAAGAGAAATTTAACAAGCATAAAATAAGTGAGATTTCTCTGCTATTAACTTTATCGTTACATGTACCATATGCATTATCTAATCTCAGTTTACAGGTACACATATCTTCAAAATTCATTTGCCATCTTAAACAATATAATACCTCCAGAGCGTGTTGTATTCTGTCTTTGTGTTTCCCAGCATGAGTAAGGTTGCCAGCAATGCTGGAAGTGGTGGTCTCACAAATCTGCTCACCCAAGAGACAGTCTTCTGGTAACAAGGTTTCTGCCCAGAGCCGGCAGACACCATCAAGGCATGAAGTTAACAACACATTACAGACAGAACCTCTAATGACAAAGAAAAAGAAATAAAGGTAACTCTGAATATCAACACCATCAATTAATTAAAGGCTACTAATACTTGGCTCTTCACATACAAAGATGACATTAGTGTAAAACTAACAGTATAACTTGTGTGTAGTTATTTTTCTAATAATGGAATGGATTTCCACCATTTCATACCTTCGTCAAACCCCCATTTATCACCTGCTCATACCTGCAGGGTGGAAAGTTGGATATCGGGGTACAATCAATTACCATAAAATAGGAACAAGCTATCTTCCCCTGACATTCACCTTAATTCATTAAAATCATGCTTCAAACAGCTAAGCTAAATGACAATATAGTATTCTTCCAATTGCTTTGAAAATCACACTGTATGGGAAAAATGGTCAATTAACTTAAAATCATACACAGTATTGCTGTGATCATCATAAAAATTAGGAAATGGTATTAACAAAGGGAACAGAAATTAATGCCTGATTACACATAGGCTGCTTTAAAAACTAGGCTCTAGAGCAGTGGTTCTCAACCTTCCTAATGCCGCGACTCTTTAATACAGTTCCTCATGTTGTGGTGACCCCCAACCATAAAATTATTTTCGTTGCTACTTCATAACTGTAATTTTGCTACTGCTATGAATCATAATGTAAATATCTGTGTTTTCTGATTGTCTTAGGCTCTACAGAGAACGGCTGCTGGTTGAGAACCGCTAGCAGGGTAGCCTAAGATCATTGGAAAACAAATAAGGTAAACAAATAAGCATCTTCACAATAAAACTATAAAGAGAATTATAAACTCAAACTATAAATCAATTTCCATTATAAGCAAAAATGTCACAGCATCAAGCAGCTTAAGTGACTTAATACCTTGAAAGAACAAAGTAATTCTCCCTTTTAAAAAATGCTTACATAGCCGAAACCGGTTTGGCTCAGTGGATAGAACGTCGGCCTGCGGACTGAAAGGTCCCAGGTTCGATTCTGGTCTAGGGCATGTGCCTTGGCTGCGGGCACATCCCCAGTAGGGGGTGTGCAAGAGGCAGCTGATCGATGACTCTCTCTCATCGATGTTTCTAACTCTCTATCCCTCTCCCTTCCTCTCTGTAAAAAATCAATTATATATATATATATATTTTTTTTAAATGCTTACATAGAACCTAAATCAAAGGGAGAGTGTTTTTCAAATGTTTTCAATAGATGCAAATAACTTAAAAAAAGAATAAACCTTTCATTTAGATTCCAAAATTTTTTAAATTCCCCATGTTATCATTTTCTGAGCATCTCTACAATGTGTGCTGTATTTTCCTTCAGTTGTAAACAGATATCAGATATATTTAGCAGATAAAATAACCCTCCTTCAAGAATAAATACAGATTTCTAAGCAAGCTTTTATAGAATTGTATATATCAATATTATATAGGAATCATTTGCATGAGCTATTTTGTAGTTTATTTAATCTTCTAAATCCTTTCAAAAGATGCTGTAACAAGGAGGAAAACTTATAATAAATCCTTTAAGGTCCTGCTGATGATAGCCTTAAGAAATGCCTGGCCACTTGATTCACTGTATGTGACATGCTTCCCCACCATGTGTATTACTGGCAGTTTGTTCATGTTTTATTTCCCGTCAATGTGTGCTTTTCTTCCTAGAATGCTCAACTACTCCTGCTAACAATACCAGCTAATGCTGCCTGAGTACAGACTGTGCACAAAGGCCTATACTAAGCATTCACATACACTAACACATTGTACTCTCACAGTGACTCCTGGGGTAGGTACTATTACTACCCTTATTCTATAGAGAGAAAACCTGAGGCATAGAGAACTTAAAAAGTTAGTATCTCTGACCAGTGTGACTCAAATGGTTGGAGCATTGTCCCGTACACCAAATGGTGGCAGTCAATAAAAACATATTATTTAAGCTGAAACCGGTTTTGGCTCAGTGGCTAGAGCATCGGCCTGCGGACTGAAAGGTCCCAGGTTTGATTCCGGTCAAGGGGATGTATGTTGGCTGCGAGCACATGACAGGTAGGGGTTGTGCAGGAGGCAGCTGGTCAATGTTTCTCTCTTATCGATGTTTCTAGCTCTCTATCCCTCTCCCTTCCTCTCTGTAAAAAATCAATAAAATATATATATATTTAAAAACAACACATATTTTTTTTTAAAGGGGGGGGAGGAGAAGGGAAAAGAAAGGGGAAGGGGAAGGGGAAGGGAAAGGGGAAGGAGAGAAGAAGGGGAGGGGGAAAGGGAGGAGGAGGGGGAAGGGGAAGGGGGAAGAGAAAGGGGAAAGGGGAAAGGGGAAAGGAGACAGGGGACAGGACAGGACAGGACAGGACAGGACAGGAAAGGAAAGGAAAGGAAAGGTGGCAGGGCTCAATTCCTGGTTGGGGCACATACCCAGGTTGTGCTTTCAATCCCTAGTCAGAGCATATGCAGGAGGCAAATGATCGATGTTTCTCTCTCACATTGATTTTTCTTTCTCTCTTTCTCTCTCTCTCTACCTCTCTTTCTCTCCCCACCCCCTTCCTCTCTCTAAATATCAATTTTTTTTAATTAAAGAAAAAAATTTTAGTCAAAAGTACATGAAGCTAGGAACAATAGCAGCAGGACCTGAATTCAGGCAGTTGACACCAGAGCCTATGCTCTTAATTGCCACTATGTCTATGCAGTAAAAAGATTGTTTTCATTATTTCTATAAACATGTAAGAATACAAATGAAAGTTATATGATACATTTATCTAACCTGGGCATATACTTGCTAGTTTTACGCCATGAAAACCCTGTCACAGTTCGAGGATGTGCCAAATAAACAAAGGAAAATTGGGTAGATGGCTGTCTCCTTTTCACTTCGTGATGATCCTGAGGTATAATTGAAGACTTCCATCCAGTCATAGGATACCATACTTTCAAAAGACAATCATCCTGCAAAAATATATAGGTCAGCATAAAATTAATTTACACATACATAATCAAATATTTAAGTGGTTTGAAGAAGCTTTAAAATTAAGCTCTCTATATAAAACACTAATACGTGATACATATTACAAAATTAATGTGTACTATATTTGTATAGTACAAACCCAAATCTAAAATGATATTTATTATTCTAAAGAATACTATTCTTGAAAAATAAATGGACCATTTGCTCATTATCAATTTTCTCTGCATAATGGTGGTTTTTCAAATAGCAGCTGATGCCCAATTCCACCATTTAAATATACATGGGTAATTGTAGAGGAAAGATTCTGAAACCAGATGCTAGCCCCTTGCATAAGATAAAGAATAAGAAAGATGCCATGTTATCAGCTGCTGTTATCACCCTTTCCTTTTTTCAAGGGATCTGTAAGGGTGAAACAAACCCTTTTTTAATGTGAATTGTTTCTTACTCTATGTCAGGAATCAGCAAACTTTTCCTGAAAGGGCCAGAGAGTAAGTTAGTTTTTATAGACCATATAGCCTCTGGCACGAATTCTTCATGACTTTTTCCGTACAACTCTTTAAAAATGTAAAACGATGCTTGGTGCATGGGCCACAGTTTTCTGATCTCTATTCCAAATGATGAGAAGTCATTTAGGCAATTGTCAAAAATCACCTCCATGCCTACATAAGATATTTACAGGTATAACAACAGCCACTGACTTTATCATTTTACTTAGTTCTAACAATTTTGTTATAGGCCTATATAATTATATCTTATTTAACTTTATAGTGCTTTATCCTTAATGTAAAAAGTGCATTAAGGAAAATAATGAAATGTTATCCTTTATGCAAAATTATCAATCTGTAAGAAATAATGAGATTACATATTCCTGAAAAAGTGTGTATAGGTCCAAATATTTTTATCTGAACTAGATAAAAACCCTTTTTCCTCTTACTGGTACTCATTCTCAATTTATACTGCATAATTTATGTTTCCAATAATGTTTCATTTGGATATTTGAATTATACAGCAAATTTCTTTTAGTGCTTACTCCAAGTCAACCACTTAACAATGACTGTACTAAATGCTTTCCTCCAAATACCTTCTCCACCTTAGCATCATTTTCATCTAACCAAATTTACTATACAACCTATGGCAATGGTTTCAGAGTATGTACCATAAAAGCCATAGAGGTAGCTCGGAGCCCCACAGGAGTCATAAAGGATAGAGAGCACCTACACAGCAGCTACTATTTTACCCTTTTCTATTCCACCAGCCTCCCCACTTTCATCTGTTACTGCCCCAAATTCAAAAACCACACAGAAGTACAGATCACTAACAGAAAGATAGCTAGAAAATTCCCAAATATTTAAAACTTAAAAACATTTCTATATTATAAGAGAAATTTTAAAATATGCTTAACTAAAAGAAATTTAAAGCAAAATATCAAAATTTGGGGCTTGCAGCTACATTAGTGCTTAGAAGGAAATGTGTTAAAAAAGAATAATCTTAAATCTATGGTCTAAGCTTCTAATAGAAGCAAGTAAAAGAGCAAAGTGAACCCACTGTAAGCACATGTAAGGAAAAACAGAAACTAATTAAATAAAATTTTAAAATATAAAGAAATCAACAAATTCAAAGCTTTTTTAAAAAAAATCAATAAAATTAATAATCTTCTATCTAGAGTAATCAAAAAATATTTAAAGAGAAAACACAAATTACAATTTATCAAGAATGAAAGAGGGGACATGACTACAGATCCTACAAACATAAAAAGAATGATGAGGGGATATTTTGAACAATTTTATCCCATAAATTAAACAATTTAAGTTAAATGGGACAAATTCCTTGAAAGACAAATTTGAAAATTAACCAAAGAAATATAAAACCTGAAAGGCTCTATATCTATTAAAAAGATGCTGAATTCACAATTTGAGATCTTCCCATTAAAAAAAAAAAACAAAAAAACAAAACAAAAAAAAAACCATAAAACTAAAGCTACAACTAAAACCCTAGGCCCAAATGGTTTCATTAATTTTACCAAACATTTACCTACCTATTCAAGTTGTTTCAGAAAATTGAGGAAAAGGACTTATTGTGTAAGACCATTTTACAATAGATTCAAACATCTTTAACAAATTATTAGTAAATATGATCCAGCAGTATATATATAAAAAGAAATCATAACCAAGTGGAGTTTATTCTAGCAAAGCAAGGAGGGTTTAACATTTGAAAAATAATCATTGTTATTCACCATATTAACAGAATAAAAAAGAAAGCCTATATATTTATCTCAAAACAGTTGACCCTTCAACAACATGGGGGTTGGAGGTGCCAAAACACCCCTAATGCCCAGTGATCCCACTTCTAGGAATATATCCCAAGAAACTAGAAACACCAATCAGAAAGGATATATGCACCCCTATGTTCATAGCACAATTCACCATAGCTAAGATTTGAAAACAGCCTAAGTGCCCATCAGCAAATGAGTGAATTAAAAAAAACTGTGGTACAAAGGAATACTATGCTCCGGTAAAAAATAATGAATTCTTTTTTTTTCTTTTTCTTTTTTTATTAAGGTATTAAATCTGTACATATCTTTCCATTAAGAATGAATTCTTACCATTTGCAACAATATAGATGGAACTGGAGAGCATTATGCTAAGCAAAATAAACCAGTCAGAGAAAGTTAAGTATCACATGACCTCACTCATTTGTGGAATATAATGAACAGCATAAACTGATGAATAATACCAGATCCAGAGACAGAGAAACATTAATTAGACCATTAAACCTCAGAGGAAAGGTAGGGGAGGATGGGGGTAAGAGGGAGAGATAACCAAAGGACTTCTATGCATGCATATGAGCCTAACCAATGGACACAGACATCAGGGGGGTGAGGACACATTTTGTAATAATACCTTAATAAATAAAGAAAAAAATTAAAATTAAAAAAACAAACAAACAAACACACACACATATAGCCTAAAGCAGTTTGGCTCAGTGGATAGAGCCTGCAGACTGAAAGGTCTCAGGTTCGATTCTGGTCAAGGGCATGTACCTTGCTTGCAGGCACACCCCTAGTAGTGGGTGTACAGGAAACAGCTGATTGATGTTTCTCTCTCATGGATGTTTCTAACTATCCCTCTCCCTTCCTCTCTGTAAAAAATCAATAAAATATATATATTTAAAAAAACACATATATAACTTTTGACTCCTCCAAAACTTCAGTCGTTCCTCTGTATCTGTGGAATATTGGTTACAGGCACACCCACAGATTCACAAATGCAGATTTAAAATATACTGTTTTCAATCTGCAGTTCATTGAATCTGTGAATGTGAAACCTGGAGATAAAAAAAAAACAAACCAATTGTGTACTTACTAAAAAGACTTCACATATAAATAGACCCACAAAGTTCAAACCCATGTTGTTCAAGAATCATCTATGCTATATAATAAAATCCTAATATGCAAATCAACCGAACGGCAGAACAACTGGTCACTACCACAAGCACTGACCACCGGGGGACAGATGCTCAATGCAGGAGCATCTGCTCCCAGAGAGGGAAGCAACTGCCAGCGGCAATCGGGAGGCGGGGCCGGCCAGTGGGCAGCGCCAGGCCGCCAGGAAAGGCAGGTGCCAGCGGGGGAGCCCCGGTCACCCTGCCACCAGTCACCCCACAGATGGCCCTGATCGCCAGCCAGGCCTAGGGACCCTATTCTATGTATTGGGAACAGTCTCTTAGATTTAAAAGTTAAAACCTGGCAAGGCTACTCTAACACTAAAAAAACACAATGATGCAGCAATGACATGCATGGACTCTGGCTTGCACACTTTATGCTCAGCCCTCATTCTGACACTTAAAACTATGTGGCAAAGCCAATTACTTTACTTCTCTCTGCTTCAGTTTTCCCACCCATAAGATAGGGAAAATAGTACTACTGCCTCAGAAAGATCATGTTATGTATGACTTTTTATAATCAGGGCAACATGCAAGATGCCTTTCACCTGTTTGAAAAGTATTGTCACTGTGCATGCAGCTTCCCAGATTGCAAGAGGGATGTCCGACTGCCCATTTAGGCCTGACATCCCCCGAGGGTCCTGGATTGTAGGAACAACCCCCTCCCTCTCCCTCCCCCCTCCCCCACCCTGGGCACAAATTTTATGCACCAGGCCTCTAGTATATGTAGAAAAAGCATGTGACAAAAGTAAACACTAATTCATAAGACAAGTTCTCAGCAAACTAGGAACAGAAAGGAACATTCTCAATTTCTTAAATTACATCTACAACAAACCTACTACTTACATATAATTGTAAAACACTGAAAGCTTTTCCCATAAAGTCGGGAGCAATACAAGAATATCTGCTCTATCAATGTACTACAATGTAAACATTGCACTACAAGTCTTAGAATGTGAAATAAATTGAGTAAGGAGGAAAAAATAAAAGGCATATGGATTAGAAAGGAAGAGTACAATTGTCTTTATTTATAAAATCCTAAGGAATCTACAAAAAAAAAAAAAAGCTAAAACTGATATGCAAGGTCATAAGACTAAAGATACAAATTCAAATATAAATTCTGTCTATATATATAAAAGCCTAAGAGACAGAATGACTGAATGATGGTCGGCTGGTCGCTATGATGCGCACTGACCACCAGGGGGCAGACGCTCAACACAGGAGCTACCCCTGGTGGTCAGTGCACTCCCACAGCCAACTAACGATGGCTGACCAATCTCCTGCATTCCCTCCTCCCGCCAGCCAACCTCCCTGATTGGGGCCCCGATTGGTCCCAATCAGGACTGGGCAAGATAGCCCCAATTGGCCCAAATGCCAGCCAGGCCGAGAGACCCCACCTGTGTGCGAACTCATGCACCTGGTCTCTAGTTTCTCTATATTAGCAATAACTGGAAATGTAATTTGTTTAAATACATTTTACATTAGAAAGATAAACTTAATAAGTTGTGTATAAGATTTGTACAGTGAAAACTAAAGAGCATTACTGAGAGAAAGAAAATCTAATAAATATGATCTGAAGACCAAATGTACTGATTCTTCCCAAGCTGATCTATAAAGATTCAATGTAAACATAATAAAAAATCAAAATAGGCTTTCTCACAAAAACTGACAATCTTACTCTAAAATTTGTATGTAAACCAAAGGACCAATACTACCAAAGACATTTTGAAAAAGAGTTACAGAACTACACTTCCCAATTTCAAAACTTACTATAAAGCTATAGTAATCAAGACAGCATATTATTAGCATTAGGATAGATATACAGATCAATGGAACAAAACAGAAAGGCCAGAACAGATCCACACACTTATAAAAATGGTTTTCAAGAAAGTTAAAGAGCCGAAACAGGTTTGGCTAGAGTGGAAAGAGCATTGGCCTGCGGACTGAAAGGTCCCAGGTTCGATAACGGTCAAGGGCATGTACCTTGGTTGCAGGTACATCCCGGGGGGGGGGGGGGGGGGGAGGGGGGAAGGGGGGGGCAGTTGTAAGAGGGAGCTGATCGATGATTCTCTCTCATCGATGTTTCTAACTCTCTATCCATCTCCCTTCTTCTCTGTAAAAAATCAATTAAAAAAAAAACGCAGAAGCCATTTCAATTAAAAAAAAAAAGTTAAAGATAATTCAATGGAGAATGGCACTTTTTAAAAAAATGTCACTGTAGTATCTTGATATCCATTTGGAAAAAAAATTAAATTAACATCAAATACAAAAAAACTACCTCAAAATATAAAACTCAAAATTATAAAGCTTCTAAAAGAAATCATAATATAATATCTTTGTGACTCTAGTTTCTTAGATCTAGGACACAAAAAGCACAAACGAATACAAAAACTTAATAAGCTAGACCTCTTCAAAATTAAAAATTTCTGCATGACAGTTTAAAAAAATAAAAAGACAAGTAACAGATTGAAGAAAACGTCTTCAATGCATTGATCTTTCAATTATACAAGAACATACAAAAAACTCTTACAACTCAATAATAATGAGGAAACTAACCCAATTTTTTAAATGGGCAAAAGATAAATAAGAACATTACCACAGAAATTATACAAATAGCCAGTAAACACATGCTCAACATCATTAGAAGTCAGGGAAATGGATACTAAAACCGTAAGAAGACACCACTACACGACTAATAGAGTGGCTAATGTTAAAAAGGCTGATGATGCCCTGGCTGGGTGACTCAATTAGCTGGCGTGTCTTCCTGTACACCAAAAAGGTTTGGGCTCAATTCCTGGTTAGGGTACATACTAGTAACTAGGCTGTGGGTTCAATCCCCAGTCAGGGAGCACACAAGAGGCAACAGATCGATGTTTCTTTCTTTTTCTCTTTCTCTCCTTTCTTCACTCTCTCTAAAATCAATAAAAACATATCTTCGGGTAAGGACTTAAAAAAAAAAAAAAGGCTGATGATACCAGTTGTTGGCAAGAAAGTAGAGCAACTAAAATTATTCCATTGCTGGTAGAAATGCAAATAATAAAACATTAGAAGTATTTGGCACTTTTTTGTAAAGTACCATATGACCACCAATTCCACTGCTAGGTATTTTTTCACCCATGAGAAATGAAAGTAATATCTCCAAAAGACTTTCAAGTAAATGATCATAGTATAATAGCTTTATTCATTTTAGCCTAAGCTCCAAACAACCCAAATGTCCATCAAAAAGTAAATGGATAGTCCTGGCCAGTTTTCTCAGTGGTTAGAGTGTCTGTCTCAAACCGAAGAGTCTCCAGTTCAATTCCCAGTCAAGGGCTGAACCTCGGTTACAGATTCAATTCCTAGCTCCTGGTCAGGGCTCAAGCTGGATGCAACCAATCAATGTGTCTCTCTCACATGGATGTTTCTCTCTCTTTCTTCCTCCCCTCTCTCCCTCCCCCAGCCCTTCCTCTCTCTCTAAAAATTAATGGGAAAAATATCCTCGCTTCTCAGGTGAGGATGAAAAAAAAGGTAAATGGATAAACAAATTGTGATATATTTATATAATAGAATACAACTCAGCAATAAAAAGAACTACTGATGCACAGAACATGGATAAATCTCAAAACTACAGTAAGTGCAAGAAGCAAGACACATGAGAGTACAAACTATATAATTTCATTTATATAAAACTCTAGGGAAGACCAATCCTAATATATAAAATCCAGGAGCTGTAATAACCAAAATGACCAGAAGGATGACCGAACAGCAGGCTAGGAAGCTGAGGGAGTGGGATGAATGATCACCATGAGGGGACCCCCATCTGGATCGTGGGCTTGGCTGGCCTTCAAACAGACAATGGTCCCTAGCCCAGGCTGGCCAGCACCCCAGAGGGAACCCCCCGCCATGATTAGGGGCACAGCTAGCCTTCAAACCACCAGTGGCCCCTAGCCTGGGGAGGCCTCCTAGCTGAGGACACCTGAGTCTGTTCTGGACCTCGGGGCCATGCTCTTCCCGTGAGCAAATCTGAAGCCTCCAGTGTCTAACTGCCAGTCTCCAGGAGGTGGGAGTGCTTCCACAGTCCACCAAAAAGTAGGACCATCGAACCGTTCACAGTCTCAGTGCAGGCCCGGGTCCGTGGCTGACGGCATGGAGGCCAGACCAAAACAAAACAGCAGAAACACCTTGCCCGCCTCGGCCGGTGCAGATGCAGTCCACACGGGCCTGGGCAGTGTAGAAAGCACTACCTTCTCCCGGGTCCTGTGCTGGCACCACTGCCTCGCCCACCCTCAAGCCCGAGTCCTGACAGCAAAGTGTGCAGGGCATTCTGCAGGAGAGTGCCGTTCTGGGTGATTTTGCCCAAAGACATCCTATTGGGATGAATTCAGAGCCACATCTCACTTCCCATGAGACTGGAAGAACCATGTAAAAGGAATTTGACAAAAACTTTCCACATCTCTGTTTATTCTTTAGAATCCATAAAACGACCTTTAAAAAAGCATTCAGGCCACCAAAGAGAGAATACACTTTCTGGCCAGAGCATGCAGGATTCTTTTGCCCAACAGGTTAAAGGAAGCAGAGAGCTAGCACAGTGGAAATGGCCCTGGTGCCCTATGAGGAGACCGCAGGAATGGGGCTGTGGAAATTCCACAAGCCTCTTGCCACCTTCTCCTGTGCAAACCACACCATCCAGATCCACCAGGACTGGAGGAAACTGGGAGTCACAGCTGTGGTTTGGGACGTGGTAAGCAAATCTTCGGGGGGGGGGGGGGGGGCTCTGAAAACATCTGAAATTGATTATAAGACTGGTGTTTATTTAAAAAGAAATAAAAGAACAACTTTGTTGAGATATAATTCAATGAACTATTTTTTTAAAGTAAATTCAGATTGGTACAACCATGCTCAATTTTTAAATATTTTCACGACCCCCATCCCCTCCAAAAAAACTTCTACCCACTAGAATCACTTTCCTGATCATCTTCCCTAAAATAGATTGCATTTTAAGAGTGGGTAAAGGAAAGTTGAGGAAAGTTAAAATACTGCACAAAGATAACAAAGCCCAAAGTGAAGATCATGTGCTTTCTTTTTTAAAATATTTTTAATTGATTTCAGAGAGATAGGTAGAGGAAGAGAGAGACAGATACATCAATGATAAGAATCACTGATGAGGAGAAACCAAGATGGTGGCATATATAAACACATAAATTGCTACCTCGCACAACAATTTCAAAACTACAACTACAAGACAAAATGGACATCATTCAGAACCATAAGAAAGCTGGCTGAGTGGAAATTCTACAACTAGAAGGAAAGAGAAAAACACACAAAGACTCAGAGGAGCTGCAAAAGGCTGAGGTTCGGAGACACGCGTGTGGAGAGGAAAGGCTGGCTTTCTCTAGCGGGAGGGAGACAGAAGCTGAACCCCAGTTCCGGGCAAGACCCTGGGGACCCAGACTTACACGGGGTGAATCTGGACTGTCAGGAAAAGAGAAAAGCACACGGAAATTCAGGGGAGCTGCGAAAGGCAGAGGTCTTACCAGTAAAAGTGCTCAATGAACTATAATATTAAAAATCCTGAAGGTAATTGAATTTGAGTCCCACAACATGAACTGAAACCCTGTCACATGTCGTGAAGGCGGTGGAAAATGCCTAGTGGTAGATCACACAGTTACCATCTGTTTCATCAAATAAGACAAATTTGGCTTTATTAACAGAAGCAGAACAGATTGTGGGGGGGTGGGGAGAATGCCAATATTACAGAGTTAGTTTCTATTCTCTTAAGTAAGAGGATTTTAATTAGATGTGGTATCTTATTAAAAATGTAAGGAAATAAGCTTTTTAAATCCATGACACATTTTATGAATCCCCAAAGATCTTTACCAGTAAGGCATTCTTATATTTCCGTAAGTATTATGAAACACTTAAGTCTTAGGAGAATTGAATATAAGAAGCTAGGTAGCCGAAACTGGCTTGGCTCAGTGGATATAGAGTTGGCCCGAGGACTGAAAGGTCCCAGGTTCAATTATGGTCAAGGGCATGTACCTTGGTTGCAGGCACATCACCAGTGTGTGTAGGAGGCAGCTGATGGATGTTTCTCTCTCATCAATGTTTCTAACTCTCTATCCCTCTCCCTTCCTCTCTGTAAAAAAATCAATAAATTATATTAAAGAAGAAGAAGAAGAAGAAGAAGAAGAAGAAGAAGAAGAAGAAGAAGAAGCTGCTGCTGCTGCTGCTGCTAGGTAGCCTGGTCAGTGTGGCTCAATGGTTGAGCATCAACTCATGGACCAGGAAGTCATGGTTCAATTCAATCAGAGTGCATGCCTGGGTTGCAGGCTTGGTGGGGGGCATGCTGGAGGCAGCTAGTCATGATTCTCTCTCATCATTAATGTTTCTATCTCTCTCTCCCTCTCCAAATTCAATTAAAAATGAATAGATAAGTTCTTAAAAAGAAGCTAGGTAAACATGACTAATACAATGAAAAAAATCGATTGCTAAGGTTGTATACCATAACAATTTTTTTAAAAAAAGACGGATTATACAAACAGAACTGCCTTTAAGGTACTTAAAATCTACATAGATTTTAAGATTTATTAATTTGGACACTAAGGAATAAAAATTTAAGAAATGAAAGTATTTTTTTCACTCTTTAAATTTTATTTTTTAAACACTAGCATGAGGCACCTGCCATCAAAAAGCACTGATGGACAGCCTCACAGATAATTTTATTTATTGTTTCTTTTTTTAATATATTTTTATTGATTTTTTTTATAGAGAGGAAGACAGAGGGATAGAGAGTTAGAAACATCGGTGAGAGAGAATCAACGATCAGCTGCCTCTTGCACACTCCCCACTGGGGATGTGCCCGCAACCAAGGTACATGCTCTTGACCGGAATCTAACCCGGGATCTTTCAGTCCGCAGGCTGACGCTCCATCCACTAAGCCAAACCAGTTTCGGCTACTGTTTCTTTGATTTTCAGCCCTCTTCGCCTTTAAACATAGATAGCAACTTGGGCAAGTATTTTAAATTTTGAAGAATAGTGACATTTTTAAGGTTTTTAAAATAAAAATATGCTGTCTGTATAAGTTAGATTAATATACTGTGTAAATGAGGGGTCCAAGATGACATTTTTAACCTGCTTATGAACAGGCATTAATTGAGTCAGATAAAATAGAAGATAATTTCTTCCACAGAAGAACTAGTAAGATAGGTTAGTCAAATTGATGATGCCTATTCATAAGTGATTTATGTATTATTAATAAAATTACAGAAGTAAAAAAAATGATGCCTAAAATTTAGTTGCCCCATTTAAGAGGATGGTCTTTTAGTCTCATTATTTTTGATGGAAGTACAAAGGCTTCTTTCAGATTCATTAAGGATAAAAGTTCAAATATTCAGAAGATATTCAGACAATGAACAGTGACCATCTTTCATGAGTAATTAACTGTTTTTAAAGTACCTCCCAAAAACCTCAGCTTCTTTCTATGGCCTCTTAGATCACTGGAATCCTATGATTCTAAAAATGGTTAGATTTATATTTTAACTTGTGCCAAACAGATAGGCCTATCCTATTTACACATGTTCACACTGTTCTCCCATGTATTCTAGATCAGCAGCTGCCAACCTTTCAGACCTCACGGACCACGGATTGGCAACCGCTGTTCTAGATCATTTGATGGAATTATAACTACTCCCTCCTTCTTGAATTTTCTTTCCCTTCTGTCTTCTCTCATGTCACATTCTCTGGTTTTCTATCTTAGTGGGCCTGCCTCTAAGCATCCTTTGTACGCTTCTCACCAGTTTTTCCCCACTTTTGATTTTCAGGGATTCTGGGACTTTATCCTGAGTCCCCCACTCTTTTTTCCATCATACATTTCTCCCTAGTTAATTTCACCTGGACCAATAACTTTAAGCACTGTCTTTCGGCTAATGAATTAACTTCTTTATCTCTTAACTCTGACCTCCCCAGGAACATCCTACTTACAGCCTACCTGGAAGCATCTGAGACTTTGACCTAGTCACTATCCTCCAGCTTTCTGTTGCTCTTTAATAACCCTACCAATTCCTATGTCAGAGCATTTACACTTGATGTTCCCGTGGCCAAAAGTACTCATTCCTCTGAACTTCACAATTTCCTTCTTCCTAGTATTCCGTTCTCAGTTTAAAGTTATTTCCCCAGAAAAACCTCTCTAAAGGTCACCAACACCGCCCTGGTTGGTTTGACTCAGTGGATAGAGCCTCAGCCTGCGGACTGAAGGGGCCCAGGTTCGATTCCACTCAAGCGCATGCCAATCAATGATTGCCTCTCATTATTGATGTTTCTCTCTCTTTCCTCTCTGAAATCAATAAAATCATATTAAAAAATAAAATAAAATAAAGAGGGTATTTAGGAAGAGCCTCACTGAGATGGTGACATGCAGGTCTCTGGGGGAAGTAATTTTTTAGGTAGAGTGAATAAGAGCTCTTCAAAAAACAAAAACAAAAACAAAAACTCCTTTATTATCCTTTTTCTTTCTTCCTTTTTTTCCTTTTCCCAATTTCATTTTTGCATTACTTTTTTTTTCTTCTTCTTTCTTTCTTATCCTCTAATTATCTTTTCTCTGGTGGTCACCTTTATTTGGGGTTATTAGTATCATGAATACATTTGTGTTCAGTGCCTTGTGCATTGTGCCTTGTTGTGTTGTATTTTGTGCCTTTAGATCAACGCAGGAGAGAGAGAATGACATAACCAAACACCCGGAGAAGAGAGATCATTGGGAGACAAAGAAACGGCCCACATATAAAAGAAAAGCAGGCATCACTAGAAAAGGAAGTAAATAAAATGGAGGCAAGCAACCTGTCAGAGAAAGAATAAAAAACATATTCTTTTTCATTTAAATTAATAAAAATATATCAACTGGATCCCTCACATGTCTTAGCATTTTAGTTCCAGCATCTACATCTCTTTGCCTGAGGTTTTTCAGGAGTTGTGTGAAAGCTGAGAATTAGCACCCTGCCCTCACCAGCCCTCAACCAATGACTAACGTGTGTAAAGAACATGGGTGAGAAACAAAGTGCGAGGAACACTGGCTCCCAGAGTTACCTAGAGATTTAACCTTATTAATCACCTGCATGACAACATACCCTTTACTCAACACCTTCACTTCCTAGCCTCAAATCTAGTATATTTCTTTGTGATCATTCCCCATATTAATTACTTATACTCGAGTCCTTGTTTTGGGGTCTACTTTTCAGAAATCAGGAAAACTAAGACTCAAAATTACCATGAATTTGAGTGGGGGGGAAAACAATTATGTTTTACCCTGGCTTGTATGGTACAGTAGTTAGAGTGTGAGCCTGTGAACCGAGGGAGGTTTCACAAGTTGGTTCTGGTCATGGGACCATACATTCCCTCTCTACCCTCCCCAGCCAGGGCATGTGTAGGAGGCACCCAATCAAAATGTCTCTCTCACATGATGTTTCTCTCCCTCTCTCTCTCCTCCTTCTCAGTCCCTTCTACTCTTTCTTAAAAATCAATTGCAAAAACATCCTCACTCCTTGGTTAAAAAATTTATTTTAATTATCATAATAGTTAATTATGTTTCTATTTTCATACCTGTTAATTATAAAATCACTAATGTTAAACTTCAGTTATGATATAAGCAAACCAAAGTAATATGTGCAATATGTATGACTTTGTCTCTAATAAAAACCGCAGATGTCTTAAAATTATATTATAGTTCTGCAGATATCTCAAAAGTTTGTATACTCCTCAGTACTTTGAAATTATGAGTTATTACTTAGTTTACTGCTAAACTACTACACATGGTTGCAGTCTCTCTGTCTACAATGTTGCACATTCTTCCTGTTTGTTGTCATCAATTCTTGAGCAACTACCTCTGTGCCAAGTAATTTTTCAACCACAAAACAGTTGAGTGTTCCACAACTAGAGATTAACCCAAAAGCCTTGAATAAATTCTGGTGTTCTTAGAAAACCTATTCTTGCCTTATAAAGTGTAATATGGAAATTTTAATTCCAGAACAAAAATACAATTTAATTTTAACTTATGATTTTTAAATGTAATTTTTATTGAATGCATTAATTTATAAGTACATTATGGCTACTAAAATAAATTTGTTTTAATATCTTTAAGTTGTTTTCAATAATTATATGGTCTCATTTTTATAAATACAAAAATATGTAGAGCTAAACATTATATTTTTTTTAAGAATTCAGACATGTGACACTATTAAAAAAAAAAAAAAAAAAAAAAAAAAAGATTCTGACCCTAACCGGTTTGGCTAGGTGGATAGAGTGTTGGCCTGTGGACTGAAGGGTCCCAGGTTCATCTCTGGTCAAGGTCATGTACCTTGGTTGTGGGCACATCCCCAGTAGGGGGTGCGCAGAAGGCAGCTGATCAATGTTTTCTCTCTCATCAATGTTTCTAACTCTATCCCACTCCCTTTCTCTCTATAAAAAATCAATAACATATTTTTTAATTAAAAAAAAATTTCTCAAAACCTCTATAAGCTGAAGATAGGTCAGTATGGTCAAAATGGCACTGAACTTCTCAAAAGCCAATAGTGGAAGCTAAGAGGCAATAGAACCATGACAAAAAATTCTCAGGGAAAAATATTTTTAACCCAATTCTCTGCCCAGCCAAATCAACATAAAAGCCGAAGAAATATTTATTCATATTTGCAAGGCCTCAAAATGTTTTTCCCCTCCAACTTTTCTAAGGAACCTACTAAAGGATATCTTCATCAAGGAGAGAGGAAGATAGATGATGCTAAGAAACAGGGAATATAACAAAGGAGATAGACAAAGAAAATCTCCTGAGATCACTAAAAGAAAACCCCAAAATTATAGGTCTGCTACTTTAGACTTGGAGAGCGTAACTCAGATTGGAGAAAAGAGAACAATATCTACCTCCTATGTGGGATTATGAGAGAAGATTCAAAAACTATCAGAGGTTTAGGAGATAAATTAGGTAAACAGAAAACTAAGCAAATAGTAAAGCACAGTAATTATTAACACCAAAATAATTATTATGTGAGGGATATTTTTCACAATCAATAATTAAACAATAAATACTGATTTATGCAAAATTATGAGATACCTCAGGAAGACAGGAGGAAGGGAAGTAAATGTGTGTATGTGCTAAGAGTAGAGAGATAGTTAGAATCATCAGCTAGAGAACTAAAGTCTCAGCTTCCAAGAGGTGATACATAAAAATAAAGGGAAAAGAATCAAGAAATGGGAGCAAAAGCAAGTTATTTAGGAAAATGTGAGGAAGTGCCAAAATGTGCAATTTGAAAAATAATTGCCTCAAAGAAGGAAAGTTTCTTTTCATTGTGATTCTAGTGGTACTAGTTTACTTCTTAAATTATGCACACGTGCTATTTTGGAAAGATAAAAATTAATTTTTAAAAATAAAAACTTTTTAAAAGGTGAAATAAAAATAATAGCCATTATTTTCCAGTGCCTATTACCTACAGGAAAAATACCTGATCATTTACAAATCTACTACTATGCCTCAGGCCAGCTTTGAAGAGTAAGATTATCCCAATTTTCCAGATGAGAAAACTGAAAATGAGAATGAATAGAAACATCTTTATTTTGTTTCTTTTGTTTCTATTTTGTTTGGTCCTTTACCTTTCCAGCAGTAGCAAAATATTCACCATCAGGGGACCATTCCATCAAATGTACAGATACTGCAGTTCTAAAAAAAAAAAAAAAAAAAAAAAAGATTAAAGAGTTAACATTTTAAAAATCTGGAACACTGTATATATAAACTAGAGGCCCAGTTTATGAAAATTCATGCATTCAGGGGTCCCTCAGCCAGGCCTGCGCCCTCTTGCAGTCCAGGACCCTCAGGGGATGTCCGACTGATGGCTTAGTTCCATTCCCCAGGGGATCGGGCCTAAGCTGGCAGTCAGACATCCCTCTCGTAGGCCAGGAATCCTCAGGAATATCCAACTAACGGCTTAGGCCTACTCTCTGTGGGTGCTCCCCCTGTGGAAGTGTACTGACCACCAGGGGGCAGCTCCTGCATTGAGCATCTGCCCCTGGTGGTCAGTGCACATCATAGCAACCAGTCATTCCTGGTTGTTCCGTCATTAGGATCAATTTGCATATTATTCTTTTATTATATAGGATGGTCAAAATAAGATTTTTAACATAATCAGAACAAGAGTGTTTTCAACACTCTAAAAATAAAATATATCACCTTTTTAAAATACAATTAATTAAAACTAATGCAGAGTTTACTTTAGGGATCCAAAAAAAAGTGTAATTAAAATGTATAAATTATATCCCCACCTACAAGTCCCATCAACATCCTAAATATACCATGTTAAAATCTAAGCTCATCATCTTCCCTGGCTAGTTGGACCCCTTCACATAATCCGCATTGTTAATAGTTCAACTATCCTTCCACTTGAAAGAGTGGCTGGCAATTTTCATCACATCTTTTCCCTCCCCTTCACCATCCACATCTCTTCTAATAATAAGTAATTCCTCTGTGCAGCTCTGTCAACCCAAGTTCTGAGTTATACTATGGAAATATTTTTGTCTTTTTCTTAAACAACCAACTATAGCACAGATTGAATGATATATTATAATGACTTTTGGTTAGAAAAATTCCACTTTCTAGGCTTCTAAATACAATGGTGCCATCAAAAAATAAAGATGATTATGCAATGTAACATAGTTTAGGCAACATTTTTTAAAAAATTAACAAATGCAACAACAGAATTAGACACTAACTTGCACTGCCAGATGCAATTCCAATCATTTAAAACAGGGGGAATTTTATTATCAATTTCTTCCTCTTCTTCCAGAATGTCACCTCCTGGAGGAGCCCACAACTGAATAGAATCAGTTGCTGTCAACAATCTGTTATCTGAAAAATTAAAGAATGTTCTAATGAATAAGCAAAAATTAGAGAAAGAACATACGTGGGCTTCTAAACTATGTTGTGAAAAATAAGCAATATTTTCTATGCAAAACACTTTTGACATATCTATTTAAAAGCTCTAAGAATCCACTACACAAAAAAGAGTAGTTCTTGGCAGAAACTTGAGAACAAAACAAAAAACAAAAAGCTTTCCTGAGAAAGAGCTTATATCAGGTAAATCTTTTTTAAAAATTAACAGAAAGTAGAATTCTTTTTTTTAAAAAAAAGAGCCCCCAAAATACCACATATGATGTTATCAAGATGTAAGACATAACTGAAAATTAGTGAAATTTGTTTTTCTACTTGGAATATAAAAATTAATTTAATTAATTGTGAATGTTAAATGGGACAAAAGCCATTATCATTAGAAGTTTCTAATCTTTCAAAATTAAAGAGAATAACTTCCTGAAATACAAATAACAAAATAAGATAGGAGTGTTTTTGGTCCTGTTTAATTTCTTATTTTCTTTCATAATAAATACGGTTAAGGATAAAATACAGTACATGTTCGCTAAAGAAACAAATCATCACTATTCTTAAAATACAATATTCAAAGGCAGGGGGAAAGCACAGAACCAATAGTAAATATAAAGCCATGTGCACCAAGAAGGAAAAAAGTACGTTCATTCACTAGCAAAAATAAATTTTATAGTTGATCACTTTCTTATTATATCACATTGTCGTCATACATTTTAAACCAATTATTTACTTTTCATAATTTCTAAACAGAACTAGTGAATACCTTGAGGGTCCCATGCCAAATTGTATGTCACGGAACTCAAAAAAAACTGCCCAGTTTTAAGCCACTGACACTTGAGTTGCTGAAACATATAAAGAGAAAAAAAGAAAAAATATATTGAAAATATACACAAACACTGCATCATTTTCTTCAACTTAAGACCTTATGATCTAAAATAAAGATGTAAATATTTCACTATTACTTTCAAAATAGTGTTTTTTTGAAAAGTTCCAATGGTTCCAATTACTGTCTATTCTACCATATCCAACTGTTTGCCATGCCCAAACAAAGCATGTTCTCTCAGGCTTCTTTCCAAGTCTATAAACACATTGTTATACTTAAGCAAATTCCTATGCTTAGATCAGGATCTGGATAAATCATCACCTCTGCTGTGAAGCCTTTTCTTACATCCTAGCAGCACTCCTTACACTTTTTACATTCTATCATTATAATATTGGTCACACTGAATTATTATGTGTTCATATGTTTGATTCTCCCAAGAAATTAAACTCTTCTAGAGCAGGAATTGTCTTTAGCGCTATAATGGCTAGAATGCATACGTTAAATGAATGTTTATAAAAACAAAATAAGCCCTAACTGGTTTGGCTCAGGGGATAAAACACCAGCCTGCAGACAGAAGAGTTCCAGGTTCGATTCCAGTCAAGGGCACATGCTGGGTTGAGGGCTCTATCCCCAGAAGGGGGGGTGCAGGAGGCAGCCAATCAATGATTCTCTCTCATCATTGATGTTTCTCTCTCTCTCTCCTTCTCCCTTCCTCTCTGAAATCAGTAAAAATACATTTAAAAAAATAAAATAAAATGCACCTTAGAAAAAAGTGTTGTCTATAATAATAAAAGCATAACATGCTAATTAGATCAGACAGCAGAACAACCTTCCAGATGTCCTTCTGGACAAAGCCACAGTGGCAGGGGCTAAGGCAGAGGCAGTCAGGGGTGATCAGGCAGGCAGGCGAATTGTTAGGAACAATGAGGCAGGCAGGCAAGTGGTTAGTGGCAATCAGGCAGGAAGGGAGGTGAGCAGTTAGGAGCCAGAGCTCCCAGATTGCAAAAGAGATGTTTGACTGCCAATTTAGGCCTGATCTGGACATCCCCAGAGAGGGCCCAGATTGTGAGAGGGTGCAGGCCGGGCTGAGGGGCCCCCTCCCATGCACAATTTTGTGCACCAGGCCTCTAGTGTCTAAAATAAAACTAGATATACCTCCCATAAAGTCAACAAATTTAAATTACATAATGTATAAAATCCACAAACCTGACCTATATTAAATTTATTTGAATAATTTCCATCCTTTTTTCTTAATTATTTTCATTTTAAAGGTAGAAAGAAGATTTAAAGTTAAAAGTCCAAGGCCTTTTCCATTACATACAGTATCTAAGTAAAAATAAATTTAGATACTTCTTTGTAGTATATGAATATAAAGTAGCCTTCTGTGGAAGTATTCTGCAATGTAAAGCTGTGTGACTTAGGCAAGTTACACATTAACCGCTTGGACAGTAATATTAATAAATCGTAATTCCTTCTCTCTTTATAATATTTTAGAATATTCAACAATGAAATAATTTATTTAAGATTTATTTAATTTATTTAATAATTTATTTATCCACAGCATAATTTTAAAGTAGAACTGCAAAACTTGGATTTTATTATCCCAAACTAATTTTATTTTTTTTAACCAGGGAAATGTTATTTTCCCTGCCACTGCTGAACATACTATAATCACAACAGTATTTTATTATTTTCATTATTTTTGTTAATCCTCCTCTAAGATGTTTTTCCATTGATTTTTAAAGAAAGTAGGAGAAGGAAAAAGAGAAAAATACTGATGTGAGAAACTGCTTCCTGAACAAGCCCCAACCAGGGCCTGAGCCAGGGAGGAGTCTGCAACCAAGATACAAACCCTTGATGGGAATCAAATTTGGGACCCTTCGGTTTGCAGGCCGACGCTCTATCCACTGAGCAAAACCAACTAGGGCACAACAATATTTTGAATACTGTTCAACAGATCTATTTCAAAGTACAATTAAATCATTCCTAAAATTATAAACATCCTTAATATTCTTTCCTTTAGTATTTCCTGGAGTATAATCTGGACCAAATACATAGCATAAATTTAGAAGTGAGGCCTGGATTCTGAATTTTTAAAAATATATTAGGGTGATATTAGTTAATGGGATCATATAGATTTCAAGTGTATATTTCTTTGATAGATCTTGTATCAAAGAAATATACACTTGAAATCTATATGATCCTATTATCGAATTCCCACTACCCAAAGTCAAATCATCTTCTGTAACCATTTATTAGGCTCCCTTCATCCCTCACTCCCAGCCATGGAAACTGAATTTTTAATAAATACTCGATGTGACTCTAAAATTTGATATCCATTTCATAAAACTATCACAGGGAAAAGACTAATATTTTAATTGGTATTTCTTGGCAATGTAAAAAGAAACTCAAATATATACATTTAATGAAACATTAAAACCACTTGCTGTAATGTATTTAAGAATATAAACTTTTTTAAAAAAATTACTGGCAGCCCTAGCCAATTTGGCTCAGTGGACAGAGCATTGGCCTATGGATTAAAGGGTTCCAGGTTCAATTCTGGTCAAGGGTACATACCCGGATTGCAGTCTCCATCCCCAGTGGGGGGCATGCAGGAGGCAGCCAATCAAAGATTCTCTCTCATAACTAATGTTTCTATCTCTCTCTCCCTCTCCCTTCCTCTCTGAAATCAATAAAAAATACATTTTTATAAAAATTACTGGCAAATTCAAATTTCACATTGGCAGATTTGACTATTTGAGTGATGGTGGAGTTCCAATTCATGCAGTGTTTTTTAAAGGAGTTAATAATTCTAATCATATAGGATTTTCTGAATATTAAGGTAAAATAAAATACAGAGCTCAGAATGACTCTCAATGCTTCTCAATGTGGTATGCCAGATCACTTAGCTGGTAAGTGAATTTAGCTAAGGTCTTAACTCCTTCATTCAACAAATATTTAGAAGCCTGTTATGTTCCAGATATAGATTCTAAGTACTGGAATGCATTAGTGAACACACAAAAAACAAAGCTACCTATTTTCATGGAGTTTAGTTCTGAACAGTAAACAATAAATAAATCAATAAGGGAAGTGCTATGGAAAAAAAGTTAAAAATACAAGAATGAGCCCTAGCTAGTTTGGCTCAGTGGATAGAGCATAGCCTGTGGACTCCAGGGTCCCAGGTTCAATTCCGGGCAAGGGCATGTGCCTTGGTTGCGGGCATGTGCCCAGTGGGGAGTGTGCAGAGGCAGCTGATCGATGTTTCTCTCCCATCGATGTTTCTGGCTCTCTATCCCTCTCCCTTCCTCTCTGTTGAAAATCAATAAAATATATATATTTTTTAAAAAGAATGGGAGTTAAAGGTGTAGATGCAAGTGCAATTTTTTAAAGGGTGATCAAGGTAGAACCCACTGAGAAGGTATTATTGAACAAAGATTTCAAGCATCTACAGAAGCTGGTTCAGGAGCTATTTAGAGGAAGAACATTTCAGACAAACAAACAACCAATGCAAAGCCCTAAGATAGGGAAATAACTGTTTAAAGAACAGTAAAAATGCTAGTGTGGCCTAAGTGATATCAGAGAAGGCAAGAATAGTACAAGATGAACTGTGAGAAGTAATAAGTGGATGCTGGGAGAAAAAGCTTTTGGCCTTTGAATCTGAGGGAAATATGGAGCCATTACAGAGTTTTAAGCAGAGATGTGTCATAATCTGCTTCAGTAAGAATAGAAAAGGGCAGAAAAGGATAGAAAACAGAGACTAGTCTAGTAATATAGACAAGAAAAAATAATTCAATTAGGAAATAACCCAATTAACAAGATAAATCTCAATTAGCAACCTTCCAGAAAACTGAGTTCCTAAAAGGCAAAGGGATATGTTCCCAGTGAATGTAAAAGGTCTCACCCCAAAGCATCAGACCAGCTTCACACTGATATTCCAGATCACTGTCAGCACCAGCTCCTAAGAAGCTCTTTATTGCTATATATTTGGTTCTAAATTGAATTCTAAATGTTTTCTACTATCATTTAATACTTACACAATTTCTCTTATGAGAATTTATGCCCAAAGGTTCAAAAATACAAACAGCATTACCATATGAAGCTGCAATCTAAAAAAGAATGAACAAAGCATTAATATTTAGGAGAAGGAAAATTAAAGATAACTTCCTTGTTACAATAATGTATAAACTAATTATATACAATACAATCCCAATATAGTACTCATGATTTATTTCCTTTCATAAATATAACTGGAAAATTACTGAACTTAAGAATCTCCTCTTTTATCAAAAACTCAGCAGGCTTTATTTCACATATCAAATACAAAAAGGTTGACCCATTCAAATAAATCATCATTTTCTATAAGAATTTGTATTTTTTAATATTGAAATAACTTTATTAACAAAAACACATTTCAATGGTACATCTATCAGAAATTTCATAGTCCAGTAAATATAAAAACTATGACAAGTAGAAAAAAAATCAAAGAATAACAAGCATTAAAATATGTCAAATAAAATTATATTAATGATACCATCAAACAAAAATATCAATTGGGAAAACCATCTAGATTTTAAAAGAAAGAATAGAGAAAATGGACTAAGGAGAAAGAGACATCTGCTGCAACTGGGGGAGGAAGAGCTCACTTAGCTTGGGGTTTGGGAGCCAAGGGGACTTTGCTCTAGGTCACATACCTGATAAGAGGGGACATAAATACCTCTGTTCCTAGGAATACCAGAGCCTACTTTCCAATAATTCCTTGAGAGACATTTCCCAGTTTATCCTGCTCTTGGCAAGAGGGAATCAACTATAGAGAACAGACCAAAAACCATCCCTTTTGACACCTCTGGATCTATAGGTTAACCTATAATACTAAATTAGGTATATATTCTTTTAAGGTCAGCTAAAAAAAGGTACACTATAATTTCAAGATACTCTTATGCCAAAAAAAGTAATTCTAATTGCTATTAATATCCAACATTCTTTCCAAGAAAAAGCTTTTCATTCAAAATGGTAGGGGGAAGCTAACTTAAAAATGCCTGGCTGAAGTAATACTTAGGCAAAAAGTGTTATGAATCATCACATTCGACCTGTCAATGAATGGTTACAGCTGGCTAACACAAGGTCAAAAATATGAAAGTTGTCACAAGCACTGGGAATAAAGGAAATAAAAGAGGAGGGAAATAAAAAAAAAAAAATACATCAAAGATTTTGCCTTCTTTACTTGCAATCAGTAAGGCCCTGGACAGTGTGGCTGAGAGCATCATCCTGCACACTGAAAGGATGCAGGTTCAATTCTTGGTCAGGACAAATACCTAGGTTGCCATTCGATCCCCAGTTGGGGCTCATATGGGAAGCAACATATTGATCTCTCTCTCAATCTCTCTCTCAATTCAATGAACATACCCTCAGGTGAGGATTTTTTTTAAAGGCTATCAACCAGGTAAGGAAAACTAGAAATAGTTATGGACACCAAATTTTTTAAAAACTTTGCTTCCAGAGAACATGTTCATTGTGATTATCCACCAGCACATACACAGTTTACTAAAATTTATCTCTGGCAATTATCATACATCTCTAGGTAGGTTTAAAGCTACCTTGCTTGGCCTAGGGAGATGAGCAATAAAAAATTAGTGAAAGAATCTGACACTCTGTTTTCCCAAAAAAGTAAACAATGGTTGCTTAAGGGAAACCATGAAAAAAGAATCAGAAAAACAACAAACAAGTATCAGAACACACCAGGAAATTCAGTGTTTCAATTCTAGGTCAATTATGTCACTGGATTGCCATATTATGGTACATTAACATAAATTTAAAGCTTGATATAAGCAGCAGGGAAGAACAGTAGAAGTTGTAGAATAATTTATTATTTGGCATAAACTTACATGATTTCTATTTATTACCATCACCATGAGTACTATGATTTAATATATCTTTGATAAAATGTATAGTCAGTAAAGAACAATTTCTAGAACACTAAGATGATGTAAATTATTATCATTTCAAGAAAAATCTCATTTTCATATTCTTGTAGAGTATTTCAATTCTACTACACAATATCGGCCTTACTGAATTGCTAGAATATACAATATGCTATATTTACTTTACATATAACCAAAATTTGATGTACTTTATGCTTGAAATTTTGGAGGAGGGATACACATGATGAAATTTAAGCCCTCTGTTTTAAAGTGTAAAGTAATGAACTTTAAGAGTCTTCATTCACCAAATAAACTTTCATTAAATAATTGAAACTTGAGTTGTTGGGTAATTTCCTCCAATAAAAAAGGTATTTCACTTTAAGTTAAAAAAAAAAGGTAATAGAAACTTTATAAAGTATCTTTAAATGAAAAATATTATCTTAGACATTAACAATTTGCTAAATTTCTTGATAAAAATTAATGTTATTATATAATTTGGGAGAGATAAGGGGTGCTAGGTAGAGAAAAGTTACTTCCCTTTTACTGACTTACTAGCCGCTAGAATTTAACTGACAGAATATCAGTACCTACAGGATGTGAAGCCCACAGATCTTTCAAGATAGAATACACCTGCAGAACAATTAATTATCACATCATCAGCTTAATGGCTCTTTACAATTGTATACAATTTATCACTTCACCCACTCCTATCAATAGCCACCTAAGCAAGATATATTAATAGGAATTTGTAGATAAGCCTTGTACAAAAGGATAAGAATATTTCTGAGATTGTTAAATATATTATGAGACATTTAATAAAGTAATTCAATCCCTTACTCTTCCATGTTGGTTAGAACACTCCACACAGCTGACTTGGATGTTTCCATGCTTAGCACCAGGAATGATCTGCACACATTCAAAGTCGCTTGCCAAAATAACAATGTCACAGCCTGATCCATACGCCTAAAAAAAAAAGTTTTAAAATATGTAAGATATGTAACTTTTGAATTATTATAATATAAGTTAGCTTAGATTTTGTTGCTAATGAAATGTATACTTTCACACATTTTTTTAAAATAGTTAATGTAAGAATATTAAGAATATCAATTCCCAAATAACATTAAAATTCACATAAAACAAATAGGGTAATGGCACCCCACATTATCATTCAACAACTGCTACTAACAACAACAAAAAAGTGTCCTTTCAGTTCTTAAACACTGTCTTGAAGGTCATAAGTCATTCTGTTCAGAGCTTCTCTCCAAAAGTTATCTCAGTAAACCCTAAAGAATAAAATCTCCATCTGAAAGTAATAAGGCATTGAAGGCTGCAATTGTGTTCCCAAGGTTCAAACCAGGCTTGAGAAAGATAGAAATTATATGCATTTTCCAACACAATTCCACATGGCTTAAAGAGCTAGTTAAACAGACAGGAACCCTCAAGACAGAATTATATACACTAAGGCAAAGACTAAACTTAAACTCATCAACTGCCTAAGTGAATCCATGATGCAGCCTGCCTGCCCACTCTCCTCCATAGGGCATGAGAAAGATAAGAAACAAACCCAAAACGGTTTCACAAGAAAAAAAAAAAAAAAAGAAAAAAAAAAGGTTAAAGAAAAATAAACTGATTTGTATAAAATGTTGGCAAATATAACTACATGGTCTGGAAAATACAATATAAGACCAAATTGTGTTCTTGGGAAATTCCCTTGCACAACATAACTATAATGAGTAAAACCATATATTTCTTCCTATTGCCAAACTTCTTGGTGTATGCTATTCCTATTTTGCAACTTTGTGAATTTTATGATGACACTAGAGGCCCGATGCATGAAATTTGTGCATGGGTACGGTCCCTAGGTCTGGCCTGTGATCAGGGCCATCTTCCCCAGCTGCCCACAGCCGGCCCGGCCCAGCCCCTAGCCAGTCTGGCTTAGTGGATAGAGCATCAGCCCACAGACTGAAGGGTCCGGGGTTTTATTCCAGTCAAGAGCACATATCTTGGTTGCAGGCTCCATCCCTGGCCCTGGTTGGGAAGTGTACAGGCAGCAACCAAAACAACGTGTCGTTTCTCTCCATCTTTCCCATTCCTTTCACTCTCCCTAAAATCAAAGGGAAAATATCCTCAGGTAAGGATTCACACACACACACATACACACACACACACACACACAAAAAAAAAACAAAAAAAAAAAAAAAAACACGAATCTAAGGCACAAACAGCCATGGAAGAACAGAGTATCATAAACAATTAGTGCTGAATCGCATGCATTCTATAACTGAAAGGTCACAAGATTTTAATTACTTATACAAACGTGTATAATGTCTATCTGGTTCCCAATACTAAAAGATCCATCAGAGCAAGGACTGTGTCCTTGTTTAGCACTGTAGTCCTAGCACTCAGCACAAAAGCAGCCTCCATAAATATCTGTATAGCAAATAAATGATTCAAAATCTTCCTAATGTCTGGCTTCAGAAGCCTAAGTACCTAGAAACTTGGTCAAAGAACATGAAGTTCAGATAGTTGACGTAACCTAATAATTTGGCCAAGTCTATGGCAGTAGCTATAAAAGGAAAGATTTTGGCTGGTTTTCCAGTCCAACAAGTGTCATGAATTTAGATCACCTGCCAGAAGAGAATCTACTAAAGCCTTTCTTAATAATTTATCACTTATGCCCAGCCAGTGTTGCTCAGTGGTTGAGCATCAACCTATGAACCAGACAATAAGGGTTCGATTCCCAGTCAGTGCACATGCCCAGGTTGCAGGTTTGATCCCCAGAGCTGGGCCAGCAGGAGACAACTGATCAATGACTCTCTCTTATCATTGATTTTTTTTTTTCTCTCTCTCACTTCCTCTCTGAAATCAATAAAAATATATTAAAATAACAATAATAATGTATCGCTTACTGAATATCTATCATGATAAGGCAGCCTGCTAGGGTCTTTATAAACATTAAATCCTCACAGGTCCCCCTTTCAAAGAAGAAAACAGTGAGGCCCAAAAAGGATAAGAAATTTGCCCAAGTTCCTGGAGTGAGGATTCATTTGCTTCATAGTAAATCCTCTACTCTTTCCACTGCAATACCCCACTTGTATTCCATTACCTTCTGCCTTCTTAGTACTAAAAGGTCCACGTTCATCTTTGTGATCCCAAGATATTTACCACAGCGCCCTTCCCCCAAGTAAGCACTTAGTAAACACCAATAGCTGTGAAGGTTATACAAAATCTATAATTTCTCAAGAGGTTACTATTGTCTCAATTTTTAATCAAAAGCAAATTTGTTCTATCCTTTTTTTTTTTTTTCTTTCAGAATTCAGTTTAACCAGAGGAAGACTTACTAGGTATACCAGTTAATAATGTGGATTTTGTTCAATAGATGGAGTTACACATATGTTGATATACATGTGATTTGATATGTATGCTATTTTGTTGTATTGACAATAAGCTTCAAAACTTCATATGTCAAATTTTCTAAAAGTGTTAAAATCATAGATATTTTTACACTTAAAAATGTTAGATTTTGTTACCCCCACTCCCCACCCCCAAAAAAAAGCGCATTTGAGGAAAGTTTTAATTCATTACTTTATTTTGAAGAAAAGTGCTGCTGAATACTTCGGGAAGCTTAAGGTGAACATGCTCCATCTCAAGATACTTGTGAATGCTGGTTTAAATGTTTTATAAGTGATGATTTCGATGTGAAAGACAAAGACGTCGAGATCAACCGAAAAAGTTTGAAGACCAACAATTATAAGCATTATTGGATGAAGATGCATGTCAAACTCAAAAACAACTTTCAGAAAGATTAAACATTCCTCATCAAATAATTTCTGATCATTTACAAGCAATGGGAAAGGTTCTAAAGGAAGGAAAATGGGTGCCACATCAACTGAACGAAAGACAAATGTTAAACCGAAAAGTCATCAGTAAAATGTTGCTTCAATGACACGAAACAAAGTCTTTTTCACATTGAATTGTGACTGTCAATGAAAAGTGGATTTATTTTGAGAATCCCAAATGTACAAAATCATGGGTTGACCCAGGTCAACCTTCAACATTGACTGCAAGGCCAAATCGCTTTGGAAAGAATACAATGCTCTGCGTTTGGTGGGATCAGGAAGGTGTGGTGTATTATGAGCTTCTAAAAACAGGGGAAATGGTTAATTTCATCACTACCGACAACAATTAGTCAATATGAACCATGCTTTGATCGTGAAATGACCAGAGTGTTCCAGAAGACATGGCAAAGTAGTTTGGCTTCATGATGACCCACCATCATACACTTCAAAACTAGTTAAAGACACATTAAAACAGTGGTTCTCAATCTTTCTAATGCTGCGACCCTTGAATATAGTTCCTTGTGTTGTGGTGGCCCTCAACCATAAAATTATTTTTGTTGCTACTTCATAACTGTAATTTTGCTACTGTTATGAATTGTAATGTAAATATCTGTGTTTTCCAATGGTCTTAGGTGACCCTGCTAGCGGTTCTCAACCTGTGGGTCACAACCCTTGCTATAGAGTCCAAGATGCTCGGAAAACACAGATATTTACATTACGATTCATAACAGTAGCAAAATTAGTTATGAAGTAGCAACGAAAATAATTTTATGGTTGGGGGTCACCACAACATGAGGAACTGTATTAAAGGGTCGTGGCATTAGAAAGGTTGAGAACCACGGCATTAAAAGATCTTGCCTGGGAAGTATTAACCCACCCACTGTATTCATCAGACCTTGCTCTTTCAGATTACCACTTGTTCTGATCAATGGCACACATACTTTTTGCACAGCACTTCAACATACGAAGAAGTGGAAAATTGGGCCTCTGAATGGTTTGCCTCAAAACAAGAAAAGTCCTATTGGGACGGTATCCACAAATTATCTGAAAGATGGGGAAATGTGTAGCTAGCGGTAGACTTTACTTTGAATAAGCACTTCTGATGTTTCTCTTGAAATTATTGTGTATTCTTTGATTATAAAATCTGCTATTTTTAACCAGTACACCCAGTAATAGTGCAGGAGGAAGAGGGTGCTCACTGAGACTATAAGCAAATACTAAAATGACCTCAGAGAGTATGGTATGTGGGCTCCTTTGTATTAGGTAAATGAAATATATCTGTCTTAGCTGAGTATAAACTACTCCACATGTGGAAGACAGACCTCAGGATCATTACAGAGAAGCAGAAAAAAGGGCACCAGCCAAGCCTTTTCTGGAACAAATGGAACCCCTTAACCAGGTTGTACTCATTTGTGTTCCTGGAAGAACTGTCCCTGAGCCACTGCGCCATGTAACAGTGTCTTGCACTGATAACAATACTGACCTATAAAACGTTTCACCTCAAAATTAAGGAGGTTTGGCCCAACACAGATAAGGCCCAAGGAAAGAGAAAGAGTCAGAAAAACACCATTCCTTCCATCCATGTGGGAGGACTTCTATTATGGAAGGACTGAGCTGTCCTTATAATGATAAAGAATTAATAAGTAGCTAACGATAACTCATAAGTGATAATCCTGTGGTACGAGTTCAAAAGTCAAAGAGGGTGCCTTAAAGTTATAAACCTCACTTGTTTAAGCCTTATTTTTGGAGACCAAATCCATACAATTAGGAAAGAGAAATTTATCTTTACTTTTTTTTAATTGTTGTTAATACTCACCCGAGAATGTTTTTCTGTTGATTTTTAGGGAGAGTAGGAGAGGTAAAGACAGAGAAAAACATCTATGTGAGAGAAACACATCGATTAGTTGCCTCCTGCATGAGCCCCCAGCAGGGCCCAGGCCAGAGAGGAGCCTGCAACTAAGGCACGTGCCTTTGACCAGAATCAAACACGGGACCCTTTCATCCACAGGCCGATGCGCTATCCACTGAGCCAAATCAGCAGAGCAAGTTATCTCTACTTTAAGCATTGAAACTAAGAGTTTTCAACCTGGAGTGTAATGGATATGTCACAGGAGGTCTGTGAACTCCTGGAAATTATATGTATGGTGTGTTTTTTATTTGTTTGTTGTTTTTTTAAGAGGCCCCGCTTTTTTTTTTTTTTTTTCCAAAATATATTTTTATTGATTTCAGAGAGGAAGAGAGAGGGGGAGAGAGACAGAAACATCAATGATGAGAGAGAACCATTGACCAGCTGCCTCCTACATGCCCCCTACTGGGGACTGAGCCAGAAACCCAGGCATGTGCCCTGCCCAGAAATCCAACTGTGATCTCCTGGTTCACAGGTCGATGCTCAACCACTGAGCCATGCTGGCCGGGCCTGGAAATTAAAGTCACATGAATATACTGTTTTCCCTGGGTCCACAGATCTCATTAGTTTGTCTAAAAGAATCTCTTCCTTAGATAAAGTGTGTCATATTTTCCCACAATAATTATACAGGAGCTAAAAACTTGAGTGTTTGTTATTACTGAGATTCTTTTGTGTTTTTCGTTATGACATCCAAACTTCCTTAGAAGAGCCTTGCCAGTTAGTTGAGTCTGTAAAACAAAGTAACCCTCTTCTTTTACCTCATTAAAATGTTACACTTAAACAACAGTCTCTATGTATCGATGAGATATTTCCAGGATGTATTATTTAAAATAATGTAAAATAAAATATGTGGTTAGGATCCTATTAAAAATATTTATTTACAGGTGTTTCCTTGCATGGGAAAAATTCTGCCAAAAAAGACACCAAGCAGTCAACAGCAGTTTTCTTTGGAGATCACGTTACTAGGGTTACCTGTTTTCTAGATTGTATTTTTCTGTAACATTTTAATTTTATACTATGTATGGCAATATTTTTGCACTCAGTAAAACAATCAAGACATGCATTTACTGTTTAAAAAAATGTTACACTTGGTTAAAAAAATTAAATACTGTATCGGTCACCTGGCTGGTATGGCTCAGTGGTTGACTGTTGACCATAAAACAGGAGGTCACTGGTTTGATTCTGGGTCAGGGCACATGCAGGGTTGCAGGCTCTATCACCAGTAGAGGGCATGCAGGAGGCAGCCTATTAATGATTCTCTCTCAGCAATGTTTCTATCTTGCTCTCTCTTATCTGTCTCTAAAAGTAAAAATAAAAAACAATAAAAAATTTTAAAAATACCTTCTAATGTCATAAAATACTCTGAATTAACTTATTATCATTATCTTAATATATTGTTGCCTTCTCCAGTGTGTTTAATGTCATTTGATTAAGTATATCCAAATAAGCATATGTCATTTGGATTAAGTATATCCAAATAAGCATAACACACTCATTGTCTTCTCTAATTTCATTTTACATATAATTGCCTTGACTACATTACTTTCAGAAAAGCAAACAACTAATACTCATATTCTACAAATACTGCACTAATATATCAAATATCCTACAAGTTTTGGATAAATTAGTGTAAAGAAAAGAAATATTTTTTAAATCTCACAGAAGCATGAACTTTCCTATGAGAATATAGGACACAAATAGATTAATTATATTGGCATTTTCTAAGGTAGTAGCTGGATGCTTTAACATCCTGTAGTTATAAAATCAGATTTTGAGATCATTGACAGCCACTGATAGATGTGTCTAAATTTAAAAGAAAAGGCATTGATGGATCAAAAGATATTAAGTATGTTGAGAGGTTTGTCTGCTTGAACAAGATGTAGTCTTACCAAGAATACTCTACTCCAAAGAGTGTTACTGTTAGAACTCCCACATCTCCCTGAGAGTGAGTTTTAATTCAAGGAAGTATATTCATACTTCTACAAGTGAGGGCACATGTGTTAAGACTTAGAAAAATAATTACTAGAAAAAGGTATTTATTGAAAGCCTACTGGGTAACTAGTACTATGCACTTCAAGACAGCAATAATCTTAGTAGTTATTAATCCCATTTTAATTCAAGGAAATGGGAGTTTATATGATTTAATCAAAGTCCTAATTCATAAGGTAAATATATGCTGGTGTGCAAATACAGATTTCTTTACACTGTTTTACTCACTTAGTGACCATCTCAGACAATTTGTTTTCTATTGTTCAAATTTTTTTCTTATTGGTTAATTACATAAATTCACTTAAGTTTTTTGTTTCTGCTGTGATCTTGGCTCTATTCACAAACAAAAAGCAAAAGAGAAGACAGGGTTATCTTGAGAAAATACTCATAAGAGGCCAATGCTGACCTGTGAAAAATCCTACAACCAAGAAAACAAAAAAGGACAGATTAACAAAATTCTCCCCCCACCCAAAAAAAATCCTTTCCCTCTCTTCATTTTAGTCACCTAATTAAAATTCTAACTGGTTATGATGCTCTCAGAATTAAAAATTAACTTCTAAAATGGACAAGTAGGTTTCCCTATTAAGCTAGAATTTTCATATTTTACTTATCTATTAAAGCCATCTACAGGCTAAATTAACCATTTTAAATGTTTAATTTTAATGTTTCAGTAACAAGATTTTTTTATAGAGAAAATAAAACATATACTAAATTTATAAACTAAGTAGAAAAATTAGGCCACCTTCTTAGCTTTGACCACCTCTCCTCATTACCAAGGAGCAATCACTTAAAAGTTACCTATGAATTCTTCCTAAAATGTTTAGTATACATACAAGTGTATCTACTAGTTAACCTAAGTTAATGAAGGGATTGTGCTATACACAATTCTGTAACTTTTTCCCACTTAACTAGTAATATATCTTAAAATTTTTCCTTTATCAGAAAAGAAGGAATTACTTCACTCTACTTTCTCTTAAATGTATTTTTTATTTATTTCAGAGAGGAAGGAAGAGGGAGAGATAGAACATCAACGATGAGAGAGAATCATTGATTTGCTGCCTCCTCCACACCTGTCATCAGGGATCAAGCCTGCCACCCAGGCATGTGCCCTGACTGGGAATCAAACTGGAACCTAGGTCAATGATCAACCACTGAGCCACACTGGTAACCTCATTCTTCTTAATTGTTGGATAGTATTCCATTTTGTGGCTTTGGTGTCATTAATTTAGGTTGTGTCCAGTCTTTTAACTCTGAAGCAAAAATAATGCTTCAATGTATAAAATATATTATGCATATGTGTGCAAATATGCCCGTAAGATAAATTCTAAGACATAATTTGCTGGGTCAATGATTAAAATTTAATAACAACTGCAAACTAGCCTCCAAAAATATCATACTTCTCAGATGTATAAAGGTACTTACTTCTTCATGTCTCACTAAACCTGATCATTATCAAATGTTTTAATCTTTCCAACCAACAAACCCTGACAGAGCTGTTTTAATTTATATTTTTATTAGGAGGATTGTTGAGCATCCTTTCATCTATTTATCAGCCATTTGTATGTATTTCTCTCCAAACTGCTTAATCAAGATATTGGTCCATTTTTAACTGGGCCTTTAGACTTATTGTTTTAAATGATTTATAAAAACCCTTTACATGACCCACTCTTTGTCATATACTATATAGCTAGCAAGCTTCTACACATGAAGTCAAACCCTTACCTTATCAACTACTGCCCATCATTACCATCTCCCTCACAAAACAAATAAGCCTCCTTTCATTAAGATACGTCTGCACCACAGTTAGAAAAGGGGGAGAGGATAGTAGCTGAGTAAGTAGCTCTTCTTTCCACATGACTAAGGACACTTTATTGAGATGATTCATTCTAACAGCCTAAAGTCCATTCAAGAATGCTAAATGGGCAAAATGAATAAATGAGAAACTAAATAGTATTCAAAAAGCTTAGAGCAAAAAAATTAACCTAAATTAACAGGTGGAACAATGTCAGAAATAATCTAATAATGACTACTTGTGTGGTAACCAAGGGGACTATTCCGTTTAGAATACAAATCAAATTAGGATTTGCAAAATTAACAGCCTACTGTAGGGAAAAAAAAGCAGAACTGTGAGTGGTACGCTGAGAAAACATAAGACAAAAATATATGACTATAAAAAAATAGAAAATTTATTAAAGTATTATCTGTTTGTGATTAAGTAGTAAAAGACAAACTAATTTTTGTTTTAATTTCTTCCTAAAAACCCTAAAAAAGTAAGTGATCTTTAAAAAAGGAGAACATTATTTAAAATTAAAACTTTATATTTAAAAAACTATTTTAATATTAGTTAGAAACTAGCCAATTTGGATAACTTACTAACAAAATGGAGATATAAAAAATTATAAGTACTAAGATTTAAAAAGCATATAGCCAACTGTACCCCTGAACAAAACATGTTTTTAAATTTATTCATTAGTATCATCTGAAAGAAAAATGAGACCTTGTAAAGAGAAATATGTAATATTAATTAACTTGCTCTAATTAACCATTACTAAACCAGCTCTATGTCCAGCTGGCTGCCTGGATTTTCATTAAAAGGCAGGTCTAGAAGTAGAAACCAAAAATCACTTCTCTTATGAATATGTTATGTCAGTGCTAGGAATAAGCCATTCGAAGTATTAATTATGAAAAATTTCTACAGGAGATCTAGCTGGTTTGGCTCAGTCCATAGAGTCAGCCTGAGGACTGAGGGGTCCCAGGATCGATTCCTGGTCAAGGGCATGTACCTCAGTTGCAGGCTTATTCTCCGGCCCTGATCAGGGATGGTGCGGGAAGACAACCAATTAATGTATCTCTCTCACAGGCTATTCCTCTCTGTCTCTCTCTCTCTCCTTTCCACTCTCTAAAATTCAATCATAGTAATAATGGTCAAAATAAGCCCGTGGACTGACTAGCACGTATAAAACCCTAGAGTCACCGTTCAGCCTCTAATTTGTTCTCTAAAGCTTAGAGTATGTAACAATTTGCCTCACAGAGAATACTAAAGTAAAATACTACTTTTTAAAATGGATACTTTAAAAAAATCAATAAACAATTTTTTAATATTAAATAACTAGAGAAAGAGAAAATAAGTGACCCAATATTTTTTTTCTTAGGTGGTTCTCAATCTTATCCACATTTAAAAGAATTTTCAGGTTAATAGCATATTATGTAATATGTAGCCTTATTAATATATAATGTTTATGACAACTTCCAATTACTTTGTAAGTACCGGACATTTCCAGAAAACAATTTCATATAAGTATTGATATTTTGAGGGAGTTGGTCCTGATAGCATTCAAAAAAAAATTTTTCCCAAATAATATAATTGAACTATTGAATTGCAACTAAACTTTCAATACTTTCAATATAATCGAAAGAGAATTCCTGAGAATCTAGAGGTGCTGACACCAACTATAATAATGAGCAAACCAAAAATCTCTCTGTAGATGTTTCCTTCACCAAATAAAAGACTGTGACTAGATCACTCCAAAGACCTTTTAACTTTTAAGCTGTATCTACTGTTTGTACAAATGTGCTTCGAAAAGTCCTGATAAAAGATTAAATAATCCAGTGTACACTACTTTATAAAGAGCTCAACTTAGTGTTTCTATCTTGTGACTCTTTCCCCTATTCACAGCTAGCAGGAGGCAAGGATAGTCCAGGAAAATGACCAGTAGAAAAGATGAGCTATGCCAATCAAAGTCCACTCTGGGAAATTTAAACCAAAACAACCACAGTTAGCAGAAAGAGTTGAGCTGAAAATACATACATATTCAGGGATAAGGTAGCCATTAAGAACTATGTGCAATTTGAAATCGAAACCACCAGTTTAAAATGCAAATGGATCACATCAAAAAACAAGAATGATCTCATGGGAAAACAAGTATATAAAATCCCCAAGAAAATGCAGTCTTTATTCTACCAGCTTTTAGCTCCAATCACTCTGAAGACCAACTGCCCTTCCTTGATGGTGCATCATATATCCTGAAATAAACCCTGTTTTTAACTTTAGTTCATTTGTCCCTTGCCCTGACTAGAACCATATCTGGAACAAAGATTGGGGATATTCAGGGCAAAAATCAAAGTAAATGCAGAACTGACCATGACATTAGAGTAGGGAATGCAATGAGGTTGCAAAGATGGAAAACTAGCAAAACAGAATATATAATACATTTATAGGTACTAAAGCAGTCATAGGTGATCCCTTCGAACCCATAATATATACCTAGAGAGAATAATGTTTTGGAGTACTGAATAGCCAGTTTTTTCAGCCTTAAATAAAGAATAGCAAAAAGCAATGAGCAAGAGAGTATGGTGCACCTGTCACTCCCACACACTCTTGAGTATAAAACCATATGGCTTTTCTGTAAAACAACTTAGTAATATGAATTAAGAGACTATAAAGAGCTTTAAGTACTTTGATTCATTAAGTTTATTTCTAGGGTTCTAGGTTAAGAAAACATTCAGACATGCAGACAAACATTACAACTAGTACTAAAATGATTATTGCAGCATTTTAAAAATAATTTTTAAAATGGGAACCACCTAAACATTCCATTCTAGAAAAATTATGCTTTATCATGTCAAGTATACTGTCCATCTTACTCACTGGCAAAACTGCTCCCACCCAGTCCTTCTGAAAGAACAGTCCTTCTGAAAGGAAGACCACATGCCCAATGCCCACTGCAGAAAACTTCAAAGACCAACAATTTCATACCAAAAACACTTGACTCCAAAGACTAAGAATTTCATATGAAAAATATACGATAGCCAGCACAGACCTTGAAATTATCAAAGACATTAAAGTGGCTAGTAAAAAATGCTCAAAGAAGTATATAGGTAAATTTTCTTAAAAAAAGTATATAGGTAAACACTCTCAAATTAGTAATCTAAGATTCCTTCTAAATCAATTAGAAAAGAAGAGCAAAGCCAATTCAAAGCATGCAAAAAGCAGGAAAATGAATGAAATACTATAAACAAATATGACCATAAAATGGATTAAAAATATTAATTCCTCCAAAACAGAAACTATAAAAACACACAGAAGATGAATATATTACCTAAATAGTCCTTTAGGTATTAAAGAAATCAGATCTATCTCCCCCTCCCTTTCCATTCTCTCCAAAATCAATAAAAACATATTTAAATTAAAGAGCAATAATAATATAGTAAGTATACAAACCAGTAACATAGTTGACTATCATTTTCAAGTATTACGTACTGTGAATTTTCTAGAAAAGGCCGATAAATTTAGTGAGTCCCCCAAGGATATGAAAAAGGACCATCTAGAAATTAACATACACTGACTGAAATAAAGAATATATACAGAGATCCAACAGCAGACTAGAGGAAGGCAAGAACCAAGTCAAAGATTTGAAATATGAAGAAGCACAAACACCCAACAGAAAAAGCAAAAAGAAAAAATCCAAAAATATGAAGATAGTGTAAGGAGCCTCTGGAACAACTTCAAGTGTACCAACATCAGAATTATGGGGGTGCCAGAAGAGAGAGAGCAAAATACTGAAAACCCATTTGAAGAAATAATGACAGAAAACTTCCCCCACCTGGTGAAAGAAATAAACTAACAAGTCCAGGAAGTGCAGAGAACCCCCCAAAAAGGAATCCAAAGAGAACCACACTAAGTCACATCATAATTAAAATGCCAAGAGCAAAAGACAAAGAGAGAATATTAAGAGCATCAAGAGAAAAACAGTTAGTTACCTACAAGGGAGTACCCATACGATTGTCAGCTGCTTTCTCAACAGAAAATATGCAGGCCAGACGGGAGTGGCAAGAAATATTCAAAGTGATGAATAACAAGAACCTATAACCAAGATTACTCTACCTAGCAAAACTATCATTCAGAATTAAAGGGCAGATAAAGAGCTTCACAGATAAGAAAAAGCTAAATGAGTTCATCACTGCCAAACCAGTATTATATGAAATGCTGATGGGTATTCTTTAAGAAGAAGAAAAAGGTAAAGATAAAAATTATGAACAACAAATACATATCTATCAACAAGTGAATCTAAAAATCAAATGAATAAAAAATCTGATGAACAGAATAAACTGGTGAATATAATAGAATCAAGGGCATAAAAGGGAGTGGACTGACAATTCTCAGGGGGGAAAGGTGGGGGTGCAGGAAGAGCCTGGACAAAAATCGTACACCTATGGATGTGGACAGTGGGGATAGAGAGGTAAGGGCACAGGGCAGGGTGGGGTGGGGGGGGGGGAAGGAACAATTGTAATAATCTGAACAATAAGGATTTATTTAAAAAAAAAAAAAAAAAAAAAAACATTGCAAAGGGTTCTCCTATTGCTTGCAAGAATATAAAGCCTCATCAAACTTTAGTAAATCACATGGTAATTGCAGAATGCATGTGGTAATTTGTAGGGTATAAACACACCTCTAAATTATTTATGAGTTAGTGATTTAAAAAATATCTGTGCCGAAACCGGTTTGGCTCAGTGGATAGAGCGTTGGTCTGAGGACTGAAAGGTTCCAGATTCAATTCTGGTCATAGGCATGTACATTGGTTGCAGGCACATCCCCGGTAGCGGGTGTGCAGGAGGCAGCTTATCAATGTTTCTCTCTCATCAATGTTTCTAACTCTCTATCCCTCTCCCTTCCTCTCTGTAAAAAATCGGTAAAATATATTTTTAAATAAAATAAAAAATCTCTGTGTGGTATGAAGATATAGAAGTAAATCGTAAGAATATAAAACATACATAAATGAATACGTAGAAAAAAACTGGAATGAGTAAGTTATGAGGGCAACAGCAAAATTAATCCAAATAATATAAAAAGAAGAAAATAATACATTAAGAATAAAAGTTAATAAAATAGAAAATAAATGCATAATATAGAGAACAGTCAAATGTAGGTTATTTTAAAAGATTTATAAAGTTAATAAACTTCTATTGAAGAAAATAAGAGGCACAAATAACCAAGAGCAGTAATGAGAAAAGAAGCAGCACAACAGATGCTACAGATCTTAAAAAAATAATAAGAGCTTGCTGTGAACAATTTTAAACTAATAAATTTGGAAATCTCTGCAAAAGAATAAATTCTTAGAAAACAAATGACTAAAAATTCATTATGGACAAAAAGTATAGATAAACATTCTCAAATTGGTAATATAAACCTCCTTCTTAAGCCCTCAGTCTAATTTACCAAAATGTTAAGAGGGGTTATCACTGGATTTTACCATAACAGTAATTTTTATCTTCCTTCTACATTTTCCAAATGATCTAAAAGAACATATGTTACTTTTTAAATTTTAAAGGGACAAAAAGGATTGGGAGAGGGGAAAAAACAGATTGGGAGCCTTGTGTTCTAGTTTTAATTCTGCCACTAGCTATGTGACTTTGATTAAACCCTTTAATGCCTAAATATAAAATTCCTTTAGTAGATGTAATTTGTATAACATTTAATTTCATATACCAATTTAACATAAAGGTAAAGATTATTCTTACCACTTAAAAAAAAAAACAATACACAAATTGTCTTGTTTCTATATACTGATACATACAAATGGTACTATTAAATATTGCCAGAAAGAAGGGCTCCAGGTCAATTATCCTATACCAAAATCATTACTTTGATAGACGACCCCCAATTTCACTAGTTTATAGCTTATAACAACACACACCATGTCCTCTGTACAACAGTGCACATTTAATAGCTAGTTTGCCTAACATAATACCTAGGCACTCAAATATTTTTTAATAAAAGATAACCAGGAAGTTATACTCATCAAAATTCTATTGGAAAATGGAAACTTTCCTTTTCACTCTCTATATATCAACATTGTTTGAATTGTGAGTTTTTTTAGAATGCAGATATTACATTAATAACTTTTATTTTTTATTTTTTAAATATATATTATTGATTTTCCACAGAGAGGAAGGAGAGGAATAGAGAGGTAGAAATGTGGATGAGATTGAAACATCGGCCAGCTGCCTCCTGCACACCCCCTACTGGGGATATGCCCGCAACCAATGTACATGCTCTTTGACCGGAATCGAACCTGGGACCTTCCAGTCCGCAAACCAATGCACTATCCACCGAGCCAAACCGGTTTCGGCTACATTAATAACTTTTAATTTATTTATTTATTTTTTTTGAGAGAGAGAGAGAGAGAGAGAGAGAGAGAGAGGAGGGGTGAGAAACATCAATTCTTATATGCACCCTGACGAAAGATGGAACACACAACCTTGGTGAATGGGGACAATGCTCTAACCCTGGGGTCGGCAAACTGTGGCTCGCGAGCCACATGGGCTCTTTGTTCCCTTGAGTGTGGCTCTTCCACAAAATACCACGGCCTGGGCAAGTCTATTTTGAAGAAGTGGCGTCAAAAGAAGTTTAAATTTTAAAAATTTGGCTCTCCAAAGAAATTTCAATCGTTGTACTGTTGATATTTGGCTCTGTTAACTAATGAATTTGCCAACCACTGCTCTAACCAACCGAGCTACCCAGCCAGGGCTTACATTAATAATTTTTTTTTTAGAGTGCTTTAGGGTCTTTGTTCTTAAAAGCAAAATTGAGCACTTGATTATATCTATATAAAAATTTTTCCAGCATAAAATTATTCTAGCCATGTTTGAATGTTCCATTGGTATATTATTAAAATTACTTTCCCAAAAAAATTTTGCTTCTACCCAAGAATACTCCTTTGGCTGACTTTAGTTTACTGCCAAATGGGAAAGTCACCTCAATCATATCTTTGTCAGGCTCCTCAATTTTCATTTCCAGGCCAAACTCAGTTGATTGTTATAACATGTAACTCTTAAAATACAGAATCACTACACTCTAGATATTAGGTTGATCTCCAACTTTTTATGCATTAAAGTCTTTCCAAATCATAATTAAGGAAAATTTGATAACTGCCTTACCATATAGCCTATGTGTGTAGTAGACTATACCATCTAGGTTTGTGTAAGTATAATATCTGATGTTCACACAATGACAAAATCATAAATGACACATTCTCAGAATGATCCTGTCATTAAGTGGTATGTGACTGTATTAAAACAAAATCATTCTGGCTACTATGTTGAGAATAACCTGAAGGAGGATAAAACCACCATAATGGTAGAGACGATGGTGTTTTGGACCAGAGTGGTAGCAGTAAAAGCCCTAGCTGGTTGGCTCAGTGGATAAAGCGCCAGCCTATGAACTGTAAGGTCCCAAGTTTGATTCCAGTCAAGAGCACAGGCCAAGTTGCAGGCTCAATCCCTAGTAGGGGGCGTGCAGGAAGCAGCTGATCAATGATTCTCTCTCATCAGTGATGTTTCTCTCTCCCTCCCTCTCCTTACCTCTCTAAAATCAATTTTTTTTTAATAAAATAAAAAATAAACAGAGTGGTAGCAATACAAATGATAAGAACTGGTCAGATTCTGTATTATTTTGCAGGTAGAGCCAACATAATTTGTCAATATTAGGTATTAGAAGCCCAGAGCTTGAAATTCGTCCACTAGGCGGGGGTGTCCTTCAGCCTGGCCTGTGCCCTCTCGCATCGAGGACCCCTCGCTCCTTACCACCTGCCTGCTCACTGCTCCTTACCACTCGGCTCGCTGCTCCATAGCACTGCTGTGGAAGCACGAGAGGCTCCACCACCGTCACTGCACTCGCCGGTGGTGAGCCCGGCTTCTGGCTGAGCAGTGCTCCCAATATGGGAGCGCACTGACCACCAGGGGGCAGCTCTTGTGTTGAGCGTCTGCCTCCTGGTGGTCAGGGCGCATCATAGTGACCAGATGTTTCACCAATTGGTAAATTTGCCTATTAGGGTTTTATTATATAGAATAAGGTATAAATTTGAAAATAGTGAAAAATTCCAAGGGAACTGAAAAAAAAAAAATGAAGTAGCCATTTACTGGTTTAGGAAAGGCTGGAGGAGGACAATGTTATGAGCATGAGGACTCTGAGGTAGTATTTGACATTCAAGAGAGAAATGTCAAAGAAACAGGATATAGAAATGTGGAATCAGGCTGAGAAGGAGCAATAAAGGTAAGTAGAGGAAAACCAGGAGAGCTCCATGAAGAAAGCATTCCAAAAAGGAGAAATTCTAGTGCAATGCCCTCGAGTAATGAGGGAATAAATAGAGACTAGGGTATACCAGGGTTTCTCACAACTTAGGCAGAATTTACATTTGGGGATGAATAATTCTTCATTGGTGGGGGAGCACTGTTTTATGCATTATATGACATTTACCAGGATTTCTGGCCTTTTGCCACTAGATGCCAGTCCTCCCTGCCAACTCCATCAAAATAAATGTCTCCAGAAACTGTCAAGTGTCCCCTTGGAGGCAAAATCACTGATGTATAAATGGAGGAACTGGCCTTTGCTAGAGACACAATCCATCCACTTAAAAGGAATGATGGAAGATGCTATGGGTTGAGTATATAATAATTTGAATTATCTCCTTAGTATATCCTTCTAAGTACAATACAGTCAAGGCCAGACATGTGAGGAAGTTGCCAGCATATCACAAAACCAAAGTCATTGTGATACTGTTGTAATGACCTGGTTATTAATTAACTAAAAAGGAACAGAGAGGAGGCTAAATATGATAGGACACCCAGTCAAGTCTAAATGACCTAGAAAGGGTGCTTGCTTATCAGTCATACTTAGGAACAGGGCATTGGCCAGAGTAGGTGTGTGGACATGGCCACTGCAAGCCTGGGAAGATTTGATATTTAATCTCCTAAACCAGGGCTGGAAAACCTTTTTTCTGCCAAGGGCCATTTGGGTGTTCCTAACATCTTTCGCAAGCCATACAAAATTAACGACTAAAAATGTAGCCTGCTATATTGGGTCAAACATTTAATTAACTCACTAATTAAATGCCTTGGCTGGGCCAGACCAAATGAGGGCGGATGTTCCCCACCCCTGTCCTAAACAAGGGGGATTCCCTCTCTTGCTTATGCTCTTGTTGCTCCTGCCTGATTCCTGGCTTGTGGGGTGCTCATGCTTTGCATTCACCCACATGGCTCAAGCCACATGGATCCCACACACAATGAATTAATAGACTAAAATTAGCCCGATGCTGTTCCGGACTCAACTCCACCATGGACTGGAAACTTTGGACACTGGCTTTGTTTCTAGCTCTGCTGGATCCCAGCTGCACCTTTTCCAGGACTAGGTTAAGGGAAATGGGACTTTGCAAACCGAGGAATATAACTTCACACAAATAAACCTTTCTACCACATCTCATCCTCCCATTGGGGCCTTCAGAAATTCTTATTCCATCAGTGTCCCAAGAACCCCACCTCCACTATCAATGGAGAAATTCCGCCCGCACAATTCTCCAAGAACAATTACTCCTAGGAAAATGTTAACATTTTACCATGTAAGCTAAGTGTATCTTTGAACTGAATCTAAGCCAAAGCTTTCATGTTTTTCGGGTCCATGCCAAACATGTTAAACATGCAGCTCGCCAGCCGCAAGTCTGACATGCTTGAAGCCCCTTTGCATAATGCCCATTGGTCTCAGGTTTCCTGGTTTCTCCTAAAAATCAGAATGAAAGCATGGCAATTGGTTTCACATGTACACATCAAGTCCCAGGGTTACATGAACTATATCTAAAAGAAAAAAAGTACAGTTCATACCACCTATGTAAGTTGCACCTGCTCCCTCAATAATAGGCCCTATCCTGTTACATCATGAGTTATTCCTTTCTATCACAGAAGAAAATTAAATTGGTCAGGCATGATTTCTTTTTCCACTGTGCTACTGTAGCTGTGACCCAACATTCTGTGTCCCTTTTGATTAAACTAGAGACCTGGTGCACAAATTCGTACACAGGTAGGGTCCGGCTGGCCAAGGGGAGGGGACATGGGAAGTTGGCAGGCCAGCCCCGCTCCCAATCGGAGTTGGGGACCGATTGGGGGTGGGACCAGCCTGGGGGAGGAGCCACAGATTGGCCAGCTGGCCGCGCTCCTAATCGGGCCAGTTGGCCAGCAACAGTGCAAGTCATAGTGACCAGTCGTACCAGTTGTTCCAGTCATTTCAGTTGTTCTGGTCACTTGGCTTTTATGTATAGATACTGAGAATGATTTGTTCTAAGAATTTCTCAAGATCCAAGTTAAGATACTGATTATTATTTCTTATATCCCAAATCCTAAGAACAGAAAGTAAAGGAGTGACCATATGTAGGGGGTTCAGAACTGGAACACCATTACATTGGCCCCATCTCCCACTCCATACTGCATGTGACAGTTCCAGGCAACTACCAGTAACCAGATTCTAAAGATACAATCATCCTATCTAATAAAGAGGGAATATGCTAATTGCCATCACACCCTCACAAAGCTGGTGGTACCCACGCCAATAAGGAGGGAATATGCTAACTGACTGTCATGTCCTCAAAGATGGCGGCACCCATAGCCACAAGATGGCGGCACCCAGTCCCTTCAGCCCCCCAGCCCCCCAGGGCTGGCCCAAGGTGCAGGCAAGCCTCGGATGACCAAGCAACTGAACAGCTACCCAGGGCTGGTCCAAGGGATGACCAAGCGACTGAACAGCAGGCTGTGTGGGACAACCAAGACAGCAGGGAGGGCCGTGAGGGGTGACCAGGCTGGCAGGGGGGGCTGTTGGGGTGACCAGGCTGGTGGGGGGGGAGGTGCTGTTGGGGGCAACCAGGCCATCATGGGGTCAGTTGGGGGTGACCAGGTTGGCGGGGGGGGGGGGAGCACTTGGGGGCAACCAGGCTGGCAGGGAAGGGGCAGTTGGGAGCAACCTGGCCAGCAGCAGGGGGCAGTTAGGGATGACCAGGTTGGCAGTGAGGGGCAGTTAGGGGCGATCTGGGTAGCTGCTGGAAGTCTTGTCACTAAAAGTAGGAAGTATAATTAACAATCTACATGAGGACATAAAAAAAGAACTTACATAACCTCATATACAGGGCAGGGCAAAAGTAGGTTTACAGTTGTTTGTATGGAAATTAATAAATAATAATATAAGAATAAATTTTGTTTTGCATACTCACAACTGTAAACCTACTTTTGCCACTCTGTACACCTACAGGCTGACAAAACACATGCCTACAAACTCTACAAAATATTCTATTTAAATAAACAAGAAGCTACTCTCCAAGAAAAAAAATGGGCCAATTTCTCTTGGAAAACAAGTCCATTATAAATTCGTGACTTCTGTCTTCCCCTTTACTTTCAGCATAGGCTGTCAATAGGTATAAGAATTGCTAGACCTATTAATAACCAGCTAATACAGAAGCATATTTCTGTCCAACTCCCCAATTTCCCTGGCCAAAAGTGATCTACTATTCCTCCTGAAATCCCACCAGAACTTCAGTGCCTCACAATACCACTCAGCTGGCCTGCTGTGGCTAAGTACATGTCTTAACTCTCCAAGTTCCTGCACTTAATAAATTCCCTGAAATCAGGACTAAGTTTTTTTATTCCTTTCTTCCCCTTAATCTTCACAGAGCCTCCCACACTCTATGTGTTCAACAAACATTTACTAAATGTATAAAAAGCCTTATCATTTCAAAGTTTGGTGTTGCTATAATTTTAGGATTAGAATGTTATGATGCTATGATAAAATTAAAATATATCTAAATACCAGAAAAACAGATCATATAACATTATCTTCTAACTTTTAAATTAATGTTTCTTCATTCATTACTAATCGGGTGACTTTGAAAGGGAAAAAAAAAGGAATAAAAACAATGACAACACAAAAGTCTCATTGACGTTTCTGGCTCTCTGTCTCTCTCCCTTCCTCTCTGTAAAAAATCAGTAGAATATATATTTTTTTAAAATTTAAAAAATCACTTTTGTGAAGGAATTCATCCTATCATACTGTTATTCCCAATAATTTATCCTCATCACACCTTTCCTTGGCTTTTGTTGTTCTTGCCATCCAGAAAGGCCTAAAACCACTATCTTTTCAAATGTCAATCTTCTCTGAAATCTTTTCTTATCTTCCCAGCTATAAGCAATCTCTTCTATCCTCCTTACATTATAATTATGTACATACTTTTTATCTCTGCCATTATATTACAAGCTCCCTGAGAGTGGAAATGACTTGCTAATTTTTGTACACTTTGATCAATGTTAGAATTCATATCAGATTGAAATCAACTATCCACCTGAAAATACAGTCTGCACCCCTTAAAACCAAATGGTAAATTTTTAAAATTAGATTAATGATAATCATGTACCATCATCATTTTAATTAATATTTTAATGCTTACAAAAATAACTAAGGATTACTTTTCAGGAAAGTAAAAGCATAAATGAAGAAAAATTTACACTATCCATTGCATTAAGACTTGAAGCATTCACTTATCTATAAGAATGTAGTTGGAAATTTCTTAAATGGCAAAATAAAATATAAGAAAGCATATACATGGTAGAAGATGATTTCTTTGGACTGTTCGGGACTTAACTTTTGCAGGATAACCATATTTCCAGAATTTAGATCTACATTGAAAAGGAAAGAATGATCAAAAGGTGATACACACACACACATACACACACACATTCTGAGTGGCCAAATTATTATGATCTCTGAATGCATAATAATCTGACCACTCCGACAGCGTGCATACGCGCCAGCGCGCGCGTGTGTGTGTGTCTATAATAAAAGGATAATATGCAAGTCGATTGAATAGCAGAACCAGTCGCTATGATGCACACTGACCACCAGGGGGCAGATGCTCAATGCAGGAGCTGCCCTCAGTCCCCAGGCCCCAATTGCCCAATGGGGAACAGGGACCCAGGGGTGGGTGCTGGCAGATATGAGCAGTACCAGGCCAAGACCCCTGCCCCACTGGTCATCCCATAAAACAGAGGGCAACCAATGATGGGGGGCGGGGCTAGCAAGCAGGCGGGAATGGCCAATCTCTTGGTCCCTCCCCTGGGCTGGCAGGATCCAATCGCCTGATGGTGAATGGGGAACTGAACTGGGAACCTGGGGTGGGTGGCAGTGGGGGTAGGGGGTTGGTTTCCAACAGCTGGGGAAGATGGCCCTGATCTCAGGCCAGGCCTAGGGACCATACCAATGCACAAATTTTGTGCGCCAGGCCTCTAGTATATATATTGCAGGCCCAATGTATGAATTTGTGCATGAGTGGGGTCTGGCTAGCCTGGCCAGGGGGAGGGCACATGGGCAGTTGGCCAGCCTGCATGCTGGTCAAACTCCTGGTCAAGGAGACAATTTGCATATTAGCCTTTTATTATATAAGATATACAAATTATTATGATCTCTGAACACATAATAATCTGGCCATTCAGAGAGAGTGTGTGTGTGTGTGTGTGTGTGTGTGTATGTGTGTGTATACACACACATACATATACATATACATATACATATACATATACATATACATATACATATACATACTAGAGGCCCGGTACACAAATTTGTGATTGGGTGGGGTCCCTATGGGTGGCCTGCGCGGATCGGGCCGAAACCCATAGTCCAACGCCACCTGCAGTCCTACCTGCCTCTCCCGCTCATCCCGGCCCCACTGCACCTGCCACAGGCTTGTACCAAATCAGTCCCGATTGGAAGAGGCTTGTGCTGCTGCAGCAGTAGCATTCACCAGCTGTGAGCCCTGTGTTTGGCCAGGCCAAGAGACCCACCAGTGCACAATCAGGGCTGGGAAGGGACCACCCACAGGAGAGCTCCAGGGTGTGTCTTGCCCATCTCACCCACTCCCTATGATCGCCGGCCAGGGAGGGACACAGGAGGTTGGCCAGCCGGGAAGGTACTGCGGGAGGACTCCAGGGCATGTCTGGCCAGTCTCGCTCAGTCCCAATCAGCCAGACCCCAGCAGCAAACTAACCTACCAGTTGGAGCATCTGTCTCCTGGTAGTCAGTGCATGTCATAGCAACTGGTCAACCAGTTGACTGTCTGCCCCCTGGTGGTCAGTGCATAGAGAGCATTGAGCAGCCTTAGCATATTATTAGCATATTACACTTTGATTGGTTGAACAGTTAACCAGTCACCAAACGACTGGACACTTAGAATATTAGGCTTTTAATACATAGGACGATAAGGTTAAGTGTCCGTTCAACCGGTGCTATGACACACTGACCACCAGGGGGCAGACACTCAATGCAGGAGCTGCCATGATGTGTACTAGCCATTTAAAAACAAACGGCACCAGGCTCCAACACACCAAATGTGACACAGGCCCCACCACCCCAGGACCACAGCCCACCAAATCGCAGCCAACACTGCCAAGATCCCATGGCGCAAAATGTGCACTACAGACCAGCTCTGGAATAGTTGCTGTGGGTGCTGGGTAATGATGTCACATAACAATGCTCCGCTTCCTCTCCCTAGCTACTAGCATCCTTGGAGTTTTTTCAGCCCAGGAACTCGACTTACTTTATAGCCAAATGCAAACATTTTACTCTTTAACCAAATGTTTGTGAAGCGTTTTCTCATGCCTCATCTCATTTGATCCTCACAGAAGTCCTGGAATAAGTAGGTAGGAGACTCGGTAAAACCCTATTTTCTTTTCATTAGTCAGAAAACAAGAGATTTATAAAATTTAGAAACTTGACCCAACTGAAAAAAAGTAAGAAATGGTGTAACTTAAAAATGACTTCAGGCTTTCTCACTGCACACAATAGAGTCAAACACTGCTACAGTTAAATATTTTACTCTTTGTTCTCCCTGTGTGATCTACAATAATAATCTGCTTCATGTTGATATTTACTGCTGTGTTGCTAATAACTATCTGAAAGAGAAGTTGGGGTGCTTCACTAGGCTGGAAAAAGTTTAGCTAAATCAGAAAGCAGGTCAAATTAAACAAGTTTATTCTATCTATATTAATAAAAGCCTATTATGCTAATTAGACTGGACATCCTCCCGGAGGTCCTTCTGGACTTATCCAGGGCTGCAAGGGAAGCCTGGGTCCCGGGTGCCAGAGGAAAGCAGGTGCTGGCAGCTGGGGAAAGGAATGCCTACTCTTGCACAAAATTCTGTGCATCAGGCCTCTAATTTATAATAATGTGCCCAAAGTTTATTAAATACATATTGGATAATGGAAACCACCTGTGGCAAACCACCCACAGGCCAGCCCTGCCCCCTTCGGGGACCTCCACCCCAATCAGGGGCGCGGCCAGCTAGCAAACTGCCTGTAGCCCCTTGCTCAGGCCAGCTCCGCCCCCCCCCCAGTAGGGACCCCCCCTCCCTATCAGGGGCATGGACAGCCTGCAAACCGCCAGTGTCCCCTCACTCAGGCAGGCCCCACCCCCCAGCAGGGACCTCCACCCTGATTGGGGGTGTGGCTGGCCTGCAAACCACCCAAGGCCCTCACCCAGGCCAGCCCCGCCCCCACCAGGGACCCTCACTTCAATCGAGGGTGTGGTCAGCCTGCAAACCCCTCACCTAGGCCGCCCTGCCCCCCAGAGTGGAACCCCACCCCAATCAGGGGCATGGTCAACCTGCAAACCCTCAGAGGCCCAAAGCCCAGGCTGGCTCCATTCCCCAACAGGGACACGCCATCTCGATCAGGGGCCCCCTCCAAGATAGGCCAGCGGATTCCCACCCATGCACCAGGCCTCTATCCTACATAATAAAAGGGTAATATGCAAATTGACCCTAATGGCAGAATGACCAGAAAGATTGTTAGACCAGTCACTGACCACCTCTTGGTCCCTTTCCCAGGCTGGCAGGCTCTGATCGCTTGATGACCACCCCAGGTGGGGGCGGGACCGGCAAGTGGGTGGGAACAGTCAGGCCTAGGGAGAGTACCCACACAGGAATTTCGTCCGTTAGGCCTCTAGTATATATATAAAAGGCTAAGTTGATGCGTGCATGTGCAATACATATAAGGCTCTTGCTGGCCAATTGCACACGTATGTTTCGATCTGTCATTGTCAATCGTGAATTTGGTTGACACTTCTATTACAGAGAAAGGGCGAATAGCAGTATTATAATATTTCTTCCAATTAATTTCCTTTCAATGTACACTAGTCCATACACAGGGACACTAGTATGATTATATTTATAAAATCAGTTGTTTAAAAAAAAACAAAAAAAACCTGCTAACTGCCAAAACACAAGTGAAACATCATAGCTCACTGTTAGCATAAAAATGTATACACAATACTAAGACTGTCCACTACAAATTGCACAACTATGTCACCACAGCATAGATTGAGCATAGTGACATAGCCAAGCAGTCATTCACAGTCCAATCACACCACCCACCACCCATTACCCATCAGGCACAATGCAATATATATATATATATATATATATATATATATATATATATATATATATATCACTGTTTTTGAATTACAGTGCTATGAATACTTCAAAATCCATTTAGAACAATTCCTTTACAAAAACTTTCCATTTATAGACTCCTAAATAAATAACCTAAAAAAAATCTACCCTATATTGAAAAAGTCTTCATTGGCAAAGAACCACTGGCTAGCTACAAGACAGTCTTTCCTTCTACAATGGCCTTACACACACATACACTCCTTCAGAGCAAGAACGCTCATAGGAAAGAAACACAACCAAAAAAAAAAGCCCACCAGATGACAAGTCACAAGACTTCCATTCCAGTCCTGCCTGTCCCCTTTTTAGTCATCTGACCAGAACTGAAGTTTTGCCATCTGATTGCTATACAAATTAAATGGCATGTTCTATGTAAAGGAGGTTTACTTCCCAAAAAAATTATTTTTACCATACTAATATAGGCATTCAAATAATTGTTAGTTAATTCTAGAGTACTTAAAAACAGCTTGTTCTCGTTTTTTGGTAAGCAACTCTCTTGAGTCCAAAAGGTCATTTCTAGTTCAAGGCAAAGTTACAACTGTATCAGTGTACTCAAAACTAAGATATTATTTAGCCCTAGCCAGTTTGGTTCAGTGGGTAGAGTCGGCCTGTGGACCGAAGAGTTCCGAGTTCAATTCCAGTCAAGGGCACATGCCCAGGTTTCTGGCTCAACTCCCAGTAGGGGGCATACAGGAGGCAGCAAATCAGTGATTCTCATCAATGATGTTCCTATTTCTCTCTCCCTCTCCCTCTCTGAAATCAATAAAAATATTTTTTAAGAAAACTAAGATAATAAAATGAGGGTGGGGCCATATAATCACAGGCAGGCATCCTAAACCAGGTAATTTTTGAATCTTATTTGTGGGGGGGGAAAGTCAGGATTCTCTTGTTGTGACACAAAAATGTAGGCTAAAATAAGATTATTATGCCTAGAGCATTAGGGCCAAGATGAGAAGTATATGTAATCAAACATAAAGTCAAAGATGGCAGAAGAATATCCAACAAGTTTAAATTTCATAACACAGCCATTAGAAACAACTACATATTCCTGAGCCCAGAATGATATGGTGAAATGGTATTGGAAGATTATCCCAGCAGCTATATGAAGGGTGAACTGAAGTGATCCAATAAGTGTCAAGAAAGCCAGTTGGAAGCTGTCACATTAAAAAACATAATTAAGGCTCTCTAATAAGGTGTCAACTCGGGATATGAAAAGGGGTAAATCTAACAGACACTGCAGAGTCACCGGGAATTGGTGACAGGTTTGAATTGGGGAGGGGTGGAAAAGATATGAAAATATCATAGGTGGCCTCCAGCATAACCACACCTGCACAGCACTCATAGTTTTTGCACTGACTTTTCCAGACTGCATCTGAACCCATTTTGGCACTATATACAAGACCCGCAGTGAGACACCATTCTGCTTCAGAAGAAAACAGAATCACCACCACCACCCTAGTGTGGAAATACCCCATAGCCCAGGGTTCCAGATTTCTTACTTCATGGAGGAAGTTTGCTCTTCCAACCCTGAGGAGCTTCTCCGCCACTTACACAACTGGGGGAGGGGGAAATTTCTCCTCTGTGCCCCAAATATTTTCGCCACACTTGACAAACATGCTCCATACTATATGGATCTTTTAGGTCTCGTGTACACAAAACACAGGTTGACATTGTTGATAAGAGAAAGGTGTAACTTTATATGTCAGGCAAATTATATTTTTCAAGTGTTCGTCCTCAACTGGAACAAAGCCAACTTAATTACATTTAAAAATTAAAATGGACCAAAAAAACCAATCTTGTAGTTGTTTCTAATGTATCACAATGACAGAAAAATTCTGTTCCAGCATGCACCGTGCTACATAATGATTCTGCAGTTTTGCTGGAGCTTTTCTTATTTCTGCAGCTTTGAAAACATGCTGTTGGGAGGCAGACATCAGATCAAAGTGTTTCCCTTGTCTAAAAAGCATTTTGCTGTTTCCAATTTTATCAAGCAGATGGTTGTCAATAACAATGTGTATTTAATCCTGGTCTCTGCCTACAGCCCCTTCTATGGAAGGTCTTGTATAAATTTAATACAAAAAAAAAAACTCATTAATAGGAGTCTATAGATAAACGCTTTAGAGCTCGGTTTGAATTTGCAATACTACCAACATCCCATTCTCAAAAGGGACTGACCCATCCACGCTACAGGAGAAACATATTTCATTTAGATGTCAAAGAGGTTCTAACACGTTCTTGTTTGTGCACACTTGACTCGCACAAACAAGCGCTGTCGTAAAATTTCACACTGTCTTAGCTTAAAAGAATGATGATTTTTTTTTTTCTATTTTCTCCTTGGAATTAAGATTCTGCATATCAGGAGACAGAGGGCTGGGCTGGGTTTGAAGCCGCAGGCTCGTAGCAGGGCGGGCCCAGGGAGCCCGGCGCGGCGGCTTCGCCTCCACAGCTCCGAGCACAGACCGCGTCCCCCGCCTCCACGCCCAGAGCAGGTGCGAACGGGGCGTCCGGGGCTTCCAGCCGCTGCAACCCGCCTCCTCACCGCAGCCCCGGGGGCAGCCCTCGGACAGGAACCTTCTCGCCCAGACAGCCCCCCGGGGGGATTCTTAATCCTCTCCCCGGTGGGTGATTTCCTACCCCAGCCGCAGGACCGACAGCCCCACGCCCCCGCCCCCTGCATCGGGCCGCGGAGAGGGGAGCGGGCGGGGCCCACCAACAGCCCCCGGGGGAGCGTGGGGCCCGGGACTGGGGGGGTCGGCCCCGGTCTCTCCCCCGCCCACCCACACCGCCCGCCCCCCGGGCTCCCGGGCGCCGCTCACCGTGAAGGGGACATCGCGGACGCTGCCCACGGAGTAGCAGTTGTCTCCGGGGTTGACAGCCCCGGTGAGGACCTGATGCAGATGCATGTCCGGAGCCGGGCTGGCCGGGGAATGCACGAGAGGCTTGACCAGCCCGCGCCCCGGTCCTCCCCCGGCCGCGAGAGCGCCGCCCCGCCGCCGCCGCCTCCCTCGGGGACCCGCCGCAGAGCCGCTCCGGCTGATCGCCTCACACTCCGTCCGCCTCCCCCCGCCTCGTCCCTGCCATGGGAGCTCCTCAACCGCCGACGCCGCCCGGGTCGCAGCGCCTCGGCGGCGGAAATGCCCGGATGGAGGCTCCCACCGCCCGCTGCACCGGCGCACCAGTGCGGGAGGGCGCGGGTGCGCGTGCGGCGGGGAGCGGAGCGGAGCGGAGCGTTCGGGGGAGACGGGCGAGCCGAAGCGAGCAGGGAGGCGGGGACGCTCCGCCCGAGGGAGCTAGCTGGGCGCGACGGTCAAGGGGGAGGGTAAACCCCTCCTCCCGCCGCTGGGCTCTGAGCTCGGCCCGTCTGCCCGGCCCCGCGTCTGCGCGTGCGCGCGCAGCGGTTTCCAGGGCAATTGCGCCCGCCGTGCGGATCCGCGGGCCGGACTGCGCGCTGCGCAGGCGTGCGGGGGTTCCCGGGGAGCCTCCGGGCTGCGGCCGCCGGCGGGGCGGGGGCGGGGGCGGGGGCCGGGGCGGGGCGTGCCGGGCGGGGGCCGCAGGGGGGCCACGCGCTGTCTGACCCGGGAAACACCGCATTTTTTTGTGTTTTGCCGCATTTAATCCTTTGCCAAATACGCTGGGTGAGGATGGTCAGTGAAGTTGACCTCAGGAGGACAATCCGTCACCGGGAAATTCCACCTCGGGAGATCTTAGATCCATCCCTAAGAGCTTTTTCCAAGTACAGTGCCTATGATATTTTTTTATTTTATATAAACAATAAAGGCATCTTCAAACTCGAGAGGCCGTCCTTCCCTGACAGCAAATTATTTTGCTCCCACCTATTGTCATGGTTGTTGTATGTAGACAGAGAAGGGCCCCTAGAGACGGGTGATTCCTCTAGAATAGACTCTTTTTTTTTTTTTTTTTTTTTTTTTTTTTATGCATGATGTCATGGATTCGCATAATCACCTGATTTTTCCAGGCTGCCTGCTAAACTTTGAGTGGTGGCTAGGGGGGTCAGATCCTCGCTCCAGGTCAATGCATCACAAATGTTTTACCCTACGCTGTGTAAGGAGTCATTGGGGACAAAGAAGGAGAAGAGATACCGAGGCACAGCTATCTATAAAGCAGGCAGAACGCCAAGTGTCGTGTCATGAGTGAGACACGAAGTCTTTGTATCACAGAAAAGGCAGAATATTTTTGGCAGGATGGAGGAACAAAGATCAGATGGATGTTAGGTAGGGAAAGGAAATGAAAGTTAAGGAGATCAAGGTATTCAGTAGGTAGCTTGTGGTTTGCCGGAAGGTGGCCTGCCTGAATGCCCCACTAACAAGCGTGGGTTGCGTTCTGCCTGGGGGTGGGGGAGGGAGGTGTCCTTCAAATGTTTATACAGTCAAAGCTGTTTTTAGGAAGATGACTTTGCACACACAATTAGGAGGGAGGGGAGGATTAGAGGCAAATCCCTGGGAGGAATTGGTCATTTTTCTGTGGAAAGGAGAAGGAGTCAAAGATAATTCTGATGACCTAGGGTATTTTCCTTTTCATTTAGTGACATGACTCTTCCTCCAATAGAGAAACCATAGAGCCACTTTTGGTTCCTTTCTCCTGCCTATATTTAAGGATCCCTTTTCGAAGACTCTAATTCTTGCCTCTCATTATCCCCACTGCCATTTACCTTCATTTCAGACCTAATCATTTCTCATTTAATTGCCACAACAGCCTCCTAACTAGTTTGCCTTCCATCTCTTGCTCTCCAATCCACCCACCACACTGCAGCCAGAGAAACCTTTTAAAGGAAAAATTCCTCTGCTTAAAAACCCCATTCCCTGCAGGCTAACATCTGAACTCCTTAGGGGGTCTGACTAATCTGTTCATTCCGGTTTCTCCCTAATCTTGTCACCTGAAGCTGTTCCTTCACAACCACTATGCTCCAGCCCCACTGAGTTATTTGCTGTTTCCAGATCATGCTGCATTCTCTTATGCTTCCTCATCCTGACTCACGTTCTTTGCTCTGTCTAGAATGTCCTTCCTCCTCGTCTGGACCTGACAAAATACAATTTAGTTTAAAAGTTACCTACTTAGTAAAGCCTTTTTATCCACCCCCAAATACCTTGAGGCTTCCTCCTATTGAAACACATATCACATAGCAATGTAAGTATTGTTTTGTTTTGTTTCTGGTTCTACTAGATATTAGATATTTTAGATATTTCAAACCAGGATCAGTATCTTACTTTCCCCATTTCCTCAGTGCCTGAATCATAGTACAGTACTGTACTTTGTTTGCTGACACACAAGATTTGAATGTGAGATAGAGCACCCAATTTTGCAGGAAAAATTTCTGGAGTAGAAAGTACCTTTCAAGGCTCTGGCCAGGTAGAGCATTGTCCTGATATGCCAAAGTTTCAGGTTTGGTCCCTGTTCAGGGCACATACAAGAATCAGCCAATGCATAAATACGCAGGACAACAAATTGAATCAATGCATAAATACTCAGGACAACAAATTGAATCAATGCCCCACCATTACCACCTCTCTCAAACCAATAAATAAAATTTTAAAGTCCTTTCATTATACCTGTATATGTACTGTTTAAATATTTTTATAGTGGTTTTGTGGAGGGAAGTATTACATGCTCATGTTAATACTAGAGGCCCGATGCACGAAATTTGTGCAAGAGTAGCCTCCTTCCCCCAGCTGCCACACGGGCTTCCCTCTGGCACCCAGAACCCGGGCTTCTCTCCCAGCCCTGGCTTCATCTGGAAGGCCGTCCAGAAGGACGTCGGGTGTAATTAGCATATTACACTTTTATTATTATAGATAGTATACTCTGTATAATATATTGGGTTCTAGGAAATCATAGGTTCTATGTATTTAATTATATACTATTATTTATCATGAATAAATATACTAAGCCACATAGCTTAAAAAAAATGCATATAGTGAATATATACCAGACAATAGCAACAACACACACAAAATGATGGATAAATGAAACCCCATGCTATGCATGAAGTTCCATGAAGGAAAATAGTGGAACTAGCAACTAAAAATCAAGCCATAGTATCAAATAAATTTGAGAGAATGTCTGCATATACAACATATATCAGTAAAAAATGGTATAAAGCAAGTCATTAAATACAATAAACTTAAATTCATTTACAAGAAGGTTTGACACATGTAGAGAAACATTTCAGTAAAAACTGGAACAAAACATACAGCAAAATAATAAATTTGAAGAAATTCCAACATAATGCTTACACTTAAAGGCAAATATTTTACTAAGTTTTTTTATACACATTGAATAACGGGGGAAATGACAAACTAGTGTTTTAGTGAATAATAGCTGCATAACAAGAAATGAACACTGTTTCAAAGTGTCATAAAGATTTTAATCTCCACCCTCAAAACAAAAATATTTCAAAGCTTGAAAACCATCTGAATTCTAGATTAATATCATAATTTTCAACCTTCACTGCATTAAAAACTAAGTCAAAACCATCATCAAACAAGAAATTGTAGTCAGATCATCAGGAACATTAATTCCACATTATTTTACACTGCACATCTGGCTCTCATTTTATGAATTTCTAGAAGTTTTGACCCATTTACACAGCTATGAAATTGTAAGGCTCTTTCTTTTTTTGGTATCAACTCGAAAAATCTGAAGCCTTCATACACCTGTTCCCTCTTCCGTCATGAATCCTTTAAATGACTTCTTGACTGCTCAGCATCTCAAGGTTGCAACTGGCAAGTTAAGTCTCTTGGATTTATAGGCAAGCCTTTAATAGTCTAATAGTAGCCCCACAACTAGGTTGCTGGGCCACATTTTAACTGTCCACAGTTTTATTTCTAACTCATTCATCAAACCTTTTCCATGGGCCTAAAAATAAAGATAAGATTCTTTTGATCTGGAAATGGCTTTTTTTTTTTTTTTACTAGAAAGAATATGTTTAGTGTCATTAACAAAACATGCCAATACAACTCTAAGATATTATTTCTCATGTCCACAGGTTTTAATAGTAGCATATGTTGTACCTTTGGGGTTGGGTTTAATGGAATATTGCATGTCAGAGGGACTTAGTTTCCCAGCAATAATCATATAACCATATACACTACTTATCTATTACTGTGTAACCAAAAACTTAGTGGCTATAATCAACAATAAATATTTATTATTTCACGGTTTTTGTACATCAAGTATTTGGTAGTAGCTTAGCTGGGAGATTCTAGTTCAGAGTCTCTCTTGATGTTGTGGTCAAAATGTCAGCTAGATAATAAATAAAAACAAAATACCACATATTGTATTATTTAATTTATTATTTTTTAAAATTTATTTTTATTGTTTTCAGAGAGAAGGGGAGAGGGAGAAATAGAAACATCAACGATAAGAGAGAACCTGATTGGCTGCCTTCTGCACACCCCTTACTGGGGATAGAGCTTGCAATCCTGATATGGACTGTGACCAAGAATCAAACTATGACTTCCTGGGTCATAGGTCCATACTCAACCACTGAGCCAGGCTGACCAGGCTGTACTATTTCATTTAGATTAACTTTTCTGAAAAGCGAATCTATTGAAACAGAAAACAGATTAGTGGTTGCCTGGAGCTGGTGGTAGAATAGAAAGTAACTGCTAATGAACATGAGGTTTCTTTGGGCACAATGGCAATTCTAAAATTAGATTGTGATCATGGTTGTACCACTCTCTAAATTTACTAGAAATCATTGAATTGTACTTAGTGAATTTTATGGTAAATTAACTATAACCTCATTAAAACTATCTAAAAAAGAAGTGTCAGCCAGGACTACAGTCGTCTGAAGGATTGACTGAGACTAAAAAGAATTTCCAAGATGGCAAGTTGGTCCTGCTGTTTGGCTGAGGGCCTCCGCTCCGCCCTATATGGTTCTCTCCATTGTGCTGCATGAGTGTTCCCAAGGCATAACAGCTGGCTTCCCTGAGAGCGGGTGACCCAAGAGAGAGACCAAAGTGGAAGCTGCAATGTCTTTTTTTTTTTTTAATATATATTTTATTGATTTTTTTACATAGAGGAAGGGAGAGGGATAGAGAATTAGAAACATCGACGAGAGAGAAACATCGATCAGCTGCCTTCTGCACACCCGTTACTGTGGATGTGCCCGCAACCAAGGTACATGCCCTTGACCAGAATCGAAGCTGGGACCCCTCAGTCCACAGGCTGTCGCTCTATCCACTGAGCCAAACCGGTTTTGGCTGCAATGTCTTTTGTAACCCAGCCTCAGAAGTCTCACACCATCACTTCCGCCATATTTTATTGGATACACAGACCAGCCATAATTTAGCATGGGAGAATATTTCCCAAAAGAGTGAGTAGCAGGAAATGAGAATCACTAGGGGCCACCTTGGACTAGCACACCACAGAACCCAAGGATTGTATCTTCAAGTGTTAGGGGGCATCTTTTGAGTCTTCTTATTTTTACCTACAGAATACCTGGAATTTCTACTCATAAATTGAGTGCCACAATATTTGATGTATCTGTTGTTATCAGTTCTTTATCAGTAAACTATATATTTTGAATAATGTATTGAATTTCCCAAGTGAGAAATGTGTTTGTTTGAGGCGTCTAATGCCATGTTTTTCAATATTTCCTCTAGTTTTCTTACAGATATCTAACAATTTTTCTTCAGCACACAGCAATGAAAGTCCTGATTTCCTATTACCAGTTCCTTTTGCAGGCTATTACCGTATTTTCCAGCGTGTAAGACGACCCCCTAAGTTTACAGTTAAAACATAGGTTTAGGCCTATATTCGCTGTATAAGACTACCCCCCACTTCAAAGAAAAGACTTACTTTGCCGTCAAGATCTGCAGGTAATTTTTGTGCCATTTTGGTCTTTTGCCCCCGATTTTTGGTTGACTTTTTTTCCGTTTCAAAAGTCGTCTTATACGCCGGAAAATACACTGAAATTGATGTAATAGGAATTCCTTCATTGCTTTTAAGTCAAAAGCTATAGTGGTGATGTATTTTTAATATTGAGGGAGTGAAATTTATCTATTTCTACTTAACAAACCACTCTGAAACTATGTGGCTTAAAAAAACAGCGGTCTATTATTTCTTTAGCTCTGTGGATTGGGTGGAGAGTTCCCCTGCTGGTTTCAGTTGGGCTCACTCATGCAGCTGTATTCATCTGAAGAGGGTCACCAAGGGTAGAAGGTCCTAGATGGGCTCATGGCTGGCAGTTGATGCTAGCTGGGATGCCTTGGTTCCGAGTCTCTCCTCCCCGCACCCCCAACCTTTCAACCTCCATAAGCCTAGACTGACTTTCATAGCAATCTCAGGACCAGTCTCGAAGGTTACACAGTCACTTCTATTATATGCTTTGGTCAAAACAAGTCACAGGGTCAGCAAAGATTCAAGGCCTGGGGAAATAAATTTCATCTTTTAATGAGAGGAACAGAAAAGTCACGTTGCAAAGAGATATTAGAGGAATTATCATAGCCATGTTTTTAAAGAGCCTTTATCACAGACCCAGACTCTACCTCTGATCATTTCTATGGCCTCTGATTTATTATTTTTGTTTGTTTGAAGTAAGAACACTACTTATAGGATGAAGAGTTTATATATTTTCTTGATGTCTTTGTCTGCTAGTGGCAACATCAAATTACTGTATTCTTGGTGACTATACCTCCGAATCTGAGCTATTGAATTCACCCCTTATTAAGCCTTTGGCTTTTTGTCTCTAGTATGGATGTATTGTACATAAGGAGAGATTTTTACACTTTTATAGGGGAGAAGGGCAGGAATGAATCTTGTAAACAGGTGATCTCTGATTTTCTTAAATATCAATGTTTAGCAGTTTCGCAAACCCATTTAAGTGAGAGCTTAAGAGGGAAGAAATTTTAAAAAAATATTTTATCATTTAAGTACTTATTATGTAAAGTAGAGAACACATAGCATGACCTGACCCCTGCTAACTTTTCCAACTTCATCTTTTGATATTCCTGATCTCTAAATATATGTTGCAATGACACTGACATGCTAGTAATTTGCTCTTTCAAGCCTCTGGAAACTCACTACTTCCCGTCTAGAAACTCCCTCACCACCATCACACCACCACCACCACCACACCCTTTGCCTAAATAAGTTCTGCTCTTCCTTAAAAATTTCAGCCCTAGCTGGTTTGGCTCAGTGGTTAGAGTGTCAGCCCACAGCCTCCATCTCTGGAGAGCTTTGCATCGAATTATGTTATATATTCCTACAAGTATTCCCTTCCCTTCTCTGCCTAGAAATCCAGGACTGTGTCTTTTGTTTTGTTTTTATTGATTTTTGGAAAGAGGAAGGGAGGAGGAGGAAGAGATACAAACATCAATGATGAGAGAGAATAATTGATCGACTGCCTCCTGCATGCCCCTTACTAGGGATTGAGCCCAAAACTCCAGGCATGTGCCTTTACCAGGAATCAAACCAGTGACCTTTTGGTTTATGGGATGGCACTCAACCAACTGAGCTACTTAGGCCGGGCCAGGACTGTGTCTTTTTTTTTTTTTTTTTTTTTTTAATATATTTTATTGATTTTTTCACAGAGAGGAAGAGAGAGGGATAGAGAGTCAGAAACGTCGATGAGAGAGAATCATTGACCAGCCGCCTCCTGCACACCACCCACCGGGGATGTGCCCGCAACCAAGGTACATGCCCTTGACCGGAATCGAACCTGGGACCTTTCAGTCCGCAGGCGGATGCTCTATCCACTGAGCCAAACTGGTGCCGGCCAGGACTGTGTCTTGATGACAGTTGCTGATTATCTTCCCTTATCTGCTTTCTCCTAATTAAAATCTCCAGTTATCAGCTGGTAAATAAATGCTGGGAATAAAGACTACATTTTCCAGCCAAAACCGGTTTGGCTTAATGGATAGAGCGTCGGCTTGGGGACTGAAGGGTCCAGGGTTCGATTCCGGTCAAGGGCATGTACCTTGGTTGTGGGCATATCCCCAGTAGGGGGTGTGCAAGAGGCAGCTGATTGATGACTCTCATCGATGTTTCTAACTCTCTATCTCTCTCCTTTCCTCTCTGTACAAAATCAATAAAATATATTTAAAAAAAAAAAAAAAAAGACTACATTTTCCAGCCTACCATGTTGCTATTTGATCATTAATTAAGTTCTGACAAATGAAATGGTAACTGAAGATGAGCTATATAGCAGTTTCTGGAAATTTTCATTAAATTTATGCTGTCAACAAAAAGAACTTGAATCTGAAATTTTTAGAAAGAATTTTATTCAGGTATTGTGAGAGCTATAAGAAGCCAAGAGTAGAGTTTCCAGAAGACTTGAAACAACATTCCAAAATTGTAATATTTTGGGGAAGTGAGGAGCACTTTTTAGTAACAGAATGAAATGTTTGATCTCTCTGAATCCATCTCGTTTTGGTTTCTTTCCAAGTGAGGATCCAAGTTCACTGAGAAGGAATTTATATATCTCATTCATTTATCAGGAACCAAAGGATAATTCTAAAAGATTAAAGAGACTCTTTTGTATTTTTTCTCATCTAAGATGCCACTGATTTTAAGACAATCATTATTGTATAGACCACAAGGAAAGATCAGAAACTGATAATTAAACTATGACACATTGCTTTCTTATTACTAAGGATATTTAAATTTATTGAAAGATCTCTTGATTTTTATCAAATTTATCTCTCTTGGGCATACATACATCAAAAAAGAAAAAGAAAATGTAAGCAAAATTAACGGATGAGAATGTCCTAAAACTCACTTTTACTCAGACTTCAGCTCTCCTGAGCCACTCATCACCTCAGAGTTGTCAACATTGGTTGTTTTTGTTTTGTTTTTCACACTATATCATTCTCTGTGCCATCAAAAGCATTAGCGTTGCAGAATTTCTACAATGGTGTTTCATGATTGTCTCTGGGATTCTCTCCCAGCTTCTGCTTCCCACTCTAAAAAATTGATGCACATGCACAGGCAATAACTCCGTCATGATGGTTGCCTGATCAACAGTGGCAATAGGAACCAAGAGGAACCTAGGGCTCTGGTTCCTGCATTGGCTGATGCTGGGCTAATTTGTAGAAGCTTTACCTGGAAAACCTGTTAAAATCTATGATTAAGCCCTAGCTGGTTTGGCTCACTGGATAGAGTCAGCCTGGGGACTGAAGGGTCCCAGGTTTGATTCCCATCAAGAGCAAATGCCCGTGTTGGGGTCTCAATCCCCAGTAGGGGATGTGCAGGAAGCAGCCAATCAATGATGCTCTCTCATCATTGATGTTTCTATCTCTCTCCCTCTATCTTCCTCTCTGAAATCAATTAAAACAAAAAACAAAAAAAACATGTACTTTTTAAAAAACCTAACATTAAGAGTTCTATTCCTTGAGATTCTGATTGAGTAGGCTGAGGTAGGGTTCTAATAAATACAATCCCAAGTAGATAAAAGTAACACAAGGACTATTGAAACATGTTGGGTTCAAAACCAAGATCTACCATTTGCCAATTGCTTGATCTGGAGCAAAGTAGCCATGCCACACACCCTCGTTTTCTAATCTTTAAATGGGGGTGATAGTAACACCTATCTGATGGGTTATTGTAAGAATTAAATAAATTAACACATATAAAACACCCAGGACACTGCCTAACATAGAATATGTGCTATCTAAGTGCTTAAGGTAAAATTTAATAATAATAACCAAGAAAATTTATTAAATTTCACAAATGCGCCGAAGCCGGTTTGGCTCAGTGGTAGAGCGTCGGTCTGCGGACTGAAAGGTCCCGGGTTCGATTCCGGTCAGGGGCATGTACATTGGTTGCGGGCATATCCCCGATGGGGGGTGTGCAAGAGGCAGCTGGTCGATGTTTCTCTCTCATCGACGTTTCTAGCTCTCTATCTCTCTCCCTTCCTCTCTGTAAAAAATCAATAAAATATATTTTTTTTAAAAAATAAAAAAAATAAAAAATAAATTTCACAAATGCATCTGTATCACTATGGAGACACTAGAAAGTCTAGTAAGAGTACTGGTAAAAGTAATCAAGACCATTTATTGAATATTTATTATGAACCAAGTGCTCAAAAAAATGGCATCTCCCCTTTGCCTCCTGTGTTTGCAGAATTCAATAAAGCTGGTTACTGTCCCCTAATTACATCAGTAGAAAAGATATCCATATCACTGAGCCGACTCAGGCAAACACTGTATATCTTTTATAATGATAGAACTTCACTTAATAAAGCATGTGATTGGGATGCTTAACTCCAGACTTCTTAAATGGGGCTCAGTCCCCACTGCCGGGCCCAGTGCTGCTGGAGGACAGGAATTTTGTTTCTTGCTTTGGATTGGGATCATTTTGTTTTTGCTCACGTCTACATTCTTTTATTTTCATTTCATCTTGTGGTGGGTCCTTCATTTCTCCTAAATTTATCTCACAAACAGGAAGAGGTAGCCCTTGATTCTAGTTCACCACGGTTGGGTGAACAAGCCTCTGCTCATTTCGTCCTTGTCTGTTGTGATCTTATAAGTGCCTTTTGTTTATTCGTTCTAATTTTTCTTCTAAGCAGTACTCTAATGTATGAATTTAGTAGTTTGTGTACTTCGTTGATGAACATATACTTTGTTGGAACAGACACTATTTTATTAACTTTCAGTGAGAAATGTGACACAGTGGAGTCGATCTGACCAGCCTATGCTGACCCTGTGGATTCACTACATGGGAAGCTGAATCTTTAGTGTGTCTGCATGAGTCTGGAATCAGATAGGACAAATGGAGTTTGGTAGATAATCCAAAAAGCCAATTATTAACAATGATATTCTGTTAGGAGGCTTGGCATAGGCTGGGTGAGTAAGGCCCCTATTTGCTTCAGGGACTCTCCTTTGTTTCTCCACAGCGGATTCCAGACCCTCGTGATTGACTCATATTAATTTTAATCTTGGGCATTTCCCTGTTTAAGAATGTGCTTTGACTGTCTCACCTGTTCTATTTAATTGAATTACCTGAAGCCTTCCCCCCCTCCCCTCTGCTTCCATTCCCTGTTCTAGGGTGGAGGACTTCCACATTAGCCTCACCTAAAGCATCACCTACAGGATTTATGGTGCTCCAGCCACCTGGAGGAGTCAGGATCAGCTCCCATCTCTGTCCTACTATGAAAGGTTTGCAAGAAGACATGAAAGTAAACAATTCTGTAGATGGCTAGGATGACTGAGGAGGGAGCTAACATAATCAAAATGAAAAATATTTTTTGAAAGAAAATTATTTCCAAATGTGGAAATTATACACAATTCAAATTTCAGTGTCCAAAAATAAAGATTTATTGAAGCCCATTAATTTATGGGTTGTCTATGGTGGGTTTGACACCCTCACAGTAGAGTTGAATAGTTGCCACAAGATGATATGGCTCATAAAACCTAAGATATCTACTATTTGTCCCTTGATGGAAATATGGACCCCTGATATAAGACAGCAAGTCATATCAATATCTAAGAGGAGAATGTTCTGGGGAAGAGAATGGCAGGAGCAAAGGTCAGGACTGTGGTTGGCTTGTGTTTAAAGAACTGCACAGAAGGCAGGGTGGCTAGATGGCAGGGAGCAAGAAGGGGGTGATAAGAAACTGCAGGAAATTAGAGCAGAAAGGACACTCTGGGCCACATCTTCTTGGGATAAGGATTTTAAGTGAGATGAGAAACCGTTTAAGGCGTTTAAAAAGGAAACGACATAATCTGACAGCTGGTTGCATAATAGACGGAATAGATGTGCCTGCAACCAATGTACATGCCTTTGACCGGAAGGGCATGGCATCTTAACCCGTATCTTTTGGATAGGAAAAAAACTATTGTCACTAAGTTTTAGCTGCAATTTAACATTTACTTCAATTATGTTTTATTGATTTTTTTACAGAGAAGAAGGGAGAGAAATAGAGAGCTAGAAACGTCGATGAGAAACATCGACCAGCTGCCTCTTGCACACCCCCTACCGGGGATGTGCCCGCAACCAATGTACATGCCCTTGACTAGAATCGAACCCGGGACCTTTCAGTCCACAGACTGACGCTCTACCACTGAGCCAAACGGGTTTCGGCAATATTTACTTCAATTATGAATATAGCCAACAAAACACAGTGACTTTGTCACTAACAGAAATCACAAATATTTTCATATCATATCGCAGTTGTTGCAATTATCTTGAAATGTTATTTATTAATATCTCTACTTATAAATTATTACTATACTTTCTACTAAATATTATTTAATGCATTAAAAAAATATATATTTTTAAAAAGAGTATAGAGCCCTGGTTGGTGAGGCTCAGTGGATTGCAGCAGCATCCTGTACACCAAAAGGTGATGGATTCAATTCCTGGTCAGAGCAGGAATTATCAGTCCGGGTGTGTTTGGTAACTGATCAATATTTCTCTTTCTGTCTCTCCCTTCCTCTTTCTAAAATCAATAAAATTATTTAAAGAAAAAAAGTATATAGATATACATTAGTATATTATATGTATCTACACTATTTGTACATATTACTATAACACACATTTGTTTTTTAGTTATTTTAACAACTATTTCAATGTAATTCTTTCTTATTTAATGCAATGTGTTTTACTTTATGTATTTAAAGACATCTGTCTGGATTCCATATGCATGACCAGCCTGCTAAAGAGGCCCAGGGCCCAAGAAAGGCTAGGAATGGTAGGAGGGTGGAGCATCAGGAGGACTAAATTGGAGAAGAGAGGAGTAGGTGGGTCCCAAATAACTACTTTAATCTGCCTGACACATAGCAAGCACTAAATACACATACATTTTTATTATTAGCACTTTGATGTATATCCTTGTGGTGTTTTAGCTGTGTGTGAAATATGCTACTTAGTGATCTGCATTTTTCACTAGGGTTTGAACTTCATGGGTCTATATAAAAATATATATATATATATATACATACATATATACATACATACATATATATATATATTTAGTAAATATACAGTTGATCCACTATATTCCTGGGTTTCACATCTGAGGCATCAATCAACCACTGATCAAAGCATTATTTTCCATCCATTGCTGGGAACCCTCAGTTGCAGAGGGCTGACTGTATGCACTGTTCTATGCCATATAGAAAGGACCTAAGCATCCAAAGATTTTAGTATCCACACGGGATCCTGTGACCAATCTCTCTCAGATACCATAGTTAAATTTGGGGGGAATTAAATGTTACACACACATTTTCAAATGTGTGGAGTTGGCATCCCTAACTATGAACATATGTTAGCATCCCTAACATATGTTGAAGGCTCAATTGTGTATGATAAATATCATTCTTTGTCATTACATTTTTAGTATCACTTTTTTTAATAATTTATTGATTTTTTAAAGAGAGGAAGGGGAAGGGATAGAGAGCTAGAAACATCGATGAAAGAGAAACATCGACCAGCTGCCTCCTCCACACCTCCTATCGGAGATGTGCCCGCAACCAATGTACATGCCTTTGACTGGAATCAAACCTGGGACCTTTCAGTCCGAAGACCAATGCTCTATCCAGTGAGCCAAACCGGTTTCGGCTTTAGTATCACTTTTAAGATCAAAGAGTAGTTAATTGTAGATACATATCATCATTAATCCTCAATAATTGGACATTTACATTTTTGTTTTTACTTTTATTAGAAAAACATGAGCCCTAGTTGGTTTGGCTCAATGGATAGAGCATCAGCCTGCAGACCAAATGGCCGCAGGTTTGATTCCGGTCAAGGACACTTACCTTGGTTGCAGGCTCCTCTCCGGCCCAGGCCTGGTCGGGGCTTGTGTAGGAAACAACCAATCGACGTGTTTCTTTCTCATTGATGTTTCTCTCTGTCTTTCCCTCTCTCCCTAAAAATCAATGGAAAAAATATCCTCAAATAAGGATTAACAAAAAATAAAAATAAAAAAATATGGTAAACAGCAGCATTAAATCTGCACATCCATGATTATTCAGGACATACTACTCAGTGTACTAGATAATCAGTCTCTTGAAGATTTCTACCTTAGCTTTCCTCCTAGTTGGGATTTCATCTTTCCTCCTTGGCTCACATATACATGAGCAACTGTCTGAGTTAACCCTCCTGGTTCAGCCTAAAGCCCAGGAGTTTCCCCATTATAGACACTCATTGGTCTATTCTATTCTGACATTCTACATAGAAGTAAAGCAACAGGAACCCAAACTAAATTCTTTTCTTTTTTTCCAAATTAAATTCTACTATCCACTTGGTGGCAGTATTTCCTAAATTTTTCAAAGAATATCTGGGAGGAAATAGGCACCTTCTGTTATTTCAAGAGTACTTTCCGTGTAACCTCAATCCCATAAAGTGATGTCCAATGTCACATGACTGGAAAGAGGTAGGATTGTTTCTGCAGATGCTTACTAGGTCAGTACAATGGTATGGTAATTCTAGAACTTTGCTTTGAGGGTTGCTTCAACAAATAGCTTCTTTTTAAAAACTTTTGTTAGACCTGTCTGGTGCTCTCAGTGGTTAGAACACTGAAGGGACAAGGGTTCTATTTCCACTCAAGAGCATGTACTAGGGTGGCAGGTTGATCCCCCGCTGACTCACATTGATGATATTTCTCTCTCTCTCTTTCTCTCTCCCTCTCCCTGCCTCCCTTCAACTCTCTAAAAATCAATGGGGGAAAAAATCCTCAGGTGAGCATTGACAAAGATAATAATAACAAAGGAAGAGAGAAAGAAAGGAAGAAAGAAAGAAACTAAGAAAGTTTGTGTTAATTTTTCTTATTAAAATATTAGGTTGCATGCCGAAACCGGTTTGGCTCAGTGGATAGAGCGTTGGCCTGCGGACTGAAAGGTCCCGGGTTCGATTCTGGTCAAAGGCATGTACCTTGGTTGCGGGCATATCCCCCGTGAGGGGTGTGCAAGAGGCAGCTGGTCGATGTTTCTCTCTCATCGATGTTTCTAACTCTCTATTCCTCTTTCTTCCTGTCTGTAAAAAAAAAAAAAAAAAAAAAAAAAAAATATATATATATATATATATATATATTTTTTTTTTTTAAATATTAGGTTGCAGACATTTTTTGAAATAGAGAAAAGAAGTCATATGTTTTTACTTGGATTCCTTTCAGGTTCTTTTTTAAAAGTTGTAATCAAACTGTACATAAAATTAACTTCTATTTCCTCTTAGCATTAATCAGGTTGAAAATTAATGTCCTACCTAATAAAGAGGGAATATGCTAATTGATCGTCACACCATCACAAATATGGCAGTGCCCATAGCCAATAAGGAGGGAATATGCTAATTTACTGTCACACCCTCAAAGATTGCAACACCCACATTTTCACATGAAAATATGAAAGCAATTTTGGACAAGAGAGGTAACATGAATCTATTTAACTTCTGAAGCTTTCTGAGTGTGAATACTGAGAAAGAAACCAGCCACACATGGTTACTGTTCACCTTCATCAAATTTGGTGAGTACAATATGATGAGAATTCTAGGAAGAGGCTCTGGGCAAAGCTTCAGCAATTAGTGCAAAGAATTTTATATTTGCAAGTCTGCATGAAAGACTCAATATTTTTCAGTAGAGATGAGTTGGAAAATTTCCTTTCAGAGGAATTGTGCTGAGCTGTAGTCTATTCAACTGTGAAGGCTGTTCAGTTACCTGTTGCAAATAAAACAAATGGTCTGACTTGTTTAATTCATTATCTACAATTCATTCATAAGCATATGGGCAGAGAAGGCACCAGTTTGGGTGGGGAGGCACCTCAAGCTTATAAAATTTTTGAGGCTCTCTTTTTAAAAAAGTAACAATACCAAATTGTGATATTGTTTTGTACGAATATTTATTTGGATGAGAAAATAAATCATAACAAATTACAAATCTTGAAAAGCTTACAAATACCCAAAACACTATAAAATAAAATAAAAACATAACAATTTCACTAACTGCCTGACATACCTGTATGCTATCTTTCTTCCCTCTTATTTTTGGGCTACAAGTTTTACACATGATATTGATTTTTATAGTATTAATATATAGAGAAAATATAAGGAGCACTCAATCTTTCCTATGGCATGATGGTCCAAACTTGTTTTAATTTCTGATTGTTGTGATACTTGAAACACACACACTGCATTGCTGCTACAGATTTATTTTATGCCGCACATACACAGGGATTCTGATAATACCTATTGTTTGGGGGAAAAAAAAGTGTATATCTAAAACTGTTTACTCAGCATTATGAGGTATATATTACTAAAAAGAGAGAGCTTCCATTTGGACTTGGCAAGGAGAACTGTATCTTCCATTTATAGTTTTACACTTCTACATGCTAGCTCTGGCTCAATATGGTTCTTTCTTTTTGCTTTCAACCTTTCTATGCCATTACATTTAAAGTATGGGCCTTGGGAGCAGCATATATAATAGTTGGGTTGTTTTTTCCCCACCTATTCTGATCATCATTTCTTTCAATCTAAGTGTTTAGTCCATCTGCATGCTCTTCATGTTGTACTTTGCAGCAGCATTGATCATCCCCAAGTTCCTCTGATATCCCTATGACTTTGTTTTCATCCTCTGTTGACATTCTTTGGTGCCAGAAGCAGTAGGACACACTCAATTCAATTTTTAAAAAAGTTTATGGCTATCTAAAGAAGAGCTAGATCTTTTCCCTGGGCCTTGGAAGAGGCTTTTACAAGCTTAAGAATGTTTAATTGGCTTCACAGTAAATCTGTCTTTGAGCATAGGAACAATGGCTTGAACAGAAGTAGGATAAAAGATCCACTTGTTTATCATTTTCCACTAACTGTTGAGAGAATCTGACGATATTTGAGTGGAGAGGACAAGAGAGGCAACTGGACTGTGGAACACCAGATCAGTATGTCAGGAAGTTCCTTTTTTCCTGCTGTTGTCTGTTGACCCCTGTTGGAATTTCCAGAACATAATGTTTTTAACTTTTTATCACCTCAATGTAAGAATCATAATAAAATAAAGGATTTGGGGGGGTTTGTGAATTTATGTGCATGAACAATTATACTTAGGTATAGAAATTAAATATTCAGATTAAATATATATATATATATATATATATATATATATATACACACACACACACACACACACAGAGCACTCAATCTTTCCTATGGCATGATGGTCCAAACTTGTTGGGATACTTGAAACACACACACTGCATTGCTGCTACAGATTTATTTTATGCCATATATATATATATTTAAATTCCCTTTATTTTAAAAAGAACAATGTTCAATAAAATGCAATGCAAAATTTCATAATATTTGGGTTGTCATTTTGTTATACACTGTAGAAGCTGGTAACATCTGTCCTTTATATGGAATTCAGAATTGCTAGAAATTATTTATACTCCTTATTTTTTCAAATAGCTTTTGGAAAAATCTTTGGATACTTTTTTGGTGTTTTTTTTTTTTTTTTTTTTTTTTGCAGGGGAGGAGGAGTGTTCTTTTGAATCCCAGTTACAGCTGATTTCTACCAGATGGGACATTGATCAGTGAAGGCCTGTCTGAAGAAAGGATATTTACCAGGATAAGGACAAGCTAACCATGTGAAGGAGCACTCCAGGTAGAAGGAAGAGCAAGTGAAAAAGGCCTGAGTTGAGGGAAAGTTTGTCATATTCTGGGAATGATATAAACAGCATGAAAGGAGATAAAAAGTGGTTATCTTCAATTTTCTCCCTCCCTCCAGATCCATCACCCACCCCACCCTGTGCCCAAGAAAGCTGACTGTAAGGACTGCGGGCATCAGTGGCTCCCTTGCCCTCTGGTTTCTGGTTGAGTGCAGCCACAGGGGGCACTGGTAGGAGATGAGAGGAAGAGAGGAGAGTGGAGTCAAGAGGTTTATTTTCCTGTCAGGGGCTCTGTCTACAGCTCTCAGGCCGTGGGTGGTAAAATGGCTCCCAGCTGTGACTAGGCACAGGGTGCTGCACATTCCACGTTGCTTCACCAAAGCTCCACAATTACCTGTGAGCAGATTTACATGTTTATTTTATTTTTATTTTTTATTTTAGAGAGAGTAAGGGGCGAGGGGGGGGGGGGAGAGAAACATCTATGTGAAAGAGAAATATTGATTGGTTGTCTCCTGTGTATCTAACCAACTGAGCCACATTGGCCAGGGCATGACTTACATTTTTAAAAGATCACTCTTGTTGTTTTAATAAAGTATGAACTGGAGAAATGATGATTTAGGGCAAAGGAAGGAAGCAAGAGAGATTTGACAATAACAGTTAAAATGAGAACTGACTTTAAAAATCTTGAATGTCTGGACACTGTTTGAGAAACACTGGACTCTAAGCTCCATTTACTCATTTACTTTTACAATCACTGTTTATGGGCCAGGCACTGTTATAGTCACTCAGGAGAAATAGATAAATCATATGTTTGAAAGAGATCAGTGATAAGGAATAATAAGAAAGTAGAGCAAGGTAAAGGGGTTGGGAGTACAGGATTGTAAGTGGGTGCAATTTTAAATAATTCATCACTGAGAAGGTGACATCTGAGCTAAGGCTTGGAGAAGGTGAGGGAATGAGCCATGTAGAGACTATTGCAGGCAGAGGAGGAGGTCACTGTAAAGGGTATGTCTGGCTATGTCAGGAGCAAAAAAGACCAGGGTAGCTAGAGCTCAGGGACCTCAAGGGGAGGGAGAAAAAAATAAGGTCATAGAGGCCACAGAAGCCTTATCATGTGAAGCCTTTCTTGGGGATTTTCTTGGGGAAGAGACAGCAGAGAAGAGTTTACTAATCCCTCCTCCGCTCTACCCCACCCCATGGGGAGAAGTGAGCACTCCGGCTCAGCCACCTTCTATCCACTGTCCGTGACTGACAAGAGGGGAAATTCATAATCACTCTTAGCTTCTCAGAATGCATTAGTCCTATTTAATTGTATCTAGGCAGTGTCTAGCAAAAAATGCTGGCCTAATTCTCCAATGTCTGTAAAGTGTTGGCATCCTAGGAGAAGAAAACTGAAACTGCACCATTAACCCTGCAGGGGCATTGGCAGCTAAGTTACTTGGGGTCCCCATGGCAGCAGCATGCTTACCGGGATGGCTGGAGGACAGGCTTTGGAGCACCAGAGCAAAGATATTGATTTTCTGTTCCACTGAGGAAGATGTTTAATTGTATTTTCAGAAACCTTTGGGAGAAAAAGAGGAAAGAAAAACAGTCTCTCTTATTACTCTCTCCACTTGTAAGCAGTAAATTTAAAATAAACCTTTTTAGACCCTGGCTGGTGTACTCAGTGGTTAGAGTGTGGACCCTTGAATCTAAGGGTCTCCAGTTTAATTTTGGGTTAAGGGCATATACTTGGGTTGTGGGTTCACTCCCCACAGATTGGCTAAAGCTTCCATTGAAACTAGGTTGCAGTTTAACTTCCCCCTCTGCCAAATCCTGCATCTATCCCAGTCTTTCCCTTCCATACTTGTTGGTTCAAGAGCATATCCTAATAAACTCCCTGTATGTTCATCCCCTTTTCAGGCTCTGCTTTTCAGACCCTCTGACAGTTGGCCTTCCTAAGAACATGGCTTCTTAGCAAAGATATGTTTGTAAAGGGCTGGGTCCTGATAATAAGGCATTCCAGTGGAGAATCACAGTTGGCAGAGTGGCTAAGAGTTCTTTCAGGGGCTGGCAGCTCCTGGTTACTGCAAGACTTCATGATCCCCAATGTGGCACAGCCATAATCTCAGCATTTGAAGACTGAAGGTAGCCAGACAACCTTCTGTCACTTCACTGTGTGTAAATGGATTTCCAGGTAAGAAGGGCTGTAACAAGGGCTGAGAAATGAAAGATGAGTAAGACAAGGCCCTATCCCTGGAAGAGTTTACAGTTTAGTGGGATAGCCAGATATGTAAACAGATAATTACAGTGAGAGGTACAATTTTATAGATATATGTATAAAATATTTCCTTAGGAAAAAAACATGCGCCAAAAGGACATATACCAAAAGTTAGCAGTGATTATCTCTATCAGAAGATGTTTTCCCCTTTTGTTTATCTGTATTTTCAGAATTTTTCCTTGAATATATATTTATTATTTTTGAAGTAAGAAGAAAAGAAGCATGTACAAAAAGCAGCACCATGGGGTGCATGCTGTATTGGAAGTGTGCACAGTATTCTGAGGAAGCAAAGAATGTCTGGGGAAGTCAAAGAAAACCTGGCAACCTCTACCTTTCCAGTCTCACACTTATATGTGTCTTTCACCTTCCAACCCAAGCAATGCATGGCCTTCTTTGGATCCTGGTCCAAGCAAACCAACTGTAAAAATATTTATAAGGCAAGTGGGAAATTTGTACTCTGCCTGGATATTTGATGATACTTAGGTAGTATTATTATTATGAGGTATGATAATGGTATTACAATAAAGTTGGGGGGGGGGGAATCCTTATCTTTTAGATAAACATCCTGATACATTTGTGGATGAAGTGACATGAAATCTGGGATTCTTATGGGTAAATAATCCATTGGGGGTGCAAAGTGATTGAAAATAAAAAAGAAAAGTCATAAGTTAATGACTATTGAAGTTGGGAAATGAATGCATGGGAGTACATTCCAATATTTTCTCTACTTTTGCCTTTGAAATTTTTATAATAAAATATACAACAATAATTAAATAACAATAGTATCTATAATAAATAAAAAATCCTTCAAATATATCTTCAAGTCTCACTCAAAAGGCATCTTCACTCATGAATGAGCAAGCAACAATCAATCCATGTACTTGTTGAAGCCTATGCAACCAGCACTCAGCTCACTGGGCATTGCATGTTGTCTGTCTTATAATCATCTGATCTGTGCCAATAACACTTGTCTTACAATTTCAACATATGTCTTTTATATTATTTAACCATTATAGTGTGCTTACACACAATAATCAAATATTTTAATCTTTATATTATTAAGAAAAGTGGCATCTTTTCTTTGAAACCTTTCTTTTTTACCTTAATTTTTTTAAAAAAAATATTTTTATTGATTTCAGAGAGAAAAGGAGAGGGAGAAAGAGATAGAAACATCAATGATGAGAGACAATTATCAATTGGCTGCCTCCTGCACACCCCACACTAAGGATTGAGCCTGCAACCTGGACATGTGCTTGGACCAGGAATCAAACCATATCCCCTTGGTTCATAGGTCAAAGTTCAACCGCTGAGCTATGCCAGCTGGGCTACCTTAATTTTTTATTATGAAAAAATTTAAGTATTTACAAAAATAGAGAGAAGATTATAAAAAACTCCTCTATTACTAATCACCCAGATTCAGTAATTATCAATGTTTTGAAATACTTGTCATGTTTGTTTTTTGAAAAAGTAGAATTGTGTTAATGAAAATCTTATACTGTTTTTCATTTCACTCAAAAGCTCTAAAAATATCAATATTATCTTACATTGTGAGGTAAACAGCGCCTGCCATCTCTGTTTTAAAGAAGAGGATACAGGAAATTTACTCTTAACTCAGCTGGGATTATAAATTGTGATTTAAAGTTTTTAAATGCAGTATACTGGGATAATAATGCTATGTTATCCCAGCCAAGAAACAAATATTTGTTTTAAAGTAACTGTTAGATTAAAAGTACTCTTTAGTTTCTTAAAGGAAATATTGAATGACTTCCAAACTCAAAAACCCCCAGAAGGAGGGGAATGTGTTTGCCAGCTTGTTTGTTTGTTTGTTTTAGGTCCTTGGATGACTCGCTTGCTCCTTGAAAAGCCGGGGTGCAGAAATAAAAGGCCTGATTGTGCTGAATCCTTCTCTCTGTCATTATTCAGGCTGGTTCCCAGCATGCTGCAGTCCAAAGGAAAGGGTCCAAGCACTATTTAAAAAGCAGAGACTAAAGAGCTTCCTCAGCACTCTGCTCACATTAGTATTGCTTGCTTTCATCTTTAAAAGTCTTTTATTAAACAGTAACCTCAGTTGCTGGGAATATCCTCAGAATATAGGAAGCACCTGCTTGACCTAATTATGAAGAAAAATGCTTTTCATCACTATCCCTTCTCCTCAAAGCGCCCTGGAACAATCAGATTTTAAAGCATAATTGAGTGCTGGGGAAGAATTTTACAGAAGTGCAGCTTTTTGGTGGTGGTGGTAGTGGTGGTAGGGGTGGTGAAGTGGCAGCTGTCCCTTTTGGTGAAAATGGGAAATTTTAGAATAAAACCGACCCTTGCTGTTCACTTAACCAGGACTGATGAAGACATTCGCTCTTAGGGTAAGAGTCATTTTTTTTTTTTTAAGTTCTGTTTCAGCATCTAGGAGTGACAGTGTGTTGCAGCAATCTCTTTGAAAGAATGCTTCTTGAATTTCCCAATTAAAAAGACTCCATAGAGCTGAGACAAAAAGAGCACCCAGGGATGCTTGATATGTCATCCAAATCACGAAAGGCAGGGCTTTTCTAAGGATTGTATCTACCTTTTAACACAATGTGGAACTGGGGCAGGGGAGGGATTCTGGTACAGATGTCCCAGAATGATCTCAAAGGAGAACCCTTCACACAGATTCTCTAGCTTTTCTTGACAGGTGCACACGGGCAGAGAATGTATTTAGTCCTCGAGGCAGTGTTTACTCGGGGAATTACGACGATGGTGTCCAAGCTTAGGGCAATCGAGGTGACCCTGAGTGCAGGAGCAGCCCTGGGACTGCGGCACAGAAAATACGCTAGCCGATCTGTCACCCTTCCCCCTCTCCTTTCCCAGGAGATTGGAGTAGCGTTGGAGTCGCTGACGCCATCCTTTCCCGCCTCTGGTTTGCAGGGAGCATGCGCTTCCTTCCACATTGGGTCTCAAGGAGAGTAAGCCTACGCCCTAGCGGCTCCGCGGCGGGCTCCGCGTCACAGGAACTTCAGCACCCACGGGGCGGACAGCGCTCTCCTCCACCTGAAGACCTGACTCCCAAGCGCCCAGAACCCTTTCTAGTCTCTTTAACTCGCTAGCTAGCGGCGTCAAGCCCCACCCCGGGCTGGGTTCCCATCACTCCTCGACTCCCTGCACCCGCCCTCCTAGCTCTTCCTGTTTTTTACTCTTCTTTTTCATTCATAACAAAAGACACCGCTCCGGGAGCCCGGCGCCAGGCTGTTTCCGAGCCAAGAGTGGAAGAATGGGGTTCCTTTGGACCGGCGCTTGGATTCTGGTGTTAGTGGTCCACAGCAGCCCAATTCAAGCTTTCCCCACACCGGAAGGCAGCCAAGGTACGTGGACACTTTCCTTCCCACTTCCCTTTATTCGCCGCGAAAACGTAAAGCGTGGAATAATAATACATGAGCTGCAAATCTTACCTTGCCTCATTTTCTGATCAGATCGTATCTGTGCATATTGACAGAGAAAATCCGTTCGAATTTAGAGAGAGATCCCCCCGCCCTCACTTTTTATATGATAGAGCAATATCCTGGATTGTTTTTGAAAGATTTTATTTTGCGATTGGGAGAGGGGGGCTTTCTGCCTAATAAAGTGGCTTGGGTTGTTAGGTTTTGTTTTGTTTTCTAGTTGTCTTACCATCTTTCTCAGACACTCGATTCAGAACAAGGTTGGGGGAGAGGGAGTTTTTAATGTGCTAATAATGCCAATCTAAATTATGCTCTACTAATTGAAAACAGCTGGTAAGCCAATTGTTAGAACTATATGTTAGTTTCTGGTAAAAAAAAAAACAAGTATAATTCTATTAACTCAGGAAACACAGCAGAATAGTAAGCAAGGCAATATGATGGTCATTGTTATTGTATAATCTTGATTATCTTTGTTAACATATATTTCTGTTTCATGGTTTGAAATATGTCTCCTAATATTGGTTTTTCTTTTTTAAGATTTTATTTTAAAGAGACATATTGTGTCTGTCCAAAACACAATAAAACATATATTTGTGTTTATTCTAGACAAACCTGTACACAATAAAGAATTAAGTGCAGAAAGACCTTTAAATGAACAGGTAGGTAAAAAAAAAAATTTATTTCAATTTATTTTAGTTATTATAATTTAATGTAATTACGTTTTGACATTTTAGCCATTTTGAATTCACAAACTTCAGGGGATTGATATTAAGTTGACATAAACTAGGATGGGCATTATAATTTTGGTAATATCTGTATAAAACATAGAGTTGACTATATAATAATCCATTAAGGTCCACTCTATTGTAAGATTGCTTAATTTACCAGAGATTTACTTTTCGTCAATAATGTAGGAGAAGGGGATTAATACCTATATACCATCAGCCTTTTTATTTTATCTCACCTACTCCTTATGATGATGCTTTGAAATTATCTATATTTTACAAACAAGAAAACTAAATCCTATGGAGATTAATTATTTAGCTGTCAAAATTAGTAAGAGGTGGAGCAATGATTTAAAACCAGGTCTATATCCTCTTTGTTTCACAGATTGCTGAAGCAGAAGCAGACAAGATTAAAAGCATATACTCTCCAGGTAAAAAGAAACTATTTCGGTGTTAATTTAAGTGATGTAGGCTCTGAGAATTGTAAATTAAATAGATATTTTGGGTTTGGGCTTTTATTTCAGAAAACAAGCCAGGTGAAAGCAATTATTCCTTTGTTGATAACTTGAACCTGCTAAAGGCAATAACAGAAAAGGAAAAAAATGAGAAAGAAAGACAATCTGTAAGAAACTCTCCATATGATAATAAATTGAACATGGAGGATGTTGATTCAACCAAAAATCGAAGATTAATTGATGATTACGATTCTACTAAGAGTGGACTGGATCATAAAATTCAAGGTAAATGGGTGGGGGAGGGGGATGTTGATACCTATGTTCTCTAATTTGAACTCATTGTGGGTTAGGAGAAAGTCATATATATATATATATATATATATATATATATATATATATATATATTTTATTTATTTTTTTTTAAATATCTCTTATATTCTCACAATACTCTATTAATCAGGTCCAAACTTGAGATAAAGCTCAAATTTACTGGCTATGTACAAAGCCCTAGCTCCACAGAAGCCTAAATTTTATTTGTTCTTTAAAGGTCCCTTTACTGCTACTTTGAAAATATTTAAATCTACTGTCTATGTTTTATGCTATTTAATATTTAGCATTTAATATTTTCACTATTAGTACCAACAAAATATCATAATTATCAAATAATTAAATCAACAATATCTCTTTCCCAATGGTGAAATACCCATTACTCCCTTTGCAGGGTTCTCTTTCTAGCCATAGCCTTTCTCTCTAGGTCATTCTAACCTTTCCATGGCTTCTCCTTCAGTTACTGTCTAAATCCTGATGTCACATATCACTAGTCTAGACTTTTCTGAGCTATAGATACATATATACATACATACATACATTATAATACATATATATGTATATATCTGTATATAAATGTATATAACTACCTACTTAATATTTTGCTTTAGAAGTCTCAGAAGCACCTCAAACTTAGCATGGCCAAGGTTAATCTCGTAATATCTGTACACCTTACAATCTCGCCCTCTTTGAGTGCTCTTTCTCTAAGAAATACACTACTTCCCATGCAATTTTTTCAAGACAGAAATCTAGAAATCAAACTACTTCTCTTTTTCCTGGCCCCTCAAATTGTAATCCACCAATCTTATCAATGTCACCTCTGTGTCTGTCAATGTTTTTTCTCTATTTCTAATCACCAATCTCTAATCATGTCTCACTTCAACTCAGCAAACTCTTCCACTGGATCTTCCAGCATCCGCTCTGCCCCTCTCCAACTCATTTTTCATGCAGCAGCCAGAGTGATCTTTTCAACACACAAACTCGTTACTCTTTTACATAAAACCCATTAATAGATCCACATTTTTCTTGGGATAAAAATCAGAATCCTTAACATGGCTTCTGTAGTCCTGCATGGACTGGTTCCTGTCTACTTTTCTAGATTCATCAAACACACATGATCTGATTAAAAAAAAAATAAATAAAAAAAAATCTTGTCCCCTTTCTTCATGGCACTTAAAGCAATTTGCTATTTTAATTCCTGAGTGTGACTACTAAAGATTTATCTTTTTGTCCTAAACTAAACTAAAAACTTCACAAGAACAGAGTCATTGTAGCCCCAGTGTCTGGGTGGTTATGAATTTATTGCATGAATTCATAAATGAATGAATGAATGAATGAATGAATGAATGAATGAATAAATGAATAAGAAAAGAATACATGAGCCGAAACCAGTTTGGCTCAGCGGTAGAACATCTGACTGCGAACTGAAAGGTCCCGGGTTTGATTCCGGTCAAGGGCATGTACATTGGTTGCCGGCACATCCCCGGTGGGGGTGTGTGCAAGAGGCAGCTGGTCGATGTTTCTCTCTCATCAACGTTTCTATCTCTCTATCTCCCTTCCTCTCTGTAAAAAATCAATAAAATATATTTTAAAAAAGAAAGAAAGAAAGAAAGAAAGAAAGAAAGAAAGAAAGAAAAGAAAAGAAAAGAAAAGAAAAGAAAAGAAAAGAAAAGAAAAGAAAAGAAAAGAAAAGAATACATGAGAGAATAAATGAACTATTAGGCATTGAAAGAGAGTGTGTTTTCCATCCTGAATACTATTGCTTAGAAGTGACTGCAGATTGTCTTATATGTCCTTGCTCTGCTCCATGGCACAAGTGAATTATGCCAATTATTTCTGCCAGAAAACAACTGCCAACTTTTATAAGCTATCACAGTCTGAGGAGATTTCAGATATACTATGTTGTGCATGTAATAAGGTGGGACAGATGGTTTATATTTTGACAGATTTTATATTGCATACTACTCCTAGAATTTTTTTTTCTTGAATTCTACATTTTAACCTAAAATATGTTGGCTAGAAATAGACACTGGGCATTGCTGTATACAAAAGAGATTAAACTACTTTGATCTGACATTTGATTTAATGAAATTTCAAAACAGTCTAATGTTAGAATTTTTTTGGTCAAACCAATTTTGAATCTATTTGTGATCTGATCACTATCTTGAGCAACTTATTTTTAAATTATTCAACATTTTATTACCATCCCAGATGGGTTCCAAATACCAAGTGTCAGTCCTAATGGCTCTAGGTTTCCCTTAGGAGTCATTTTAAATGGACTTACGATTACAGATAAGATTCTTGGAGAGAAATGATTTATGAGTGAATTTCTGGTCTCCTCTCATACTCTGGAAATCCTGGAAACAGCATTTGATAGCACCAAAGTGACTAGAACTCAGAGGCATGCAGACTTACACCCCAGAATGGAGGGGGGACGTAACTTTTGTAGGGTAATTTCACATCTTTAGGAAACCTCGAAATGGGTTGTGATATAGGGCCTATCAATTCTCCTTTTCAGTGTGCTCTGCACCATGTGTGATTTAGGAAATTTTTTCATAAAAGTTTCTTTTATGAAGTAGTGCTTCCAGGCTCCTGTGAGCATTCACCAGACAAATGTTCATTGTGCAATTACTATGTATCAGACTGTGAACTAAACCAGCAATTTTCAACCTTTTCCACCTCCTGGCTCACGTAAACTAATTACTAACATTCTGCAGCACACCAAAAAAAAAATTTTTTTTTCTCATCTGAAATATAGGTAGTTTTAATTCATTCACAATGGCTATTGTTGTATTGGCTATTGTCATTTTTTTCTTTATTTAAAAATAAATCTTTTATATTTCAGATTATTACAGTTGTTCCTCTCCCCCCACCCCCCAATAGCTCCCCTACACCTGGTTTCCACCCCACCCCATGCCCTTACTCCACTGTCCTCTTCCATAGGTGTAAGATTTTTGTCCAATCTCTTCCCGAACCTCCCATATCTCCTTTCCCCTGAGAATTGTCAGTCCACTCCCTTTCTATGACCCTGATTCTATTATATCCACCAGTTTATTCTATCCATCAGATTTTTTATTCACTTGATTTTTAGATTCACTTGATAGATATGTATTTGTTGTCACTCTGTTGTTCATAATTTTTGTCTTTACCTTTTTTTTCTTCCTCCTCTTCTTAAAGAATACCCTTCAGCATTTCCTATAATACTGGTTTGGTGATGATGAACTCCTTTAGCTTTTTCTTATCTGTAAAGTTCTTCATCTGATCTTCAATTCCAAATGATAGCTTTGCTAGGTAGAGTAATCTTGGTTGTAGGTTCTTGCTAGTCATCACTTTGAATATTCCTTGCCACTCCCTTCTGGCCTGCTTATTTTTTGTTGAGAAATCAGCTGACAATCATATGGGTACTCCCTGTAGGTAACTAACTGCTTTTCTCTTGCTGCTTTTAATATTCTCTCTTTGTCTTTTACCCTTGGCATTTTAATTATGATGTGTCTTGGTGTGGTCCTCTTTGGATTCCTCTTGTTTGGGGTTCTGTGCGCTTCCTGTCCTTGTAAGTCCATTTCTTTTACCAGGTAGGGGAAGTTTTCTGTCATTATTTCTTCAAATATGTTTTCAGTATCTTGTTCTCTCTTCTTTTGGCACCCCCATAATTTTGATGTTGGTATACTTTAAGTTGTCCCAGAGGCTCCTTACACTATCTTCAATTTTTTGGATTCTTTTTTCTTTTTGTTTTTCTGGTTAGGTGTTTTTTGCTTCTTCGTATTTCAAATCTTTGACTTGATTCTTGCCATCCTCTAGTCTGCTGTTTGATCTCTGTATATAATTCTTTATGTCACTCAGTGTATGCTCAATTTCTATTTTTTTGTTTGTTTTTTCATATCCTTGGGGCACTCACTAAATTTGTCGGCCTTTTCTAGAAAATTCTCGAGAAACCTTATAACCGTGGTTTTGAACTCTATATCCAGTCATTTTATTTCCTCCATTCCTGTCATTTGTGATGTTTCTTTGTCTCCACATTTTGGCTACTTCCCTGTGTTGATAGGCTTTATGTGCTAGGTGTCCTATAGGGCCCAGTGGCTCAGCCTCCCCAATTACCTGAGGTGGACACTCTTGGTGAAATCCTTTGTGGGCTGTGTGCACAGTCTTGTTGTAATTAAGCCTTGATTGCTGTTGGTATCACTGGGAGGAATTGACCTCCAGGCCAATTGTCTGTGAGGATCAGCTGTGTCTACAATGAGAGAACTGCTGTGCTAGAGACACCCTTATGGGGCAAGACTTGCTTCAGTGGGGCTTTGGTGCTCACTGAATCTGTCCCCTGAGTGTGTCCCTTATGGATCTGAGGAGTTGTAATCTGGATGGTCCCATTCTGACCACTGGGTACACTAGCTCTTGGATCTCCAAGGAGATGCTAATTTAGCCTCTGCCTGAGGCCACCCAGCAGGAGCTACAGAGAGATCTGCAGATTGCTCTTCTTGGTTTGGAGTTTGGAGGTGCCCAGATGAGGCCCAGCTGTGAATCAATGCAAGCTGCTATGGGGCCTTCTTTTGCATGTTCTGGGTCTCTCTGACTCAGCTGCAGTTTGTGAGGTAATTTTAGATTCCAAAGGAGTAGGCCATTCATATGCAAAAGCCTCTGTGTACAGCTTGAATGGGGAGGAGTCTCAGGGCAGAGCAAACAGCAATGGCTTCCCATCAGCCCTGCCCTAAGAGGCCCCTGGGCCTCAGTATTCCGCAGTAATTGCTGCAAGCACCTCTGAGGGAAAGCTGCCCTCAAGTTTCGCCTGCTGCCTGACAATCTAGTTTCTCCCTGTATGAGTCTGGGTTTCCAGAGTCTCACCAGGAACTGGAGTTTAGAGCAGTCGGGAGCTTGTGTCTCCCTCCTGATTAAAAAGGCCAGCCACATACTCAGTTGCCAGCTCTCTTCGTGCATGCCTCCATACCTCTGCCTTTACTTCCACAACTCCTCTGAATCTAAGTGTGCTTTTCTCTTTCCTTCTAGTTGTAGAATTTCCACTCAGCCAGCCTTCCTATGGTTCTGCATGATGTCCATTTTGTCTTTTAGTTGTAGGTTTGAAGTGGCTGTGGGAGGCAACAAGTTCAGGTTGTTGAAAGCTGCCCTCAGGTTCTGGCCCAATGCCAAACAGTCCAGATTACCTATGCCGCCATCTTGGTTTCTCTAGAAAATTCTTGAGTAACCTTATAACCGTGGTTTTGAACTCTATTCCAATAGTTTGCTTTCCTCCATTTCTTCCATTTGTGACTTGTTTTGTTTTGTTTTTTGTTTTTTGTCTCCACATTTTGGCTGTTTCCCTGTGTTGATAGAGTGGCTTTGTGTGCTAGGCGTCCTATAGGGCCCAGTGGCTCAGCCTCCCCAATTACCTGAGGTGGACACTCTTGGTGCAACCCTTTGTGGGCTGTGTGCATAGTCTTGTTGTAATTAAGCCTTGATTGTTGTTGGTATCACTGGGAGGAATTGACCTTCAGGCCAATTGTCTGTGAGGATCAGCTGTATCTACAATAAGAGAATTGCTGTGCTAGAGACACCCTTATGGGGCAAGACTTGCTTCAGTGGGGCTTTGGTGCTCACTGAGTGTGTCACTTATGGTTGGGAAGAGTTGTAATCTGGTATGGCCTCACACTGACCACTGGGTACATTGGCTCTTGGATCTCCAAAGAAGTGGCAAAATCAGCCACTGCCTGAGGCTTCCCAGCAGGAGCTACAGAGAGATCTGTAGATTCCTCTTCTTTGTTTGGGGTTTGGCAGTGCCCAGATGAGGCCCAGCTATGAAGCAATGTAGGCTGCTGCTGCAGAGCATTAGGCCTTCTTTTGGAGGCTTTGAAGCTCTCTGACCCACCCAGCTGCAGTTTAAGTTTTAGGTTGCAAAAAGACAGACCATTCATATGCAAAAGCCTCTGCCCACAGCTTGGGTGGGGTTGTAAACTGGATGGGAATCACCAGGGCAGAGCAAACTGCCAGTCGTCCTGCTCCAGAAGGTCCCGGTCTCTGTGTCCTGAGGTCCCATGGAGTAACAATGATCGCAGCAAGCACACTGAGAGAAATCCGCCCTCATGTTCTGGCCCAATGCCAGACAGTCCAGTTTTTCCCTGTATGAGTTTCTCCCAGAGTTTCTCCCGGAACCAGAGTTCAGAGCAATCAGGAGCTTGTATCTCCCTCCCAACTGAAAAAAACAACAGCGCACCCCATTGCCAGCCTGTTCACATGCCTCCATACCTCTGCACTTCTGCACCTCCATACCTCCTACCAGTCTCAATATGCTTTTTTTATTTCCTTCTAGTTGAACTTCCACTCAACCAGTTTTCCTGTGGTTTTGGATGATACTTATTTTGTCTTTTAGTTTTGATGTGGTTGTGAGAGGCAGCAAATACAGGTTTTTACCTATGCTGCCTTCTTGGTTGTTCTCTGGCTATTGTCACTTTTTAAAAAATATCATTGATCCTCTGCCTCCTGCATGCCCCCCAGAAAGAGAGAGAGGGAGAGAGAGAGAGAGAGAGAGAGAGAGAGAGAGAGAGAGAGAGAGAGATCAATGATGAGAATCATTGATCCTCTGCCTCCTGCATGCCCCCCACCAAGTTTCAATCCTGCAACCTGGGCATGTGTCCCTGACTGGAATCAAACCCAGGACCCTTTTCATCCTGCAGGCTGATGCTCTATCCACTGAGCCAAACCCGCTAGGGCTATTGTCATTTTTTAATTTGACACTCTAAGGGAGAAGAGGTCAGTGCCCCTGACTAAACAGTCAGGTATTGCATATGTTTTTTTTTTTAAATTCTTGTGGCACACAGGTTGAAAACCACTGAACCAGACAATAAGCTCTGTGCAGTTAGGGACCAAGCCTAAACTCTTTGTCACTCTATTTCCAGTCCTGGCTTATATTAAGACTTTCATAAAAATGTATTGAGCAAATGAATGTCAAGTGCCATATTAGATGCTGGAGATTCAAAACATAACTTGGCAAAACCTAACCAAGCAGAACATGGCCCTTTTACATTCACTTCTTAGAATGTTATAGCTGCTTTTAAAAAGTTATAAACGTTGAACTCATATTTGGCTTCCTCTTGATGGTCTACACAGAGTGTGAAATACCCCTTCACCAGCATCAGAGTAGTCATTCTGAGTTATTCTGTCCATTTTAGAGGAGCCAGGGGAAAACAAAGGAAGGTAAGGAGCAAGGCCCGATGGTTGTTATTGGCCCCATCCAACGAAGCTCTGCTAAGGGAGGCCTAAGTTCTTGGTTCAAGGCAATAGAGAAGTGCAGCAGAGGAAAGAGGCCATTTCTTGAGTGTTGCTAATGCTCTTCCTGTTGTGAATTAAATGTACTGAAAGCAGTCATCTCAGTTATTTATTTCCCTCCCCATTTATCCCTTGGGGTCTGAATAAAGGAAGACTATTGGTAGCTCCAGCAGGCAACAAATAGTCTTTATTTTTCAGATCCTGAGGATAAGTGAGAAAGGAAATAAATTCTTCTAATTCTGCATAGACCCAGGCAGTTTCTGCTCCACCTATTCCCAACAGTCTGACCTGTAACCCACAAATGGAAAAAAAAAAAAAAATCGCACTGAACTGATAATGGGTCTCTACTTCTGAAAAAAAAAAAAAAAAACACACACAAAAAAACCCACAAAACAGATGATGAATCCAATTTTCAGTCAGCCAGGAGAGGAACTGACTTTACAAAATGTTTGTGTTCATTAGTCACTTTAGTTCATAGGGTTCAAAGGGACCAGAGTTCATGTGTTGGTTGACAGTTCAGTAACCCCAATATAATGCCAGAAAACTTCCAGTCATCCTGGCATAATCACACTATTTATTTTCCTTGGCTTCTTTCCAAACAACAAGAAAAGAATCAGACGAAGCCGGTTTGGCTCAGTGGTGGAGCGTCGGTCTGGGGACTGAAAGGTCCCAGGTTCGATTCTGGTCAAGGGCATGTACATTGGTTGTGGGCACGTCCCCGGTGGGGGGTGTGCAAGAGGCAGCTGTTCAATGTTTCTCTCTCATCGATGTTTCTAGCTCTCTCTCTCTCTCCCTTCCTCTCTGTAAAAAATCAATAAAATATATTTAAAAAAAAAAAAAAAAAAAAAAAAAGAATCAGCTCAGGCTGCATAGATTTCCATCTCCACAGAATCAGAAAGACCATGGACAACATTTCTTGTTCGAATCCCCAGAAGCCATGGAAGAAAGGGGCAGAATCAGAATAGAAATACTAGGTTCTTCCTTCTTTAAGTGAACATGGTCAGAATTATTTGGGCAGGATTTGGCCAGGAATTCAATGTTTATTTTTCTCTAGAAGATAATTGCTGGTCCTTTATTAAAGGTACAAATCCACTGTCCGCTACAATAACACTACATTAACTTCTACAAAATACTTTGCAATTGAAAAGGTGCTTTTACATCTTATTTCATCTTGTCCTCACAATCCCATGAAATAGATGCTCTTATTATATTCCTCTAGAGCAGTTAATGATATGTAGGTAACAAGACATATCACTGGGGCTATAATTCTGATCTTTCCAATCTGCCTAGAGGTGACAAGGGGAGCTAAGTGCTCTATAGACTGCACATATGAATAGGCTGTTCCATGTGAGATAGATTGGAAAAGACCAACTGACTCCTGGGAGTTCTCCAAGGACGAGGTACACTGCTTCCTTGTCACCAACCCTACTGCATCGCCCCTTCCCTGAAGTAATGCTACCAAAGTATTCCCAGGAGAGCCAAGGATATATATTTGTAGACTTCTCTGCAGGCATTTACATAGATTTACATACTGCTTTGTGCAAATATGTTGTCACATTTTAAAAGTTTAAATTCCAGGTGCATAAAATAAGTTCCCTATTCTTTAGAGAAAGAGGCTTGTCACACTAAGCTGCTTTATACTACCTAGTATAAAGGCACTCTGGCACATGTTCACATAGAAGTAAACATTTAGGCTCTGGCTGGGTTGCTCAGTTGGTTAGAGCATCATCCCAATATGCCAAGGTTGTAGGTTCGATCCCTGGTCAGGGCACATACAAGAATCAACCAATGAATGCATAAACAAGTGGAACAATAAGTCAATGTTTCTGTGTGTGTGTGTGTGTGTGTGTGTGTGTGTATGTGTGTGTGTTCCTCTTCCTCCAAAAAGAAAAAAAATCAATAAAGTAAAAAAATTGTAAAAAGAACATTTTACAGGTTATTCATTTATTCCAGGTTAGTCATAAAATCTTGAGTACACACTCTGTGTCTCTAGGTGTGAGGCAAGTTTCCTCTGCTCCCTCGGTCCATGAATTGGCCTGCCAATGAGGTACATACTACTAATCTACTCCTTGCATGGAAATAGAATATCATTATTTAATATATAGAAAGGTGCTTTAAACAATATGGCATAGTAGATAAATATACTTCAAAAAGCATACTTCAAAATTAGAAGTATAATATTTGTATCATTAGTGGTAATAAAAAATAGAGAGGCCTTTTGTGTTGACTTCAGATTTTTCTGCCTCTTATAATTACATCAGAGGCTTTCAGAATTTTCATTGTCATCCTAGTTTCTTCACTTGACATCAAATTTTATTTCAAACCAAAAGTTTCTATGGACCAAGCACCACTATAAATATATTCCAAACATATTAAAATGTACAAGAGCAAGGTATAGATTAGAAATCTAATATGATCCAAGAAATAGAACTATGTTTTCACCATGATGTGAAATTGTGATTGCTCTCTTCAGATGATCCAGATGGCCTTCATCAGCTAGATGGAACTCCTTTAACCGCTGAAGACATTGTCCAGAAAATCGCCACCAGGATTTATGAGGAAAATGACAGAGGAGTATTTGACAAGATCGTTTCTAAACTCCTGAATCTTGGCCTAGTGAGTCACATGCATGAGAATAAGCCAAATTCTTAATACAGTTTGGGATATGCTAAGACCCAAGCTATTTGATTCAAGTAGTCAAATGTTTATAATGAGTCTACTTTATACTAGGTACCACAAGTTTCCAGGACAAGTAAGGCATCATTCTTTCCCTCTAGAAAAGTATAGCCTATCAGAGGAATTAGACAAGTACACTCACGCATATGATGGAAGCTTCATAAGAACCATAAGCTCAGTTTGTTTGCCAGAGGATGAATTATATCCACTTGAGCTATAAGGAAAAGCTTCAGAGGAGGAGGTGTTGGAAGTGAGCTTAGAAGGATGATTAGGATTTAACCAGTTTAAGTAACAGACATGTGTGAGGTACGAAGGAAATAGCATGAGCAAAGGCATGCAACATTTAAGAAACTAAGCAATCCAGTTTGACTCTGCCTCAGCTTGGCCCCCAGCCCTGCACAGCCCTTGCAGGCTTCAGGGGGGTACTAAATTTTCAGGTTTCAAAGGTTACCTGACCATGACTTGAAGCTGAGGGTTGAGAAACAATCCTCAAGATGTGTCTCAAAGTAAGTGTTCTGTGGGTTCCAACAGACAAGACTGGCCACTTGCATGGTGAGCCCAAAGACACTTCTTCCCAGGAGTGCTGGTCAATCACTATGAAGATCTATATGTATGGAGGCGTAAACAAGGGTTGTCCAGAAGGGGGGTCAGAAGATTCTCTTGTTTTCTAGAACTCTGTTCAACTACAGAGTTTATTCTAGATTATTTTTTAACCATAAAAATGGGAGTAATAGCCACATATGTTTTTACTATAACAGATCACAGAAAGCCAGGCTCATACACTGGAAGACGAAGTAGCAGAGGTTTTACAAAAATTAATCTCTAAGGAAGCCAACAGTTATGAAGAGAAACCCAATAAACCCACAAGAAAGACTGAGAGTCAGAGTGGAAAAATACCAGAGAAAGTGGTATGTATATGTGAATATACATGAGCATGCAATGTACATGTGTATGTATGCATGTGTGTGGACATGAATGTATGTGTGTGTTTACTCTAATCTGCATGTAATTAATACAATCTGTATATAATTAGTACCTCACTTGGTGCCAAAGAAGATTTGGGGTATGTGATATTTTTAGTCCACCTAAATATTCATGAAATACCAATAACTTAAAAGATATAAATGGACTCTACTTTTAAAATAATTTTGAGATCATGTGATATTACATAGTAAATGTTACATTTTATATCCTACAGTATAATAGGACATAATATTATGTAAAATGGTTATTTCACATAACAACTATTTGTATAACCCCAGTGTACTGAAATTAAATATTTCACAGCTCTTTTGGCATCCAACTTTTGTTCACTGTGGATATCATTATATGCCCCCCAATTTTTTTTTTTTAATTAAAAGCTCAGGTTGACTTGATCTTTGGCCACACCCACTTTTATATGCCCCAGACTTGGTTGCCTGAACTACCTCTACTCTACCTGTGCTCCCTCGCCTGCTCCTTCCTCTTTTCATTGGTTCATTGGTCTCTCATCCTTCACTTGGTCCCATCACTCATTCTTTTCCTTACTGGACTCTTTGCCTCTTCACCTCTTCTTTAATCTCAGCCAAACTGCTGAAATTTTTATTTCATCCTTGATTCTCTTTAAAACTCTAGATGGAACTAACAATAGGAAGATATCAAATTCCTCCCATCTTCTTTGATTTTCTCCACCAGAATTCCCAGACCCTATGGCCTCTCATCCCCTTCAACATCCTATCCCAAACACAAGGAAAAGGAGTATATAGGTTTACATACTCCTGTTTTAGAGGGGGCTCGGACACATAAATTAAGTCTTGGTTTTTGTTATTAGGTAGTCTAAAAGCTCTCTTTTGTTCTCCCTACTTCCAATCCACATCAGCTGCCATCTTTTTTTTTCTTTAAATATATTTTATTGATTTTACACAGGAATTAGAGGGATAGAGAGTTAGAAACGTCGATAAGAGAGAAACATCGACCAGCTGCCTCTTACCCACTCCCTACTGGGGATGTGCCCGCCACTAATGTACATGCCCTTGACCGGAATCGAACCCAGGACCTTTCAGTCCACAGGCTGATGCTCTATCCACTGAGCCAAACCGGTTCGGCCAGCTGCCATCTTTTAAAACAGTTTTGTAGAGCTAGCCACTGTAAAAAAACAAAACAAAACAAAACTTTCTAGCTTTATCAAAGAACTCATGACTTTCATTCAAGCTTATCAGTCTGAACTGAAACTGACATACTGTTAGCTATTTTCACTATCTTTTACTCCAATTATATACTCCTTATTTCCCATCTCTAAAATGTCCATATTCTCCACCTGTTCACTTGTGTTATCTAAATGCATCAATGTGAATAAAACGCAAATGAAATCTTTTAAAATAAATATTTATTGAGGTACCAGCTCTAGTTGATGTGGGTGGGTGGTCAGTGTTAGCCTACTCACTGAAGAGTCAAGGGTTTGGCTCCCGGTCAAGGGCATGTACCAGGTTGCAGGTTGACTCCTCACCTCTAAACAGGGCATGTGGCTCTCTCACATTGATATCTCTCTCACCCCTTCTCCCCCCTGGAAAAAAATGCAATGGAATAAATATTTACTGAGGTACCAACTATGTACCAAGCAGTAGGGATATAATGCTCATTAAAAAAGGCATAGTCTCTGCTCTCAAAAAGCTTAAGATAGATGGTTTTTAAATAGCCATGTATTTTATTTTATTTTTTAAAAATATATTTATTGATTTTTAACAGAGAGAAAGGGAGAGAGATAGAGAGCTAGAAACGTCGATGAGGGAGAAACATCGACCAGCTGCCTCTTGCACACCCCCTACCGGGGATGTGCCCGCAACCAAGGTACATGCCCTTGACTGGAATCGAACCTGGGACCTCTCAGTCCACAGACTGATGCTCTACCACTGAGCCAAACCGGATTCGTAAATAGCCATGTATTTTAATTGCAACTGCATTAAGTGCTCTGAGGAAAGAAACATGGTTTTATGAGCACTTTTAAAAAAAAGAACTTGTTCTGGACTTAGGCTCCAGGAAGGCTTCCCTAAGAAAACAACCTGAGCTGAAGGCTGAAGAGGAATTAACTTGTGACCATGAGAGCCAGCATGTAAAAAAGGGTATGTGGAGTGTCCAAGTAACTAAAACAAGTGCAATGTGGCTGGAACAGAGAGAGAGAGAGAGTGATAGGTGATGAGACTGGTAGGTGGACCCAGGTCTGACCAGTCAGGGCCTTATGAGCCATGTATGGATTCTGATCTTTATCATAACAATTGAAAAACACCTAGGTTTATAAGCAAAGGAGTCACATAGTCAGTTTTTTAAACAACTCTGGGTGCAAATGCAGAAAATGCAATATTGGGAATAGATTGGAGGTGGGTGGTGTACTAGTTAGAAGGTAAGAGATGAAGGCAGCTTGGACTAGAGTTGGGTAGGGAGAAAGAGAGAAATGTACAAATTTGGGATAAATCTTAAAAGTAGGTCTAAAAGGGCAACTGGTGGATTGAATGGAAGAAAATGAAGAAGAAGCAGAAAAAAAAAAAAATTTGTCTGGCTCACTGAATATGAAATGATCACTAATATGAAAACCTGAGCATGGATCAAGTCTAGGAAAGAGTCTTATGCATCTTTCTAGACAGCCCTTAAAATGTCACCCCAAAATCTCCAAGGTGTGGCTGCTCTACTCCTGTTAGATATTCTGACAAGGTTTCCTATACCTTACACCATCTTTCTTGGTAGAGTCTGTGAACTCAAAGCTCCTCTTCTTGGTGAAAGGCAATTTTACCAGGAGACAGTCATGAGAATTGATGGAGGGGAACTCAGCCAGAGCAGAAACCTAGGAATTCCCTAATTCTCCCCTGAGCAGGATCCAGGGTCTTCAGTCTCTATGTCCCAATGACTTTTCCATGTGTCTGGATGCCCATCCTCATGCCTAGAAAAGGGTTTGATCCTGCAGGAGCAGGCAAAGGAGGAGGTTGTGTTTTTTTTAATTCTTTATTGTTGAAAGTATCACATATGTTTCCTTTTTCCCCCCATTGACCTCTCCCCACTCCCTCCTGCCCCCCAACACATGCTCTTCCCACCCCCTGCCACCACTCCCCAAACACATGCCTTCACCCCACCCCCCACCCCCTATTATCTGCATGCATACAAATCCTTTGGTTGATCTCTAGGAGGAAGTATTCTTGTATTTCACAGTCAAGGGCACAACAGAGGAAAAAAATCAAAGTGGAGTGTCATTAGTTCTAACAAATTGTTTATTTTTCATTGATTTTTAAAATTCCCACTGGAGATTCCAATGGCAGCAGTTCAAGATGGTTTTGCTAATGGAGAAAATGATGAAACAGTATCTAACACCTTAACCTTGACAAATGGCTTAGAAAGAAGAATGGAAACCTACAGTGAAGATAACTTTGAGGAACTCCAATATTTCCCAAATTTCTATGCACTCCTGAAAAGTATTGATTCAGGTAAAAACTGTTTTCTGTCTATGTGGAACAGAAACAATAGTTCCAGGAAATGTGTGGGCGGTTTTCTCTTCCTGTTTTCAGTTTCCAAGTGTAATCCTCAATGACATATTGTAGCCTTGGAGAAAATAGTTCATATCAATTTTTTCTAAACAAATGTACTAGTCATGGAAATATTTAGGAAAGGATGATCAGGAAAGGTGGAGTTTCTGGACAGTTTAATCTTCTTGTTAACAGAGGGTTAATTTGTTTGTTCAACAAACAGTTACTGAACATGTGCTGCGTTGATGGTACCGGAGTGAACCTTGGGCAGGTGTGTAGATGAGTCAGTGTCCCAGCCTGACGCAGTTCAGCCTCCACTCTTATTGCAAATATTACCATTTTAGTGGGAACAGTGTGTGGAACATAACTGATTATTTTTTAAGTGATTCAGAATTTTGCTTTTCAGACATTTTCAACTTCAATCTTCAGATTAGTTACAGTGAAATAAACATTGGATTAAAGGCGGTCAGAAGCCCAAAACAGACTTGGAAAATGATTTGTTTTTTTTTCCCAAAAAACAAAGACCTTAATGTGTCTTGCTCTTTCTCTTATATGTGTACCAAAATAAGTTAACTGAAGATTTTAGCAAATGTTCATTTTTGGTCAATCTATAAGGAGGATAATATTGGACAAATTTTCTGTTGTTATTATTGTCCAGACAGATGGCTTTTACTCTTCTTATTCAAAAATTCAGTGCCAAATTGAATGTTTGTAATAAATATTTCTGTAATTCTGTCAATATTTTTCCAAGAAGTGACCTTAGAGTGGGCTTTCATTACCGGAGAACATCCTTTGTCATCCTTGGTCCTTCAATTCCAGACATTGGCCAGATGGCACCAGCTCCTCTTCCGGTGACTGCAGGGTTGGAAATCTTGAGGGTCCGTTCTGAGTCATCTTGCCCGACTGGTTGGCAGATGCCCAGCTCAGATCCTCTGTTATCCTGGTGACTCACCTCTTGTCAGTGAAGAGCATCAGCGTGATACCAAAGATTTAGATGGCTGTGACCTTAAGCAAATAATAGGATGCCTGCAGTTATTTACCAGCCATTTTTCAAGATCTCTCCCCACATCTCTTCTCCCACCTTTCCTTTTTCCCAACCTTGTGACTTTGATGGTATTTTAAATATTCTACTACATGGAATAGTCCTTATTTTATTTGCTTTTAATCTTTCAGATTCATTGACCCCATTCCATATTGCCTTTATTTTTGCAGGCTTTTCATTTAAATACTTACATTGAGGTCTTTGATAGTACCTGTCTTTCTCACTCAAGGTCTGAACCAAATGAGAAACAGTAAAGTGGGTAGAAAACCAAAATATCTCTAATGCTGGTAAAGATGGGTTGTGGAATAGAGCTTGGTATAAGAGGCCCATAGTGGGCTTGTGCACTCATGCTCCTCAGTCTAACTCTTAAAACAGTCAATCCCAGGGATAGTCTGAGTCAGCAGATCAGGTGCTTTTCTTGGTGCTTTTCCTGCCTTCCACTGTTCCAGAGGGGTGGAAAGAAGAAAGACTTCCAATCCCCATTGGGAGAGAAATGTACACTAATCTGCGTTGGCTACTAACCTCATGTGTGAGAAGGATGAAAAGATGAGGGGGAAAGGGCAAGAAGTATATAAAGAAAATCCTTAATAGCAGCTAAAAGACTAGCAAGAGATTTTTTTAATGGTTTTAGAATTAATATATCTACTGAACTTTTATGGAATCATTAGCCATCTTGTTACATCAAGATGTAAAACAGTACGTATGTCAAATATGAAGAATTCCCTATAGGGAGTAAGTATTGGGAGAAGAGTATGTTATTTGACTATTATTTACTTCTGTACTATTGAATACTTTTACTGAATACATATATCCTTTCAAATGAAAGTTTAGAAAGTAATATATACTACTGTTAAAAATAAACCTTATATTTAAAAAATAAAGATAAATGTATATTTTTATTTAAAATACAGTACTAAGCTTGATTAATGAAAACAGGTAGTTCTTGCCCTCAAAATGTATAGTCTGAATAGAGAAAGTGGTTGGGTCACCAACCTTCTATTTTTCCTTTTGAATTCATATTGTCTCAGGTCATAAACTTTCTCTATCATCTACTTCATTAATAAGGTATTTTAGATTAAAGTAAATCTTTTTGGAGAAGTTAAAATTATCCATTTCTGGAAAAGCTTAGTATTCCTGTACATTGTCCTGCACTCCCAAGCAAGCCTTAGGCTTTCTGTAAATTAAATATAAGCGGGTTTAGATATAAATGTAGGAAGAAATGTTTCAATAAGATGCTGTACTTTTTAAATTGACATTAAAAGGTGGAAATGTATGCCACTACTTTAAAAAATCTTTTTTCATCCTTTTATATAGAAAAAGAGGCAAAAGAAAAAGAAACACTGATTACTATCATGAAAACACTGATTGACTTTGTGAAGATGATGGTCAAATATGGCACAATATCTCCAGAAGAAGGTGTTTCATACCTTGGTGAGAGTCCTATCTGTTTTGTTTTTACTGTTGTTAGTCTTCATCATCCAAAGTGAGTTAGATATTTGGCAATAATTACTTCACTACTCTGATAATTGCCAAATAGTCTAAATTATCTGGGTAAGCAGAATTGCCCAGCTTGATAATGCATATTAAAAATTTTAATCAGAAGTTTTAATCAACTTTTAATCTTTATAGATCCAGTTTTAGTACAAACATTTCACATTTGTTGTATTTTGTCCTACTAACACAGAGACAATTTTATCAAACTTGACCTTATTATTTTTTTCAATTTTATTTGAATGGTTAATACTAAGAGTCTTGACTTTAACCAGTGAGATTTGTATGTGAATAGGAGAAAAAAGCACCTTTCTAGGGAGCCCTTACAACTGAACTTCTGAGGCCCAGCTGGTTGTCTCAGACCAGCTCTGCCATATGGACAAAGGCAAATGCCTCTGTTTCTACGTCTTTTTAATAAAGGACTTTGTTATCTATAACAGGAGCCAGTAAACTACTGCTCATGGACCAAATCTGGCCCATTACCTATTTTTGTATGGTACACAAGCTAAGGATGACTTTCGCATTTTCAAATGGTTGGGGTATTTTGTGACATGAGAAAACTATGTAGAATTCAGATTTCAGTGTTTATGGATGAAGCTTCATTGGAACATAGCCATGCATGTTTGTGTTAGTGTCTATGTTTTGTGATACGATAAAAGAATTGAATAGTTGAGACCATATGGCCCAAAAAGCCAAAAAATATTTACTATCTGGCCCTTTAAAGATAAAGCTGTCTACCCTTGATTCTTGGAACTTTGTAAGTAAACTTGGACATTTTTTGATTCTGCATGTAAGTTGTAGTTGCTGTGGTTGTTTAAAGTATTTTATTTCCTGCTTGGTTTAGTTAATCAACAAATACCAGTCACCCCTGGTGTCCTTCGGGCAAGATGACTTCACAACCCCTTTCTCTGGTCTTTGATGAGGGAGGGAGAATTAAACAGAAGAGAAAATCTCATAGCACAAACAATCTAGAATTATTCTGTATGAATTGAATTTCTTTCTCCATAAAAAGAGTTGTACTGTTTTTTCTGATTATAAAAGAGCACATTTATTTTTTTTAAAGCAGTCAATTCAAAAAAGGTAGTAAAAGCCGAAACCGGTTTGGCTCAATGGATAGAGCGTTGGCTTGGGGACTGAAAGGTCCCGGGTTTGATTCCAGTCAAGGGCATGTACCTTGGTTGCGGGCATATCCCCAGTAGGGGGTGTGCAAGAGGCAGCTGATCGATGACTCTCATCGATGTTTCTAACTCTGTATCTCTCTCCCTTCCTCTCTGTACAAAAATCAATAATATATATATATATATATATATATATATATATATATATATATATATATTTTAAAGGTGGTAAAAAATCACTCATAATACTAGCATTTAGGTAATATTTTAGTTTATGTCTTTTCAGGTATTTTCTGCATGTGTGTGTGTGTGTGTGTGTGTGTGTGTAGGCACACATGTATATCTATGTCATTCTTTTTAAAAATATATATGCTTTTACTGATTTTAGAGAGAGAGGAAGGGAGAAGGAGAGAAAGCCCCCTACAGGGGATCAACCCAGGCATGTGCCCTGACCAGGAATTTAATCAGTGACCTTTCATTCCATGGGACACCACCCAATCAACCAACTGAGCCATTCTGTCATTTTTTTTTCTTTTTTAAATATATTTTATTGATTTTTTTACAGAGAGGAAGAGAGAGGGATAGAGAGTTAGAAACATCGATGAGAGAGAATCATCGATCAGCTGCCTCTTGCACACCCCCCACTGGGGATGTGCCTGCAACCAAGGTACATGCCCCTGACCAGAATCGAACACGGGACCTTTCAGTCCACAGGCCGATGCTCTATCCACTGAGCCAAACCGGTTTCGGCTCATTTTTTTCTTTTATCTGACTTAACGAAAACATGGATTCATGCTATATACACAGTGCTTTGTAGACCACTTACTCACTTAACAGTAGATCAAAGACTGTTTTAAATCAGTCGTTGTTTTATACCAATGCCCCATGGCTCAGAACTTCCTCACTTTAATCCTTTTTTCTATGGAAATAAATTAGACATACCATAAGGCTTATGTACAAGGTAGATATTTCCACTACTGTTTATGGTTGTACTGTCCAGTATGGTAGCCATTAACCACATGTTGCTATTAAAATAGAAAGTAATCAAGCCCAGTGTGGCTCCAGGGTTGACTTATGAACCAGGAGGTCACGGTTCGATTCCCGGTCAGGGCATATGACTAGGTTGTGCGCTTGATCCCCAGTGTGCCTGCAGGAGGCAGCCAATCAATGACTCTCTCATCATTGATGTTTCTCTCTTCCTCTCTCTTCCTCTCTGTAATCAATAAAAATATATTTTAAAATAATAAAAATTTAAAAAATGAAAAGTAATTAAAATTAAACAAAATTTACTTATTTTTATTTGTTAAACTGGTTGGGGTGACATTGGTCAACATGAACATATCAGTTTTAGGAATGGGTTTCTTTGTTACAAGATCTGTATATTGTACCATGTGTGCACCACTCCAAGTCAAATCTTCTCCTGGTACCTTATATTAAGACCCCTTCTCCCCCTACCCCCTGCCCTCTGGCAACCACACTGCTGTTTGTGTTCATGAATTTCAGTTTATATCAGTTTTAGGAGTGAAATCACATGGTTCTTAGCTTTTTCTGACTGACTTATTTTACTTAGCACAATGTTCTCAAGGTCCATCCACGTTGTTGCAAATGGTGCTACTTCATCCTTTCTTATGGCTGAGTAATATTCAATTGTGTATGTGGACTTCTTTATCTAGTCCTCTATCACAGGGCACTTTGGTTGTTTCAATGTCTTAGCCACTGTGAATGATGCTGCAATGAACATAGGGGTGCATATATCTTTGCGAATACATGATTTCGAATTTTGGGGTATATACCCAGAAGAGGGAAAATTTTAAATCTAATTTTTCATATAGTAGGCACATGTACCTGGTGGCTACCACATTGAACCAATACAGAAGTAAATATTTCCATCATTGCAGAAAATTCTATTGGACAGCACTGGTTTATAGAAACAAAAAAGTGTAAATGACCAAGATATTCCACAAGAGGAAAATATCTAAAATAAATTATTTAGTGGTTCTTATGTTAGACTATTTAAATTTTTCTTTCAAATGTTTGTGTTTTTAATAATTGTATGTTCGTTACATATGCAATGTAAACATTGTTGATAAGGATTAATAACAAGAGGAAATATTCATGGCACTCTGTTGAATGCTTAAAGCCATTTAGAACTTTGGTGTTAAAAAGTGAATGTATGTATAGAAAGTTGGACGGAAATATACCAAAATGTTATCTGGAATAAGAGTCTGCATCATACAATAAAATATACTATTTTTCTTCTCAAAAGAGGCATGGGGTAAAATGGAAGGGAGAGTTTACTTGGAGAGGAATAATATAAAGTAATAATGGATTCTTCATAGATTAATTGCAAAGAAATGGTTGTTTGCAAATAGCAAAAAAGACTTGCCCTATTAGTGAGATAGAATATGTGGCTGGTTGAATAACTAAATACAGAATGTAGATTCTAATGTGTTGTCTACCTTGAGCTGGTTACAGTCTAGATTCATGTCTCGTAACATCTATGTGATGTTACTCCAAAGGCATAGTTAGGACAAAGACAAGGATAAGATTTCATCTTGATAAGAATAGGGAAATTCTCACCCTTATGACTATCAGTCGAACTAGCTGTCTCATGAGTTAATGAGAATACTAAATGATGGAAATCCAACTCTGGCTTAAATGAAAAGAAAATTTAATTGCCTCATGTAGCTGAAAAGTCCAGGGTTAGAGGTGGTCTGGCTTCATGTTTGTTAAGTCTACCAATGGTGTAAGGAGGAGTCTATTACTCCCCATCTCACAGCTCCGATTTTCCATATTTTCATTTTAAACAAGTGGTTCCTTTATAAGAACAAGATGGCTAGCACAGCTCCAATCTCACATCCTCATAGAACAAGAATCCCATTGGGAAGAGAACCTCTTTCTCCCAGTGGTTCTAGCATTGAATCTAATTGGCCTGGCTTGAGTCATGTTCTACTCCTTGAACCAATTACTGTAGCCCAGGGGGTGGAAGACCTTGAGGCAAATGTGCTGAGAGTGGGAGAGGTGTGGGTTTTCCAAAGGAAAACTAAGGTGTAGTTACCAGAAGGTATTGAGTAGGCCAAAACCACAGTGTTCATTATAGGTTTCAACCCTATATATTCTAGCTGTGGCCATAAAAATATGGAAGGAACTTCTGCAATTAACTGGGTAAGAGGATGAACCTGGGATCTCAGATAGGATTCTTTATTATTCTGAGAGTCTAGCAAAAAATCCATGTCAAAACATCTTTCTAGCAGTGTTAATATCATGAAATTCCTATTGTGACATTTTTGGTGAAACTTGAACATTTTTAGTAGAAGTTTGATAATATCTTTCAGGAAATAAAATTATATTTTTCCCTTCCTCCCTCAAGAAAACTTGGATGAAACAATTGCTCTTCAGACCAAGAACAAGCTAGAAAAAAATGTTACTGACAACAAAAGCAAGCTTTTCTCAGGTATGATTTATTAAACAATTTTTCTTGCTTTGAGCACAACAACCCTTTTGAATTATAAATAATGAACTTCAGTAAGCATTGATAAAGAATTATAGATTTTTTAAAGTTTTAAAATCTGAAATCCAACCGTGGGATTAAAGAGCTACAACCTTGGTTATTTTGTGGCCAGCCTCAGCACAGAAATCTGATCCCGAGAAGCACTGAAAAATCAAAGTACATCTTTAGTTAAGATTCTTAGGAAGTGGTCAGGGCCCCAAACAACTGCCATTGTCTTAAATTCTTAGGTGCTATTCTGAGTAATAAGCTATTCTTCAAATATACAACAAAGTAGAGTTTGGGCAACTACAGACTTAGTTGCATTTTGAATCAAGACTCAAATTTCCATTGGGATCTGACCTATCCCACTTAATTGCCTACATTAGTTAAAGTAAGGGAAATAACCCATGGCTCTAATGACACAGTATGGCAGAAGAGAAAGAACATTAAACCAAAATCCAGGAAGCTGACAGGTTGGTCCAGCTCTTCTGCTAACTCAGTGGATGACCGTGGCACAGCTCTCTCTTCTCTGGGCCTCAGTTTTCCCCTCTGTGAAATGGGAGGAGGGAGATGGTGTAGATAACCACTAAGATCTCTTTCAGCTAAAAAAAAAAAAAAAAAAAATGACCTAAACTCGAACTGTACTTTTTCAATAGTTTATTTCTACATTAGGAGTTAATTAATGGATAGGGAATACGGTTATACCAACAGTGCACAATCTGATTACAGCGCCATCCATGAAGGGTCATGAAGAAACAGACAGTACCAAGGAAGAAGCAGCTAAGATGGAAAAGGAATATGGAACCTTGAAGGATTCCACAAAAGATGATAACCCCAGAGGAAAAACAGATGAGCCAAAAGGTATGGAATTGACAGCTCTAGGTTGGCAATGAAATTGGGGAAACAAAAATGTTCCACACATCTGAAAGGGTGATCCATAAGCCAAGTCCCACCAAATAAGAATAACTATTGAGCAATCATTTCTTCTAATGTCCTTGAGTGTCCTCGGATTGCAAATTGGTTTTATCTTTTTGATGGTCTTTTTTTTTTTTTTTAGTTTAAAGTATTACATAAGTCTCCTTTTCCCCGCATTGTCTTCTCTCTGCCCAATCCCACCCCCCAGCACATCATCCCTCTACTGTCTGTATCCATTGGTGATGCTCATATGCATGCATACAAGTCCTTTGGTTAATCTCTTACACCCTGCCACTCCACTGCCTTCCCTCTTAGGTTGGATGGACTATTTGATGCTTCTATGTCTCTGGCTTTATTTTTGTTCATCAGTTTATAAGTGAGATCATGTGATATTTACCAGTATCTTTCTCTAACCGGCTTATTTTGTTTAGCATAATGCTCTCTAGGTCCAACCATGCTGTTGCAAATGGTAAGAGTTCCTTCTTTTTTTTACTGCAGTGTAATATTCCATTGTGTGATGTACCACTGTTTTTTAATCTACTTATCTGCTGATGGGCACTTGGGCTATTTCCAAATCTTAGCAATTGTAAATTATGCTGCTATGAACATAGAGGTACATATATCCTTTCTTATTGGTGTTTCTGATTTTTTTGGGTATAGTCCTAGAAGTGGAATTACTGGGTAAAAAGGGAGTTCAATTTTTAACTTTTTGAGGAAACTCCATACTGTTCTCCACAGTGGCTGCACCAGTCTGCATTCCCACCAGCAGTGCAGGAGGGTTCCTTTTTCTCCGCATCCTCATCAGCACTTGTCTTTTGTTGATTTGTTGATGTTAGCCATTCTGACAGGTGTGAGATGGTTTCTCATTGTTGTTTTGATTTGCATCTTTCAGATGATTAGTGACTTCGAGCATGTTTTCATGTCTCTGGGACTTCTGTATGTCCTCTTTCGAAAAGTGTCCATTTTTTAATTGGGTCGTTTATCTTCCTTTTGTTAAGTTGTATGAGTTCTCTATAAATTTTGGAAATTGAACCCTTATCTGAAATAGCATTGGCAAATATGTTCTCCCATGCAGTGGGCTTTTTTGTTGTTTTGTTGATGGTTTCTTTTGCTGTGAATAGCTTTTTATTTTGATGTTGTCCCATTTGTTTATTTTCTCCTTAGTTTCCATTGCCCCAGGAGCAGAATCGGTAAAGATATTGCTACAACATATGTCTTATATTTTGCTGCTTATGGATTCTTCTAATATTTTTATGGTTTTCCATTGTACGTTTCAGTCCTTTATCCATTTTGAGTTTATTTTTTGTGTATGGTGTAAACTGGTGGTTTAGTCTCAGTTTTTTGTATGTATCTGTCCAATTTTCCCAACACCATTTATTGAAGAGAATGTCTTGACTCCATTGTATGCTCTTGCCTCCTTTGTCAAATATTAATTGAGCATAATGGCTTGGGTTGATTTCTGAGTTCTCTGTTCTGTTTCATTGGTCTATGTGTCTGTTCCTGTGCCAGTAACAGACAGTTTTGAGAACAGTGGCTTTATAATATAGCTTGATATCTGGTATTGTGATCCCTCCAACTTTGTTCTTTCTCAGGATTGCTGAATCTATTCAGGGTGTTTTTTTTATTCCATATAAATTTTTTGAGAGTTTGTTCTAGGTCTGTAAAACATTTTGTACAGATTGCCTTGTATCTATGAATTGCTTAGGGTAGTATGGACATTTTAATGATGTTGAAAGTCTACCAATCCATGAACATGGTATATTCTTCCATTTGTTTATGTCTTCCTCTATCTCCTTTTTTCAACATCCTGTAGTTTATTCCTAGGTATCTTATTTTTTTGTTGTTGCAATGGTAAATGGGATTGGTTGGGTTTTTTGTTTTTGTTTTTGTTTTTAGTTTTTCTTTCTGTGAGTTCATTATCCTATTTAATAAAAGCCTAATATATAAATTGTCCCCTTGGATGGTTGTTCGACCACTCCCTATGTCATGCGCTGACCACCAGGGGGTGATGTGGCACTGGCAGTGGGCAGCAATGGAGGCACTGCCAGCCCTGATGAGCAGGACTGCAGTGGAATGATGGAGCAGGTGAGGGGGTGGCTCCAGGCCAAGGCAGATGAGAATGGGGCCCGATCACCCCACCAATCACCCCACAGACAGTGACCAGCAGTGGTGGGCTGGGCTGCTGCCTGGCTCCCAGGTGCTGAGGGAACTGAGTGGGGGGGAGCCCAGTCCCAATAGATGGCATGGCAGGCAGGATGGTGGAACAGGTAAGGGGGTGGCGCCAGGCCAAGGTGGGGTGCCAGGCAGGGCTTTGGGGCTGCAAGGCTGGGGGAGCGAGCTGGGGCCCAATCTCCGCAGGCCGTGCACAAATTTGTGCACTGGGCCCCTAGTTGGTATATAAAAAAGCCATAGATTTCTTGGTGTTAACAACTTTATAGGTATGGAAAAATTAGAATAAATTATATTTCATTGTCACATCCTTAAATTTAGGAATAATTATTGAATCATTCAAATATCTGCACTAATTAGAAGTCAATATTTTAAAATAGTATTCTTAATGTGAGTCCTGTAGAAAACAAGAGTTTAAATAATTTAACTAAACAATATTCAAAAGTTAATAATCACCCCACACACATCCCAATTGGGGGCAGGGCCAGCTGGCCAACCTCCCACATCCTCTGCCCCCCGGCCAGTACAGCCCAGTCGGCCCCCACCAGTTCACAAATTCATATACTGGGCCTCTAGTATGGATAGGAACAAGTGCACATTCATACTTGATAGATCCATGCTTAACAAGTATCTATGTATTAAGTAGAAAAGAAACAAATAAGCTATGTAATTAGTACCTTGTAGCTTAATAAAAGCCATAAAATTACTATTTCTCTTATATATTGCTACTACTACTTCCGACATTATAGCAACTTTTTAAAGAAGTATATTTTGCTGAAACCAGTTTGGCTCAATGGATAGAGCGTCGGCTTGGGGACTGAAAGGTCCCGGGTTTGATTCCGGTCAAGGGCATCTACCTTGGCTGTGGGCATATCCCCAGTAGGGGGTGTGCAAGAGGCAGCTGATCAATGACTCTCTCTCATCTATGTTTCTAACTCTAAATCTCTCTCCCTTCCTCTCTGTAAAAAATCAATAAAATATATATATATTTTTAAAAAGTATATTTTATTGATTTTCCACAGAGAGGAAGGGAGAGGAATAGAGAGCCAGAAACATCGATGAGAGAGAAACATCTACCAGCTGCCTCCTGCACAACCCCCACCTGGGATGTGCCCGCAACCAATGTACATGCCCTTGACCAGAATCGAACCTGGGACCCTTCAGTCCACAGACTGACACTCTATCCACTGAGCCAACCGGTTTCGGCTATAGTAACTTTTTATGTATGTCGTTCTAGATTATGATAATGATGACTTTATGCTTCCATGATTATAACTTGGACAATAGGAGCCTTTCCCCCATCTTCGTCTTTTGTCTTTCTAGCACTGACCAGTGGTTTTTAAAAGCACCTTTGCTCACTACAGCAATAGGATATTCTAGACCTGCTCTGAATTTTCCTGTCCCAAGACTTCAAATCAATTCTTCTTCAAAGAGTTCTGGTTGTTTTTAAAATATATATATTGGGGATTGAGCCCACATCCCGGGCATGTGCCCTGGCTAGGAATCGAACTGTGACCTAATGGTTCATAGGTCAACACTCAACCCCTGAGTCACACCGGCTGAGCTCAGGTTCTTTATAGAGACCTGAACTGCGTTATGTGGTTTCAAATGAGTAGTGGTGTTGGCCAAAGGTATGCTTTTTCAGTTATTTTGGGATTTTTTTTTTTGAGATGGGGCTGAAAAGGAAATTTTTTCTTAATATATCAAGTTCATGTTTATTTTTCCTATCTTACAAAGTTTTATATTATTGTACCCTCCCTTTCTCTGGAATAGATTTCAGTGATATTCACAATTTTCTCCTATGTTGACATAGCTGACATATTAAGTCTAATTGTTCGTTAGTTCCCTGTGTTAAGAAAGGTTATGATGCTGCATCTGGGCTCGGGAGGAAAGAATATTGGAATTATTAATTAATAATCATTAATTGTGGGCAGTGGACAAGGGAATTGGTGAGGGACATACCATGTTTTCTCACTCTGTAGACCAATCATGCTGTCTTGATACTTCTACTCAACCCTAGACCCACTTTGGATCAGTGATAAACTTTTATTTAATATATTTTTTTAGAAATTGTGGTAAAAAAATATATATATATATATGTGTATATATATATATATATATATATATATATATATATAGATAGATAGATAGATAGATAAAATTTACCATCTTAACCTTTTTATTGAAGTAATTCTTTCTTTAATCCTCACTGAAGATGAGGATGTGCTTTTATTGACTTTAAAGAGAGGGGAAGGGGGAGAGAGAAAAACATCAATTGGTTGTCTCTCATATGTGCCCCAATTGGGGGATGGAACCCACAACCTCGGTATGTGCCCCAACTAGGGAATGGAACCCAAAACCTAGGTATGTGCCCTGACTGGGATCAAACCCATGACCTTTTGGTGTATAGAACATCGCTCCAACCAACTGAACCACCCGCCAGGGCACCATCTTACCATTTTTAAATGAACAGTTCATTGGTATAAAGTGTAGTCATATTATTGTGCTGCCATCACCATCCATTTTCAGAACTCTTTTCAGGCAAAACTGAAACTCTACTCATTCCCCCTTCCTCCCCAGCCCCTGGCAACCATTCTACTTTCTGTCTCTGGATTTGACTAATTTAAGTACCTCCTATAAGTAGAATCATACAATATTTGTTCTTTTGTGATTGGCTTACTTTAGTGAGCATAATGTCCTGAAGGTTCATCTATCTTATCAGCCCGATTACCCTGGGATAAGAAAAAGTGATTCCAGTACTGTTTAGAAAATACCAGACTTTGCTGTAAGTCAAGAGCAAAGGTTCCTTGAAAAAAAGGGAAAAAAAGAGTAATTAAACCCCCAAAGGACATATTATAATATATACCTTTGTATTCACAGTTGCTTTATTTGCACTTTTTTTCAAAAGCTGTTTTGCTTCTCTGTTATTAAACCCACTGAGGAAACACTGCATAAAAGCATCCATATGGGTGGAGGTAGGGTTGACTGGGTTTTCTGAGACATTTATTAAGCAACAAATAAACATTAATTCCGATGGCCTGCCTGGCATTGTGTCCAGGAAGTAGTTGCAGAAGGAATAACAGAGATGGAGAACATCCAGCCCTTGGGCCATAGAAGGCCCGAGAGAGAAATCACTCGGTCCAACCCTGTCAAGGCTTAGGGGTGAGTTAATTAAATGTTTGACCAAATATAGCCGGTTAATTTTAAGTTGATAATTTTGTATGGCCCCAGAATGATGTTATAAATATCCAAATAGCCCTTGGAATATCCAATGTTATAAATATCCAAATAGACCCACCCTGGAATATGTTTCACTCTGAGGACTCAAGCAAGCTTTGGAATGACCTGAAAGTAGTTGTTAACCCATGTGTGGGCAAGTGTAACACAAGCCACATTCTTATTGATGAATCAGGCGTGTGTAGAGGAAGTTGGAGGACATTACAGAGCAGATCAAGGGATGAGGTAATGGCCCAGCTAAAACCATTTTAGGAATTAATTATAAAGCCAGACACATTGGCAGGAATGCCTATAGGGAGTCTGTTTTTAGTGTTGCAATGTGAGATGAGACAGCAAATATTTATTAACTATATCAAGCATATGTTGGGTCATTGGGAAATAGGAACAATAATAATAATAGTTACCCTACATTTGTATCACTCTTCAACTTACTGAGCATGTTTACATCTTATTTCAGGCAGACAATGTAAAATAACTCAATGATGAAATATGACACATTAACTTTTGAATATTGTTTAGTTAAATTATCTAAACTCTTCTGTTCTATAGGACTCACATTAAGAATACTATTTTAAAATATTGATTTCTAGTTATTGCAGGTATTTGAATAATTATTAGTGCAGGTATTTCAATAATTATTCCTAAATTTAAGGATGTGACAATGAAATAGAATTTATTCTAATTTTTCCATACCTATAAAGTTGCTTAATGTTTCAAGTAAATCACTCTCTGAAGACAAAAAAAAAAAGTATTTGGAACTTTATTCCATGATCTAAGTATACTCTCTTTTGCCAGTTCGATGTTTACTCGTTCACTTCTACTTTATGAGTCACTGAATTTTTTAAAAAATCATCCAGGGGATGAGATCAACATTATAATACCCAGAAACTCATTCCAGTGCTATCATTTATCAAGATTATGGCCAGATAATGAAACTGAGTTTAAAAAGTGATCTCTAATATACCTTTCACTTAAATATTCTATCATTTCCATATCTTTACCGAAGACAGAGACGATAACTTAATTAATAAATTGATAAATTAACTAACTCATGTGGATGTTTTTACTTTTAAAGCAACGTAAGAGGAGAAAAGTCATGCCTTTATTCAAGCCCCAAGGCATTCTTCTAGAAATGTCCAGAAAATAGTGAGTCCTGTCTTCTCTCTTGTGAGTCAGCAAGAGCACTCAGAGCTAAGCACAAGCAGAGACCTACTGCCAACACAGGTTTTTCAAGGATAGCAAAGGAGAGTTTCTTCCCATATTTAGAAATCATGAATCATCTTTTTTAGGGTTTACCCCTTAATTTACAAATAAGTAAGCCAAGGCCCAGAAGATGAGGTGACTCGCCCAAGATCTCATAGCCCAAGACTGGCAGATCTGGGCCTTGAACTCACATTCCCTGGTCCCATTCAGTGCTCAACTCAGTATTCCATGCTGCCTATGTTGGGCATATGAAATGTCATCACTGTGCAGAAATCTTTGAATTGAATGGCTTTGGGGCCCATGTTGACATCCATAATACCAGTACTAGTTGCTTTGCTTAATGCAGTTCAAAACTGTAATCATATCATCTTTCCTGTAAGAATTTTAAGCATCATTTATTAAACTTAATTTTCATACACACTCTTTTAAAAGATCTAATATCTTTAGTACATCCAGTCTTCACTAGGTTAACTCTATTGATTTCTCCAATTTTCTGAGGGGCTGCAGATCAGGATAGCAGAGCTGGGCCGGGACAAATTTATGTATAAAGGATACCGTATTTTCCGGCGTATAAGACGACACTGTGTTCTAGTAAAAAGCCTGCTCAGATTGGCCAGAGTCAGAGAGGCGGTCTATTACAAAAAGAACTGGTGTTGCCTCGGAAGTGGGGGGTAGTCTTATACAGCGAATATAGGCCTAAACCTATGTTTTAACTGTAAAATTAGGGGGTCGTCTTATACGCCGGAAAATACGGTATTTCTTTCGCAGTGCTGAAAGCCAGAACAGCCAGGAAAGCGGGGTTGCCTCTTGACTCTGGCCCTCTTCCCATCTGCTCCAGCATATGTTTTCAGGCTTGTGCCATATTACCTCAGCCATGAGCTATTTTTTTCCACAGGAAGCTGAAATCAATTTGAAAAAAACAAAACAAAAAAAAAAACAACACTCCAACTTTCCAAAGTGGACTCTCATGGGCTTTCAGCGCTCACTGTGTAAATAAAAGATTTGCTTACGGCTCCCGGAAGAGAAAATGTAAATAGGAACCAGCTGCTTCTCCCTAAGAGCAGAGGAACAGCTGATTTCATTCCCGTCATTCCCGTGCTCCTGTGAATGTGTGGAGGTCCACTCCCGGTGGCCGTGGTTCCCAAACTGCACCCCACATTGCAATCACCTAAGGATTGTTAGTAGAAGGAAAAACAAAAAAACATGACGCTTGGTCCCTACCCCCAGATGTTCTGACTTAATGGGGATAGGGAAGGAAGGACCTGGACATCGGGATTTTTGAAAGTTCACCGAAGTGATTTTAATGTGCAGCTAAGTCTGAGAACCACGCCTTATTGGTAAAAGGTGGATTTTACCAAACGACCCTCAGTTCATTCCAGAGGCTCATTCCAGTTCAAGACGAGGCTCTGATGCTTATTCAGCTGTGTCTGCACAGGCATGTCACCTAACTTCTCTGAGCCTTCGTTCCCTCATGAGTAAAATGGGAATAATACTGTTTATTTCCCAGAGCCCTGTGAAGATTAAAGGACATATGGATATAGTTTATTTAGCACATTCATAGGTATTTTAAAATGTTTCTGATATAACCATCATTTAAATTCAGACTTCTTTTTTTGTAAGAAAGAAAAGACTATAAATACCATTTATATTTTTTAAATTTTATTTAGTTTTGATTTCATGCTCACCAAGCAATTTTCTGACTATAATTTGGCTACTACGGTATCTGAAGAGCTTTTATCCACTCACTTTATCCACTCACCATTCCACTACTATTTACTGGTCAGGTTTTATTCTAGGCATGGGAGTACATCAGCAAACAAGAACTATTTCTAAGAAAGGAAGACAAACAATAGACTTAAATAAATTATATGATATGGTAGAAAATGATGTGCTATGGATAAAAATAAAGCAGAAAAGGAAGGGTGGGGGGGGGGAGAGGGTGGTCTATTAAATTAGAGAAACTTCCTAATTATAATTGTTTTAATCTACAAGATAGTCGTGTGTTTTTTTTTTTAATGGATTGAAGTCTAGTTTTCTTTAAGCTGCAGTAAAGTCACTCTCTGTTAATGTCAATATAGTGAATTAAATTACTTTCCATCATTTTTATATAGGTAATTAGAGGCCCAGTGCACAAAACTGTGCACGGGTGTGTGAGTGTGTGTGTGTGTGTGTGTGTCCCTCAGCCCAGCCTGCACCCTCTCCAACCTGGGACCCCTTGAGGGATGTCTGACTGCCCTCTCACAACCCAGACTGTCAGCCTGATTACTCCCTAAACCCTCCCCTGGCAGCCTGATTGACGTCTAACTGCTCACCTGCCATTCCAATTGCCCCTAATTGTCTTCCCCTGCTGTCCTGATCACTCCTAACTGCCCTCCCCTGCAGGCCTGGTCACCCCTAACTGCCCTCCCTTGAAGGCCTGGTCACCCCAACTGCCCTCCCCTGCAGGCCTGGTCCCTCCCAAGTGCCCTCCCCTGCTGGCCTGGTCCCCCTACACACACACAACTGCCTTCCCCTGCAGGTCATCTTGTATCCATAAGGGGGCAGCTATCTTGTGTGTTGGAGTGATGGTCAATTTGCATATTACCTGTTTATTATTATATAGGATTGGTTCCTAAACAAAAAGCAACCTAAAAAGATAATGTTGAATTCCCTATTTCAGATAGTCCATGCTCAAAATGCCTTTTCTAACTGAATTAATTTGAAATAGAGAACAGTGTTTTTATGTTACCAAATCCAGTTGACCTTCTCAGCCAACTAGCACTGGACAGTGAAAGTCTCTATATTCATTGTGCTGTAATTGAATAATATCAGCAAGGGAGACATGAGTCTTTCACATGCTCTAACTTTCATGAGAACAAGGCACTGAAATCAAGGCTCTCTAAACACAGGCAACTGAAGCAAATAGGGGCTAAAATTTTCAGGTCTCTTCTCATATCCACTTTTTGAACAAGAGTTTCTCTGTGGACCAGATAACATGGAGCCCCAGTGGTGAGGCAGGATTGGGCTTATGAGACAAGGAAGAAAGAATCTCAGGAAGTCACCCTGGCTGGTTTGGCTCAGTGGATAGAGCTTCGGCCTGAGGACTGAATGGTCCCAGGTTCAATTCTGGTCAAGGGCATGTACCTTGGTTACAGGCACGTCCCCAGTAGGGAATGTGCAGGAGGCAACTGATCGATGTTTCTCTCTCATAGATGTTTCTAACTATCCCTTTTCCTTCCTCTCTATAAAAAACCAATAAAGTATATATATATATATATATATATATATATATATATATATATGTTTGTTTGGTTTTTTTTTAAAAGAATCTCAGAAAGTCATTAGATAAATGCAATAGTGGAAATTGGAATATTGTTAAATCTTTTTCTTTCTTTTTGTTAATCACCTTATAGTTTTTCATTTTCCATAGCCTAGAACTCAGAGGTCAGATATATATTAGGTCTTTATAGATGCCCCACAGGGCATCTGCATTTTTCTTTTCTTTTCTTTTTAAATTCTTTAATATTTTTCAATTACAGTTGACATTCAATATTATTTTGTATTAGTTTCAGATGACGTTAGACAACCATATACTTTACAAAGTGTTCCCCCTGATATTTTCCAGTACCACCTGAAACCATAGATAGTTACTAAAATTGCCTGGCACCATAGATAGTTATTGAAATATTATTGACTATATTCCCCTGTTGTACTTTACATCCCCACACATAATTTGTAACTCTCAATCTGTATTTCTCAATCCCTTCCCCTTTTCACCCAGTCTCCCAAACCCTTCCCCTCTGTCAACCATTTGTCTGTTCTCTGTATCTATGAGTCTATTCTGTTTGAAACATTGTCAGATTTTTTAAGTTGAACTTATTGAGGTGACATGGGTTAATAAAATTTTATTAGGTTTCAAGTGCACAATTCTACAATACATCATCTGCATATTGTATTGTGTGTCCACCATTCCAAGTCAAGTTTCCTTCCATCACCCTTTACCCTCCTGTTTTACCTCTCCCATCTCTCATTCCCTCTGGTAATTACCATACTGCTGTCAGTTATGACTTGTTTGGGTTTCTTTTGTTTTGTTTTTGCTTAATCCCTTTACCTTTTTCACTCAGCCCCCCAACCTCCCTCTCTGTATCTCTGAGTCTATTTCTATTTGGTTTGTTAGTTCATTTTGTTCATTAGATTCCACATATAAGTGTAAATCATATGGTACCTATCTCTCTCGGACTGGCTTATTTCCCTTAGCATAGTGCTCTCCAGGTCTATCCAAGCTGTTGCAAAAGATAATAGTTCCTTCTTTTTTTTACAGTGAGTAGTATTTCATTGTGTACATGTATCACCCCAGAGCCACACAATTTAGTCTGTCCCAGATTCTTCCCATTCCTAGGCAGTGGTGAGCCACCAGGAGTTGTGAAGGTGGGGCTTCCAGGAGCCCAGAGAATGGGATCTCTGATCTCCCATGAGGGGAAGGCACCAATCATGTTCATAGGAAAGTGGGGGGAAAGTGGGGGAAAAGGGGGAAAATGACCCCTACCCGGAAGCCACATAACTCATTCACTGACACCCGGAGTCTTCCCTGAACTGACTCCTCAGCAGGGTGTGAGCTCTGCAGAGTACAAAGACAGGGAGCCCAGGGGTGGGCTCTTGCATTCCCCCAGGCTGATGCCATGTGGAAAGGAGTGGGGCAGCTGGGGTGTGGGACAGTGACTCAGCACAGGATCTTGGTGGCTGTCCCTCCAGCTCTCTCCCCAGAGTCACGAGCCCCAGTCCCTCCTCTCACGACTCTAGTCTGCTCTGCCCTCCCTCTGCCAGAGCCCAGGGAGCGTGGCTGTGAACAAGACTTTGTGTGCTGGTTCCTTACAAGGGTGCCTGGGCTTCTCTTGTCTCTCCCTGGCAGATGGAATCCCTGCTGATTTTCATAGTCAGATGTTATGTGGCCACCTCTTCCTGGCATTATTACTCTGGACAGTGAGTCCACTTTGGGATTGAGACCCAACATTTCTCAGGGGTAACCTTTGCAGCTCAGATATCCCTCCAAGATCTCAGATACTGTCCTGTGCAAGTAGGACCAGCCACATCCTGTTCTTTTCAAGTCTCTGGCCTTTCTACCAGTCTCGATGTGGCCTCTTCTGTAAATCCTTGGTTATAAGACTTCTGTTTAGCTAGTCTTCAGATGGCTATTCAGGTTGATTGCTCTATATTCTAGTTGTAATTCCAGTTTGGGCCTGGGAGGAGTAATTCCAGTTTGTTTCTGGATCTGCCACCATCTTGGATCCTTAGAACATTGTCAAATCTTAAGGCAGTGTTATTGGTCTGCAGTCAGATGTAGCCATGTTCAAACCTGAACCAATTACTTACTAGCCATGTGATCTTCGACATATCCCTTTTTATCTGTCTGTGTCTTCGTTTCTTTGTATGTAAAATGGGGATGAAATAGGAGTGCCTCAAAGGGTTGTTGTGAAGAATAAAAGAGATAATGCATTTTGGTGCACAATGCAGAGCACCTGGCACATAAAAAGCACTCAGTACAGGTAGTTCAAAAAGTCTGGGCAGTAGACTAAAGGTAATCGGGCTCAAAGAGTAGGTGGTCACCACACTAAGCCTTGGCATCCCATTACTTTTGCAGAAGCCCTGCACTTTGAAAGCCTTTTTTCTTAGCCTCCCGGAACTCTCAAGACCCCCCTGTGTTTTAGTACAGACACTCTGAGCATTAGGGATCTCAATTGCTTAAGGAGATGATTGTTTTGAGACAAAACAAGGATACCTCGGTGTTCATTTCTGAATACAGGTGTAATCTTTCAAAATTGTGCAGGTAACAGAAACTTGGCAAGATCAGAACCCAAATTCCAACTCTGTTATTTCCTGTGTGTCCTCAGCCAAGTCACTCAGCCTCTCTGTGCCTGAGTTTCCTCATCTCTAAGTTGATGATAATACCGATTTGTAAGCAACAAGTCACTTAAATGCAATGCTGTCA